>NC_072464.1:13673123-14282123 GCF_027596085.1 Anoplopoma fimbria | reverse complement strand
TGAAAATTAAAAGTGGGTTTTATTAGTAAAGGCAAAAAAAGACTAAAAGAAAATGTTGTTAGTTAGGAAATTAAGCATTCTCACTTTATACATATATCTTCCTCTCCTGCTGCCGCTCTTTAATGCGCACACACCCAAACACACCCTCTCTCCTGTCCTCCTGTGACACCGGCAGTCTTCTCCGGCTCGGTGACAATGATGAATGCAGAACATGAAACACATTAATGCAGCGGATTCTGGTCAATGTCAGGCCTTTCTTCACTGTGTCAAGTTAAACAAACAAGATCAAGCAAAAAGCGAATGGTAATTGACCCTCCAGAGATAAGGCCCTTGCTATTGAAGCAGGAGGTCATGGGAATCTCAAGACATCCTCAAACCTGAAATGGACTCAAAAATATCCTCCACTCACTGTCCAAATGGTCACGCTTTTATATAATGCTATATGCTTCTCATCTCCCTTACAGAGTATAATTATTAAGGGAATGGACCCTGTGTCTTCCCTGTATGGTGCATCATCAGGTACAGGCTGACATTGTAATAAGTAGATCCTACTTGTATGAGATGTCTAAAGCCATAGTGACAAGTGTCGAGACTTCTGACATTTTGATCACACATTCTGGTGAAATCTCAGTAATTAGGAGAGTTTTTGATTTAGCAATTCTGGTTTTCAATGATGAACCAGAAGCTCAAAATCAATGTCCGTCAGTGTAACAGAGCATTGCGCTGATGCTGTTTAATTAGAAGTGGAGGAGGTTCAGCACGTTTGTGAAAGTGATGAATTTAAGGCCAACCCATCAAAGAATCTCATGTTATATTCCTTTTTTCATAATACAAGAATTTTTGACCTCTAGACCGATGGTTCTCAAACCCTTTTTGTGTCAAGGACCCCGAAATTGATACACCTTGGGTTATAAACTGCCATCTGAAAAGATTTTTGGTTGCAAGATCTGATTAAGACCATAATTCTATAGTTTTCAGCTACAATTGAGGAGATAAACTGTTGCCCATTTTTTCTGGGGACCCCCTGGTTCACCCTCAAGTGTCCATCGCTCTAGACAATGTGGAACTCACTGTATTCATGGGAAGTATTTGTATTTATGTGTGAGCCTTTCAACATAAAGATTTTAAATGCATGTGTGTTTCTAGTGTGTGTTAAGGTAGATAACTCTAAATGAGAAGCTCTTTCAAAACACATCACACTGTATACTTCATGTGGCAGACATGTGTACTTAAAATATATTCTTCCACTGTGCTTGTATTTTTCAATAATGCATGAGCTACCATGTCTTAACAAGACACAGTTATCTTAATGTTGCATTTTACTTCTGTAATTTATATAGATATGATTCAGTCTTTGCTTCAGTTATAATTGGTTTATTTGGTGGAGTTCTATAAATATGTCAGCTGTGTTTTGTACCATTGTGCAGTTCAATAAAAAAAAATGCGATGCTTAAAACAGAATGTTCTTAGCCTGGTTGGAAAAAGCGACTGGGCAATCAGAGGATTGTAGGCGTGATTAAGTATGAGGACATCTACCATCTACCTGTGCTAAAGCCTGAAAAAATAGCTACATCTATAATAGATAGGAACTCAAATTGTTGCAAACATGGATGATATTCACGTGGTTGTACAGAGTGTTGTACGTCAATAGCAACAAAATAAGAAAATAACTCCTACAGCTTCCGTCTTTACTGAAAATGGCGCTGTTAGGACGGATCTGTTACTCGCTATTGATTGGTTAGGGTAAAAACAAAACACACTGACATACTGAATAATGAGTCAAACAGAAAATCAGTGTTTGCCTGTTGATGGTGATTTTGACTACAAAAAGCTATATTTTTGCTATGTTTTAATTAAAAGAATTCATCCAAATTTAAACATTTTCCCATTTAACCCTGGTGGTATCTGGTCAATGGTTTTACTTATTTTGCCCAGGTTTAGGACCTAAAGCTTTCTGCTGCCACTTGAATACAAAGGATTTCATGGTTAATTGTTGAAAAGTAGTTTTAATTTCTTTGAACAGCGTGAACAAAATGTTATTCACTATCATAGTGGTGGGGTAGTGATGAACGCCACATTAGAAAAAGTGTCCAAAACTGTACGATTAAAAACCACAAGGGGCATGTGAGAACATTTCTTGGGATTTGGGTGAACTGGCCCCATAATGCAATTTGACTTCAATGCGTGATTGTACTGTAAGGCATGATCTATATATCATCCTTCCCAAAAGTATACTAAATGCTTTATATTTATTAGATTAATTCAGTCAAGGCCAAATGAAATACAAATCAATAATAAATGTGTTTAAATAACCAGTAGGTGCATGTGATTGGTTCCCAGCAATGTTATTGTCTTGCATTTTAATAAGCTGAATGGCGTGTTGTATTTGAGGCAGGCTTTTAATTTCTCTATCTGTCCATGCAGTTGGTGTTTTTATTACTATTAATTTATTACTTGGGTTTTGTCTGCTTGGCCACTTGCATTTATAGAGTAATAAGGGAATGTATTTAATACACCCCCGCTTTCAGTTGCTGTGTGAATTGTGAGCATGAATCAAGGGGGTTGATTAAACCGTACTGTCCCAGGCTTTTAAGTGTGCTTAATTTCACACCATCTATAAATAAAGCAATTATTGTCTTTTGCACACTGTCAAAGTGAGGGCTTCATATGTTTGGCTTTGCTGTGACAATTGTATATGAAGGCTGTTTCAAAGACTTATTGTGCATCTCTATTTCGCTTCTGGTTAATCCACTTCTAATGTCGACTATGGGTGCTTTCATAAAGAAACGAGCGCCGTTTTTTTGTTTTTACAAAGCTCAAATTATGAGGGAATTGTATTTTGAATGCACTTATGAAACTGTTTCAGCCGGGGAGTTCTAATGCACACTTTTGTTGGGCTTAATCTACAGATTGTTGTGGCTATCCACGTGGGTATTATGCAATACAAACTCCTCAAAAGAACACAAACAGATAAATTCTCAAGACTGAGTATGTGGGAGGGCTTATCCGCGCGTCTGCTGCCAGTTGTAACACTCGAGGATGCTTCATGTTCAATGGATTTATGCTTTTATTTCTAATCTTCACTGTGTCTCTCTTTGCAGTCGGGCCGTGTCTTGTCTTGATCCTGACCAAAGTGATGAGAAATACCAACAGCCTCAAATTGTCTTTGGAATAAATTATATTTATATTTATATTGTTATTAAAAGCACATTTTTGGTTTTGCACATCGCCCAAATCTCATTTTTATATCCTTTAATTTTGTGACTGTATCTCTAAATACTGAGTAAGACATAAGGTTACTCACACAGTAACATTTGGCTTCATAACTGCTTTAAGAACACCTCCACTGTGTACACATTCAAAAAGCGTTGTGTATAATCATGCATACCTACTGCAGGACCCAAATGCATTGTAATTAGAAAATAATGGCCTAGTGTTCATGGATGGGAGGTTTCTACTTAACATTTTCCCGCAAAGCAAATGGGCTAAAGTCAAAATCAACCTGGATAGAGGCCGTCAGACCCCAATATAAAAGTTGATCTAGCCTGTTAAAAGAGGGGGACTGTGCACACAGAGGTGTAATGGCCAGACTGTCTCTATTAAGGCTAACAGCTCCCGTCTCCTGTAAGGTGGTCATTTAGTAGTGCTGCTCATTCAGCCTAATCAATGGTTGAAGCAGCAGCGAACCATTAAATAAAAAAGAGACGAGGGATGAGGTGCTTCTGATTGGGGTTAATTGGATGTAATTGGAATTTATACTGTACAGTGGACGACTCATTAAGAACACATTTAAAAATAATGTCGTTTGAGCTCAGGTCATTTAACCATTTGTACATTGAAAAAGTGTAAGGCAGGACTTGGGGGAAGAAAAAAAACTGGCATAGCTGGTGTAATGCTCTCATTGCAACTACCACTACAGGCTGTTTTTACCATTGCATGCAAATTTTTGATTTAAAAACAATTTGATTAATTTAGGGTTAACATGCTAATCTAAGCTCACACTTTACATAAAGTCCCCCTGTTTAGTATTGTATTACAAGCAGTAAATAAATACTTAATGAAGGGCTTATAACACATCATGATGTCGTTGTAAGTAAATATAAGTGTCTGTTAATGTATTTGAGTACTAATCATTGCAGGCTGCTGTACAAACCGTTTTTCAATCATAATTGTAATAAAATGTGTTTAAATAGAATCAATTATAATGGTTGACAAATGCTGTACATTAATAAACACGTATAACTACATTAAAGTGTGTTATAAAACATTTATTACACATTTTTATACTGCTTATAGATGCTAAATAGGGGGTGTTGACAAACAATGTTAAATCTGAGAATTTCTGTTAAATTGCTGAACATATTCTCTCTAATGTTTTGTCCAGTTAGCATCCTGTGTTGGACGGCTACTTGAAGCCCTGCGCCATGAGACGAGCTCAGACGGATGGATTTCAACACTAATCCGTTTGATGTAAGTGAATTTAGGTTCTAATTCATGGGCTTGTGCACTGTATAACAAGCCAGAATCAGCGACACACGGTCCATAAATTGAGGAGGAGAGTGAGGGGGAGAGAGACAGAGTGTGGGATGAGAAAAAGGGGGTAGAAGAATATGGTGTTTAACTGGAAGGCAGTATGTTTTATCAGTCACTGGCAACATTCAGCTGACAAAAATGAGCAGGCCCAGCTCTGGGAATAGGGCCTAGGCACCGGGTGTTCACCAAATCCTCACAAGAAGAATATCAGCACTTCTCACATGCTGCTGCCTGATATCCACTGCTGTAGCTGAAAACTATCTCCATTGTCCAGTTTGATTGCCTGAATCAAACTGATTTACTGCAAATCCATCTGAGCTTTGATAAATCTATTACAGTTTCATTTCGCTGATTTCATTAACGTGAATAAAACCAGCCATGCTTTCTGCATAACTGCCTTTTAATGGCTTGGCCCTGTCACCTGCCTCAGTATTAATCCCTCTGACTTATTGCTCCGCAGAGGGAATGAGTAATGGGTATTTGAATGTGATCAGCACAGTACAATGCAATTAAGGAACCAGTACTGTTCTGTGCCTTTAATCCTGAACTAATTTGAATTGCAGTTTGATAGCACTGTGAATCCTGCATAATTATGTAGGGTGCATATTAAACTCTGTGACAAACCGAAGAGGCCTTTAACTAGCCCTGCCATGAGGAGAGCGGCCAGGAGAGCCACAGTAAGGTAGCCAGCCACAGCACACTGGAAGTCTCAATTACCAGCGTCTTGGCTGACAGGTGGAGGCTGGGGGGGGGGGAGCCTTCATTTGAAAATGGTTGACACTGACATCTCTCTCTTTTTTCATCCCCAACCTCAACAATTATGTACAAGTGTCATTTTACCCTCAAAGAACAGATACATCAAGTGTGAATCAGAGAAGGTTCGGGTTCGGTCAGTGTGGATAAGCTCTGAGGGGACGGTACTTTTCATCAAGGTCTACATTTAACATGTCTCCACTGGGAAATGTGAGCTATTTTTATTTGCAGTGCACCTACTGAGGTAAATTCAGTATTTTAGAAGCATCAAGGATGCTAACCCCAGTTTGTGCCTCTCATGTGTATCTATTACATGCAAATCAAAAAGGGAAGTAACTGATTTTATGAAAAATAATTACCCATATTCAATTACAGGTATTTTTAGAATTCCCTTTGCTGCATGTTAAAAGGATTTCTAATTTGTTAATCAAGTTTTTTACAACCCAAACAAAGATGACAGCCAGAAATGACATATCTCGTTAGTTTGTATAACGAGAACCAAGAGTATAATTTTCATAATCTGTCATTTTCTTATATAATGATGTTTCTTATCAATATATTATATTTGCTTTATTTTGCCAAACATGTGGTGACCTGTATTTGTATCATTATTTTAAAGTTTTTATGGTTTTTGGAAATATCTCAAAAAACCTGATGTTTTAAACAAACTTTTCAAAGCTCACCTGGTAATTATTTTTGAGAAAATCTGATGCTTAACTCTGTAATTTCATTGTTAATATGTTAGCGATACAAACTGGTGCTGTACGGGTGCATGATGTCATGTCTCAAAAAGGTTAGTCCATGAGACAATGCTGGGGGAAAAAGTATTACAGTTGTGAATCTGACATACATACTTCCATCAGGAGTTACCTTGTGCCATGTACCATAAGTGGTCTGATTTGGGCATATTTCACACCACTTAAAAAATGAAAAATATCCTCAACAGTGAACTATTCTGCTTCACACACGCTTGAGTCCCAGAGCCAAGAAAGAAGGGATGTGGAGGGGAGAAGAGGAAGAAGACACAGAGGGGGCTGCTGGCTAAATTAAGCCATTGTGACTCAAAATCCTCCTTTAATAAGGTTCATGCTGTCTACAACTTCATCATTTTCTCCTGAATGATAATTACTTTATTCAATCATGTTCAAGGTTTTAGTGAAAGCTAGCATTGATTGATTAACTTCAATTACCATGCTTGCATTTGCATAGATAAAAACTGCTTTTCAATTTGTGAGTGGCACGCGGGTGGAAACCCTGCCTTGATATTTGCATTTCAATGTGAACGGTGAAGGATAAAGGTGGGAGCGGGGTCTGTTCACTGCTAAGCCCTTTCTGGTCGGCTGCGCCAGCATCTATTTTTCCATAAACACCCTTTGTTATGATGTTGGTTTGCTCCCTCCACGCAGAGAGAGCCAGCAGAGAGCTCTGTTTGCAGGCTGGCTTGACGGCTCTGTTGGGGGATTAGGCTACGTTGCACTACAACTCAGTGGAGAGCTTAGGTGAGCTGGGGCTGTGGCACCGCACTCCTCTCATACATGGAGACGACTGTTGGGAAATTTCACACACTGTACAGAGCAAGAGGCAGTGGAGATAATTACAATTATCACACGTCTATATCAATCATCATTAACCAGATTGAAAAACATATATGAACCCGCATTCTTACTCTTGACAGATATCACCTGCATTCTACCGTCAATTTATTTGAATTCCCTCAACTTTTTCCTTCAAGCACCATATATCTTACCTCTGCTACAAAACTACTTGTTCATTTTCAAATAGGTAATAAGATGTGCTCTCTTGACAAGCTGGAATTCTTTTTTTTGCTTCTTGCCAACTTTAAGTGATAATGGAAAAACCAACAGATACATGTAATTACTTTATTGTAATTGGAAGGCATGAGAACTTAAGTGTGAAAAAAAAAATTGAAGTTCGTAGCCACTTGATCACTGTGAGCTCAAATAAAAAATAATGAGAGGAGGTGGTTTTATAATGTAAAGAATTTCCATTTTTTGCTCCAGTCCATGCAGGTACTGTACAACTATACAGTGAGCGAAATCACAGCTGTGCCACTTATGCATGAGTATTGGGATTACTGTCACCTTTGTCTGCATATTTTTCTTTGATTAATGTCACCCAAATGCTGTGTCTTCCAAATGAGAACCCAGTTCATTTGCATGATTTTTTGTACATGGTGCAAATTTGGGGATAAATTAGTCAGTCTTCCCATCTTTGTTGGCATGGCATCGAGTGATTTTTACTGAAGGAAAGAAGTCTGGGAGCAATACTCCCAGAGAGAATTACACCTGTGAGATATGCTAATCATTAACACCGCCATAATGACCTTATTTACCTTCATATAAAAGACGGAAATTAGCATTAGGTGCTCTAAATGAACGGGGAGTTAATAATCAAGGCACTCACTTTTACCCCCTCTTTGTTGGCTGGAGAGTCTAAACGGCAGCTTCAATATGTTTAGTGGCAGGCGACCATCAGTCGATGTCTTTAAATGTATTATGGCACCATCTCCTATTGCTGCCTTGGAGGGGAATTCCCAGATGGTGGGATTATGATTAGGTAGTTCACTTAGCTGTTTAGAAATGAGCATCTGGAAACACAGGTTGAATTAACACCACTGGGTCCCTCATTTTCTCTAAATGAGTGTCATTCAATTAATCTAATTATTAGGCATACAAATACTGAAGGACTAATAGATTCCTATTATCCCATCATTATCATCTCATACTCACAAGTGCTTACATTTCTGAACAGCCTCACATGTGTTTAGCGCCACACAGAACAGCCTCCAGCTTCTCTCTCATGCCCTTGGCTAACCTGCAGATAAGTTTTTTAAAATTAACAAACTTTGTTACTTTTTTTAAATGATCTGATTTGCATTTTGATTTCTACTGTGAAGAGTTTTCTCTCATTCCTGGTCCTTTCGGATACAGAGCCCTGCTGGTTTTCATTTTTGTCATGTAATCAGGTACTGATTTAGACCTGGAACACCAGCTGAATGAAATTAAGTATCTAGTAGTACCGAAAACAAGCGGCACTCTGGGTACTGAGGAGCAGGACTGAGAGCCACTTAATTACAGCACTGTATCTGTGACAAAATAAAATGCACCTCTGAGGCATCATTAGCAGCAAATACTCAGATATACTGCTCGGACAAATCAGCGGTATAGGTTTGAAATTCAAAGAGTCAACTCTAAAAGCAATTAGAAGTGAGAAAACTGGCAATCACAGTAGAGAGGAGAGCTATTTCAGAACGACTTAGCCATATCCGATCTGGAACTCCTGTGGCTATTTCTGCTACATTTGTTGCAAACAAAAAGAGGTTGATCTGCTGGATATTG
Source organism: Anoplopoma fimbria (assembly GCF_027596085.1). Classification (NCBI taxonomy): domain Eukaryota; kingdom Metazoa; phylum Chordata; class Actinopteri; order Perciformes; family Anoplopomatidae; genus Anoplopoma; species Anoplopoma fimbria. Next base: position 14,273,478 of record NC_072464.1, on the reverse strand, counting down.
AAGACGTCGTCCTCCTGTCACTTCACACTATCTGACATAATGGACGGGCAGAACGGATGATCGGTGTCAGCTCCTCATCAGTCGCCTCCTTTCACATGGATCATGCGAAGCAAGCCTAAAGTGGCCCATGTTGTGCCTCGCTCTGTGCCCCCCCACCACCCCTCCCTTCTTTGGAGCCCCCGCTGTCCGGAAGGACCCTCTCCCCAGGCTGGAGTGGCTCCTGCTGGGACTGCCGAGCCGCTGGCGATAGAGGGAGGGAGGGAGGGAGGGAGGAGGGGTTGCACAGACCTGGAGAACATTGTCAACAGCCCCCAACCTCCCCCATCACCCCCACCCCATCCTCCTTTCCTTTCCTCTGTCCCTACTTACCCTCCCCCACGTACAGACAGACACTATTCCTGCTGTATGCGCGTGTATACGTGTGTGTGTGTGTGTGCGCACTTGTCATTTTTCTCCATATGGGCTTCTCTGGTGAATGCATGTGTCAGAGAAAGGGAGAGACTGTGCATGTGTGCGTGTCCTTATACAATGCTTTTTTAGTCTGCTGTATAAGTGTGTGTGAGTGAATGAGTGAATAAACATGTCCCAGGAAAGGATTAACCTCATGAGCTGAAACATCGAGGGGAGACACCAACAATAAATGTCAAATGTTGTACACAAATAATCATACACAGGATAAACTGCAGCCAGATTAAGACAATTAAGTCATTATCTTGTTAGAATAAAAACATTTAAGTTGTATTCAAATTAATTCTAAAACCAGCATCCAAATCTACCTACTCTTCATACCATTCGCATTTTATGCCCTCAAAATCTTTTTTCACATTCATTGAAACACACACCAGCCCCCCCAACAGGCCCTCTATCGGCCACTCTTCAGTCTAGCCCGGTCTATAATGCAAACACCCAGGCAACTTAATTCACAAAGAAGAGATACCAATTTCTTCTCAGCAAGAGATATATCAAGGACGTTAAACAAAGCAAACAGCTGCATCGAATTCTGATGGCGCAAAGCTAAGCCTTCAATTTGAGCCTTCCCTCAGAAGAAAGCAGAATTTAGCTTCAAATATATTCCTGGTAGAAAAGAGAGCGTATTGTGTTATCATGAGAGTCTGTTTACCTAGTGAATCTACATATGGCTATCTAATATCTTTGTGCCATTGAGCAGGTTTGAGGCTGGAGTCCCAGGGGTTTCAAGGCTGGGATTATGCATGGCGGGGGTTGAACTATTGCCCCTGTGTGATTGAAAGGCCTCCACCAGCTTAGGCCCTGTTTATTGTACATTTGCATTGCTCAGTTCCATGAGGCTGCAGGGAACTATCAGTGGCCAGGCAGCTCATATCTGGGCTGCTATAATTCGGTTTCCTCCGGATCCCCCTCATGCCTTCCAGCCAGCAGGAGAGGGAGCAATCATTTAGTCTGATTGACCAGGATATGCTCTGATCAATATCTCGCACCAGGCCCCACATGGTGAGGGAAAACAAATCAAGTGTTTGTGTATTTCGAGCCAGTATTTACACTGGCATTCAGGATCAAATATCCAAACACGTGTCTTCAATTTGGAGTAATGAAAGGACTGTTTGGATATTATGCCTCATGTTTTACATATGGAACCAAAAATTTTAAAATTCAGACGTTGTGAGACAACTTTCAAATTTGTCCCGTTTTGTGTCAATAAGTCGCTTTCTGAATCATCTTCTACCACAGAAGAGCAGATCTATTAACAAAGATAATTGCGTTTGGATCCATGCCCTGAAGTGGTCACCTATGCAATTTCACTAATTCATCCTGGTGAAAGGCTGACCTTAAGAATTGTAATTACACACACCTGAGTTACACAAGAGCCCAAGAGGTCCGCAAAACGTTTACTGGTGAAGAAGGTATAATTACCAGAAAACAATTAGCCCATTGTAGTGGCAGTTGGCAAGAGAGTTGTTTCAATGCAGCTTCTGGCTTTAAACAAACAACTGATAATGAAAAAGTTGTTGAATGCTGTCGATATTAAAGCAAGAACAAAGCTATTTTGTTCTTTCTGGTTTTTTCTAATGTAATATTAAATCACAAATTTGTGGAAAACACAATGCACCTGCTTCTTCTTAAGGTATACAGCGGGGAGCAGCATTAGTTCTACATGACCACGTGGAATTAAGTGGTTTAGAGTAACCTGGTATAAACACAAATCATTTATGAATTTTAATAGGCCCGCCCATGCCTCATAACTATGCATGACTTCATACTTTCATAATTGACAGGAAATATGAACTAGGCCAAGGGTCGCCTATTAGAATGACTTTTCATTTAATTTTTTGACAGCCCAATACACAAATGCGGGGCGGATTTCTTCGGCATATTCATGTAGTGCACAGGAACCGTTCTGGTGAAATCTAGCAGCAATCCCCCGAGGCCAGGACCACCTCTCTTATAATTACACAGTACTACACTTTGTACTAGCCAAGTAGATCTCCCCGAGAGTCGCACAAAAACGCCTGAACTGTTCAAACGAGAATTCAATTTGTCCATTACAGTATAACACTGCAGATCCATTTCAGTGATTAAAAACAAACCTTGAAGAGCCAGGAATGCACATGGTGCATTCAGACACCAGCCAGTGCATTACAGACAAAACAGTGCTGTGTTGACAGGTGTGTTGTGCATGGTTGTATCACTTCTATTCAGCGTATTCGACCGTGCAGACTGAGCAAGAAGAGAGTGTTGCATTTTGCCCAAGTTCAGCTGTAGGTCAGGATGACCCCCCTTTCCCATCATCTTCAACACCTACCCTGCTCTGAGAGGTGTTCATATACAATAGAACAATATGCAGTGGGAGGTGGAGGAATGTGGGTCCTAACAGCCCCCTTTTTCCACAAGCTAAAACTCATTGTATCCCTAAGATGTAAATCTACACCTCTGGGCTATAAAAGTGCTACAAAGAGGGTTCTTGACCAAGTAAATTAACATTCATCCCACTCGCAATTAAGCAGACAGACTGACATTGTAGCTCCTACATCGGCGCAACACTGGGGGCTTTGTTGACATGGCGTCTGGACAGAGGAAAAAACAGAGGAAAATATTTTCAACTGAGTCATCGACTGGACATTGGTATCTGGAGACTGGAGTCTTCAGTGCAAAACAAGACGCTTTAAAGCTGTGCAAGCATTTCAGCTTTTCACGCTCTCTCTCTCTCTCTCTCCGGGATACTGTACCATTATTAAGATCATCTTCACACCAGAAGGAGCAGAAAGTGTCAAATCCAGTTTGTTATTTCTCTTTACACTGTTGACCAATTACGGACTGTACGGGACTGGACGTCAAAGTGTTTTTCTGTATTGAAAAAAAAAGCTTTTTTATCAGTGTGCACATGTATCCACAGTTGGACCTAATATAAAAACGGAATTGGTCTAAATCTACAACAGATGGTGCGGGCTGTTTAAGCCATTTATAGCTCGCAAAACGGTGTTCATAACAAGCACAGAGACACATCAAGCTCATAAAAAACCCTATATGGAGTCAAAAAATAAAATGTCTCCTGGAGAAAATTGCAATAAAAACAATAGCATAGTATTAAACATGCACGCGTTGGTTAACACCAGATATAAGAACACATACTGAAAGCATGAATACATTACCATCTTCTGCTTTAAGTCCCAGACAGTTACAGTAGTGGCATGTTTTGGTAAAAGGATATCATTAATCATGGGTATAATCAGATGACATCAGGTCATGGCCCACTAAGTGTGTTTTCCTCATTATGGTAATATGGAGGAGAGGGGTGTGTTTCCGCTCTTCTTCTTTTTTTTTTTGCTTTGACACCTCTTTTCATGACAACCTACTCCTGATGGAAGAGGAAGGCAAAGATTAGGAGCTCGGACACATCCACCATCTCCTTCAGTGACTATAATCTGATAAACGGTGGCTAAAATAAGAGAATTTGCAATTGAATATGAATATCAGATAAAAATCGAAGATTTGATTTGCTGCTACAAATAGATTACAAGTACAGGCAGTAGTAGGAATATCTAGAATTATTTGTGATGTCTGAATAAGTCAGTACAAACAAAGTGAGTTGGCTCATCTCTTAAATTATTTGTGCCATCAGATCAAAATTCTAGTCACCCCAACTTCCGTTTATGAATAGACCGAAAGCATTTCTGTGGCAGTAGAAAATAAACCCTGAGGCTATTTACTGTCTCCTTGATATATGAAGTTTGTGGTTTTGATTGTGTGATTATGTTCTGGGAGAATGACCTTTAGTGGCAACCGTATTGTAATATAATGAGGATGTGTCAGTCGGCAGGAGTACAGTGATGAGACGAGGCCAGGCAACCGGCGTTTAGAGCATCGATCCGCCGGGCACCGTGAGCATAGAGGGGAATCTGAAATATTTCAACGCCTCCTTCTCCCAATATACAGGTGGATACGAGATCTCATCGAGCTGCTCCGAGGCACTTGAGGCAGCCTGAGCCGCCGAGTACAATAAGCAACAAGACAGAGGCATATGGACCCTCCCGCCTGTGATTAATGATGAGCAATAGATTGGCCTGTTTTTCCTGATTCATACACAATAATAGCAATTATATAAAACCAACTATGTTAAAAGAAATGCTTATTACAAAACCTGTTATTCATTAGTTTTCTTAGTAAAACAACATAAATGACATAGACCTAACGTAAGTAGGAATATGACAATGTTGTATCTAATGGTAATTAATGTGGAAAAGATCAAAAACAGTCGGAGTGCAGGTGAAAGGAGAGGTGGTGCAGATTGATATGGTGATGGATTCTCTTACCTCCACCTTCTCATTAACTCTGGCCTGAGTAATATGACCTGGGAGAGATTTTCTCCTCCTACTTCAGCCCTTACACTGAGTCTCTAAGCCCCGCTCGGTAAGCCCTATCTCATAAAGCACAATTAAGTGGGCCAATCAGACAGGCTTAAAGTCACTCCTCTAGTGCCTTAACTCCATAATTAACCAAAATACATCATCAGCAATGAATCATCCCCATGGGTTTCAATCATAATCATAGTCAATCATAATGTTGTAATTTGCTGTGACTTTTACCTCAAGGACTACTTGGTGTGATTTTAGCTAATAGGATCTTAAATCAATATTTTTTAGTCACTTTTTCATAAAAAAAAAAGAAGAAGAAATTAAACTACACAAATAAGAAATCAGATTTAGAATTCCGTGTGATTCTGTGTGCTGGTTGAATGTGATTTGAGTATGTAGTGAATAGTTTATCTCTGGGGTCTGAGCCCTAACTATGGAAGCAGAGCACCAGTGAAACATTAATCACCAAAGTATTATGGCTCATATCGTTGGACAGCACATTAATTCAGGTGGCTATTAGGCTGCCTTGCAGGCAACCTTCGAAAAAAGGTCCACATTGAAATTCAGTTGACAGTGTACAGTGTCCAGAAAGCTAACTATAGTGTTGCTGCATTCCACCAATAAGCAAAACAAATTGCACATGTGAATATAACAAATATGTAAGTATATTTAGTGGAGCGGGAGCTGCAACAAAAAGTGAACAGTGGACTTCGGTGGACAGTAGGTGTGATCACTCTGGACTGGCACAACAGTCTTCCCTGTATTTCTTGTCAATAGAGACAGATGCTCTACCTGTAGATGGAAAAATAAAAAAAAAGGCTGAAGTAACACCAATTAGAAAGGCTCCCTCTCCTGCACTCCCTCAGAAAAGCCAAGCTCCGCTAAAGGTCAGCCTGAAATTTGAATGACAGGGCCAAAGTCTTTTACTCATAATTTTTGTGTTTGCAATAGATTTCGGAGCAATTCACAGCCTTAAAGGCCTTAAGTGGAACAGCAATTAATTGTAATGAATAATCTGACAAATCTGGTTGACATATGGCCGCTAATACTCCTCCTTTCTAGAGGGAGCAGTGGAGGGATTAGATTACCTCAAATGAAATCTGGGAGCGCTGTGCCATCTGCATGTACAGGGAGAGGCAGCGCACGTAAAACAGGACGTGGGTGGAACCGGGGTCTGCTCCCTGCTGCTCCAGTTCCCTTCAACCTCACCAGCAACTGATTTGGGAATAGGACCTGTTTTTTTTCCCTCATCTTATTGAACCAGCTGCCTCTCACGAAGTAAAACGCAATAATGCTGCGCCGTTGCCAAAATCGAACACACCAACGAAAGTAAACAAACATGACAGGAGTGATAAGTGTTGTGCAAACATATAAACAACACCACCGCATTGAGCCATCTGAGCGCAGTGAAGCCGTACCTTTATTAAAAGCGTTTAACACTATGATAAATTACCGTGCTAAAAAAACAGGGACTCACATTTGTTCATCGTTTCAGTTTAAAGCTTATCATAAGGTATCAAAATATCTTGTATCATGTACCTTTAGGACATGAAAGATGTGTATAATGAGTGGACAGCTGAAAAATAACGGGATGCATGAAAAGCCTACATGGGTCGTGGTGGAAGAAGTATTCACACTAAAACTATAATCCATAAAAAACCTGCGTTCAAGAAGTATTTGCAACAAAATATACATACATTTCAAAACGCCCCTGTCAACATTATATTATTGTATTACTGGATTATGATTATTATTGTTATATAATTAATATAATTAATGGATTAACATGTAAAAGGCACTTTAATGTTGTAATTGGTCAAAGTGGAACCAATTTTAACTACTTCATATACAATAACAAAGCATCAAATGTATAAACTGATGGTATGTTTTTTAAGTAAAATCTTTAAAGTAAAAGTAACTAGTAATTTCATATTTCCCTCTGGAATGTAGTAGATTGAAAGTATTAAGTACATATTGTACTTTACTTCAGCAATTGTACTTATACATGGGACAAGCTGCTTGTATAAAGTCTAAAGACAGATGGGTCTATCACTCAGATAAACATGTTACACTGTTACAGTTTCAGGGTCATTAATATGGCTGGAGCATGTTAAATAGTGCCATTGAAGTAAGAATAGCCCGGTCCCGCAGCTCTGTGAAACAATGCACTGCAGGGAGTGTTCTGCCGTATCAACAATATCTGATAGGTGTAATGACGTCACATTGTAAACTCCTGCTAAAAGCCTGATAAAGAGGCAGCGTTCTGCAGGATGTCTATTAACAGCCAGCTGACATAAGCAACTGGATCAGCGCATTGATTTAAAGCAGGGAAATTCTTTTCTCATAATAAACCGTCTCCATTTCTCAGCCTTATACGTTACATGGAGGCCAACAACTAACTACATATATATAGTTGTGTTACCTTCAGAAACAGGCAGACTAGCTGTTCACCCAGTTCCCAGTCCTTATGCTAAGCTAAGTTAACCCTCTGCTGGAGGTAGCTTCATATTTGACGTAGAAAAATGAGATCATATTTGCTTTTGACATATCACAAATAAGTCTCAAATAAGTTGACGGTAGTCAAGGGCTTTCCCCCAGGAAAACTAACCACTAACCACTTTTGTTGTTTTTTATTAAACCTATCCAAGTTGTTTTGTTGGCTAAACATAACCAATTAGTTTTCTAGCAAATTAGTTTTCCCCAATTTGTTTCAATTCACAAAGTTAACCACATGTTCCAAACTAGTTCAAACTGTGACCATAATCCAGGAGAAAATATATTTAATTTGAAATGTACTTGAGAGTGCATTTAAATTGTATGAGAACGTCATCTTGTAGGAGAAAGGTTTGCTAGGAATCTTTACATCAAGAAAGCACAGTTCCTAAAATGTTAAAATATTCTATTACAGGTTTGAGTCCAAGTCTTAAGCTTGGTGGTGCCATGCTTTATCCACTGAGCAAGCACGGACCCACTATTTTTTTTAAGATCACAGACGATTTTTTTCTTAAAAAGGTGTTAACTCTGGTCTGAGAAAAGAGCCAAATTAAGGCACATCACAAAAACATAGTGTACATGGGTGCTGTTCGTTTGAAGTCATTCAGTGAAAGTGACTGGTGAGCGGAGGTGGAGATCTAAGACAGTGCATCTGCTCACATCTGCCTAACCAGCACTAATGTGACAAAAACTCACCTAGAAAACACAGGCTAATCACCTCATCCAAAGGCAGCGGGTGTCACCTCGCATATCAGTCACCGCTGGCTGCTTTATGATCATCACTTTAACCCCAATGTAGCTCTGATACAGAACACTGGATCGGCTCCATTTACTCCACCTGAGAGAGGGGAAAACAACAATGCATAATCATTCTTTTCTTCTTATAAAATGTATTCTAAGAGGATAGTTCAGGAGCCAGGTCTCATACTTAATTGCAGGAATTGAATAAAGAACGTTTTCCATGAGGTGCTGGTGTGTGGCTAGCATAATTGCCAGGGAGCAGGTCTTAATTTAAACCGGGGGGTAATTATCATGCAGAGCATACCCACCCAGAATGTTTGCATAACTATCACAAGCGTTTTCATAAATGATGCTTTAATTAGTCTTAATTAGAATTTGTTTAAGTCAGCAGGGAATGCAGGGCCCGTGAAATGATGTATGTAATAAGCATCAGGGCCCGCTCTGTTTTTTTCCTTACTTGGGGAATAGAGCTGACAAAATCACATCACATTAAATTGATTCAGTCAGAATTAAAATTCTTATGGTATTAATTAAATGGGGGAAGATCTCATTAGCAGGCTGTGTGGTGAGGGAGAGACCCTCTCTGCCAGCAGATGTGACGGTGTCAGAGCTGCTGTACATGCTCGCCATTAGGGCCCCCAGACAAGGAGAAAGTGAGGGAGGAGAGAGGAGAGAAGGAAGGAGGTGAGGGAGTGAGAGAAGAGAATTTAGAGACGAGCTGAGAATGACAGAGGAGGAAAGAGATGGAGAGAGGGGGGGAAGAAAAGGGGGAATGTGAGGGAGAGAAAGTGTGAAAGAACGGGAGAAAGGCAATGCATGTCTGCAGCTCTGGGAGGAGGAGAGCGAGGTGGCAGCATATTAATGGGCTGCAGGCTCCTCATAGCTTTATTTAGCTTCATTTGGTCTATTTGGCTGGAGAAATTCAATAAGAGGAGAGCTAATGACTTGACCAGATACCCTGTTATCAGCACTGATGAGACACCCTCTCTGCTTGACTCTTTATACAGCTACAGTAGTCTAATAGGCCTCTGGAAGATTGCTGCCCAGAGTACAGTGCAGACCTCCTCTCTGGAAATATAGAACATGATTGTGCCTCGGGGAGCTTTGCCTCGCTGGTACAGGGCTCACCTGATCCCCTTGTTAGGGAGCTAATAGCTATTGACATATTTCTTAAGGAACTGAACTGCAGAATAACAATCCAATTCAAAGGTGTAACTGTACTGGGGATTTCCTCTTTTATCCTAATGTGTTTTTCAACTTGGCTTTTTTTCATCCCTCAGGTAGCGCATGGTATCATCAGGTCAGCAGATAGTGGGGATGTCGAGCAATAGACACATTGTTGGACCCCCGCAGCAGCTGTCAGTTTGAGTGAACTGCAACAGTGAGCAGACAGAAGAATATGGGAGGAAAGAAATACACCTAGAGATCATACACACTCATAGCAAATCACTATTTCCTCAGTTGGGTACCACCGGGGATGTTATTGCTCCTATTGCGGGTGGATAGCATATGTTTTTAGCAGATATATTTTTCTATATTGTGTCTGTAAATGTTGGTCTGAATATGCATCATAAATTAAAACAAATGTAACATTATTGCAGACTTTTTATTGAAAATAAAGTCAATTTTTTTTAAAAGAAATCTCTCAATATCCAAAACAGCTCTGTAAAACACCCAAGGCCTACAGTATATGAGGCCGGCATTCTAAACACTGGAAACACCGCCCTGTATAGAATCCAATGAAAATGATAATGGAGGAAACAATGGCCTCAGGCAATGTAGCAGCAACCCAGCACCGCCAACGTTACAAGGCATCACTTTCCCTTTATTAGGAGTAAGCATGACTGTTAGTGGGCCCTGCATAAATATTTGGGGTAAATACACACTATATCATTTTTCTTCACACTTGAATTGCATTATGATTTCCATGCAGACTCAGGTGAACCGGGGTCAGGGGACTAAATTAAGTGGGTCTTGGAAGCAGCTGCAATGGTTTCTCTCTTTAACCATGCTTGGCTGGTTAAGCTATCAAAAGGCGCTTGTACATGCATCATAAAAAACACTGTGTGTGTGTTTAAAATTGTATTAAAATGCTGTTGACCCTTAAAATTAGAAAGGGAAACGTGCAACTCTTTGCATGGCAATTATTTCATGTCCATCTAGAGCACAGTGGAGTGGGGACGTATGACCGAGGCCCCTTGAAAATTTATTGACAGGCAGGCAGAGAAGTGAGTCGGTTCATTTATGACAATGGGGCGTGATGACATCACACCATAAAAGCTCTCCGCAGGGTCAGATGGCATGCGCCGCCGCACGGGTTTGAAGCTTGTGTTTGCTATGCATGAATATATTAGATGTAGAGTGGGTCAGTGGTTGACATTGCTTTCCTGTGATGTATTGTGACATCCGCTGCTATGCTGTTTTGTTTTTTTCAATGCCGAAATTGTCGCACCACGTGAACTACTGTGGTTTAGAATTATTCAAGTTGGAGATCTTGATCTAGCATGTTCCTAAGGGGAAATAACATGAATGGTCCTTAATCACAAGGAGCTGATCGGCGGTTTGCGTAAGATAAATACCTCAAACTGTCTTTCCATGGTTCATAAAAAGAGTCACTGAGATGTTTTCGTCAAACCATTCTTCTACGATATATATACTGGGAGACAACTGGAAGACATGTTGCGATATTGTTTCTCCAGAGGTGACTCTTTAATATATCTGGTTGCATTAGGTCTTTGTGCAAATTAATGAGAAGGACTTCATGACAATGTTGGAGTTAACATTTTTTCATTAACGTGACAAATTGACTTGATTTGTTTGGTATATAATTCACTAGATTTATGAAATCCTATCCATATTTCCCGACCCAAAGAGCATGAAAAGCATCACCTGTTTATTTTGACGTGCATTAAAAGCATAATAGCACAACCATTTGTTCTTTCATTTTACAGTGAATGGCAAACATCGTACATTTCATTAGCAATGTGTGCTAATTGAGTTACTATTCTCAGTTTGTCCAAACTCAGCGGTGAAACTGTAAGCACAGGATAATATGATAATTTAGCTTATAATAATTAGCTGTTGTATATTCATTAGCCTTTTAATTGGTTAACTCTGGGGACCACCAGCAATTGCAGTCAGTCAAATACACTAATGACACACACACACACACACATGCACGCATACCGTTCTGCACACAGAAAGACCTTGCAGAAGTAACCTCCCCCTGAACTTTAGTAGAGCACTCTCCCTCCAATCACTCCAGCTTTCAATACAACTGTCAGTTTTGGCCGGAAACGCAGACTTTAGCTCTGAATTTGCAGCTTTGTCCTTAGCGAGAGGAAGTACCTGTGACATCTGCACTGACATGCTGGAGATAATCCTCCATGTGATTGTCGCACAAATTGGGGGTCAGCGGCGCTGCAGACAGGGGAACGTGGCAAGGGACATGGAGGAAATGTTCAATCACGGGCCAGCCCATTCGGGAGCCTCCCTTTTCAGCCTCTTCAGCCTATGGTTCATCTCTCTTTCGCGCTCTCGCTCTCTCTTTCTCTGCCCACAGCTGCCGGGCTTCCACTGGGAGGGAGCTGTATTATGGCTGGGTTAATTTACTGATTAATATCCAGCCACTAGATCCAGCTTTCCCCAGATGGCCAATTAAAAACTACAACTGGCAGCACGCATAGGCCTGGCAGCAGGTTGCCGTCGGGCCCAGGGCTGGAGGCTGTGACAGAAGGTGTGGGTCCTGGTTGGGCCCGAATAAGAGCCACGGACTATCTTACTCTTTAACTCTCCACACCAGAAGGACAAACTAGAGCCATAATGCTGAGCTGAACAGAGGAGAAACAGGGGGCTGAGAGTACACCTACTGTTACCTATATCTACTGATACTATGTGGACGCCTTCATGAACAGAAAGTTATACGAATATTTAGAGTTTGTCATAAGCACAACATAGGACATTACATAATTACATTCTAAATTGTGATTATTATGTTTGGTTGGTACAAACATGTAATTATACATATTTAAAATAATGTAATAAATATGTAAAGGGGTTTTGTTCTACAAAAAAAACAGATTTTTACAGTTATAGGTTAAATAATAATTTATCCTATCAAACATATTCGCTAGGTTATGTTTCAGTAGTTATTTAAACAAAAATGTAAGTACCCATAGTGAATACAAAGAAAATTAAATAAAAAATATTGTAAGAACTGACTAACTTACGTGAATACTGTATGTAGTGGTGAACTGAATAATTAGACATAAAACTATGTTCACTTAATCCAACAGTCCACTTTGTTCTTGTATGTATTGAATAAAACTCTATTTTTTACTCTGCACATCTGCATAACATACATATAGGTGTAGTTAACAATAGATCAATATACTCACTTCAAATAAGGACATTCTTTTTTACAAAATTATTTTCTAATAAATACTTAGACACTACTACATTCTTTATGTAATATTTAACATAATTTCAAGTGATTTATTTTTTTCTAGAACAAATGAATGCATACCTTCAATGTAAATTCTTGGTATTTAATATGATATTTGGGATTGTAATGTTTTGATATATTAACTGTTGTGCCATTAAAGTTACAAGTACATTGTTGTATAAATAATAACTATTAAACATCAGTTAATTACTGAACTTATCACATAAGTCCAAGTTTTAAATTAGCTATACTTGTAATTACCTTAAAAATACTTTCTAATTATTCCACTCAAAAAAAGGGATCTCTTTCAAAATCCAATGTCTTATTACATATAATGTAATTCATTCTTCACCAAGTATATTGAAATCTAGAATATAAATATTTGACATCAGTAATATCTGAATACAAACTATTCAATATAACCTAGAAAGCTTCTTTCCTACATTTCTCTAAAGTACTGCTGAATATTACCAGTCAGTAATATCACCCAGCCTGCAATGGAGCAGTGTTAATTTCACTGTAATAACCTCACGTTATGAGGCACTGCTATATTTAGATGGAGGCCATTTGAATACAGGTCTTGTCTTAATACTGACACAAACCTTATAAATGGGCTAGGGTCACCATGGAAACACTGTAAATACAATGGCCGCTGCCGCTCCGAGAGGATGGGTAATTAATAACTGAATTACGGAACGGAGATAGAAGGCCAGACAGACCATGCAGCTTCTTAGTCCCTTGATAAAGGAGAGTGTAATACAAACAGTTGTACTTCTACTGGGTCAGCTAAACCAGGGATATCTGGGCCATCTCTGTTCAAAGAGAAAAAGGCCACGAGCAGAATTGATGGCCCATTTCATTATGTAATTGCCTCTTTAACTTCCTTGTTCTGAGCAATCGCTCTTTAAACTCAAGCTCAAGGTAATATATGCAGAGATATGAGGGTAGTCTCACAGACAGATAATTCAGTAAATAGCTGTAATCTTTGCATCACCTTTAACCACCCCGGAGCTGGCTAATATGTCATCTTAAAACCGTGGAGTGCTAGAAATGAGGTACGCTACATAAAAAAAAAAAACGGTCGGCTACAGAGACGAGTTGTACATAAGGCTGAGCTGAATCCTCCAGGATCACACAGACCAGCGTAGGAAGCTCGCTGCTGCTGCGGATATCAAAAGTGTGGTCCGGTGGTGGAACAAGGCTCCAGACAGCCTTTAAGCTGCCACCCTCAGTGTCGGGGCACAAGGAGCACAAAGCTGGATATGATTACCTACAAGAGAGTGATGCTTCCTGGCCTCCAACCCCTGAACTTAAGGTGTACCTTCCATAGAATCAAAGTAAACATCGAGCCCCTGTTCAGAGCCTCTGAAGTGGGTAGATGTGAGAACACAACACGAGTGACCCGCTTCCTTTCATTTCCCTCTTCATAAAGATCCCACAAATGAAAAAAAAAATGCAATGCAACACACAAAACAGTGGTGGGAAGGCTGCGCTCTTATTGAAGGGTCAGTAGTAGGATCACTGGGAGAAGGTCACCAAAGAGCCCAAATTCACACCCCATAATTGAGAAACAGGGGTCGCTGATTACGAGGCAAGCAGCGTAGAGGAACATAAGACAGTAGTTGGAGCCGTGCTTCACCTCGAGCTGTACTGAAAACAAGACAAAGCGTTGAAAGAGAGCTATGAAAAGACTGGATGGTCTTCTCAGGTCTACCACTGTGATAAAGAATGAAGACTTAATTAACTGAACAGCCGGATCTAACAGGGACCACTATATCAGGGAGACAGAGAGAGAGAGAATTCCCTTTATGTAATTAGATCAATTGGGCATGAAGTGAAGAGGCTTCATCCAAGAGCAGTGTGTGGTTTTGAAGTGGGATCACTGACTGAGGTTTGATTACCTTTTGATTGTTAATGCAAAATTGGAATGAGCCACAACGGTCTAAATCCCTTATACTTTTAATTAAGAGCTTGCAGGATTGTTTTGTGCTTATTTTCCAGCAACTGATACTCGAGGAAATCTTAGTTTTAAGAAAAACAGGACCTTAATGTGCATCATAAATACTTTTTATAGCAAATGTGCTTGTCACGTTCAAATCATTAGAGGTAATTAATGGCTTCTCTGATAATTCACCTGAGTGCTTTATGTCCACTTATGTGGCCTATGAATTACCTTAAGATGGACTTGTTCGCTCGTCATTTCAAAACAGAGCTCTTTAGCTGAGGCTCAGTAAGATGTTTGTTACCATTTCACACTCATGACGAACAGTGCACTGATTGTAAAAAGTAATACTTTGAATAAAAAATGTAATGCACTCTAACTGAAGGGAAATTAAACATAAAAAGAAACAAACAATTATCCTGGAAGTGCTGCCCAAGCAATAAATGTATTAAGTATTTCACTACTGTTTGGCTGAGAGAGCTCCTCGTCTCTTAAATAAGGATCCAGAGTCGGGCTGGTCCCAACATCAGGGTCCCCAGGGAGGTGATGGTTCTGTGGCCCAGTGGAGCAGTAGAGTGCCTCTGTCTGTGTCTGTCTCTACATTTCCAGTCGCAGACACAGAGGACGTGCGTGAGGGATGGGCCTCATCGTCCGGGGGAAACGGCTTGTGTCGGCCGCCCACACTGCGCCTCCTCTGTGTGAAATTGGCTGAGAGGATGTAGACATATTCCATGCACTGATCCATGGCTGAGTATAAACAAGAGAGGATCTCGCTTTCACTCCTAGAAGGTCAGGAAGCTTCGCCGTGAAACAGTAAGTGACACTGCCTCTTCTGCACTCGCTAACAGTCTGACCGGTGGAACTTGACCCCTCCCTTCCTCACCATCCTCCCCCCCCTGCCATCACCCTTCTCTTTGAGGGGCGTCCTGTGTACAACCGATTCCTCCGCTCTCAGTGGGGTGCACTGATATTTAGTGGCCGGGTATGCCAACTTAATGACCAATTCCAGGGACAGAATTCGCATTGAGGGACAGAGCTGCAGACGAAGCTTTCAGCCACTGACTGAAGATCCATGACGGGCTGGGAACACCTGTAATATCTAACCTCTAAACACTACTCTGAGTCATTTATCATGAGTTCAGATAGACGGACAGAGAAAGAAATCTAAAAATCATGTTAGAGCCTCTTCTCACCATCAGCGATGACCAAGCGGTTGAGAGAGAGGCACGAGATCGGTGCATGAAATCTGATTGCGGCTGCAGTAAAATGGACTGGGGAAGGCATGAATGTAATTAAAGTGGCTGACACTTTTATGCTGGGTAATGGGAGTCCAGGGCCCAGCTATTCCCTGACGAGCTCCCCTCACAGTATGGAGTACATTTTAATAGCACCCCGCACAATGACTTAAATGCAACTCTCAAGGCCTTCATGGAGATATAATATTGATGTGTAAATAGGATAAATGCCAACATCCTGGGGTTTAAGGGACATAGTAAATAAACACTACCTAATACACAAAATATATAAAACCGCTCAGGCGTCCGGAAACTGCAGAGCAAGACAGGAATGAACTGGAGGAGAGTGCAACACTCAGTGTCTCCTTTAGCATACTCCAAATCATTATGCGGTTACAAAAAAATATAAATGTAACAATCAATATAATTAAAACCAAAGATTCTGCACAATATGTTTTGGATTTAAATGGAGTATACAATACTGAGCATTAAACTGTGCATTACCTCTGTATACTTGCTGGTTTAAAACAAAAACATCTACCTGAACAAAAAAAAAAAAGAACATCTCCATGTGAAATTAGGCTTAATGAAATCACAGTCTGCCCTAAGTGGAGGAAACAGATGAGTTGTGTTGTGCACCAGCACTAATGTTAGGAAACAAATGCAGAGAGTAGAAAAACAGTTAGGCATTGTCCAATCAGTAATGTATTTGTTAACGCAGGTAGGAAGGAGGGAGCTTTTAGATCACAGTGGGGCAGATAATGAAGAAGTTAATAAGAGGAATGGTACTTTGAAATGTTCCTCAACCACCCAGGTCCCACAATTTAATCTGTAATAAATAATCTCGCATCATTGCAAGATGGCATCTCATAATGGCAAATGAAATATGCTGGTATGATAGGTACAATAAATCTGGATTTTCCTATGGTTCCCTCAGGCTAGGACAATATGCAACTATAGTGCTCTCTGTCAGGAAGAGCAGATCTCAGAGCCGTCATAAAATCTAAATGGGCACTAATTAGGCAAGCCTTTCCTCTCACACTTACTATTTCTATTGACATTTTCAGCGCGCCGTCCCCCCCTCCCTCTGCACTACCATAAGTCACTGAGAGAAGAACTCCCAGGATTGCAGAGCACAGGGCTGTTAAAGGGAAGTTCAACTTAGTGGTAATGAATAAATTTGCCCTCCCATGCAGTACTGTTTCTTTTGTCTTGGACCCAAGCATATTCATGCATCTAAATGGTAATTTAATAATAACCCATGCCACAATGGCAGATATGAGAGCCATAAATATACCTTATAATTGCCTTTGATTAGTAACAACTTTATTCTCATTTCTAAAAATAAAAGAGGAAAAAGGAAATGTGTTGATTGTAATTCATTTTCTCCAACATAATATCTAGCTAATACATATATTTTGGTAATTCTAGAAATAAACTATTAATATCTTATTACTTATTAAGAACCATGATGATGTTTTCTTCTTGCTGCAGACACCAGTAGAGTTTAGTTAACTTCTAAAGGGAGCTGGTGGGATCACGTAAATATATACGTATGCATTCCTGCCTGCTTCAAATTAATAAAAACCTAATGCGTGCTTGGCACAGGACTGCTTGTTGAACATATGCTGCAAGCATGGCTAAGCCATCTGGCTCAGAGTCAAGTATTCCCACCAACTGTAGTCTTATGCTACCTGACAGTGGAAAAGCTTTATTCCCCTGGCATCAGGGGCACAAATGGAGAAATATTATTGAAATGATTATCTGCATCAAGACTCAGATTTGGGCTGACATTTCGCTGGCTATGTGTAATCCGAGGGGTTGTCTAGGAGAGGGCGGAGAGGGGGTTTGCCGGTAAGCCTTGGCGGGATGATTAATGAAGCCAGGATACTGGGTGGACCCAGCCCACCTCCACTCAGACCCAGGGGCCAAGCCCTGCATATGAAATTGGCCTATGCTGCTCATCTCCCTGGGAGAGAGCCAGTGATGATCCTCCCGACACCACTCTATACCTCCAGTCACCAAACAGCACTCCAAAGCAATGCCAGATCCAGGCTTAGGAGATGCTCTCCTCATACTGCAGGGCTGTAAAGGGAGGGCTGTGTGGTAAAGAACAGCATCTATACTCCTGGTCTCCTGTCAGGCACATTTCACTCAAGTCATATTGTGTGGTTTTTTTCTCAGCATGACAACTTTCCTGCAGTGTTCGGTAGGTGCAGCTTTGCATTACATTTTTCCGTTTTAAAAAAGGTGATTTTATCTTAAAGGAATGAAAATCCATTGAAGTTTTGCAGAAACAGACGACCTTTATTACATTTTGGGGGGAAAAAAATACACCGTCACCTTTATAAAGTTACATCAGGGAGCATCAGATAATGTTATTTTGCGTGGCAAGTCTTCTGTATTTCAATATAAAACCGTGCTTTACTTTTAATAACCATGAATCCCTCAGTGCTTTACATCACTGCAGCAGCATTGTCGAGGCTCTCCCTCAACCCCTTAGTCTTGATGGATGGGCCTGTGAAAGCCTCTCAGGACGCTGGTAATCGGATAACAGCGAACCAAATTCTTGACCAAGAAGAAGAAAAAAAAAAAAAAAGGACGACAGACCGCAACGACATGTAGCTCATGAATGAACACAGACGTAGGGGAAGCAAGTAATTCAAAAAAGCGAGGAACATCTTTAATCATTCTGTGTCGATGATTAGTCATAGACAATGTCGCTTTGTTAAAAGTGCGCTGTAATTAATAACTGGAGCAGGACAGAACAATTGAGGGAGCGAGTGTCATGTGTTGTACAATACTAGAGAGGTGATTTCTAAATAGTGTAAATTAGGTGTTTACCTATTGTGATCCAGCCTGTGACACTGCAGCCTCTCTTTCCTTGAGAACAAGACCAAAGAGAATGATTAATTGCGAGCTCACTGGGTTTTACAGCTTCAAGAGTAAATCAACTTCTGAGAAGTGCTAACTTGCTAAAATATAAACTAATTTTAGGCCCCAGATATTAAAATATAATCCATCTTCTTCCTCCACAGGGAAAGCTAATTAGAAAATGTGACTGGCATAAGAGAGGAGAGGTGGAGGAATGGTGGGATTAGGCTCGGGAGCAGAAAATCACACCCTCTTGCTAAATTTTGGGATTTCTATACACTTCAAATCAACTATTTCTCATCGGGGCTCACCGCTTGTCACGTTTCCAAAACAAAATATTTTATTCTACAAATAGCATATAAAATTAATAGATTACCAGAGTATTTCATTAAATTGTGTATTTATTTAAAAAAATACGGACGTCTGATGTTTTTTTCCTGAAAAACTAATATTTATGCTTTTTCTCCGTCTGTGGGTTTTTATTTGAACATCTTACTGGCACACTTTCTCTTTAATGCAATAGCCAATAAACAACAGTTGCCCAAGGCTGAGAGGCTACCTGGCTGAGGCTCGACTGGCATTCAGCTCTTGTGTTCATCATACGTATTGACCTTATGCAGTAAAACATCCTCAGCCTATTGTTCAATGCAATTTATATGCTTCAGGAACAAAGCAGTTCTAAACAGGAATAGCTGACTTATACTGTCACAGAAAACACAATACAACTGTAGACATGTTTTTATAAATATATCTTTAAAAAAGGCTTAATTAACTCATTTTGTAATTTATAATTTTCTTCTCTCACAGATATTTTGAATGTAAATCAGTAGACAATAATCAGTATTAGAGTGCATTGCATTGCAACATGACACAGTAGCGGTGTGCAACAGAGCTGACTAGTCCCAGCCAGCCGAGCTCTCGCTCGAGTCCCAGAAGACAATCCCCCGAGAGAAGAAATGCTCTGAGTGGTGACAGCTTAAAGGCAATAAGCCAATAATAAAGACCAGCAAAGTGGCCATGGGAGAGGGTTCTCTTCCTGCTAGCTTCAAAACAACAGAGCAAACAAGTGTCACTCAAGAGTATGCAACCAGGTGTACAAAGTTATCGTGACGTCTTTCTTTTTTGTTTTGCAACTTCCTTCTATTCTTCAATTAAGTAAACACATTTGTGTTCTTTTTTTTTTTATAAATCTCCTTCTGCAAGCATCTAAGAAAGATGTATTTTGTTGAGAGTGGCATATTGACAATTTATTTGCAGCAGCCCTTTTCTGTTAACTCTTTCAGTATAGGAAATAACTTCATAATCCATTTACAGAGGCATGTCAAGTGTTTTAGTGCTATAATAGCTGTCCAATTGCTGCCTGCTGGATGTCTATTTGGCTGCACCAAATGCATTGAAATGCTTTCCTACTCACTGTAACTACTCAGAACACTCAGAAAATCTTCTGGACACAAATAGCACTTAAACTAGCTAAACCTAATTTCCTAATGTATGGACATGATACAGGAGGTGATGGGAAATGTATTTAAAAGCTGGAGTGTTAAAGCACAAAATATCTGTTATTACAGAAATTGCTGTGTGACAGAACAAAGTACTTTGCAGATAGAGGAAAAAAACATAGAGAATAATTTTGAATTCTGATAAATGCATACGTGAAAACAATAAAGTGGAAATTGCGCTGAGAAACAAAGCACTAATTGGACACCAAGAAGCACACACTGTATGACAGGAGAAGTGCATTCAATGCCATGTGGCCCAATTCCCTCAAACTACCGCACCAAACTTTGTCTTTTCACTCGACCTCTATGTAATCAACTTTTCTGCTGGAACTTTAGTGTTCGACTCCAACGTTATTCTTGCACTTCAGTACAGTTGTGAGGATGACACATTTCTGGGCTAGTTTGGAAGGGAGAGTGCTGCAGGGGAAGGTAGTGGCCAGTCTGCGATGGGGGGCCAACCGGATGAAAACTCATTTGGAATTCAGCACTGCAACATTGCCATCTTTTGGCCAGACTGTATACTATGTGAAATCCTAGGGATACTCCATCTCCAAACCCGTACTGAGGTCCTAAGGCAGCTTGACACAAAGGTACGTAATGGATTTATTTTTTATACAGAGAGAGGAGGAATTATCTTTTGGCTGATTACACAATAAATAAAACAGCCTGATATGTTTGTAACTACTAATTAAGAATATTCTGTTAAAACTACAAGAAAATTGACTGAAATCCTTTAAATGTAATTTCCTTTTCAAGGCAACACAACAGTAACATCACCTATGATTTAAAATGATGTAGTCTGGTACCAGGATAAAACAAAGTCAACTTCCTGAATGTAAATGAACATCGTGTTCTGCTCTATTTTAACGCCATGTTTAAAGTATCGCATTTTCCAGATTTCATGCGATGGCTTGTAAAAACAAGGTGACACGTTTTTTTGCTTTTAATCCATCATCTACTCTTCTTCTGGGAGCAAATTGGCAAACATGGTGGTGAACAGGAAAGCTTGAGTGGGTATACTTGTCCTCTACCTGAATAAATATTTGTCTGAAGCGCCCGTTCTGTCCTGTTTTCCCACGGTGGTGTATGGGACATCATGGATAAGCGAGAGGATGGGCTCTGACAGAGAGTGACAATTCATCCCTTCATCCCCCCCTAACTGACATGTCACATTCTCTGATGACTTTATTGTGCTCCCTGTCACTGCACTTAATCTGTGTGTCAGTCAAGCCGGAGCAGCCCACACCACCACCACCACCAGACAGCAGAGCTAATACCCACCCTTTTAATGACATTAGATTTGAAGTAATGCCATTCAGTATAGCATTGATATTATCTTCTATTTGCATCATTCAGCCAGTGACACAGCCGGAGCTCGGCCGATAGAGAGCTGGTCATTTCCCCATCCATTTCCACTAAGATGACAGATGTCAAGATTGAAAGTGGTTATTATTTACTGTAGCCATGTTTTCTTTATCACAGACAAACATGATGTCTCACTTTACTCCAAGCTGTCAGCCAATGAATCAAAACCTTTGAGTCTATTTTGTGATATTTGAACAACAGCAGTGCAAAGTATACATTTATTTGGTTACTTTTTTTTTTTTGGAATTGTAAGGAGGCAAAAGAATTGCACAAATCAAACACTGCATGAGAAAAGGCAAATACATTTAACTGAACTTTCATATAAGAAAACATCAGTTTTATCTTTGCAGGAAAGAAATGTAAGCAAATCTTCCTCATTTTCTTGTCAATTACTTTAACTTGATAATTCCTTTTGTATTCTACAGTCAAGTCTGACTGAAGGGCAATTAATAATACCTGCTTAGGCGTGCCAAAACCTGCTCAGGGAAATATCCCCTCTCTCAATAAGTGTCTGTACTATCCTCTTCAGGTGCTATGATGATATTATAATGAACGTGCCACAAATGATTTTGAGTGATTCAAAGTCCCTCTGCAGTGTGTTTGGTCCTCCTGTCATTGAGAATGAGTAAGCAGCAGCACCAGCCTATCAGCATTAGAGGTAACAAAATCTTTTCTTCTTTTTTTTTTTTACTGACAGTGCATTTTCTCTCCCATCAGAGCTCCAGTGCCTAATTAAATGTATTTAGCATCATAAATATTCCAGGGGGACAGGTTGACACAATGAATTAATGTCTTGCCTCAATACCAGAGCCTCTCTATTGGCTGTGGAGAGAAAGTTAGCCCAATGCCAGGTAGATGCTGCTGCTTACATGTCTTGTTATAAATTAGTAGCACATTTGTTTTCTTGTACTGTGGGACTGAAAATACGTTGATACTGATTATGTCACAGGACTAGAATAACCACTAGTGACATAAACTGTGAGTGAACAGACAGCAAATGATACTACACAATTTGTATTGTTGTAATCGGATTAATCTTTTTCTTTACCATTTCTTTCTTTATTATTGTTTTATAGTGTGGGTATTGTTTAAAGGAAAAGTTTGACATTTTGGGGAATATCTTTGTATGCTTTCTTGCATAGAGCAAAATAAGGATCTCTCATATCTTTTCGATAAATATAAAGCTACAGCCAGCAGCCTGTTAGCTTAGCTTAGCACAAAGACAGGTTGCAGGTAGAACAACTAGCCTGGCTCTGTCCAAAGGTAACAAAATCCACCTACCAGCGCGTCTGAACCGTAAAACCTTGCATTTCATTGTCACTGTGAGGTTTATCTGAAAACCAGCAGAGACTGTGCCGGTCTAATAAACAGTCCGGTGGCACATACAACCTTGTAACGCCACAACCTTTCATTTTTACATTTTGGTTTAGCCAAAGCTAACAAGATAGCTGTTTCCCCCGGTTTCCAGTCGTTGTGCTAAGCTAAGCTAACCAGCTGCTGGGGTAGCTTCAGAGGTAAGAGTATCGAACCTAGCGAAAAAGTGAATATGAGTTTTTCCCACGGCGTTGTACTATTCTTTAAAGAGCTATTAAATAAAAATGTACTTGAGATTACAGAGAGCAAGATAAGCTTCTCTACATTATCAATCATTTGGTTCAAAGAAGTACCATCTCTACCCTCAGTGACTTGTCCTGGTGAAGCCAATCCCCATAAGCCAATCACTGCTGCTAGCTCTTTGTTTTTCTGTGGTGGAGCCCCACCTCACCTTGCTGGTACATTCACCAGTGCCCTCTGCTCGACAATGCCCTCCACAAGCCCCTAAGGAGGACAGTGGGGAATTTTGGATGACATCCGGGTTTAAAAGCCGTTTCCAAGTCCTCACCCTTGAAGAGGGAAACGTTTCACAGTTTATTTTCCTTGCATGAACAGCGAGGAAAAGTACTAGTCTGTTAAGCCACCACCAGAACAAATAGGTAGCTGCCAGACGGGGCTGAGCGGGCTGGAGAGGAAAGAATTACACGTTATTATGTTCATTTTAAATCTAGATATTTTTTTCCTAATTTTCTCACATTTTCTCTTGCCTGTGAAAATGCAAAGACATCCCTTCTCTCCCCCCAACACGTGTAATTGCAATTTGCAAGAGCTAAACTAATTTTACGACACAGGAACACCTGTATTCATCTCCATATTAATAGAAAACAGGAAGTATAAATCCCAATTTTCCAGCAGCCAGTGTCAGGGAAGATGTTCCTTGAGGGAGAAGGCTGTCTCCTCTCCATTAAAATATTGGTGTTCTCCCCCCGCTCTTCCCTCTGCAGCGTCCCTTCTGCGCCGAAATCAGATATCATAATTATGAATGGCACCAAATCTACATCACTGGACTTGACACTTCTAATATCCATATATGCCAATGCACATTTAAGTTTCCATTGTTAAGGTGTTCTCTAGGTTGAGTTATAGTGCTGTGAGGCGCCGCTGTAGAATACGGGTCCCTGTGAGTCTCATTTAGCCGTGGAAAAGGGAGGTTTGACGGATCAGCTCATTTGGATTAAGCGCAAGTGCAAGGCCTGAATTTTTTTTGAGGAAAAGTAGAGAACTAACTTTTAATCCTTGAGTCACTAAACATCTCTTGATTTCACACAGCTATTAACAGAGGGGGAAAACTGGTAACCATTATAAATCAACAGTTAACATATTAATAAAAGGGGACATTTGGCGTTATCCTTTTAAACATACCTATGCATATCATTTTTGTTATACTAATGATCATTAAATTTACAAATTTAACCATTAATGAGTCTCACTCTGGGCTGTATCTCTGCTCCTGCATCCCTCTCTCTATGTATGTCATTACACCATGGACAGGACAGCGCAGGGAGCCATTGTCAGGTCAGGCTCTACAAAGCTACGGCTGATGTAGGTGGTCCACGTTGCCTCATTAGTAACAACATGAGCAGTGGTCTAATGAACTTAAGACAATGCTAATTAATGGAAGAGAACAAAGGCTTAACATTTTTAGAAAGTGTGAAGCACTGAGTCGGCTTGTATGACAGCGTTTAAGCCACCTTAATGCGCTTGTGATGCGGCGCATGGTGCCTCGACCTCTCAGCGGCGGGGCAGGTCAGAGGGAGCCGCTCCATACCTCGGCTGATATAGTCACCTGTGACAATCCTTTATGGGCTGATAAAGTAAGGGAAGTCTCTCAAGGAACAGTGCAGTGACTTGGCGGAGGGTCTCCCCAGGGAGCAGGTGTCAGGGTTGTCTATCAGCCGCCTGAAAGGAGAAAAGGGACGTGTTACCGGGCTCTATTGTATCCCGGTTGTCATTGACTGATCGGGTCCATTTAGCTGGCTTTCACAGTGAATGAAACCACCTGAATAGATGAAAGCGAGACAGCCTTCCCGACAAACAAGGAGCGCTGGAATATTCATGGAGGATCTGTGAGGAAAAGATTAATGTATTAGAAATTAAAATGGGGCCCGGACGTATGATCTTGCTCTAACACTTGGCCAGACCTGTGTCACCCGCCGCTAGCGCCTGAAGTCGGCACATGCCGCTGCCAAGGTGGAGAGGAATCATTAAGCACCCTGCCATTGTGTGAGCAGAATAATCAAACTTCACCCCCCCCCATTCTTTCTCACAGCACTGACAATGAATAATTCTGGAGCCATTTGCAATGTTAACGGCACCTATCTGGGCCATCCATGCCTTTATGATAAGAGCTCCAAATATGCATTTCAACAGTCTGAACAGAAGCTGCTTCACCGGCATTTCAAAGGACACCTGTCAGTCATCTGAAAGAGCTGTCAGTCTCTGTCACGCAACAGTGCCGGTGAAATGGCCCAAAAGATAATCTTTACTCCCTCTCTTTCTCTCCCTCCACCTCTCTCTTTCATATCAGAGCAGTTACATTTGCAATAGAGTGACAAGTGATTTACACTGGAAAATGGATTGTGTTTAAACTGAAAAAGAGGGGGGTTATTCTTTTAGGCTGCGTTATTCTTTGCCAGTGTACAGCTGTATCAAATATGCTATCATAAATGTGATCTTGGCTACACTGAATGTCATTATGTTTGATACCATGAGCACTAGACGGGCTACTGAGCTCAAAGGTGAATTTGATAATTCCTATCTCTATAAACAGAGCTCTGTGTCAGTGAGGAGTGGGAGCCGAGACAGGCGGGATCAAACAGGTTTGTGTTTCCAAAAAAGTTTGACCTTCTGTTGTTTTTAAATGGAATTCGACTTCAAATTGAGTTCACTTCTGTGTGGTTTATCTACCATGCTGTACAACACTGCCCTAATGTATCTATAGATTTTTTACTTCATAAAAACTCTCTTTTTTTAAACACAAAAAAGACAAATAATGGATTTACTATAAACCAGTTTGTTGCAGATTGTACTTGCACGGCCACTTTATTGGCAAAGAGACAAGTGAAGCCCCCTGCTCCTCAACATGTAGGCCAGTAATTTGTTAAGCACGACTAACTTGTGTGCCACCAGCTGTTGGTGATATTTACAGCTGAGTGCGGAGGATGTGTTTGGACCGAGGCTTGCAGGGCCAGGGCGGCACTAGACCCAGTCCCACTTCCCTTATGGCCACTCCATGGGTGAGGACAGCCAGCACAGATCACAATAGCATAAAATCACAATACAGAGATGCAGAGACTAAGACAAAACTACATTTTACTTCAGCTGGACAGCTTGCTGGCTCAGCAGAGCAAGGAGTTAGCCATGTGCTTGTGATACTGTGAGTCTGAATCTGGAGAATGACCTTTATGACAAGTCATCCTCTCCAAAATCTCCTCTGTCACACTCCAAAATGTACTATGCAATAAAGTAAAAAAAAGAGCCTTGCTATGGATGGCCTGGTTGTTTCGCTGCAGTGCACCACTCTCCGAATCACAAAGAGATCACAGCTAAGTTGTGGAACATTATATCATGCATACCAGACATCAGTAGCACATTTCTATCACTGAGGTCCTCTAAAACTGCCTGAAACTGCTCCTGGGAACTCTGCCAACCGCCAGAGTCACTTTAGTTCATCCAGCACAAGTTAATACAAAGCTCTGTGGAAACCCTTATGCTTACCCATTCAAAATTCTTTGTTGTTTTCCAGCAAACCAGGCCATTTTCACACAGAACAAACAGCAATTTAATGAGGAATTCAAAATTTTGGGCACTCCTCTTTGTCACATAGTTTCCACACCATGTCCGTTCCTTCAACAATCTCCTCATTGTCGCTCAGGGAGGACATGGCTCAAGAAGTGAGTCACTCGATGAATGTTCACTTTCATTTCAGAGCGCAGTAGGCCGGCATAATCCCTGATACTGAACCCTGACTCACCAGGTCTTTTTTTTTTTAAGATTGAACGCTCTGTCCATCTCCCTTTGTGAAAAAGGACTTCCACTCGCACTTTTGACTAGATAAAGTTCATCCACACGCTCACTGGTGAAATGACATGTGTCAGAAAGACAACAAGGCTGTTTTGAACAAAAACATTATGAGGAAACCCAGCGAAGACAAATGAGCACACGTTCAAATAACTCACGAGTGAATGAAATGTTATGAGTTAATCAAATGAAGTGAATAAAGGAACAAAAGCGAGTAGTTATCTTGTCTGCAGTTCTTTTTTCCTTCCATTTTGAAATCCTCACACAAATGAATGTCAATAGATGTGCTTGTACAACAGCTTTCTTACAAATTATTCAGTGACTACAATTTTGCAGTTGAAAAAGTCACACACGGAAAGCCATTTACCTGAGTCACAAATGAGTGTGTAATTGAGTCCTTAGGGAAAATAACTCAGCTTAACTACTGGAAATAATGTGTAAATTCAATACATTTCCTAATGAGCTCATTTGAGTTTGCTGCAATTATATTTGCTAGTCAAGGTGCAGATAGGATTCTGCAGCGGAGTTGAGGTGAATAAAACCGGCTCCCTTGTATTCATTAAAATTAGCATATGGACCTGTCAACACTTCTCAGTGGCACGTTGTAACAATGCCATTTAGCCCTGCATCAAGCACTGCCAGTGGAATGAATGCATGTGGTGGGTAAATGCCTCCCCACCCCTAGCGACAGGGGCGGAATAGGACTGGCAACGCTGGCTCTGACGCACAAAAGAGGCTGCGTTTTAACAGCCAGGCCCTGGCCTCTGACCAGGGGCCATCCACATCAACACTGCTTACACTCCACCATACCTCCCAGCTACTGGCCCAGCCAACCAGCTCTATGTACACATGGAGACAGACAGGGAGAGAAACAAGGCTGGAGAAATGAAGACCGCGAATATGTGAGCATGTGTGTGTGTTTGTGGAGGTGGGTGGATGGTGGTGGGGGCAAGGAGCAAAGAGAAGGAGATAGAAATAAAGATAGGTCTCTGCATAGCGAGTCTCTGTATCTTCCCTTTAACAGCTCTCTATCAATCTTCCTTGACAAAGTGCATTTTTTTATCATAATAACACCACAATTTATATATTATATAATATAAACAATTATTTTCTATAAATATCCAGAGTCTATCTCTTGATAAACTTTAAAAACTATTCTTATCAAAAGGTTCCAGGAAGGAGAGGCCCATGAAAAAAAAAAAGACCCCCTTTATTGTTGTTTGTCATCATTACACTGAAGCTGCCAGTGAGCGAAGGTATTGTTGCTCAGCGGAGCACACAAGGCCCTAGTTGCATTGTTGTGCCAGGATTTTAAAACAGGCGCGAGTTATCAATAGACCACAGACTATTCGACTCACTCAGCTGTGCCTCTCGATACACTTCAGAACCTCGCAGGCTGAACAGCCAGCTATGATCTCACACAATTGGGCTGCTTAACTGACAAACACTTTGTCTCCAGATGGATCCAGGTCTATGTCTAATGGATAGACGGTACCATCACTCCAAAGCCTTCTGACTTCCTTTTAGCTATTCATTGTTTGATAGAATATAGACTGAATATACGGTATCGGTTGGATGGCACTATTCCAATTAATGCAATCTCATTAGAATTTGCCATTTTGGATATTAGAAGCCACGCTGTATTAAGACATAATTAACCTTGCGATTTGCTTATGACAGCAGAAATGGAGCCGGTGAATTCAGCCCCATGAAAGAGGACAGAGGAATAAAAGACAGGGCTAAGGAGAAGACAAGGCCTCAGCTGTGATTACCTGGAGCAGAAAACCAAATGTAAAGGCCTTGGGCTGGCTTTGATATTTCCATCGTTCGTTCGTCTGCTATGACCTGGACTACATCTAACAGACCTAGACTGGAGGTCAGTAGGAATCAAGGGAGAGGAGAGGAGAGGAGAGGAGGAGAGGGAGGAGAGGAGGGAGAGGAGAGGAGAGGAGAGGAGAGGAGAGGAGAAATTAAGATTAGGGGCACAGTTTAAAATGTCCACTTCTTTTTTTTGCCTCAGACGCTGGCTCTTAAAATGGCTATACAGAGTTTTCCTCTCCATCCCTATTTAACTCACACACACCAACGCTCATTAAAGGTACCTTTTGTCTAGTATTTTGTGCCATTACCACTCCCACCCCAGCACTAAAAGAACAACTTTATTCTGTCAGGGTGCTTATTAAAAGTTTACATTTTCACACTTCTGTGACCCTTAATGAGGATGAAGGGAGGCTTGTCCTCACTTTATGACAAACTATAGGCAATAAGGTGTAGATGAATTTTAAAAAAGCTGCTCTATAGTCTGGGCATAACAACTCAAGAATCAGAGTATTACTGGAAAATGGCATGAACAAATGATAAATATTGGATATTAAGTCTAGTATATGTCTGGTAAGCATACATACAGAATAAGACTGTCCTTGTCTTGGCTGGCATGCATTTATTAAAATGTCTGTTGTTACAGACAATGTCATTAGACTAGCAGATTGGGGGTGGTGGCTGAAGGGTGTCCTCTAATTATCCAGGTATCACATTGCTAAAATTATTAGCATGCCCTGGTGGTCTAAGAGGAGAAAATGCTTAATTAGGGACAAGAATACATTAAAAAGAAAGAAAAAAAACGTCCAAAAAGATATTGAGTAAGCACCCAAAACAATCTACAAAAGTTTAAAACTTTCCAGCACAACTGACTGTTATCACGTGGGTTTGACAATATAACTGGTTTAAATTAAAGAGGCAGTTTTTGTTATTGCAAGCAAATCAGTTAAAATAATCATTATCTGCTACCGAAGCTACAAAGTAACACTAAATAGTGTAACTGTGAATGTAAATAGGTTTAAAGAAAAGAAAAAAGCTTTATTAATTCTCAAAAAGTTCAGCAAATGTGGAGCTTAGCATCAGTGTGGAGCTGAAACAATAAGTTGAATAATTGGTTAGTTAATCAAAATAATCTGAATCGATTTGATTATCGATTAAGTCAGGGCTCTGCAGTCCGGTATGTCGTCCGCAGCGAGCAGACAGCGGCTCATTAAAGTTCACTTTGACTGCTGGATCCTGGATATAGAGTGCTAGCGCTAAATTAATGCTGGATAACGTTACGACTAAACTTCTCCTCACCTCCCTGTAGTCAACGAACGACAACCAATAGCCGATGGAACAGGCTCAGGTTGCTTACCTTACCTAACAGTACAGTCTGGTGTTTTTTTCCTGTGAACCAGATTGGCAGACTCTTTCACTGGTGTTTCTAACCGTGACTTGGGGGTGTGAAGCAACTATGTCATGGCAGACGTTTTTGCACAGACTCAACAGAAGCACAGCGGTGAGTGTGTGTAACATTTTTTGCATGAGCAGTTCTTGAGAAAGCTGCAAACTACACCACAACCACCAGAGTCCAAGCATTCTAAACAGGCATGTTTTCAACAGGCAGTTGTCTGCAGATCTTCCTTATTTTTGTAGTAAAAACACTTTCTTGAGTCAACATTATAGGATAATTTCTGTTTACAAAGGCAGATGCACTCCCGAGCTTCAGTGATGGGAGGATGTTGCAAAAATATTTTCACAAGGATTAATAAACCTTCAGAAATTCAACCAGATGCCAAAACTAACAATGCAAATTTTGCTTTTGTCAGTGACCTTTCATACTTATGTTGTTTAAGTAATAAAATGTGTCCCTTTAAAGCAAAAACAAGCACAGGTATCTCACAGACTAATATTCCCAAAGGCAAAGAGTGTGGTGTTGGTCATCTAATGTGCTTACATCACTGCTAACTATCTGAACCAACTCTAGATGATACAGCAACAAATAATGTTTGAGACATTGTTTAGTATAGTCATTTACTGCGTATAAATATGGTGCAGAACTATGATTCTCTTTCAAATACTGATTGTTTTTATGAGTGTTTATAAATATCCTTCATTTTATGTTGCTGCATCCCTCTGAGATGTGAAAATAAAATAAAAAAGTCAAAAAAATGACCGTTAAGAACGACTAAACAACTCATCGTCCATTTTGAATTTGGCAAAATGAGGAGGGATGTTGTTTTATTATTTTTAAAAAAGTGAATATTAGTTTAGAAGCATCTTGATTCAGACTGAAATGCGTACTGTGTAAGAAATGATTTAATAAAAGTCATCAGCAAACAGAGAAGTGTCAGCCTCGATTTATACAAAGTGAGGGTTGCAGCTGACCTGCAGTTATTTGGGAGTTTGTTCCAGATATATGGGGCATAAAAACTGAAGCCCGCTTCTTTATGTTTAGTTTTGACTCAGGGGATAGAAAGCAGACCTTTCCCAGACGACCTAAAAGGTCTGGATGGTTCATAGCGTAGCAGAAGATAACAAATGTATTTTGGCCCTAAGCCATTGAGTGCTTTATAAACCAACAGTTGTATTTTTAAATCAGCTATTAGACAGACAGGAAGCCAGGGTGAAGACCTCCTAACTGGAGTGTAGTGAGGACTCGATCAGAAGCGTTGTCAATCAGCTGGAACTGTCTAATTCATTTTTTTTAGATGGATGTATAGATGGATGGATGGATGGATGGATGATTGTATATTTGCATATGGGTTCATTTGTCTCATTGACCAGATGCAGGATGATAATAAATCTAAAAAAATTGCTAATTTAAACTGTTATAACAGCAAGCTTGTGTACCAGCTATTTAATCTCTACAACAAAAGTATAAAGTTACTTGATGGATCATGTCCTGCTACTGCATGGGAATTTAACTGCATTTTAAATCCACCATAGCTTTCAATGACAGCTTAGAACCGTTTCTCAAAACATGTTTTTGTGTGTAGAGTAATACAGCCGAGCTCAAATTTCTCTCGCCCCTTCAAGCGCAAAATACAAAAGGCCTGGGCTGCCACCACCTGATTCAATCAAGTGTGTTACATTGTATACCCATGGGCAACAAGGCAACTTGTATTTTAATTAATAATGTAATACCCTGGTCTCAAAGCGTTGACCCCTGGCATTCTTGCTGCTTTTTTTTTGTAAATACTCTCAAGATCCCAGCAAAGGTGCTGGGAGCATTTTTTTCTACCCACACATGCAACTGGATTTGATAGATAAAGCTTGAAACTAACACTGATGCATTTTGAAGCACTATGTGGGTGAAGAGCATTTAGCATTATGTGATAGCTTAGGAACCAAGTACAATGTGGCACATGCCATTAATTATGTAAAAAAGAATTCAAAGAAAAATGATCACTAATACTAGAGAAGGATGGGGAAGGAGAAGAAAATTGCAAGATAAATTTAACAGTACTAGAAAAGTCATGCACTAGGTTGAGAAAAAATCCAATGTAAGCACAGCACATGGTGTGAATGAAAGTTAACGTTAAAGGCTATGAAGACAGAGACATGGCCGTGGGTGCTGTGTTGTGAGGAATAACATGCACAGTGAAGGGTAAACGCACGCTTCTTTGGAGATCCTGGACCGGAAAGAAGCCTGAGGGAGCTCAAGGGCTTGTGGGGTACGGGCTGTATTCAACCTTTCTATGCAGCCACACACTCCACAACAACAGGGAATGATGCCGCTTTTACAGTATGCAATGAGAAGTACTGACTCATTTGTTCACAGTAACAAAAAAATGTTAACTAAACATATAAAAGTAAATGACTTGCATGGAGTCACAGGAAAACGTCAGAAATGACTGAAGCACTGCAGCAACGTTTTAAGCCACAGAGATGTGAGGCAATAAATACATTTTCATATGAAAAAGAAAAAATCTGTATCCTGCAAATGATTGATATATATATATATATAAATATATGTTTATATATCATATATATAATTTATATACAGTATAGTGTTTATTTGTCATTTTATCAGAGGGTGCTTTAGAAGTATTCATAATTTTTAAACCACAGCCGACAAAATATCAAACAAGCAAGTATATTATTTAGTATTTTCTGATATCACAATTTTAATTTCTAATAGAGCAAACATTTTAATTAGCTAACATGAGCTCAGCCACAAGTAAATCTAAAGTGATTATTCCTGCCCTTAGAGAAAGGCTGTCTCCCTGCGCTCTGTCAAAAGGTCAATTATGGCCCCAAACCGGCATGCAGTGACAGTGACCTGGAAGCGCTACTGATGACCCCACATCCAGGGGCCCAAAAGAGTTGATCATCTAACATGCAGGCTGCCCGGAGCCATGGAAATCTGACATTTGTCCTTATTCAAATGAACACAAACAATATGCATCTCATGCCTCTCCCTAACCTGTGCCAAATCTAAGGCACAGGGACCAGCAGTCTTAAAGCATTGTCCTCCAATCCAAGTCCATGCCCTTCCCTGTGAGTATAGCTACGCAGCAATCACACACAGAGCCTGCAGAAAGAGCGGACTGCAAAAAGGCGCCATCGTAACCAGCATCTACACTAACACTGGTCATTATTGTTCTAGTCTGCAGGGGTCACAAAATGGACTGGGGGTCATACATGAAAGGAAAATATTAAGGGTGAGAACAATTCAAGTTATATGTACTGCAAAGACAAGAAATAAGAAAGACAGATTAATGAAGATGAACATTTTTCACGTTGATGTTGAATGATCTAATATCTAAAACCTTAAAGAGGCTACAATTGTTTTGTTTTTTTTAAATATATATATACAAATAAATGATTTTAAATAAATGATTAATGCCAATATTGCTATGTGTCAGCTGGATGCGTAAATAGAAAGCTGCAGAGATGACGTATAGCTAATGTTAGGCTATAAACGAACTACACCACGGTTACATGATCGCGAGAATGCTCAACAAAACTGGGAAGGTGGACTAGTTAACATGAAGACGTTTTGTATGATCTTATTTAGCCACTTGTTAGCTACCACATTTTTAGGACACAGAAAATCTACTGACGAAATTTATATCGTAGAACAAAAACGTTAAAATTTGTATACTTCAGACCTTATTTCAGGAATCTAGCCAAACATCCATTGACTTGGAGACAAGGGAACCGGAAGTGTAGAAAAAAAAAAACATTTCTGGCTTTAAGGATTCATTCCTGCAGCACTTTTAGGTAAACTAGTTTTCCACATTAACTTAAAAAAGGTGATAATATGTCAATTATTTTTACAGCTGGTTTCTGCTGCCCCCAAGTGGCCTTAAAATCAGTTACTGTAGGTTTAAAAATAATGCATCTAAATCTCAGTTAAAGGATGATGCTAGTGTTATTCCTTATTGTTCGTACTGTCAACAAATCCTATGAAAAGTAAACTACATGTTAATCACAATGAGGGAACATGTCACTAAGTGCAAAATTGTGACACACTGATGTGATCTTACTAGTTTTTGGAGAATAATGGAAGTCTATGGTACAGAGGATTGAAGGTTTGACTGCATAAAACAATATTCCCAAATACTCTGATCAATTAAATGGGTTTTCTTTGGCCTTTTCATTGAATTTGTTGTGGACAATATAAAAAATATAAAAAATATTACTACACTAATACTTGAAGTTGGCTCAAATTTGACAAATATCCCTAATGCGCTGTCCCTTCACGCTAAAGCCAACATGAGCCAGTTTACTACTCTGGCGTAAAAAGCTTTGCAGAAACACCTCTATAAGAAGGTTATTGCCGTAACACCGGTGTATACGCGGTAAATTCCCCCTGAATAGCACTTGCCTGAAGCAACACCTACCGTAGTAAATGCTTATCCATGTGGACTTCCCATCTCATGCTGTTTTGTCTGTGTGTGCAGAAGGTAGCAGCCTGGGCTGGAACTGTATGACACAGAGCAAGGGCTCTCATGTCTGCAGGGCGTTCCACCGAGCATGATCATGAAAAGCAGAAACATGAAGAAAACTGCAAAAGGTTGAGCCATGGAAACGTCTTTCTTCTGCACGTCAGTTAATTTCCTCTTTTTCCCTTTGGTTCCACATCACTTTTCTATTATTTTTTGAACACAGTGAAAACATAATACAAATCATGCTGCTGGTAAAAAAAAAAAAATCTAATCACTACGCCCTCAAATGAAAAAATGGATACCAGTGAAAAATGTAAGGGAATTGTTATTTTTCACATTCTAATTCACATCACAAGGAACGGAAAAGAAACACATGCTGTATATCAGATTGGTTTGGTGCCTTTTGCCCCGAGCCATGCAGCACACACTGATATTAGTTTTAAATACAGATTGTTGGCAATAACAAAACAGAGGAGTACATGCCTGCCACATAGGCCCGGTCTGGAGAACCTCACATAGCCGGCTGGCCAGGACAGCTTCAATCAAAAAGCTCAAATAAATGTAGTTCTTTGGGCTCTGTCAACTGTAAACTGTTATTGATCCCAACAAATGAAATTTGTTCACGTTGATCGATCAAACGCATTATCTGTGTTTTCCAGTCTATTACCAGCAAGAAGAAACTCAGGAGGCATCAATAAATAGAGCTGGGTCACCCCGGGTAGATTCCGTTCAGGCTAGGAGGGCTGTAAAAAACAGACGACCAAACATAAGCACTTGTACTTAAAGGTAATGGACCTGCATCCTGACTAAACGCTAAGTGCCTGGGGTGTCTACATGTGGAAAGCACTTCTGTCGCACCTTCAAGGTCTAGAGACACTTGTGTGTGTACGGTATACTTGCCCTCCTCTCTATTGCCCTTCCTAATTCCCCCTCCCCTCCACCCTCATGCACCAACATATGAAAGCCTTCCAGCTGGCACCCGACGCCTGTAC
Organism: Anoplopoma fimbria; assembly: GCF_027596085.1. Classification (NCBI taxonomy): domain Eukaryota; kingdom Metazoa; phylum Chordata; class Actinopteri; order Perciformes; family Anoplopomatidae; genus Anoplopoma; species Anoplopoma fimbria. The sequence continues at coordinate 14,237,973 of NC_072464.1, read as the reverse complement.
TTGGCAGGTCGGGGGGGAACATGAGAATTAAACCTATATGGCCCGAGCTACCAGTTCTCAAATATCAGTGGAGTCCAGCACTTCACCAGGGACTGATGGGAGGAAAGCATGTCAAGGAACAAAAAGCTCCTTCTGGCACTACTTCTCTCGACTGCTCTGCTCAGTGATATCACAGGAGTTATGTTTTCACAAGGAAGTAGGTACAAATACAACTGACTGCAGTCGAAAGGAACGGCCCTGCAATAAATTCATGAAGGTTATGAAGTTCAGTCTTTGTTGAAACTGTTTGAGAGAGACGTTGATTACACTTTATGATCACTTTGGAGGTTGTACCTTGGGTATGGTGGAATTGTATTGCAATTTAATCAGATGTATTTTTATTATTTAATCAAACCCAACTGATATAAATGTAGAAGACACTTCTTAATATAACGAAAATATATTTTTTGGTAATGGAGTGTAAGTTGCAGTCTTACTTGGGATCTGAAGGTGTTTCTTTAGGAAATATCTCAGGGAAAAAAAAATGTAACCCTTAATTTGACAGTAAAGTTAAATCTGTGTGGAGTACTGCACGGCATAAAGAATTGTATGTGAACAGGAGAGTAATATCAGACAACTTATTTTACTTGTAAAACAGCAATTTTATGAAGAAAACAAGTATGGAAACTTGTATGCTTTCCAAGTTGTTCTACTTGTTTTCCCTATGTGAAGTTCATAATCCTCAGATGAACTACTAAAACCATCTTTCTGTCCTTTTGCTTTTCTTCAGACTAACAGGAGTTACAGTTTGTCCACAAACTAAAGGCATCCTTAGTAGAAATGGGAATATCCGCCTTTCTACCGTGATAGAGCAGCAATGATAGCTCCTTTATTATGGAAAATTATTTTAAACAGCGTAAAACGGCAGAGGCTCATTTTTTCCATGTTTCTGCCACTATCACTCCGGCTATTGATAAGATGTCTAAATTTATTGCAGAATAATTCTGCAGGAAAAGAGATAAAAGGTTGCTGAATAAAATATGAGGCGAAGGCTGTAAATTGTAGCAATGCATATCATTTCATTCAAATGTAGGACGCAATTACCATCTGCTACACTCATCAGTCCCCTCCTTTATGACTTAATTATATGTTTAATGCTATCAGATCAAGGAAAGGGCAAAACAGATGAATGAGGGAGAAAAAGAAAAGATTCCGCAACAAGACAAAAGGCAGATGAAAAGTAACATAAAAGGATGGAATTGATTTCATTCACCAGGAAATAGAAAAAGTTAATTTAGATACAATGTTCCCTCATCTCCTGTGCCTTTGTAAGATAATAAGCCCAGTGTGTTGCCATTAGGTCTCCATACCAGGCAAACAAAAGAAGTCAAGTTCCTCAAAACTGCAAGACTTCCTGCATTCATTTCGAGAAGACGGCAAATTGGTGAATCGCTCAATGTGTTATACGATCATTGCAATAATTTCAGTCCATGACATCAACGTGTTATCTTCATAAAACTTAAGGTTTTGCAGCGGTGAGTCATAGAAGACTACAACAATGTGGATCATCTGCAACTATTCTTCCCCAATTTTATTGTCTTTTTTAGGCAATTTTAAACACTCTTTCCTATTGTATTTAATTGTAATATTATTAATTATCTTACTTTATTTTAGCACTATGAAACTGAATGTATTCTGTTGTAATCCGTTTTAAAAGACTCCATTGCCAGGGTACAATGAAACTTTACAATACTGAAACTTTTTGTTTGGATGCAGATCGTGTACGGCAGTGTTCACAAAGAAAACTGGGGTTGTCCAAATGGCTGTGGGGTAAAACGCTAGCCAGTGGGCATCCCAGGTGCCAGCGGGCACTGTCCTAACTGTGTACCTTTGGCCAGAACTCATTATAGGGTGACATTTAGGACTGCTGCTGTCCATGCCAAGTCAGCCCTCTGGATTGAGACAAATTATGTAGTTATTTTTTATGTCAGACATTAAGTCATGTCCAGTGGGAGCCAAATCAGAACCACCTTCATGTCACCTGGGGAAAAAAATTGATAAAGGCTGCTTAATCTCCTTAAACAGAGGCGTTATTTGACTCTTTAGTGAAGTATTTGGTCTTACTAAACAAAAAAATATTTCAATTTTGATCTGTATTGCAGATGCTTCAACAGTTTTATGGAATATTAGTTCATCAGCTTAATCATTTTTTTCTAATTTTACCTGTTCTCACAGTAAACACTAAATCACAGTCCGGTTCAGTTTGTCTCATCCTTGCTCTCTTTCTGTGAATCCTAGAAAAACAAAGACACAGCCATGTCATAAAGGGAAGTTTCTACCTGTACGCTGCAGAAGGTGCAAATGTTTCCTTTTCTCTGTGGAGACTATTTCTCTCAGGCCTGAAGACAAACACAAAATGAACAGAATTAGTAAATAGCCTAGAATTTGCTAAAAAAAAACAATACTGAAGCCAAACAAAGGTTTATTATACAAAAAAACACCGGACTTAAATCTGTATGCTTTTATAAAAAACAATGCACCTACTCATATATCACATTAATGACTCTTTTTAAGATCAACATATATTAACACACGTTTGATATCCATTAAAAACAATTTCAGTGGTGCACGTCAATACTACACAAGCTTATTTTTTCAATTTATGGATGTATTGCATTGGGAATAAAGCAACATGAGTTCTTGTTGCAGATTCCTCCATGAAGCCAAGTGAACGTCATAACATGAACAGAACTAAAGCTCCATCTTGTGGACTAAAACAAGAACAACATAGAGGCCAACGTAGCTTCCGAGGCTTTTCCATTTACAGGTTTGGAAACAGATATGCTTGTTTTAAGCCCTTGAAATGATGAAATATGTGTAAGATGATATGAACAGACAAAAACAAGGCACTAAATTAGTGTGTAAGTCAGTGTGGGTATAATTATACAGTATCTGTTACTAAAAGACAAAAAAATGCAGGAAAGCAATGAATACATATTTTATGGTTCTCTCATTTAGTGGAATAAACATTTTTGATTTGAGGATGCCATTAATTCATCAAACAGAGGACATGAGGAAGCTAAACAGAACAATAAAACACAGATGAAACATTCATTAAGTGAGCAGTCTGCACGCGCTTCAGGTATCTCACAAAGCATGAAATGAATCAAAGTTGTTTATCTGCTATGTATTAGTGGGCAAATTATAGATAATTGCTCATTTTGAGGTATTCCAAGTAATGCATTCATACGATGCATATGCTGCGGATACTTTCCATACAAACTTCAAGATGCAACAAACAGAAGAAAAAATAAATAGGGTGTAATTGATTATAAGTTAATTGTGCAAAGGTCTCCCTGATGGAAACCATCTGTCAAAACAAGCTGTACATTCACTAATTCTAATCATAATTAATTAAATGGCTAACAAATTACATACATCATAGTTAGCACAGGGGGGAAACTACCCCAGGAACTGTTATGAAACAAATTATCTTTAACAATGGGAGAAAATGACATCACATAACTAAATATTATTCTCGTTTCCGCGAGCCATATTTCTTAATGAATTCTCTAATTAAATTAATTCACACAATGTGCATAATTTGTAGCTGGAAATGTCAGTGGGTCAGACTTAACCATATTGTTGCTGGCTGTCTATTTCAACGAGTGCCATATTAGCACAACATGACCTCTATGTAAATTACACAGACCAACTGTTGTAATTTTAATTCCAGGGTCTAATTAACATGTTCTGAAGATATCATACAAGTACATTTAGCTCGTTTTACACATGCCAGTGTCAATGTCAGTTTTCCATTTGCCTTAATTTTCTGTAATCCCTTTGATGGGAGACGGCATGACGGCTTATGTCACAGATATCAATTATGACCAAAAAATACTTTTGTTTTTTTTAAAGCTTCTTGCATTAAGTGCTGAACTTTTTTCAGGGTGAATCGCCACGCTCAAAACTCAAGTCTGCTGGAGCTGTGAGCGTTTACAGACTCATTCAGAACGCACTTACATGTAAATTATAAGAGTATTTCTAACAGAGGTGGGCATTTGAGCTTCCTCTTTACTGACGCTCATCCCAATTACTCACTCTATCATACTGAGGTCAACAGGCACACTCAAAGTTAGTAAGGCAAAAGGTGTCACAGAGGTAATTGTGACTCTAGAGTGAAATAATAATACCCCATAGATCACTATGGTAAGGTTAATGATCTTAAGCAGTGAAGAACTGTTGTGTGATTATTCTCGATTTGTTTTCAGTTAGTACTTTTCTTATAAAATAATACATTTCTGTCTGAGAACCTCTGAGGAACCATTTTGTTCAGAGTGCAGGGACAAAATGTAGATGGGTCCAAATATTAAACACATTTAAGTAGAAATTATCGACAGTGTGCTATAGTCCTCAATTTATCATATTCATTATCAATTAATCTGCTGAATATCAGTTAATTTCTTGGTCTGGAAAAGAGAATGAAAAAATGATAATAACAATTTCCCAAAGCCTGAGGTGATGCCTCTGAAATTAGCTTGTTTTGTCCAACCGAAAAATCAAAATCAATCGATGTTGAAAAAGAGAAAAGCAGCAAATCCTCAAATATGAGAAGCTCAAATGCAAATGCTTTAAACAAGTAATCAATTATGAACATGATTGCAGACTTATCAATTGATAGAATAATCATGTCCCCTCTACGGTGTAGTCCATTAGTAAGAGAAGCACATACACCTGTGTGTTTGCACGTTGTTTTACTTCAGGTAATGCTATGAGTGAAATCCTGTGTAATATTAACGCTGGTGATGGACTTTCACTGCGGTATGCTCTGTCACCTCTGTGTCGCTGGTGTTTTCTCAAAACGCTGTGCCCATCCAGTTTAGAGAAAATACAATCAAATTTACCAAATGATGCCATCATGAGTGTGAATGCAGAAACGGGTGAATAAATGAATAAATTGCCCAGTGGATGGAACATATAAGCTAACACATGCATTGCAGGGCTCGGGGGCTGTCCTGAGGCCAATCATTTAGCTAACACACTAATGAAAGCGTGTGTAGTGCGGCTAAGGGCAGCCACCATGGGAGGTACCACTCCCCTCCCTCCTCATGTTGGGGAGCGTTAATAGGCTGGATGGAGCCAATGGAACTCCCAGGAGAGGCCTGCTGATGAAGAGGAAAACCTGTCGTTGCCTTCACTAATCACTGCCTAATGGCTGCAGTAACACAGGTTTTACAAATGTGATTGGGCATGTGTGCCTGTGCACATCTGCGTGTTGTATGTGAAAAATACTGGCGTTTTAAGATATCGGTTATTTCACTAGAATGTTCTGCGCCTATTGTGTTTCTATGGTTGGTTGTGTGCATATTTTGCTAACAAAGATGTTTGGTAGAACTGCATTTTACATAACAAGTGTAAGGCTATTTTGCTTTTCCGAGTATAGTTGGATTCACCATTACCAGAGCATAAAATATGAAGATTTGGTTGTTGTTTTTTTGGTTTGTTTGTTTTGTATCATATCTTTAAAGGTCTAAATATCTAAATCACTGTCAAACTGACTGTATTGGCTCTAAATACAGGAACATAATCTCAGAATTAAATTAGAGCTACAACAATAGGCAGATTAATCGATTAGCTTTTCAACAGAAATTAAATCCGATAACTGATTGTCGTTGTTTCACTTCCAGCCTCTGGAATGGGAGGATTTGCTGTTTTTCTCTGTTTTAGTTAAACTGAATATGTTGGTGTTTCAGGCTGTTGCTCAGACAAACAAGACATTTAAAAACGTCTCCGGCTTTTGGGAAACTGTGATTTCATGGACTAAACAATTAGGCTATTGGCTTAACCACAACATTGAACAGCTGATGAAACAATAATTCAAATCCTGAGTTGCAGTCCTAAATAAATATTTTCCCCTCTGTTTACAGTAGGACTAATATTAAACAATAAAGCAGCCTTTTATCTCATTATGACCAATTGAGTGACCCAAAATTATGATTTTTTTTCATCAGATCTGAACATTAACTTTATCAAGTGTTGGTCAAACTTAGAGATACATATAATAAGATCATTTAAAAAGAAATACATCACAGTGAGCTGATGACAAATATAATTATTGACATTCACTAGACTAAAATGATTAATCACTTAAACCTAAAGTTTAGCATAAATTAAAGGATGAAAATAGCATTTAAAATGTTCCCATTTATATTATAATTGTGGCAACTTTGGGGCAGTAAGCCTACACGTGTTTGGCATATTTTCTGACAGCACATAAAGCCTCTGGATTAATCACAGCGGTTTATCAAGTTATACTGCATTTAAAGGAGCGGCGCTATTGTTCACCGTGCTATTCTTACTTGTCCACACGTCACGCAGGGTTCCACGTCAATTGACCTGATGTTGTCAAAGCCTAACTGTCAAACTGAGCGTTACATGAAGCCTGCAGGTTGACGCCGACTCTATTGGCTACTGGCTATACTTTTAGCCAACGTCACCGTCAAGTTATAAAGCGTTAAGAAATCAAGTCCGGTCAAGACCTTCAGAATAAAGTTCGAATAATAAAGAATTTGTTGCAATAATTGAGCTTTAAACTTCCCTCTGGGTAAAGGATACAGCAGTTGACAAAAACAATATCAAATCAAGATCACATCAGTGGCTTTTTCTAGAGCTTTCCATCAAATCACGCGGTCCTCATCCGCAGATTAGTTCAGTAATGGAAATATACGTGGTGAAACTTTCCATGGTTGTGAGCACCAGCTGGGACTACTCATCCATGTTGATCTAAAAGTTGCAAAGTGTAAAGTCTAGCCAAATGCTCCAAAGAAATAAGCAGGCAGCATTTTAACTCTACTGCTAGGTCCATACAAACTCCTCAAACTCAATAGTCATCAGTTAAAAAACAACAACTAACAAACAGCAGGGCCAGATAAGAAGACAACAGAACTTCTGAAATTTGATATGTCAGGCATTGGGATAAAGTTTACATTAGCCATCTGTGTGTTTGTGCCACTAACTGTGGGCTGTTCATTGCATTAAATCCAATGTCAGAAACCAGAAAACAACCCGCACCTTCGTCTCTTCTCGTCTAATTATACGTCTTTGACATAACGCCATCACTGTACCTTCTTCATATTTTGTTGATGATGTAAGTACATTTTCTAATGTTTAAAACTAAAATGATGGCCATATCCTACACATTGACCCTTCAGCCTGACGGTAAGCAGGCCTTGGAAAAAGCAGTTGACATCTGTCTCAACTCAAGGTCCACTTGTTCACTAACTTGTTCTGAAAGTTTCAACCGGGTCATCAGCAGAAGGATTTCTGATGAAAAAAACAACATAATTATCATAATGATCAGCTTTATCCAAAATGGATGATGCCTGGGTCGAAAATCCCCCACTCTATGACTTGCCTGGCAAATGTGCATGTGAAGTCCTGGAGAGATTATGGAAAGTTTGAACATCTACATGGCAACTGGCAGACTCATGTGACTTGGTCAAAAGCTGCAGAACAAGTAAATGTATAGTAGAAAACACATGGGCGGCAAATTGAGAAAATGCAACCTAAATAGAGTGCAAGCAGTAAAACATGGCTGCTACACTTTTATGCCATGTTTGAGACTCATTATTGAAGTCCACCATCTACCTCAAATTGGTGTTGGAAATGAGCGAAAAAGTATTATATACAGTACCAGTCAAGAGTTTGGACACACCTTCTCATTCAACTACTTTGAAGAATCTAAAATATAAAACATATTCTGGTTTGTTCAGCATTTGTTTGTTTACCACATAATTCCATATGTGTTCCTTCATAGTTTGGATGTCTTCAATATTAATCTACAATGTAGAAAAAAAAAAAAAAAAAAAAAACCATTGAATGAGAAGGTGTGTCCAAACTTTTGACTGGTACTGTACATATTTATCTTTTTTTTCCCCACTGCTTTCTTCTTTGCAGGACTATCCTGCTTTGGTGTGACATTTTGTACTACGGCTCCTTCTTTATGGTCAACACCAACATATTTGGGATTGTCAATCTTGGGAAGATTATCTCCCTGGTGATGAAGAGAGTCAGTCTTTTTATCCGGTGTCTGGCCTCCCTGTCTGTACACATGAGCTAGTTCGACGCTTGAACCCTACTGGTCCTTTCCAAGCGTGCGTAACAGCCAAGTCCACCCTTTTTTTTTTCTTTTTTTTTTTTAAGTGTCCTCTGTGCAAACTGTGAACGGTTTTATTTTGAACACTTCCTGTAGCTTTCTATCTAACCTTATCTAACTTTGCCGTCAGCTCCGTGCGGTAAGCCGAGACTTCCCTGCTTATCTGTCCAATCAGAGTTTACCTACAGGAGTGGAAGTTGGTCGCTACTATGTCAGTCAAAGTTGTGGCGTGGAGATCCAGAGAAGAAAGCCGACAACTTCAGCCAAGTTTCTGTTAGTGACGGAGCTTTATATATATATATAAATATATATATATATTTTTTTTTTTTGCTTGACGAAAGAGGTGACCCGAGCGACACGGTATGGGAACATAACACTGTACCTTTGTGCTGGGCTGAGTTATGGGTGTCACTCGCTGCTGTGTTCCTGAATGGCAACACCGACTGCTCCTCCGGGTCGTGCGTCCAGCATGCCACGCAGGCAGATAACTCCTCCAAAGAAAATAAAAGTTTTCCCTAAACTTGTAAGTGAATCCCACACTATGATACTTTGACATTTACTCTTTTCTTTTCACGTGGAAGTTATTTAAAAAAAAAAAAAAAAAAAAAAAAAAAAAAAAAAAAAAAAAAAAACCCGAAAGAATGATGATGAGGATTAGGAGATACTTGAGGGGAAGTGGGAGGGTTCTTGCGTTTGTGTTCATCGCCTCTATCGTTTGGCTGCTGCTCGACATGGCTGCACTTCGCATGTCAATGAACGACGTGAACAGCCAGCTGCTGAAGGAGCGAGTGGTGAGAGACAGGGAGGTCTTCAAACAGCAGGCCCGGGTGTCACAGGACCTGAGACGGGGTTTAAACACCCGATCCAGAGGGTGGACTTGGCTGTTACGCACGCTTGGAAAGGACCAGTCGGTTCAAGCGTCGAACTAGCTCATGTGTACAGACAGGGAGGCCAGACACCGGATAAAAAGACTGACTCTCTTCATCACCAGGGAGATAATCTTCCCAAGATTGACAATCCCAAATATGTTGGTGTTGACCATAAAGAAGGAGCTGTAGTACAAAATGTCACACCAAAGCAGGATAGTCCTGCAAAGAAGAAAGCAGTGAACTTGGATCTGAATGAGGTTAAATTAGAGGAAAGTAGAGTAATAGATGGCTCTGTTAAAGCAACGTTACCTGTGGTAGTTCCTAATATAACCAAAGTGCCACCTGGTGTTGAGGAAAACAAACATGCTCCACTACAGAAAGGACCCACTAAAACTGGAGATGTACAAAAAGCTGTGGACAAAATTGATTCAAAGACAAATGAAAAAGGCAAGAATGAACCTAAGGCCAAGACTGGAACAGATGTGAGTCTGCCTCAGGGCGGGGAGGCACACCCTGTTAAAACAACAGATAAGGACGTAAAAGGAAAGGATGTAAATGATAAAACGGAGGAGAAACACGTCAGGGCGGTCGCCAAGAGTGACCTCGCCAAGAGTGACCTGAAGGAACCGAAGGAAACCCAGAAACTTGCAATCAAGCTCCAGGCAGCAGAGGACTCCAAAGGTAACTCCACTGTTGTCAGAAGTTCACACGCTGTCCACAAAGTGTTTGCTCTGGATTTGACTAACGCTCCCAGAGATGCCAACGCGGTGGGGCAGTTTGGTCAGGCAGCACTTGCCGCCAGTAATGAAGATGCAGATGTGAAGAAGAGGTGGAACGAAGGGCACTTTAACGTCTTCCTGAGCGACAAGATTCCAGTGGACCGTGCCGTCCCAGACACCAGGCCGGAGACGTGAGTCTTTATCCTCTACATTTTACCTCTCAACGTGCCTTTAAGCTGAATTTATTTATTTTTTTTGCTGATTTTTCTCTGTTGTTGTTGTTGTTGTTGTTGTTGTTTTTTCCCAGGTGTGCACAGAATCTGGTCCACGATAACTTGCCGTCCACCAGCGTGATTTTCTGTTTCGTGGATGAAGTGTGGTCGACGCTCCTCCGCTCTGTGCACAGTGTGCTCAACAGATCTCCACCACACCTCCTCACAGAGATCATTCTGGTGGATGACTTCAGCACAAAAGGTATGTGTCCTGAATGCATCACGGGTGGGGCTCTGGCATTATGTACAGGGCTGTGCTAAACAAGATACGATTGCTTGTTTATAGCCTAATGTTTTATAGGCAAACTAATATACTAACTTTATCAACCTTTCTTATCTGACTCTAGGCTTTCTTTCTCTTAACTGCTTTATCATATGTTTATTTGTCATATGGATTTTCTTTGGGTGAAGTCAGTTTTAACCCTAGAGCCTTGTCAAAACTGGCCAAAGTCAATACCAATATTTGAGAGTTTAAAAAAATAAAGGTATTTTTTAACCCCAGAGCCTTAGTTTGAAAAACCCCGGTAATTTTTCTCACATACATACACCAATTTCTTATTTTCATCCACAACGAGGTCCAGGTCCACCAAAATCAAGATGAGTCGCACAACTCTGTGTGACCTTTTTTGTTTTGTTTTGATTTACTTTCATGCATTCTATAAACGTTTTTTTGAGTACTATCCAAGCTATGTGGATACAAGAGTTGTGACAATGATACGTATGAAGCGAGACATTTAACAGTTGATGATAAACGAGAAACTGCTCTCTGGAGGACTAATGAAGTTTCAAAAAGTTTCTAAAGCTGATATCATCAGTTAATGAATAGAGCACTATGTAATGCACATGATTATAGTTGGAGCTTTTCATTCAAATGTAGCAACTAACATTTCAATATGAAATATGTAACTTTAAGTATATTGAAGAAAAAAAAAAAAGTCCTAAACTATTATTAAAGACTCGCCCATTACATGGTTCCTGGTCATTTGTGCAAGTTTAAGCTAAGTGGATCTAAATAGGTTTTCACATTTTAATTGCTGTATGTCATCTGTTCGAGCTTCATGCACTTGTGTCTGCTGCCAGTGTTGTAAAATCATTTGTAATATTTTCTGACGGCAGACTATCTGAAAAAGCAGCTGGATACGTACATGTCCCAGTTCCCCAAAGTGCGAATCATCCGTCTGAAGGAGCGGCAGGGCCTCATCAGGGCCAGGCTGGCCGGAGCTGCTGTAGCCAAAGGTAACCACTGCTATACTTTTATTTTCATAAATATCTCTAATGTATGGTTTGCATATTTACTATGAACAAAGATGACGGCTGCAAAGATGAGGGGATATGTCCCTCAAAGAAAGATGAAGGCAGTTGTTGCATGAAATTGTCAAATCATGTGGATTATATAACACTAAAATGTGAAAGTTCACATATGGAATAATAGTCTTGTAACAACTGGAACATGAAAGCAATATCATTTACAAGTCACACTGAGCTGCACTGCACATTATGTGTTCAGTAGAGACCCACCTATTGTATGCATATTGTTTACTTACCTAAACAAACAATTGCCTCTCAAGGGTTGCGCTCTTATAAATGCTCGTGTGGTTATTTGTTTAACGGCAGCAGGATGCTTGTGTCCTCTCAACGCCCTGTAGGTGAGGTTCTTACCTTCCTCGACTCCCACATTGAATGCAACGTGGGCTGGCTGGAGCCGCTGCTGGAGAGAGTTTATCTGGACCGTAAGAAGGTTCCCTGTCCGGTTATTGAAGTCATCAGTGATAAGGACATGAGGTGACTCAACACTGTCTATATTTGACTTTTCGAGTAATGTGGAAGTAAATGTCATTTTGAAGTTTGTTTTTTTTTGTTTTTCTTTCCTTCCTCTTTATAGTTACATGCTAGTTGACAACTTCCAAAGAGGTATTTTCAAATGGCCTTTGGTTTTTGGCTGGAGTGCGTTACCAGAGGAGTACATTAAGAAGAACAACATGACCATCTCAGACCCCATCAGGTACCTAAACAGTCAATTTATATGTTCATATTGTATTATTATTATTATTTGTACTTCATCTTTATTTTCTCTTATCTCACAGATGTCCAGTTATGGCTGGAGGTCTGTTCTCCATAGACAAAAAATACTTCTATGAGCTTGGTGCTTACGATGAAGGCCTGGATGTGTGGGGCGGGGAGAACATGGAGATTTCATTTAAGGTATATCACTCATCTTATTCAGACACAAGTATTGGACACAGGTGTTTGTGAACCCCCTTCGATAGTTCTCTCTCATGACTCCTTATCCTACGTGTTGCACATTTGTACAGATCTGGATGTGTGGAGGGGAAATCGAGATTATCCCCTGCTCTCGAGTGGGACACATCTTCCGAGGACAGAATCCCTACAAGTTCCCCAAAGACAGGCAGAAGACGGTGGAGCGTAACCTGGCGAGGGTGGCAGAGGTCTGGCTGGACGAGTACAAGGACCTTTTCTACGGCCACGGCTACCAACACCTGCTGGATAAAAAGACCATCAACATCGGCAACCTCACCGGGCAGATTGAGCTGAGGAAGAGGCTCCAATGCAAGAGCTTCAAGTGGTACCTGGATAACGTGTATCCAGATATGAAGCCTCCCTTAGTCAAAGCTGAAGGCCTGGTAAGTTGTTGAATAAACTTTGTTTACGTTTCCCTAAAAGATCACTTAAAAAATAAATGCCTGTTCTGCTTTCCATCAATTGAGCTATTGTTATCTGTGATGACAAACCCAAACACAGACTGTGATTGTGCTGCTTTGGAACAATACATAAGCTATCTTTTAAAGCTTGTGAAAGCTTTCTGTCAGGATCCATTGAAGGCAATAAAAACAGCAACAAGACCCATTGTAATGCGTAACTCTAAATGAGTAAACAGTGCTTTGCAGTGCTGTTGTTTCAATTTATTTAACTTTATACATTGTTTTTCATCTCATTTTTCCTTTGTAGGTCTTTAATCGTGGCTTAAGAAAGTGCCTCAATCTGCAGAAAGGCTCTCTGTCGTTTGACGTATGCGACCTCAGCAAGCAGGTGGGTGTCTTCATTTTATTTAACAGATTATTTGACTACAAAAATATAGCAAATGTTTCAGATGTTCAGAACAAAAACATTCGGATATTGTGCAATTTTGGCTTCACGACTGTGGCAATTATGGCGGGGCAAGACCAAAGTATCCTGGAACCAATCTAGATCAGGTCAGATGCAATCAGAGTCCAAGACAGGAAGCAAGCCACGATAAACAAGGGTGAAGTCCAATAACGAGGCCAAGCCTTTCTAAATGTGGTCTTTTTGGATTCAGACCAGCCGCTGAGCCATCCCTCAAAAATCTTTCATTTTTCATGGGACATAATTACATCCTTGTCACTCTTCTCTCTACTTTTCTCTCTCTGGTATTCAGAGTCAGCACTTTAATTACACCTGGATGAGACATGTTCGCCAGCAAGATCTATGTGTCGTTCCCCACGGCAAGGGCAGCGGCTTTGCTTTACAGTTATGTGACAACGCCAAGCCTGAACACCGCTGGTTCCACAAATCATCCAACTCCGCTCTGGTAGGTTGACTTTGGATGTGCCGTTTGTTTTGTCTGCTGTCTCTGTTTCTCTCTCCTTTCTATACTCGTGTCATTTTCTTAGTCTCTGTAATACAAACAACAGGACTGGCCCGCTTCAAAATGTTGCTGTCAGTTGGAATAAGTGTAGTAGAATCAGAGAGTTTTAAGAGACTAAAACGTTAATCATGTTATCCTTTTTTGTCTTTCGTGAAGGAGGATCACCTCATCGCAGAGTTTGTGTCCAACCACATGTGCCTGGAGGCGGGGCCTAAGGGTGACACTCTTAAGCTGAATCCATGTGAAACCAGAAACGCCTTCCAAAAGTGGCAGTTCACACACTACCACGCTTAGTTACGAGAATTAAAATGTGTAAAACATGCACTATAGAGTCCTTCAGTGGCCTCATGTTACAGAACGGTCTGTGGTCCTGACTCAACACCCAGCGGTCAAGAGGAGGCGGGAAGTACTTTGGTGGCGCTAACGTGGGTGGTGTAAAGCAGAGGGTGTGGGGGATGTGCAATGTTTCTAATTTCCTTTTTGATTATATCGCCACGGACGGACCTCGAGTTTAAAACACTTGTATCAGAAGAAAGAGAGCATCTTCCCTCTGTTTAGGAAGATGTGGACCAGAGTTTGCTAAAGGGATTCAAGTGAATGTCTACGGAAGAACACTCCATTTTGAGAACAACATATCATCTCACTGCCAAAGATACAACAGTGACTGTTATATTTGAGATGTAAAAAATATTTTTCTTTTTGTGTTTGCTCTACTGGGTCTGATTTAATGACTTTACTCCCCTGTCATGTAGAATGTATTAGTACTAAACATATCACGAATTTCCTGTGAGACATCATCTTTTCCAGATGTCTTTTACTTTTATGTTTGATGAGGCACATGGGTGAAACAGCTGCTTCTATAATTTTAAGCATTATTTAGGTGTTGGTTTTGTTGTGAAAACTGTCTCTTTTTTTATAAATTTCTTCTTGTCACTAGAGGGAAGTGTTGTTCAAAACATGCAATAAACCTGTGCTGTGATAAAGTGACCCCTTATCAAACCCCTTCACCAAGTACTGAGAGATATGCATTTGATTAAGAAACTAAAAATAAAATGATGGAGATAAAGATTTAATAGCATGTATCTCTTTATTATTATTTTGTATCCACCAGTCTTTCGGACATGTAAGTATGTATGTTTAGTTTATCACTCGAAAATGTTTACCATAATACTAGAGGTTAAGATACCGCAGCTCTAATACCAAACAACAGCTTAGCTATTAGTAGGATTATAAAGCCCTGAGCGTCTTATTTATGTAATCTTCTGCTCAAATACCTGCTTTACATAACAAGATGTTTTCATCTTATATTACATTACATTACATTACAGTCATTTAGCAGACGCTTTTATCCAAAGCGACTTACAGGAAGTGTATTCAACATAGGTATTCAAGAGAACTACTAGTCACCAGAAGTCATAAGTGCATCTCCTTTCTTAAACAAGCATCTCAAAGCATAAACCAGAGCAAAAGTATAGTGCAGAAGCAGATTTACGAATACAATAATTGCAACAAACTAAACAAATAGGATTGCAACAAACTAATACGAATACAATAAGTGCAACAAACTAATACGAATAGGATAAGTGCAATAAACTAATACGAATACAATAAGTGCAGCGAACTGATACGAATACAATAAGTGCTACGAGGAAGGCTCAGGGTAGTGCTTCTTGAAGAGGTGAGTTTTCAGCCTGCGCCGAAAGATGGGCAGCGACTCTGCTGTCCTGACGTCAGTGGAGTCGCTGCCCATCTTTCGGCGCATCGTAAAACCATCAAATTAAAATATAAAGTACATATTAGATATGAGATGTTTATGAGGCATTGCTCTCCCAGATAACAACAGCACTCTTCATTTGGAAATCTTGTTTCACCTAGAGAGTTGCATCAGAGATTTTCTAAATTTACAAGTAGATTTTAGAACAAATAAATATGTAAACTGTGCACCACATGGCATAGATGAGCAGTCAGTTTTGTTATGGATCATGACCAGCAGTTTCAATTTTCCTTAAAAGATCTTATAACAACCATCTTATAAATTCATCACCATGTACTCAAACTCCTCTATCTTCTGCCGGGTGTTGCCTCTGCGGATCTTGCGGTAGGACACGGTGCCGTATTTGGAGGAAGAGAGGTGGTTGAAGGATTTCTTTGGCAGAGGCAGAGTGGAGTAGCCTGGACTGGAGTTTTGATGGAACCCAACAGGGAGCTGCCTTTCACCTGACATCTGGAGATCAGCACTAGAATTCTGCTCTGGGTCGTCTGCCTCCCCGTTCAGCCTGGTATAACGCTGCTCATTGGCTTTATATACAGGTTCAATGTTTGGGGTCACTTCTTCTTTCCCAACTGGTAGATTCGCTGAAAAGAAGAGGAAAAGAGAATCTGTTTTGCATTCTGTAAACAAAAACCTCCCTTAAAAAAACAATCTATTTTACCACACAAAAATGCTAAATTCCTCTTACCTTTTTCTGCTGATGTATTTTGCTGTGTTTGCATGTCTGTAATTGTACCATTCAGAGATTCTCCACAGGTGCTCGCTGACTTCTCTGGAGTTAGGTTAGACTGTGCTCCTGGTTCTGCAGGATCTGACTGATCCATAGGTACAGTTTTTGGTTTCTGGAGCTCTTGTTGTTTCTCTTCTTGCTCAGTCAGAATGACCTGCTGAGTCACTTCCGTCGCCAACTCTGTGATTTCTTCGTCCAAAAGGGATTCTTCCCCCGTATCATCCTCATCGGCTGCCACACTGTTCACAAGAAGCTTGCGGTCGTTTGCACCAAAACCACAGGATGTGTTTGCTCTTATTTCCTGATGAGCTCGGTCGTCATCACTGTAGAACACAGAGTCATCACCCTCCTCCATTGACCACACGTCTCTGTCTTCAGGATCCTCCAGGGTCTGGAGGGCCTCAAAAGTGATCCCTCCGATGATCTCCAGTACCTGGGAAGGGAGTGAATCTTCTTCTACTGTGAGCCTCGGGGCCTTTGGAGGCATTGTGCTTGTCTCCATCTCCATCTGTCTGTTTTTCTTTCCTCTATGATATCGAAAACAGTCAAGCTTCAATGCTCTAAGCTGTTTTTTTGCTCACTGTTTCTCATATCAAAATTTGAGCTTTCCACCGTTCCAAGCATGTTACCAGATATTCTTCTTATCCTACTTTGTCAAAGAGTGAGGAAGAAATCCATCCTGCATTTCAGTTAGTAGTGCAAGGTCAGGGTCTCAAGTGTGCTCTCTAGTGCTAGTACCATGTAAGTCTATGTGCATGTCGAACAACCGAAGAACAGGGGTTTTGTTGTGGCACCAACAAAGACTCTTTGTGACTCCGGCATCTGCGCATTGAAGTGATTGTACTATAATCTCTGTTGGGTGACTACCTTCATTCTGTAAGGTTTTGAGTCTGGATTAACATTCTCCTATAGGTTTTTCCTAACAGTGTTTCACCGTCTGAGCCAACTGTGTTTTTTGCACGTGCTGAAGCTAAGCTCTGTTTTAAGTGCATATAAATACCATTGCATCTTAACTAAGGCACCTGCAATGCTGATATAACAGCATGTTAACTCTCCAGTATTTCACAAAAAAGCAAATATTAGAGAATACTCCAAGTATAGATTTGTGGTTTTTCATCTCCCTTTAATCATGTCACAACCCTCAGTTTTTTGTTTATAGGTTCTTAAAGATGGATCCAACAAGTTACAGTGAAAAGCTGCTTACATGCACAATCTAATAATGTTCTATGATAATCAGACATAGGAGTTATTTTACTGCAGAGCTACTACTTTTACTCTTCGTATGTAAGGATGTGAATGCTTTCTCCACACGGTCTGCATGCAACACAACCTTTCATGATGAAATCATTTCATTTTCTGCTTCATAACACACAAACAAGTATAAAAGAAGTGGTTTTACAGCTTTAAAATCTTTCTTGAGAATGGTTATCATCAAGTGCAGGAAAACTCTGTTTAATTTATCGTAATGTGATATTGCCCCTTCCTCTCTCTCTCTCTCTCTCCCTCCATCTCTTTCTCTCTTTCTCTTTAGCATCAGCAGCAGGAAACCAAAGAAGTGAGACTTCTTACAGGAAATGTGTGAGGTTTCTATTCTCAAGTGTTTAGCTCCATGTTTTACAAACTATTGTTCATTACGAAAAATAATACTTGTTTGTGTGTTGTAAGTGTAACTTTAGAATGATTGTTCATTATGATCTGGTATTTAAAGGAAAACACTGGTTGGTTTGTAAGACTTCAAGTTTATTATCTTTTGCATACAGATGTTCTTGATTTGATACCCAAAAATAAAGCCTGACATTCTGTAAAAAGTTGTATTTTCTTGCCGCTGAAAATGAAACTTGCACATTTAATACATTCATAATTTACAAGAAACAGTTTCAGTGTTTCTAAACAAACACCGACAGTTGTACACACCCAAAAATAATGTAAGAAATGAAAACAGTTAAGTAGCACCCTTTGCGCCCACATCCTGTTTTGAGCTGAGAAGATATTTATACTGAGTAGAGCTTTGGTTTTTGTTTTCAGCACCTGAACGGGACAGAATAAGAACACTTTTTAAATGTCTATGTGACCTGAAAAATTTATTGTTCTCAATCAGAAAGTCGCAATAGTCTTATTTGGAAATCCAAGGTGCTACATGAGTACAGCTACTAGTTCAGACCATTCTGATTAATGCAGTTTTTTATTCAAGCTAGTAGGATACATAATCTCATCTATATACATTATAATTGTGTATGCATACATCCATTTAAACAAAATAATATTTTCATAATGCTTTTGTGCTACCACACGTCTAAGCCAAACAGTGAGCCCGGCTCAACTTTAAGGCTCAGAACCCTCTTGAGTAAACTTTGACATTGACAAATGCCAAGTGCCAAAATGTCTGTCATCTCTGTGTTCCCATGAAGGCAAAGACAGAGTTCTTTTAAAGGTTCAACCCAACCTTAAGTGTGGGGAAACACTTCTTTACAGAACATATTTCTTTCTGCAACAAGAGCAGGAGAAACCATGTTAACCCATGATATCAAGTAGACACAAGGAGCATGTGAACAACAGTCACTGAGCGTTTGTTCCGATCTCCTCCTCTTCCACTGATCGCTGGAGTCCAGGAATTAACTTCAGGATGTGTTTGCGAACACTGGCTCTCCTGCTTTTACGGGGCAGGGTGCCAAACAAGGAGGAGATCCTTGTTTCCTCCCAGGAAGGAGAGAGGGAGCTGCTGCTGTCGGCCAAACTGGAGCTGCTGCAGCGGCTGAGGGATTGGTGATGTCGGCTGGAGCTCGAGGAAAACCTGTGCGAGCTGTCATGTGAGGGAAAATCTCTGGAGAAGAAGCAGCTGTCGTCTGTGGAGCTGGCTGCACTGCATGGGCTGGGAGAGCACAGATCCCCAAACACACTGGCCTGGTCACTGTCCTCTGTCATCATGCTCCTGTAACTACTGCCACTAGAAAAACGCCGGCCACAGCGGCCTGTGGGGGAGCTCAGGATCGCTGAGCAGTCTGAGAGGTGGAGGCTGCTGTTGTTCAAGTTACCTGAAAACATAACAAAGTCCCTGTGAGTGAAAGCTACAAATGACGAGAAATTTGCAACAGGAAGTTCGTCAGCATCTTCTGTGTTCATTTTCAGGGGATCTCCTTCTTCTCATTTATCTGGAGTTGACACTTGAATTCACATCATAAACAGTCTCGCTTCAGAAGATGAGTATGGCTGTGAGAAAGGAAGTGCTGTGGTCTGACAGCTGAACAAACCCTCTCACCTCGCATCAGACGTTTTTCCTGTAATGTTAGGGCTTGCAGCTCCACCAATTTCTCACGTAGTGATTGCTGTATGGGCAAAAAGAACACTTCCAGTAAGTTATCAGTTGTATCATTTGTAGGCTGCAATACTAGCTGCAGTATGTCCACCACAAACATTGACAGGGTCAAAGAGACATACCTTAAGCAGGTTCATCCTCTTCTCCAGCTCTATCTGCTTCACTATATTCCCACATACAGTCTCCATCCTGGAATCACATAGCAACACATAATCACACACACACTTTCATCAGCAAACACTGTTATGATACTGTTTTTATTTTTTGTTCAGTAGATTTATCCCCTCTTGTGCTTTATTGTACATCCATTTTTTAATTTTTTGGGTACTCACTTTAGACTGTTGGTGGATTCTTTTATGAGATCAAGTATGTGCTGATGAGATGATCCTTCAACGCTGACCCCGTTGATGGTGACGATAATATCTCCTGCAATAAATGAGGATGCAAAAAAGAGAACTAATAAATAATGAGAAGACAACATGAATTTCCATTGTACATGTGCATCAGTGTGTGAGGTGGTATGTGTGTGTGGGTGTTTACGTGGGTGGCAAGTGACATATGTGTCAATAAGTAAACCAGAGAGGCCCAATAAGGTCTGAGGGTTTGGTATGTATGTAAGCCGGCGTAGGGCCTGTATAGAGGGTGTGGGTGGTTCACCTGCGGTCAGGCCAGCATTCTCAGCAGCGCTATCCTCGTGCACTTTGCACACAAACGTGCACATCTCCACTGCAGAGCTTTCCTTCAGCTGCAGGCCGTAGGTCTGCAACAAGAGACCATTTGTCAATACTTTTCTATAAAAAAAGATCCTCTTACACATAGAGTGAGCATAAAAAATACTCTAGAATCAGAGATTAAGATGCATGACATCAACATGTAGGAGTATAAAATGTGATTACCTGAATTTCAAAACCAAATGTTTCATTGTCTTGTTTTTCCAGTACAATCGTGGTCCTGTGCAAAGGAGAAAAGCAAAACATGAGAAAATAAATATTTTAGGAACTGCTCTTTATGTATTTAAACCTCCTCTTCAATAAAACAAAAATGCAATACATATATTATTATAGTAGGGTTAAAGGTGAAACCTTTTTTAAGATAAATTGCACATCACACTTGGTATATTTACCTTTGTGGGTCAGAGTAATCAACCAGTGAGTTGGAGCGGGTTTGTTTGGGCTGCAAAAGGAGAAATGCAGAGTTCCTCTTTAAAACAATATTATATTATAAGTTTTAAACTTCTCTGGGAACTTAAGAGGTTGTTCAATGTGAGAACATGTTGATCCTACAGTGCTAAAAAGATTAAAATTGTTGAAAGGCTTTCGGCCAGTTGCAGGGAGCTGCTGTACTTTTGTTACGCAGTTGATTCTAACTATAGAACAATACTGTTTAAGAAATATCTCAGCTCTTATCAAGTTTATATGTGTATGTTTCAGGATGTCTAATTTGAATTGTAAAAGTGTGTGTGAGCACTTTATATTCCAGCCATATATCACACTTGATTTATTGTCTCACCTTGCATACTCTTTGCAGAGAGCCTGTGTTGTGCCGTTGTCGATCATTGTTTCCCCTCAGTGAACGTCGGTACCAAAGGGAACATTTCTTCCTCAGAGTATTATCCAGAATGAAATTATCTTGGCTGCCCTGACGTGGAAGTCCATTGAAATTCATGGTGGACTGCATGGTAGAGTAGTCCTCAAAGCGCCATCACGTCCTGCTGCAGCAGCTCTTCAGTGATTGTGTGGCCCTGCCCCGCTGTGCAGCCAAGAGCACAATGTTTCAAACGGATATCCACGTCATGTGATCGTTGTGGTGGACCTGCCTCACAAATGTAATTTCCTGTTCACCTTTTATCTTTTTTTTGTCCTTCTTTCTTAAGAAGTATTGAAAATCTGTATTGAAAATCAAAGGAAGGAGCTTATTTCTTGTGATTCCCCTTCAAATAGTCCCCTTCCCTTTTTGCAGTCGAAGCAATTCGATTTATGGTCTGTCAGAAATCAGCAATGCATGAGAAACTGCCACCTCACGCCTTCACCAGCACCTGCTTCCACCCTCTCTCACTCTCACTTTCTCAATGGGTTAAGCTTCAGCCCGAGCATGATTCCTGTGTTCTGCCAAGCAGGGAGACTTGTCTTATGAGGACAGACAAAAGGCTGATTTAGCTCGGGGCCAGTGTCACGCTCCCCAAACAGACAGCATGGGTCAATGGGCCGAACACATCAGACATGGTTGGTTCAAAAGGGAAATCAAACAGACAGGCCTTCAGACAGGGTGACAATGGTGAATGGGGCAAAGAAAACTGAGCCACAGTGCACAAACCTTCTTCCACTAGCACGCCAGTCCTTACAAAAGCTGGACTGTTAAATCTGCATAAAAAGAATATCATCTTTCACCGTGCACAAAAGACACATTTCTTTGGTGACTAGAAAATCAGAGAAAATTGTCTTTTTCGCTTTGAGCCTCAGTACTGTATATATGAACCCAATTGAAATGCTCCTTAACAAGCAGATTGCCCCACAGCAATCCCCTCTGCCCCATTGACCTGCGGCAGAGCCATTGGCCAACCGACCAAAGGACCGTCTGGAACATAGATACCCATTTCTTCATAACATTGCACACTCCCATCCATAGATAAAGCACTATAATTACAGAAAAGATTATACTTCTTTCTCTTCTTGACAGCATACACTCTCATGATGATTGATGAATGTGTGGAGGAAAAGCATTGGATGTACTATAGTCAAAATGTTGTAATACAGGAGTAAACAGAACGTAAATCTTTGCTTTAGTTTTAAAAAACTAGACTCACAAGTTTTAAAGTGCATCTTAAAACAATATTCATATATCCATATTGGCCATATGTGTTTTGTTTTTTAAAATAGATTCTAAAGGACTCTTCGTAAATCATATCAAGTGGTTATCTTCCAATGTTACAGTCTAGAAATGAACTCTTTCTGTATTCACAAATATAGTTTCTGTTATGTGAAAAAATGTGAAACTAGTTACATTCTTAGCCCCATAAACCTGCTGTGGGTAACACTGTGTGACCTCTCTCATCTGAGGTGACCGGCAGCACAGTCAAATCTGTTAAAGCAACTTGCAGCACAATCTTGCAGCGTTGAGTCATCTTCATAGTGCTGATGGCCTCAATGTTACACTTTTATTTCCTTTGTCTAACTGACAAATTATAAGCGGTGTACACGAATCGAGCTGGAGAATAGAAAGCAGAGATGAGTCATGTCAGTTAAGGTAAAAGCGTGATGGTGAAGATGAAAAGGACCTGTTTCAGATAAGTTGCTCTGGGAAATTCTGTACTACGTTCAGTAATGTGCAAAGCTCTGCACAGTCAGTGCTTTCAAAATTACAAATGCAATGTTAGACAATTTATACTAAAAAACATATTTCGATTTTGAAAAGAAGTCATAAAAACAGTTCACTCCATGAGAAACAGTTTATTGACCTACTGATGTAACAGATTTCTATACAGAATAAATAGTGCAAGAGATACAATGCAACGGCATGAAAACTGAGCAATGACACAAAACCGTATTGATTTACAGAACAGGATGATTTGAAAATCAAAAAGCAGGTCTTACTTTATGAAAGTGGTTTCACATTTGATTGTAGCATTTAGCAATTTCATATACAATATATAAAAAAAGACACCAGTCCGAAATTGCACATGGCTGTCACTCCTCTTTGGAATGATTGATAAAATCTTTTATATGCTTAGCGATCGGTTGTGTCACCTGTCTGATTCTTGGAGAAACAGATATGACACTATAGACAAAAGATAAGCTTGGTTCAGCATAGATACAACATTTGATAAAAAAGAAATATATATCACAAGTACTTTCAATGGAACCAGGCAGAACCGGACTCTCTCATACTGCATTTTCAATATTTCATATCTGTATTCTGAGACACAGAAAGTCGAATGAACCCATTATCGAAGTCAAATAATAATCTCATAAAAAGAAAAACACAAAGATTTACATGAACTGATATTTGTCAGGAGAGCGACAGCAGATGCTACATTATCAAGAAGTCGTCATGACGCCTTCATAACAGAACATTTATATGTGTCAACACTAAGCAGCTACATGGAAGTAAGTAACTCGCCTTAGCAACTAAAAACATGGACTTTAACTGCGGATGAATTGAAAGCCATGATGGATGGGAAACAGGTTTTCTCCACAGCACCAGTTTCACGAACGCTACAATAAAAAATGAGATTCACATCTTTAAACACATGGTCGCTCCACATGATTTGAAACAAACGCACAGGCACAAACAGGCACACCGTCACACATGTGGGTGCATATAAGCAAACATGATGTACAGATTCACTCATGTGCACTTTCCCTAATCCTGTTATGACAAGACTTTACAGGCCTCATCAGACAGTGATCACATGTGCACCCATCACCCAGAAAAGTGAAATGTCTAACTGATTTCATATGAGCTTTATGGGGATCTATATCAAGATCTGATCTTATCTTGGTCTTTGCTATGATGTAGTGCATTGGGAAAACCTGCTGTAAAGCAGCATCAGGCTTGGATTATTGGGTGTTTTCTAACATTTACTGAATGTAGTCTTAGATTTCCCAGTAAAAAATACCAATAAACCAATGTTTGCATACTAAAGTTCGTGCATTAGGGTAGCTACAGATTTTATGATTTGAATAACATCCTTCCAGAGTGAAATTATGTATTTTTAGAAATATAAAACATAACTTTTTTCACATTCATGAATGAGGTTTTGTTTGCCATCAAACTAGCGTTTAACTATCAGAGAGCAGCTATTTTCAACAACTGAAAGCTTTAAATGTGCAAACTTTATAGCAGGAGCTTGTAGCTATAATTCTCTTTGTGTAAAGGAAAAGAAAACAAGTTTATAGCCATTATTGTTATCCCATTAAACAACTTCATAGATTAAAATTTTACCGCCAGTCAGTCTAAATATTTAAAGTTTGGCCTGAGGGTGGCACCAGAGGAACGGTCAAGACTGTAACTAAATCCAAAAGGGTCCACTCTGTAGATTTCAGGATAACTCTTATTAGTTTCTGCCCAGCAGGGGATTACTATTATTCATCCTCTGGGGACCATGATTTTCTGAACCAAATGTCATCGTGGTCCATTCAATACTTGTTGAGGTATTTGGACCAACAGAACCAATGGACCGGCAACACATTATTTATCTCTGTACTGTATCTCTAGTACTGTAATAACTTTTCAAAAGCACTTTAAACACTTAAAATTCAGATTATCAGGGACATTCTGAAAGTGTGTCATTTAAAACCAGTCAGAACCAGACAGGGTTTCTTTTTCAGTATCCTTTTGTGATTGTCAGTTAGCACACTAACTACTCAGCAATACTGTGTTTGATACAAGATATGGCACGAAAACATCACAATGTGCAACTTCAAGCTTTGGGCACTTAAATGTCTGAGGTAGCAAAATAATCTCTGTATACAATATATTATAGATACATACATTCTTATGGCTCTCTACCAAAAGTGCAGCTGTTTAGTTCATTTTTTTTACTAGATGCGTGTGTGTGTGTGTGTGTGTGTGTGTGTGTGTGTGTGTGTGTGTGTGTGTGTGTGTGTGTGTGTGTGTGTGTGTGTGTGTGTGTGTGTGTGTGTGTGTGTGTGTGTGTGTGTGTGTGTGCAAAGCAGCCACTGACACCCTCTACAATACTTTGGCATCAAAAACAACTCTTCTCAACAAGTTGCTCTCTGAGGGTGAACATTGCTTTTGTGTCCTGAAGAGGGCAGCCTCGGACCATTGCAGTTTCTCCCAGTTTGCTGGCAGTCCCTCGTGTTGCACCAGTGCCAGCACCAGTGCTGGTCTGCAGGGCAACAAATCCTACTAATCTTTGACATCCTTGATAGAAGACAGCTGAGACACTGTTTTCTTGACCCGCAGAGCAGTGAGGCGAGCAGCAGGGTTGGCATACCAGCACTCTCTCATCAGTTTTCCCATCACACGCAGAGCCTGGTGTATCAACGAGGAGACAGGAATATTTTTAAAGATATGTTTTCTGCATTTCTGCTTAATTATATAGCTATGGTTGCAACAAAGGCTCGGGCTGGAATTAAACCCCAGCAGGCGCAATAAGGGCTTTTATACACTGTGCGCCCACTCAATCATGATCGTGATCTACCAAGGAGCCCAAAGACAGAAAATTGTCTTCATTAAATTATTTTTTTCATACAACAGGCAGAAGTGTTTCTTACCTTGAATAATTGAAATACCAAGACCTTTGGTAATTATCAAAAACAAATTCTAGTCACTAACAATGTACATGCAGTCATCTAAGATAACCAATCTTATCACAGTTCAAACAGGCTATTTTTGACTGTTTTCAGTTCAGAGGTCTGTTTCATTCAGTTCAGTATAGACTAGGCCGATAACAGGACCATCGATGATCTAAAAAGCTCAGTAACCACCAATCTGAAACAAATGTAGAAATGTTTTCTGCCTACTGCAGTCTTTCAGTACGCTTTTAATCTCAGAAGTTCCATGCTGAGCTACGCTGACAACAGTGCTTTCAGTCACCAGTGAGGTAAAATCTGTGAAAATGATGTGTAGGTGTAGGAAGTGGTTTGTGGATTTAAAATTGGTTCTGAGATGCACTGAACACGTCTACTGCAAGAAAACGTCTCTGTTGTAATAAATCAGATTTATCCTCCAAGCATATGGCATATAAAGTCTCTTATTGTTTTGTATCTGACTTTAACAGTTTAATACACACTGGTGATGAGTTAGTATCATAACTATCATACATGATTATACATCAGACGCATCCTTCCATCTCACCTCACAGCTCTGCCACTGGTTGGGAACGTTGGGTCTGAGTTTCTGCTCACACGCTACCTTCCTCATGTCCTCAATGGTTGGATCCGAAGGCACCAGGTCATAGTAAGGCAGCTGGAAATCTTCATGAAGTCCTGTGAAAAAACACAAAGATGGAGATTTTGTTCATCATGCTTTTCCTCACCCACATGGTGACACACAATACTGATGGCGTATGGCAATCAGAAAATATTATTAACCACCTTATATAAGCCTGCGAAGGATATATTGACATGGCTGATGTAACATCGGCTGTTATTGGCATATCTACAGTTTCATCAGTGGTGTCATATACTATGTAGCCGACTAGTTGTGCCATAGTGGAGTCTTTCAAATTATTTTCAATTAAATATTTTTCTATAGTCTATATGTGCGTGTGTCATTTAAAGTACCTCTAACGGAGCATCTTCGGGCCAGTTCCCAGAAAACCAGGCCTAGCGAGTAGATGTCTGCCCTCTTGAATGACTCAAAGCAGTTAATATTGATTGTCTCATCCAGGATTTCTGGGGCCATGTATCTGTAGAGGACAAAACAATTAAGACCTAATGAAATAAAACAAACAGCATTTCTTTCTTTAACCGACCTTGGTGCCCAATGATTTCTGAATTGAAAATCATAAATATAGGATAAAAACAAGCTCAAGTCATAATTCTGCCCAAAAAGAGATTTGAACATTATGCTTATCCGGAACTTGAAGAACAAATACAGCACCTCTAAAAACAACACCGACAGCCCTCACTGGTGATTTATGGCAATAATTTGACAAATATATTGAATCTTGTGAGCTTTTTAAGTACCACTAGGAGTCGCCAATGTCTAAAAATGTATATCCTAAGCATTTAAGTTTGGTCTATATAGATATGTGTTCATGTCACTTTACCAAAAACAAATATATTTTACAGTAACTAATAGTACCATGCTTGTATCAACGCTGTTTGTTTTCTTGCTTGAGGTTTCATGACTTTTGTCCAGCATTTTTCCCAACAGACCTGAAACAACACTCATTATTTCACTTTATTAAACAGTTTGGCTCTGGAGAAACTCAGAGGCTGACTGACATGTAGACTCCATGGGAAATGTAATTAATCAGACCAATGGTTACCAAGTTATTTCAGTTTCATCCTGTTTCTACTTTGTGTGTGTGTGTTAGTTGTGTGTTGTGAGGCAAATCCAACCTCTTGGTTCCCACTCTGTGGTTGGACGGTATGTCTATGGAGTTGGTGCTGGAGTCGTGTTTCACAGCCAAACCCAAATCTGCGATGACCGCTGTGCCGTTCTTCTTCACCAGGACATTTTTAGACTTTAGGTCTCTGTGAGCAATGGGAGGTTTCCCTTAAACCAAGAAGGACACAAATAAGGTTTTAGGCCATAATGTTTCACTATTTTTAGAAATTTTAGAGACTAAATGAGAAATAAATCACTCAAAAAGCCAGAATAATCTTTAGTTGCAGATCTGAATTACGGTCTGATTTATCAATTAACAGCTTTGAGGACACACATGCTGAGCATAACTGGTGCAATCTGGCTTAAGACATTGCTTTAGTATATGGTGGTTTTACTTAGCATACAAGTGCCATAGTTAGAATAGATAGAAAACAGCCTTACCCTGTGTTCCAATAAGTTCCATGTGGAGATGTGCCAGTCCACTTGCTATGGACAGAGCGAGTACGACCATGCCTTCCAGAGAGACTGTGTACCTGTTCAGGTAGTCATACAGGGAGCCATGCTCATGGTACTCTGACACCAACCAGAGCTGGGTCCACGAGCCATTATCTGCAAGAATAGAGTCACATGTTTGCACATTTATCTCATAAATGTAATGTGAACTCGATTCTATTTGGTCTGTGTATCTGATTCTGATACCTTTGTTGTCCGCAGCAATAAAGCCCAAGATGTTCTCATGTCTGAGCATGATTGTCTGATAAATCTCTGCTTCACGAAACCACGACCTCTCGTCTCTGGAAGAGAAGATCTTCACCGCCACATCCTCTCCTCGCCACTTTCCCCGCCACACCTCCCCAAACCGACCCTTTCCAATGGTCTCTTGCAGGACAATGGTTCGAGCTATAGTCCGCTGGACCAGCAATGGCAGACCTGCAACACACCAGCAAGACTTTAAGCTGATATTGATATAATCATTTTGTTTCACTTGCTTCACATTTATCCAAGTGTTGTTAAGTTTAAAATAGAATGAGTCATCAATTAAGTCGCTCTTACCTGATCCAGAGCCTGAGGTGCTCATGTCATAGATCAGATCTTTAAGACATTTGTCGGGTGACATTAGCATCCGGTCATCCAGAGGATCCTCTGGGTCCTGCTTGTGGGCTCTGCTGTAAACACAGCGGTGGCTCTGCACAACGAACACACTCAGCAGGATCCCCACACAAAACAGGCAGGAGGGCACCAGGATCACCACAGCGAGATGCAGCCTGCTCCAGCCGGGTTCTTCCAAAGGCCTCTCTGATAACACACATACACATACACACACACAACAACATGATGATGTAGCCAACATTTGACATATCATTGCTCCCTGATATTAAACCCTTGAGACAAGGAATCAGTAGAATAGGTTGGAATATACAGTTGTGTTTATCACTGAGCTCCTGGTGATTGTTGTCCCTTCTGGTGGGCATTGATTATTTTATGTTGTGTACTACAAAGTATGGCCTGAAATCAGTATCTCAAGGGGACAATATATTATCAATGGTGAATGACTACTGTTGAAATACGATGATGTTCTGTATTTCCGAGAAATTTCTGACTTTTACACAAGCTAAGCCAAATGAAGCCGCCATCCTGATGACAATCTGAAAATTGAGAAACATGGAAATCGTACATTTGCCAGATGCAAAGTTTTGTCTGCCAAAAAATCCAAAGCAAAATAAATGTCATCAGTGCCCATAAATGTCATTAATCAAAAGTAATGAAGAGATACAGAGGCAGAAGCTTTTAAAAAAAAATCTGCAAAAAGAATTCAAATCAAATTGTATTTTTTTTGATTCACAAAAGGCTTCTTCATTTAAAATAAGTGACATGCACTGATCAACAACAGGTGCACTAAAAGAACTAAAAAAAAGTAACCTGGTCTTTCCATCTCTGACCTTCATTCTGTCTCTGGGTGTACAGAGGAGACCTGGATACAAACAAAAATAGCAGAGCTAATGGGCGCTGGGATATTATGAGATTTAAAGACATGCTGACATTGTAGCATAGTAGCAAAATTAAATCATAGGCCTTGGTAAATACAAAGAATAACTTCTGAGGATACCAACTTGATTTGGCCAGCTTTTGTCCTTATTTTAACTTCAGGAGTCATTACAGGAATTAATAACTCTTTCAACATACAGTTTCGACATATACAATGCAGGGTTGAGGAACCCATACTTAATCCACGTTTCTTCAGCCTTTTCACATTCTCAAATCCCTAATGCATTACAGGTCCAGCAGTGCCTCAAACATGCAACATCTGCAGATGGCCCAATATGCAGAGCAACACGTCCTGAACTAAACCACAGTTTCCTAAGACATCTTTAGCCTTTTACCTAAATACGTGTCCTGCCATGTGTCCAACTGTAGCTCAGCAGACACGGTGCAAAACACTTAACTCTCCTCTGGCCAAAAGGAAAAAGACCTTCCACGAACTGTTTATTGGTGACTCTGCATGGGTCAAGGAAGTAACCTCAGCAGTCATTTCTAATTTTAAACAGTTTGACACAACAGTTGAACAAATGTTTGGAAATGGGTGTTTAAATGCATTCTACTAATTGAGCCTATATAGAACAGCAAGGGCACTTAACAATATTAAGTCTTTGTGTGTCTAAAAATAAATAACACACTGGATTACATTACATTACAGTCATTTAGCAGACGCTTCTATCCAAAGCGACTTACAACCAGTAGTATATTACATATCATTCACCCATTCACACACTGATGACAGGCTACCATGCAAGGTGCCACCATCAGACTCTAACTAACATTCATGCATCAGTCCACACCGATGGCAAGCCTTCGGGAGCAACTTGGGGTTAAGTGTCTTGCCCAAGGACACATCGACTGCCGAAGCCGGGTATCGAACCACCGATCCTCTGAATGGAGAGCTACCTTGCTCTCCACTACACCACAACTGCCCCGATGAGCTAACATGCTGATATTTAGCAGAGCAGTGGAACAGATTGATTGTGGTGTCCTCATTCACAGTCAACACCATCACAGCCTGAGGGTGCTGCCCTGGCCCATCTCATCAACAGTCTGCAGCACTACTCTTTAAATCTCCTGTATCACCTCGACATTTGATTCGGTCCACTGTCTTTAGATGAATAAATCAGTGGGGGGAAACACTTTGTTCCCTTGCCTTTTATTTATCTTATTTTTTTTCATTTGGTGTTAGATATTAAGAATATACCATGTATTTATTAGGAGTACATAGTGTCAGGAGTTTAAAAATTCCACTGCCCACTACCTGATCCTGTTCATCAAACAGCAACAAGCAGAGACTAACTGGCGGGCATAGAGGAGCAGTGAGCAGCAAAAGGAAAAATAACGGAGTTTGTGGAAAACAAAACCATAACTACAAGTGGACAAAACCCAACTCCAAATAGACACTAATGTTGCTCTGTGTTAACCATGTCACAAGGGTAGAGAATGTAAAAGTGTGTGATTTTCAGCTTTTAATGAAGTCCTGCCCCTAACTGGTGAAAATATTATGAATGCAGCTTTTACAAATCTGCTTTTGAGTCTTTTTGAATAATCCAATTTACATAGGCCTATACAGTATTGCAATTGCCTCAAACTAATTATGTTACACATAAACAGAAATAAATAAAATACATTAAAACATAATATATTTATTGCAGCAACAGAGCACTATGTACCCCTATAATAAGTGTAACTCTGAGCTCCTACTGTTTTCCACTGAATTGTCTATCTACAGGTGCTTTAAGGTCAAATTCCATCCTGCAGACCCATGAGAGGCTTTTAACTTGCAGTGGGACTACATGCTTGACAAAGTATTTATTTATAAATCAGTGGAGGGAGGGGGAGGATCACTCACTGCCATCTCATTGCATCTGCCAGATTTGTTATGTCACAGGATCTAGTAGGATCAGCATCCACCTCGTCTAGCCGGGGCCAGAATGAGTGGGAAATCCCAAACTGATTGGGGTGGTGTTGCTGTCAAATGACTTCTGTATCTACTGAGCAGTATGTCATTGTCTGAGTATCTGTCTGAGGGGATGAATACATCTTTCCGCTATTATTTTTGTCTCTTTTCTCTTTCCTAAGGTTAAATATTCATTACTATTGTTGAACTTAAATGAACTACAAGAGAGCCATCAGATCAAAAACCTCTGTACCTGGGTTTAGGTGCAGAGTCTCATTGTTGCAGAAGTCCGTAAAACAGCAGTTCCTCTTGGAGACATTTCGGGAGCTGTAGCAGAAGACCTGGCCCTTCATCTCGGAGGGCGACATGCACGACTTGTCCGTCTCCTCCTTCCCATCAATCAGCATCACAGAGTTCCAGCAGGCTCCGTCTGCGGTCGTCTCACAGGTGTGGTTGGCGCAAAGCTGGCACACACACCTCAGACCTAAAAAAACATTACGTCACTCAAGATGGTTATTTTCTCAACAGACACTTTTGGTAGACACCAGTTAATTAATTGGTGGGGGGGCAAGTAGTCTGTAACTCTTCAGAAGCTCCTGTTATGTAAGCAGGTCCATGTTCTTAAACGGCTGGAAGTGGAGGAACCAACGTAATGCCTCTTAGTTTAACACCCAGATAATCTTGTGTGCCTCTTGGAGCTGTTGTCATGCTTTGTTTGATTAGACTGGGAGTGATAAGCAAGCTTGCAGTGCCTGAATTGAACTGTAAGAATATGATACAATATTCAAGTAAACTATTTCTAATTTATGCATTAGTTCGATAATAATAATAACAATAATAACATTAATTATAATGTCAGTAAATGTCTCCACGGTGTAGACATGTATTATAAATCACATTATTAAGTTGTAAACATGTTCATCATCATAAAATGTCACTGCCAAAGCAGTACTTCATTTTTTCTGCTCAATGCAAACAAAACAGTATAAAGTTTAAAATGTACTAGATTGTAAAAGTTGATTTCATAGCAGAGTTGCTGTATTGGCTTGCATTAGATACTACAGGGGTACCTAATAAAGGGGACCAGCAAGAGTAAATTCCTATAATAATTGGTGGATGTTGAAACGTATGTCCTGTGGGCAATGAGTGGTTTGCATGCCCACTCGGTCTGGTAGCAACAAAATTTGTCAGGAGGATTTGGCTGCAGATCACAAGGCATCTTGTGACAGTACGTCACCTCTTTCCATGTTCTTGTCAGTTTAACATCATCTGTATTTGTCATGTATCAACAAACGTGAGAAGTGCTTGGATTAAACAATGCAGGAAACACAACTGAGAAATAACATTACAAAAAAAAGTGCTAATGATAAAAAAAAACAGAGCCTATCTTTTTAGCTCATGATCATCTGTGCTGTTTAAGTTTTACAAGGAGGTAAAGTCAAAAACCCAAAACTCTGTGATTTAACCTGACCTTGGGAAAAATGTAAACATGCTAAACCCCATGCTAATTCTAAACCCTAATTCTACACATTGAGTGTTGAAAAGGTATAATCTGAGTAATTTATGAAGTGTGTTAGGATTGTATTACATGTCTGGAAGTGCCATTTTTGAATCCTTGAGGGCTGGAAATGGAACAATCTAAGCATGTATACTGCCACTAGTATTGTTATGCTCATTCAAAGGGAAAAAAGCATCAATTAATATTTCCCAGGAGTTGACAGATAACAACAGACACTAAACTATATACATTTCACCACTGTAGATGTTGGTCAAAGTTCAAGTGACTCCTACTTTTGTTACTGAGGTTTGAATTTAAATGTCTATTGTCCAATTCAGTCAGTGATAAGATTTGTCTTTTGATGTATTTGTTTTGTTTTTAATGTCATGTGAAAATGTTTAGTCATTTTCTTGTTTCCACACAACTCAGTAAGAAGGAAATGTTATCAAGGACAGACAGCTTAAATGAAAGATACAGCTGTGTGTCATCCATGTAGCAGTCCTAAAATATTTTTAATACAAGGCTTTAATACAGAATGGGTCCAAGAATTGATCCCTGGGGCACTCCGCTGTTTTCCTATTGAACTGATATCAAGGGGAAACATTGGAAGGTTACCCTTGATATAATGAGAAAGTGTCAACAAAGACAGAGTAATAAATACCTCAAAGAAAAAAGGCTGGCAATGTTCAATTCTTTTCTTAAAATTGACAAATCTCATTTAAAAAAAAAAAACAGCAATGTGTTAGTCTGTCTCTGATTACCATCTGACTTCCAGCACCAAGATGGTGTAGAATTGACTCTAAATCAACAACAGTGCAATATTTATTGTCAAGAAGCATAGAAGTGAGGAATACATTTTAACAGGATAAATTCATCATAATCTTTGGTTCTTAAAGCAGACTTCAGTTCAAACAGGTGCCTCACTTTCAAGGTTCTTTAAAAATCTACTTGGGAGTTGCTTGGCAACAAACCTACTCAAAGACAATGACGATTAAAGTTTGAATGTGCTGGGGCTGTAGAAGAGGTAAATGTTTGGTTAATATATTTTTTTTTTATTTTTTTAAAGAAAATGAAAAACTGAGCATTGATATGGATGTGTTTAATGTCCTCTTTAATCACGTATGATGGCTGGGAAGTAATGACAATTTTTAGAAACAAAATTACTTTATGATGATTTTGGAGCGGCATGGTGTTGTGGTGGTTAGCACTGTCACCTCACAGCCCGGGTTCAAACCTGCTGGCTGGCCCTTCTGTGTGGAGTTTGCATGTTCTCCCAATGTAACAGTCCAAAGACATGTGTGATAGGTTAGGTTAGAGCGTGAGTGGTATCTCTATGTATGAGCCCTGTGATAGCCTGGCGACCTGTCTTGGGTGTACCCTGCCTTTGTTCAGTGTCAGCTGTGTCAGCCCCCCTCGACAACCTTGAATAGGATAAAAAGTTACAGATAATGGATGGATGGATGGATGACTGGTTTTGGGAAAGGGGTGCCATAAACACCAAACTGTATTCAGTTTGCAAAACAGAAAATACATGGTGAGAACAGTGTTGTGCTAACTATCAACAAAATCACATATTGTACTGTTGTCTTAAATAAATGCTGGAACATAACTCCATACCAAGGATGCTAAAAGAAAAACAACTGTCTTTTTTACCACAGTGCATCAAATTAACTAAACAGTGGTACAAAAAAAGATTTTTAAAAATACCAGCACAATCGCATAGAGCAGTAGGTATAAGTCAGATAAAGCATGTGAGTGAGGGCGACATTTGTTTTACCAGCAGTCACTGGAATTCATTTATGTATTTTACAATATAAAATGCAGCATAACAGCCTGCGGACCACCTTTTGCAGTTTTAATTAAGGTTGAAATTAATAATTATTAACTTAATAATTTGGTCTAATAACTCTAAGAAAATGATGCAACATGCAGATCACACCCTGCCAAAGCCCAGGGTGATATTTTCAAGTTGACTTTTTTGCCCAACCAGCATTTCAAAACCCAAAGATCAGTAAACTGTCATATGTGACAAGAATAAAATCTGCAAATCCACACACTGGAGAGGAACCAGAGAATGTTTGGTATTTCTTCTTGACCTAAATGCTTCAACTCTAGTACAAAGTTTAGTCAAACAAATTGTAATTGTTGTATTATAAAACAAACAAATGTAATATACAAGTGTCTCTAGAAAAGAGACTCATCAAGTTGTGGACATTTAACTATATCCTTCTGTATGAAACTATCACATTTTTGCCCAAAACAATCTTTTTTATCATACAGCATAATACTGGCTGGGAAATAGCAATGAAGAATAAAACAGTATTCTATTGTTTGGTTTACGATATGAACTCATTATCGGAGCAAGCACTCTCTCTATTTTAATTTCTGAGACAGTTATTTTGGACAGCACATGTCTGTTTACACCCACTGCCTTACACGTGACCCAACATGGAAAGAAGGGTAGCCTATAGGAGCTTTTTATTTCTAAAAATTTTCATTTTCTTTTAAATAACTGGTCTGGAGTTTTATTAGCAACAGAAATTAAGCCTCATGCAAATAATATTTTTTGTAATCTTCGAATATACAAACGTGATTTTATTGGTATAAAAGAATGTGTCCTTAAAAGTTAAGTAATTTTTAATTCAAGGTTCCATGACATAAACATCAGCTTTCTGTGAATACAATAGGCTATGGGCGATATCAAAAGTCAACTGAATTATTATTGATCCTAGTTATCAAACAAGTTAAAGTTAATTTACTAAATGGGTGCATTTGATTAAGACAAATGCAAACTGAGTGAGTGTGGATCTGTCAGCTACTGTACCTGCAGTCATCTGGGCGAAGGACAGGAAGATCAACGCCGCTTGAAAGTTGTGCTTCCCGGGACGAATCATGGCAAGAGCAGCATCTGCTCCGTTCACACCGCTACTCTACACGAACACATTGTTCATTGCGGTCAAGTCCGTGGGCCATGCACCCCGCACAAATGCCCCGCACAGTGAAGGCGTGGAGGGGAAAAAGCTGTCAAACGCAGTGAGAGTTTTGCTCCGCCCCTGTTGACTAGAATTTAAGAGGATTAGAGCTGCAGACCTCAGATAGAGACATGTGAATGAGAGCCAGAGAGAGAGAGGGAAAGTGTGTTGCACATCCATTTAACTGCTGCAGGTCCAGTGAAGCACCACCTCCTGTCTGCATGTTGAATACAGACACAGTTCACAAAGGTGAACGTATACGTCCTGAATGCTTAATGTGGTTGGAAACCAGGCAGAATTGTGCAAAGTACACTTAATATGTAAATACAAAAGGCCACTATGAAACTTACAAACTTACAAAATCACAGGGTATTCTGTATTCATCATACACAATCCCAAAGGTAACATGATTGTTTTGGGAAAGTTCACAGACTTTCTCCAACTTCATGTGTACATAGACCATAGTGGGTCCATGTTGACATTCTGGTTTTTAAGTGACTTTATTAACCTATGTAGGGCCCTGGGCTTAAGAAAGTTGCAAAAGAAACTAGCCTAGATACCACTGCAAACATCCTGTCCTACGAAGCAGAGAGTAAACGCCGTCAGGCAGTCTTCTGTACATTAAGCTCAGTGCAAATGTTAGCACAACTCACCTGCTTCCAATAAGTTATTTAGTGCAGGCCATATGTGACCGAGTTGTGTTCCTGCTGCTTAGGCACCATCCCTAGCAACAGCAGGTGCCAATGTCACCAAGGAGAGTGGATGAGTGAACTGAGTTTACAAGAGCAAAATCGCAAGGACAAAATGTACTTTTTTATTTGTATTCACAGCTAAGTTTAGGCAGTCTACTGTACCTAGTGAGAAATATATAGCTAATCCAGGAACTTTGTCTGCAAATACCACTAATGCAATAACCTTTGCTCTGACTCTACTAGTTGTGAAAGTGGATATGTTTAAAAAAGTTAGCCATAGAAATAGAATTTTGGCAGGCAATCATAAACAGATTTCCACTTCTACCTGTCAGCTGTAAGTAAACAGAAGTAGTACAGAATCTCTGGGAAATACGATTGGATTTTGGAAGTGGTCGAGGCACTTCTCCGTGGTCTGTCGGTGCAGGGTGGTTCAATTGACAATGAATATGAAGACAGTCTGCGTAGAAGGTTTGACAGCTGTTGATACATGCAAGAAGGGGGTTTCAGCACTGTTCAACGACATCTACTGTTAGTGTTTTTATCACGGCCCATAACTCCTCTTGCATATTAATCAGTCCGAGAACCATCAGGGGCCCAGTTTCTGTTTGTCATTTGCCAATATATCTGCTGTGCACGCAGTTTCACTTTACAGCTGGCAAGGGAAGTGCCTGGGCTTTTGACCTTTTCCAATGAATATAAATAAGTTTGTTGCATTATCAGTGCAGATGTTGAGCTTTTTTGCAGTTAGGAAATAGATTCATGTCTACGTGTACTGGAAAAAATAGAGGCACAGGAACATGGAAGTTGGATTTTAGCTGGGAAGGATAAATGACTACTATATACTGTGGGCTTAGTTTTCATTTTGACTTAAAAAAAAATCACAGGAGAATGGCTCGAAGAGAGATGTTTTTAAACCATAGACGGTACTCAAATAAATGCTACATGACCAAAACTACTGGATTAAGGATCCTGAATAGTTAAGAGATTTACTTTTAGTCACAACTGTAATACTAGTCTAAACAGCAAGCACCAAATTAAAATGAGCAGAGAAATTAAAAATGTTCTAACACAAAGTGTAACAAGAGTCAAAAACCATACCTACCGCTCTGTAAGGCTATAACTTCTGCTAATTAGCACTGAACATATACTACAACTGAGAATGATGGGAAAATCATTAGCTTTGCTGACATTTTGTCATAAATGAAATTATAAGACAAATTAAAAGTTTGACTTGATGTTAGATGAAAGCTCAGGGGTCACCCTGATTCATAACGATTATTCTTGAGCGGGACGTGAATGTATTCACCAAATGTCATGACGATAGTTGTTGAGACATTTCACTTTAAACCAATAATGTAAACCTAATGGGGGTGCTAGAGGAAAAGTTATGTGATCTCCAAAGTCAACAGGATCCATCCTCAGGGGGGGACCATGAATGTTGGTGTTACATCATCTCTTCAATTTCAAATCAGGAAGTGACAAAATGACAAAACTCATCAATATTGCCATCCCTGGAGAAACTCTACTACCATGGCTAAAAATAAATAAATCTACATGATACAGCATCAAGACAAATGAGACAGATTGGACACTTTTTTTTCTATTTAATTAATATAAATCACTAATTAATATAAAATGTTAAAGAAATAAAAAAAGGCTGAAGTTTGACTTCATTTACTTGACAATGCACGCATTAAGACAACAATGCACGCGTTAAGACAGTATACAGGATTT
The DNA here is from genome assembly GCF_027596085.1 of Anoplopoma fimbria. Lineage (NCBI taxonomy): Eukaryota > Metazoa > Chordata > Actinopteri > Perciformes > Anoplopomatidae > Anoplopoma > Anoplopoma fimbria. Next base: position 14,199,685 of record NC_072464.1, on the reverse strand, counting down.
ACAGGCTTACTTACAGGCCTCTGGAGGACTAGAGTTCAGTATCTAGCAGATATTTTATTTGTTCCTTAAGCATTTTGTATCTGTAAAGCTGAAGTAACAAAACATAGAACAGGTACAGGTAAATAAATGTAAAATCCATGGTGATATACAAAAGGTTTACAACGGAGTACCTTTAGTTGGACGATATCTCAGGAAAAGAACAGTGCCATTGATGTAGCTGTACAACCAAACGTTACGGGATTGGTGAGATCACAAGAAACTTGTTCTGACAGTTTTGTAAACAGAGATGCATGACACACAGAGTAAAACACAACACTGCTCGCTGTGATCGCCGTTTAAGAAATTATGCAGATTCAATTTGCAAGTTGATTTCTTTTCCAAATGAATCCCTTGTAATATAATGAACAATGCGGTACCATTAAAGAGATAAAGTGAAAATGCTAATATGTTCTGACATTTTTTCGAACTAAAAAATGTGTTAAAATCTGCGGTTCTTAGAAAGGTGAGCCTAATCAAATGCCCCGGTAACAGTTTCTTCCTTGAATTACATTGCAAACAGTCCAGCTCCTATGTCATTAGTTTATTTTATATTTTCCTATTTCCATGACGATTGGCAGTCTCAGAAATGCCCGGTAAGCCATCTTTGGATGCCAAAATGTTTCCCACCAAGTGTTTTAAAATAAATATAGGTTTGTGCCACTATAAGGGCACTGAACCAATCAAGTCTCTTTTCTTGTGAGATTTCTCTAGGGATGGTCCACCCTCTGGTTGTCTTCAAAGGCCTTTACGTATGTCCGCCTCTTCTTCTCGGGGCAGATGTCAAATGTCTGTTTTGATTTTGTCCAGAGAGTTGTCAATCTTTGTGAGAGTCTTTTTGATGCGTAACGCTGTTAATCTGGCTGACGGATTCTGGTACCAGCACTCCTTCATGAGTTTAGCCATCGAGGTTAAAGTCTGAAAATAAATAAAGAGAAAAAAATCAATCAGTGTGTCCAGTGTCAACATTAGAGTATCCCTGAAATGCTCTTATATCTGGATATCAAAAGCATGCAGATTCGAACCATATATTATATAATAATGACTATATAAATGTCACTTACAGTGTCTGAAAACCATCTGTTTGGGATGTTGGGCCTCTGCTGATCCACACACACAACCTTCTTCATATCCTCAAAACTGGGATCACTTGGGACAGCGTCGTGAAAAGGTGGCTTGTAGTCTTCTACAATGCCTACAAGTAGAGCAGAGAATGCAACAGTTCACTTTCAAGAACACTCACACTGACAAGTTACACTGACAAATGGCAGATACATAAAACACACTGAAGTGTTTTAAACAGTTTTATCCTTAACTTGCTCTCAAGTGCAGCTGTGGGACTGAATAGAGACGTGTGGTTACTGTGTCGAGGGTAAATCAATATCGTAAGTGTTGCTGAGAGACCAGTGCCTACTGTAAAGTGAGGAAGTAGGTTTTATGTCATATAAGAGGCCTCTGGCTTCTCCACAGACAGTAGATGTTGAACTGAGTATCAAGGCCTAATGTTTCTATCCTAGAAAAGCTTTTACTTAGTCCAACTTAAAGGAATGATTCTGTGTTCAATCTGAAAAGAACTACATGTTTGCAACTATATTTTTAAAAAAAAACATAGTAATAACATCTACCACTTTTTTAAAAAGTGACAATATGCTGTTTGTAGGTAATGCAAATTTGATGGCAATGAGGAGGATAGATAACAACAAAAAGACGTATGACTACCATCGGGACGATGTTGTGTAAAACGTTTACTGACCATTGCTGACTGTCCTCCTGGCGATCTCCCACAGGACGAGGCCCAGGGCCCAGATATCCACTCTCTTGTAGGACTCGAAACAGTCCATCTGGATGGAGTCATCGAGCACTTCAGGGGCCATGTAGCGCTTTGTGCCCACTTTAGGGTTGTTCCCCACATCTAACTCGTTGGTGTCTTGAAAATGCATGACCGCCAGACCTAGCATGAAAACACAGAACATTATTAAGTTCAACCTCTAGATATGAGAAGTATGAAAGTATTAGTTTGAATGTGAAAAACAGCCTTCTGGTGTTTTTGAGTGGCGGGGTCTGAAAACACCCAGTCTCAGACAACTTTAATGAAACAAAACACTACACTCACTCCATCAACAGATGCTGAAACACTGCTTGTTTGTCGGAAACAGTCCTGTTCCCACAGGATGTAATCAATTATAAGAACATCTCGCTTGGGAGACAACAACTGATGACACGTTTGTCGTAACAGCTAAATGCGTCATCAGGAGCAGACTTTGTTGTCGAGCATGTAAACAGGTCGAGCCAGGTTATTGCTTGTACCTGAAGTTGTTTTTATTCAAGTACCTACAAATGGAACATTGGTATATTAGATAAAGTGGTCAGAGTTCCTCTAAATGTGTTTTTGATTAAGGGCTCGGTGGTACATTTAGGCAGCGGATGTTCTGCCTCAATTAACAACAAATATGGTTAAGTGGATAGATGCGAGTAGAGTGATATTAGTGCAGATGAGTCTCTTGCGCAATGCCCATCAACCACAACTATCATCCTTTAAAAACAACTTTCCCAACAACCATCATCTTTTTCCGCGTATTAGGGCCGAGTTGCTGCAGCAGCAGGCTTAGTAGGTCACTCTAGACATCACTCTCCCCAGCAGCGTCCTCAAACTCTTCCTGGTGAACCCCGAAGTGTTCCTGGGCCAGGTGAGATATGTAATCTCTCCAACGTGTTCTCAGTCTAATCTGGGTCATTTTACCACTTGGGCCTGCCCAGAAACCTCTAAAGGAAGGCGTCCAGGAGACATCCTGATCCGACGCTTTAACCTCTACAGCTGGCCCTTTTGGACGCAAAGCAGAAGCCGCTCTCTTCCGGGTTCCCTACAGATGTCTGGGCTCCTCAGCCTATCTCTAAGTTTGATCCACTGTTTTCTAGCAGAGAACCATGGCCTCAATCTTTGAGGTACAGATTCTCATCCATACCACTTCACATTAGGGTACCAACTGCCCCAGTGCGAGTTTATGGTCCCGGTCTGATGAAGCCATCAGAAAAGCATCATGTGCCAAGAGCAGAGACGCAATTTTGGAGGTCCACAACACGACAATCTTCTGCGCCTTTAGATCCTGTCTTATGAAAATCACAAACAGAATTGTTGACGAGGTAAAACCCTGCCAACAAACTGAGGACGTATTGGTCGGGTTCAGGAGTTCCTCAAAAGGGCTTTTTCCACAATAAACTAGTTTAAGTTAGCAGTTCTCCCTTTAGTCCTTTTAAAAGATGTGTTTAAAATAAATTTCTATTGGATCAAACAGATATCTGGTATCCACATCTTGAAATCAAAAAATATATAAGCTACAGTAGGCAAATTTAGACAGCTTATTTAAGATATAGATTGGTCAGCATTCTCACCAAGGTCAGCAATGCAGCACTGTCCATTCTTTTGAACCAATATATTTTTGCTCTTGAGGTCTCGGTGGGCAATGGCCGGTTTGCCCTGCGTGCCGAAGATCTCGACATGGAGGTGTGCTAGGCCGCTAGCGATGGAGAGGGCCATGCGGAGGCAGCTGGATGCATCGAGGGTGCTGAGCTGAAGGTAGTCGTACAAGGAGCCCATCTCATGGAAGTGTGTGATCAGCCACAACTGAGTGCTGGAGTTCCTCGAGGTCATGTCTGAAGCTATGAAGCCTAAATTGAGTGGAATATATCAACGCAATTAATACAAAAAAATAAATCGATCAATACATGCATCATTGTACGAGGCCAATGGGACATGTCTCGGCACTACAGTGTGATAAATAGCAAGTTATGGCAAGGTTGGATGGTGTGCAAAAGCTTAATTTTTTTTAAACAAGAGATAAATATGTAAATCAATAAATGTTTCAAGCTCTAGAGAGCCTCTTGATTTATGTGACATATATGAAATCCTGCCGTAATCAATCGAATTATGCTCGGTTTAATAAGCAGTTAGTTATACCTCGACACATGGTATGGTACAGTTGATATTATCATAGCCTGCTGAGCCTGTAAACATGAAATATGGAACCCACCTAGGATGTTCTCATGTCTCAGCAGCACAGTGTTGTAGATCTCAGTCTCTCTGAACCAGGACTTCTCGTCTCTGGAGGAGAAGATTTTGACGGCGACACTCTCTCCCTGCCACTGACCCCTCCACACTTCACCGTAACGGCCCTTACCTGGCAGGCAAAAACATGGGAGAAATGAACAAACAGCACATACAGAAATGGACCCATAAAAATATAATAAAAATCTCCCTGAGGGATGTGTCATACTGTGCTACTTAACACTAGCACTACTTCATATTGTTGGTCTCTCTTATGTATAAAGGTGGCTCTGAGCGCTAGAATTACAATTATTTTCCTCATGAGCTACTTAGCCTCTTTTAGCTCATCGTCATTTTGTAGAGAGTTTCCAGCAACAACAAACTGTGATATGGTTCACTGTATAAACCGTACTAAATAGCAGATTAAGTTACTGAGTGGCTGATAAAGACATTTTTGCAGTCAAAATCTTGAAGTTGAGTTAAATCGAAAGAAAGCACTGAAATCACTTTCCTCAGTATCATGTAGCTGTGTCGATTAAATGTGTATTTAGGCATCAATTTGCTAACATTTTCCCCATAACAACATTGTATGCCTGTAATGTTGTGGTGTCTGTGTAAATATATGCTTATTTTGCTGCCTCCTAGTGGTTAAAAATCAATTCATGCATATTTAAATTGATTTCCTTGGAGAGATTGGAAGCAATTACAGATTTAAAAAATAGTGTAGAAGAGTTAAGAGTGAACTTCTTTACACTTCTTTCAACATGGGTTACTAGCCACTCAACAATGGAAACTATGGCAACAGTTTGCCATGAGTTTGTTGCCATAGTTTTTTGTGTTGAAAATAGGTCTGCTATTGGTCATATTTTCTCTGACACCTAATCTCAAAACTAAAATGAGTGCAATGGGGACTTGATGACGGGAAGATTTTTTCTTGCCTCATTTCAAAATATCCTCCCAGCACCAGCATGTTTTTCAACCCAAATATTTATTTCAAATTCATTTATTTATTTGGGATAAAGTAATTGTATTGCATGTTATGGACAGTCTTTGAAGAGCTAATGGTCTTAAAAATGAAGGCAGAAAAAAAATAAAAAGAGTGTATTAGTCAAAGTATAAACCAGGAATTCCAACTTGCAGGGTTATTGAACAGTTAGATGCTACACAGCCAGTTCCAACTATTCAAGAAGGAATTTACACCTCTGGTAAGTTATCATATCAACAATGATTAGCTTCGTAGCACTGTAACTTGTATATATGCCCTTACACATAATGTATTTGTCAATCACAGTGTGTTGCCAAATGGTTTATGGCTGTAATGACACTTTAGTTGAGACAGGGACACTTTTTTGCCGCCTCATATCACCACAGTGGGAGCCATTGAAATGAATAAGGACAGTCCTATTGTCAATATGAAAACAGCCTTTAAGGGGACACTTACCTACACACTCATTGAGTGTGATTTGTCGTGCAACAGTTCTCTGAACGAGGAAAGGGAGTCCTGAGCCACTTCCTGAAGTGCAGGAATGATCCAGAAGATCCTGGCAAAGAGAAAAACAGAAACAAAGAGGTTGAGGTTTTGTAAATGTACATGTAAACGTTATATTTGCAAGTGATCTAGTTGAATGAAACTGTTCCCAAAGGAATCCTGTGGCTTGAGCATCAAAAAAAAAAAAAAAAAAAAAAGATGAAATACGGAGCATCTGGGACTCAGATGGAGACTAATACAACAGGCAGCCTTTGATGTGGTACCCACATGGGATGAAGTGGGGGTAAGCAATGTGTGTATCAGGATATTGTGTGTGTGTCTGTGTGTGCATGTGTGTGTGGGGGGGAGGTGTCTGTTCTGGGAGGTGCAGAGTGCCCCCTGCTGAGTAAACAACAGAAGTGCCACCCCCTCCCTGATGACTGGTTAGGGCGCTGGAGATTTTCTCTAACCAAGGACCAGACTCCAAAACAGGTGTGATGCTGCTAAGCCTTATATTTTTATCTCAGCTAAAACACATGCAGCACCCCGATGCCGACACAGGAGGGCAGTGTGCAGCAACAGAGCGGGCATCTGCTGAGCAAAACAAACGGCTAAACTGGGAGGGGAAGATGAGGATTGAAAACAACAAAGAAGTGATGCCTCAGATAAACAGATGCATAATGCAAGAGCTGCCTGAGAGACTATTTGGAATCACAACACAGGAATGTGAGGCAGAGGCCATACAATGAATGATGAGTTGCTCTGCAGAGAGTTTAAATCCCTCTCCTTGGTACAGGAGGATTGTTTTTAGGAGGGTATATTTGGGCCACACTGTTAAGCGGCAGAATGCAATCAGAACGATGCACTATCACCATAATCAGACGACTTCTGGGCAGCAGCCCTCCAGAGGGACGAGCACGTGTGTTTCACTCTGATATGCTATTCACAGCTACACCACTGTTCCTAATATCCTTTCTCATGGTGCTGCCAGGCACTTTTTAATTATGCTAAAATAAACAAATATGCTGTGGCTCCATATTTGGGCTCTCCATTGCCAAGTGCATTGATGTACTTTGGAAAAAGCTTGAAACAAAGCCAAAATAAGCTACTTCACTCTCTGTCACTCTACACACACACACTCACAAACTCATGAGTGATCATACTTTGACAGTCGGACATGTTTTTTACAAGTTTCATAATTAAAGATAAATGGGATAATCTGGGCTTTGAGGAGTTTAAACATGCTTACAAACACACATTCTGGCTTCCATGACAGCTGCAAATTGTAGCTACAAGTGTGAATAAATGTGCTTTCAATGGGGAAAAAAGGATAATAATGTTTGTTATTACAAAACTTGATTTTTTTTGAGGATATAGAATCACAAAATGGACGGTTACCGCTGTGCATTTTGTTAGGGCAAAAGCTAGACTGAGAGTTTCAGCTGAACTTGATTACACAGTGCGTAAGCCAGTGAATGTCCTCGGTTGTCTTTCAGACTAAACGCTAACCACAGGACTCCACCTAAACTCTGGATCAGTTTAATGGGCCTCAAAACATAAACCACTCAGCAGAAAACTTGCAATCCACGGTTGATTGGAGAGAAAATAAATTGTGAAAGACATCCCTCTAACAGACTGGAAAAAGATTCAAATCAAGTTTTAGAGTTGATCTCCAGCAATAGCACCACTTTTACATGAATATGTTACCTCTATGCATTTTTTTAGATGTTTTTACACAAGATTCACAAAATACTCTGGAGATTAAGGTCTGAAAAACATGTTAAATTAAGAGTGGTAGACTGCACTGAAAATGAAATCATTTTAGGAGAAATGTTGACCTAACGACGACAGTCAGCACTACACTATATTAAAGGCTTAAATCTGCACCATGTATACAGTGATACAGTGCAACTATCTATCCTTTCATAACATTTGCAGAAGCAATCATGAGGTATGTGCCGAATATTTAGTGATTTAATCTTCTAATGTGTTTGCTCCCAACATACAGTGAGTGCCTTGCAGTGTGATGCAAAGTCAAAATAAAACCACTTGAAGAAGCCATTCAGATACATGAATATAACATTTACAACAACGGTACAGTGGACTGGTTTGATTTTGACACAACCTGAAGTATTCTTTCTTTACTTTTTTTATTTCTTTCTACATTATGCTGAATGAAAAAAAAAAATCAGCTTTTTTTTGAACGGCTCCAGGTTATCTTTAATTCAGTATTTGTAGCGTGTTTGAGTTAATCACAGAATATAAAACTAAACCCTTGATTACAGTGCCAACTCATGACAGCCTTGATCACAAATCTGGATAAAAAGAGGCCATCTGGTCTCTATTGTGTATTATATTTAGTAAAATGGTAAGAATGTATACAAAGAAGATGCACAAGTCCCCACTAATCCAACAGTGGTTCAACTCATCAGCTGAATCCCTTAAGTTAATACAAAACATACTTTCAGAAGGGGTTTTCCATCTCTGTTGTTTGTATACATTTGCACTTTAAAGACTCTCTGTAATCCGAGTGTACAGAAAAAAAAACACCCAACCACCCACACTCCAAAAACAAGATTTGATCTGCTATCATTTACGAAATGATTGACGCTGTAGGTTTTTAAATATAACAGCTTACACTAGACAACAGCTTTGTCTTAATTATTATTGTTTTCTGGGGCTGTAAAATGTTGGCTTACCTTTGTTAAGAATTCAAAGTATCTATTTTGATAAGCTGAGAAATGTAGAAAATCCATAATCAATTGTATATGTGAAAATACCTATGATGCATATGTTTAATGCCATCCTCTACAACTAAGATTTATTTGCTGATCCTGATCCAAGTGAATTTTAATAACGTAACCCTTTACCAACCTTGTCTTGCTTACATAATACAGCTGGGTTTATTTAGCACATTTTAGATACATCAAGATAGTAAAGCCAACACGATTTAATGTAAAGTATCTATTCTTTCCCACTGTTTCCTTCTTAAGTGCCTTTGATGATACTGGCTGTTTTTAACTCAATTACTCAGTAAATAGAGACACTGCACAGATTTGTTACCAATTCAAACTTGTTCCACAGAAACAGACATTCTGTGCCTCACTACAAGTCATTTTACAAGAGTATATGCACAGCATGGCAGCTAGCACAGATAGAAATAAGTGGGTTAAATTAAAAGACTGTAATTTCATTTGACATATAACATTCTAGTCAATTAAAATATGCCTCGAGCAGCTTGTATACTATTCTTTCTAATGAGCTCAGCGGATAGAATCCTACTCACAGCCAGAGTGCTCTCCCCCACGTTGGATGCTATGAGGCCATCGATGGTTCCGTATTCTGCATCTCGTGATGTTAGTCTCTCCATTTGGTTGTTGTGGATGCGTCTGAACACCAGGATAGCGACGGCAGAGAGGATGATGAGGATGATGATGGGCGCCACGATGACGATAACCAGTGTGGTCACACTGTAGCTGGATAGCTCATCAGCTGTGAGGGGAGAGAAACGTTTACAATGAGAGATTTCTTCAGACTATCAGGCTATCATTTTGGACTTTGTAAGAACACAAAGTAAAGCTTGATTTTTAGGACTGGCTTTGGCTTGCATCTTTCAGAAGACTGAGTGCCCAAGTAAACAACAGATGGAAGATTCCACTGGAACTGAGCAGCGATACAAGAGGAGGTGATCATAACTATGTATGTTGAGGGAAAACACTCTTCATTGCTGGGGCTTTTTCTCTGACTGGACCACACAGACTGACACATATCACAGGGTCGCAGCACTCTGCAGACCTTCTGGAGAAACCAGTTCGGGTTACATGCACATGAGCGTTCATTCACACACACACACACACACACACACACACACACACACATGCAGAGGGAATCTCATGGAGTCAGCAGAGGGCCTGAGGAACCGACAACCATTCACACTTTCCAAACATTCCAAGGGAAAGACGGCTCATCTCTGCCAGACAATGATCCCCTTTTCTCAACTCAAATAATGGACCTTTTCTCCCAAATACACATAACTAGCAACACATTCTCGGAACTCACTAGACTTGAACCAAGCACATGGGCAGATTTGCATTTAGCTCAAAAATATATATTGTATTTGCAGCAATGTAATACCAAGACATTGGAGATTTGTAACATAAGACAGTATGTTAATTGTTATGATGTGCTAAACAGTTAAGTTAACACTGATAATTCCAATTTGAAAGTTGTATTTTTCTCTGATCTTATCCCCAAATACAATACCAAAAAGACAGCCGGGATATTGTAGGTATGAATATGTATCTATAAATATAAAAGACTGCCGTAGAGAGAAGAGTAAAGGTGACAGAAAGGAAAAGCGCAACAGCAGCTCTGTTTCTGCTTCTCCTTCATTCCCAGGTGGCTTCAGCCTCTGGGCTCTTGTCAGCCAGCTCTGACAGCATCTGAGAGGGCACAAGGGAAGTGGACCGTGACTAAACAATATTCAAAACCTCAATGTTGTTGCTCACCGTCTCCCCACGCTTCCGTTTCATGAGGTGCCAGGAGTGTGACCACACAGAGGTGTAACTAGGGCCCAGAGAAACCATCCAGAACAGCGATGGCAGACAATTTCACAGCCGACGACATAGTCGTATCAGTAGAGGATGAATGTGTGTCACTCTGTCTAAAACAGTAATAACTAACCCACATGGTCTCTCCTATTTTGAATCGATAAAAATCTGAGCAGCACTTTTTGCCTGAAATGGGTTTAGCAATTTGTTTAGTACACAGTTCAATGACGAAATCAATAGATGGCGCTCTTGAGCATCGTAGTGTACCTTTGACAGGCAGCTCCACAGTGCTGTTCATGTTACACAGGTGCCCATTGCAGCACTCCACAATCTGGTCCCTGGAAGGTGGGGTCTTGCAGGTCAACGTGCTCTGCTCGTAGACCTTGAAGCAGCCTTTCTGGTACACCAGGGAGCCGGCGCTGACCGCCAGGGATGAGAAACACTGCTGGCCCTTGCAGCGTTTCCCTCTTTCACATGAGCTGCCCTCACATACACACTCATGCTCCTCTTTGATCCCGGGCTTTACTTGCTCCTCTGTAAAAGATTCAGGAAGAGGACACAGCAGGTTAATAAGTACACTTTTGACAAAATAAATCATTTAAGCTATTTCTGCGTAACTTTAAATATGCATAAAGGTTTTTATGGTGTTTTAAAAATCAAAATACAAGCAGTGTTGCAAATAAAATGATAATGTTGTGAGGGACATAAGGTCTACGGTGAACGGCAGCCAAGAGAAATGTGTACAGTGTGTACAAAGTCACCTTTCCCTGGAGTTTGTGCGGTGACGTTCATGTTACACAGATGGCCCTGGCAGCACTTGACGACATGGGCCGATGAGGGTGGCATGGCACAGGTGGCTCTGCCCTCCTCGTCGTCCCTCAGGCAGCCCTTCTGTTGGACGGCCGCCCCGTCAATCATCTTCAGCGAGGAGAAACACTGCTGGCCCGCACAGCGACGGTCTCGCTCACACACACCGCCCTCGCACACACACTCCTGGTCTCTGAGGACCGGTCTGCCAGCAGACAGTTCTATATCTGATAAGAGGAACGAGAGATATGGGGAAACCCATTACAGCGATGCTATTAGCAGACCATTAAATTAAAACAGCATTCACTCAGATCAGAAAACATGAAAATGTATCTCTGCTGGCTGGCCAAAGAGGCTAGTCAAGTCAGTTTAAATGCAAGTTCTGACCAATAGTAAATGACAATTTCTTCATATTTTTAAAAAGACTGAATGATGAACCTCAGGTAAGCCACTTGCTTCCATGCATTGATTATGAAAATCTTACAGAAGTTTATGCAGGATATATTTTGTTGTGATGCGAACACCTCACCTTTCAACGGTGGCTGCAAGGAGACGTTCATGTTGCACAGATCCCCAAAGCAGCACTCTACAACCAACTCAGGAGTTGGCGGGCTTCCGCATCGCGAGGACCCTTCCTCATTACCCACAATGCAGCCCCTCTGAAGGGCCGAAGTCCCGTTCAGTATGGAGAGGGAGGTGAAGCACTGCTGGCCGAAACACCGGTCCCCACTGCTGCAGGACGCTCCGTCACACAAACATTCAGAGTTTCTCGAACTGACATCACCTTCAAAAGAAAAGAAAAAAACATTTAAAAAAACTGGTCAGAATTCATCCCTGAAAATAGACAGAGCTGCTGCAACAAAGAACTTCAATCTCTAATATGTTCCCTAATTGTTTGGTGACATAACATGATCAGTGCTTATCCTTTGCATGTATCTATTGTCAGTACGGGGACAAGCGTGACTCGCCGCCCGAAGAAAAGCTCCTCTTTTTACTGCATTCCACTGCAGTTGTTTAAAATAACACTGCGAGACAGCAGATGAGAGGGTGACAGACTGGGGAGGGGTGGTGAAGGGGGAAAAAAATTGTGAATTTTCTGTCTATGCATGTAGAAGACTTGAGGGGGACAGAGAGAGAGAGACACAGAGGCTGAAAGATTGTGTGCATGTTGAACCAGAGTAAAAGAGAATAGGGGATCTGAGACATCCAGTGCACACCCTTCAAGCTACTACATGTACTTTAGGACAAGCTGTGTTCTGTGACAAGACACTTACCTTCCAAGCTTGAACAGGGAAGAACCAGGGCGATCAAAACCAGAAGAAATATGCCCCCCACCGTCATTGTAGAGCTAGATAGAAAGAGAAACACAAACATGAGGCTTTACTCCAATGAATAAATATACATACTGAAATTGTATTCAGAGCAAATGGTGGGCAGTTTTTACACTAAATACATTTGGTATTTTTTGCAAAACATCTTTCGGGACACAGTTCAGTGAGAAAGACAAAAGACCAAAGGAAAGGAAGACAGATAACAACAGGATTTTCTGTGGACCAAAGAGTAATTTTACAGAGGGAGACCTTTTCATGTTTTTGGAAAAAGAGTCATCACCAAGTTTAAAATGTTCAAGTAAAGTGGGTCTCAAGCCTTCCTGTTGTCCTGGCAACAAGGCATTGAGTAGCAAGCAATGGGGAGACTGGTGCTCTCTTATTGGCTGCCTCAATGCGTGCGTGCGTGCGTGCGTGCGTGCGTGCGTGCGTGCGTGCGTGCGTGCGTGCGTGCGTGCGTGCGTGCGTGCGTGCGTGCGTGCGTGCGTGCGTGGTGATGTCTGTGTGTTTGTTGGAGGGACAGGCTGTTTGGCAGTGAGAGAAGAGGAGCAGACAGACAAGAGAGGATGAGGAGGAGGAAGAGGAGGAGGAAGAGGAGGAAAGGAGAGGAGCACGGCAGGGGGAGTGTGGCTGCCCAAATACTATCATTTAGAGACCTGGAGACGGTCTAATCCTTCAATATTTAATGCGTCTCTAGAAGGGTCCACATTCTCCGTGCGGGTTATGTTTGTTTGTTTTATCCAGTGACAGATTTTTTTAGCAGACCACCGGTTTAACTCACACTGTAAACACAAAAGGAAAAAAATCCCCACCCTCAGCTATCCATTTTATAAATACGACATGTGAGTTCTGTGGAAACCTCATTGCCTGCAGAGCGCCCTGTTTATGCCATACTAAGCACCGGGGCCGTTATCTTGGAAGCATGTGTTTGCGCGCCTGAATGCATCTGTGCCACTGATAAATACCCAAGCACCCCCTCCTTACCTCCACTCCCACACACACACACACACACCCCCCTTCCCCAAAGCCTTTGTGCCCGTCTCCCAGACATAAATGATTAAGCACATAATGTTAGCATTAGCCCAACGGTGGCGTCTGTACGGGCCGCTCACACACAGACCACATGCTGCTCCTTTAATCAGAGCACAAAACAGAGGCTGCCACACAGAGATAATCAGGAGCTCTGTCTGCTCCCTTCGGACCGGGGGAGAGGGGAGCAGCGAACGGGGGCAGGGAACGGGCAGGAGGGCATGATGGGGGCATAACGGGGGGTATGGCCAGGGGGCAACTGGGGGGCAGTGGGTCAGAGAAGGGCAGAGAACGGAGCCAATGTGGGCCGCTACAGTGAGGGAGGATAGAGGGAGCGAGAAGGGAGACAACGAGGTGTCTGGAGTCCAGCGCCCCGGGGGGACAGCAGGAAGAAGGGCACCATGCTGGTGGGGGGCGGCCGGCTGGGCTACAGTGAAGCCAGGGGGTCCAAAGAAACAGGATAAAGGGATAAGCAGGGGGTAAAAAAAAAAACAATAGTCTGGAGCAAATGCTAGAGCCTCGAAAAAAAAAGAAGCAGATTCTGTCTGGTTATCTTGATACGGACTCGTATATCACTTTGGCAAAAAAGAAGACACAGAGCACAATATCCTGTCTCACACGCTGCTGACAGATCAATAACTCACCTCAATTAACTAAGCAGAGCATGTAATGAGGCTCCATTTAATGGCTTTATTAAGTGTAGGTAAATGATTTGCTGCATTTGTTGTTTACATTTACTGCTGGAAGACCCTCCACGGGGCACTGAAATGATCTCCGTCTCTCAAATCATCTCTCCGTAACAGACACTTTGTCTCAAATAAGACATCGTAAGCAGTGAGCCACACGCTGACAGCCGAGCTACTAGGTGGACATATTGTGAGCCGTTACGTACAAAGCATTTCCGTGTGCACTGCAAAACCTGAGGGCCTTCTGCCTGATCTCCAACATGTGTTTACGTCTGGGTTTTTTTTTTTGCACACGTCCACTACTGTATGTTTCTTTTCTGTCTACACAGTTTATTTTTGCACAAGTATAGGAAACTACTACACCAGCTAACAGCTGTGCTTGATAAATACTCACCCAGGACTAGTCCTGATATTGGAAACCTCAGAAGGGATTTGAGAATGGAGAGGACCCAGGACCAGCATCTGCAGGACCGCCAGCGATCTGAGCAGACAACTTTATGGCGCTATGTGTGTGATGCGGCTCTCTATCCCTGCATATTGAATTCTCTGGCAGTGTTCTGCACTGTGTGTTCACAGAGCTGACATCCTGCCAAGGGTGTGCTCTCATACACCCCCCCAACCCCCAACTATCTATCTGTCTCAACCCCTTTCTTTCCTTTTACTCCCTCCTCATATCCTCTGATGTGGTGTTGTAATAGGAGACCAGTATAAATACCACATGGTAATTATATTTTCCCCATGTTTACTGCTGTTGGAACTAATAATCTAATGATTCTTACTACAGGATGCAAAGCAGCATTTAATAGAAGCCAAAAAAGGTGGCCATGTGTCACGATTCATTGCATTATGAGGGAAATGATTTGCTTTTTACTTTGCAGTTACTAGTTACTTTGCAGATTGATGTGTCACATATTGAACATGTGATTATCTTTTTAATGAGATGGCCCTGTTAAGGATTTAACTAACAGACTGTATGGAAAGTAGGAAGAAATGCAACCAAGCTGTTACATTAAAGGGCTACGTACACATTAACTCATCAGTATTAATAACACAATAACATATACAGGTATAATTATATGCAAGTATGGATGTATGTAAGGGGTCCCTCTCAGTTATTTTGTTTTTTTAACAATTTTTAGTTGATAATATTCTGAATGCAGTTACTTTTCAAATCTACTATGGATGTACACCTTTCATTAGTACATAATCTGAATGCTTTTGCCAAGATTGGTATTTTGTATGAGGATATCAATACCTCTGACATGCGTAAGCACCGTTAATGAGCATGGAAAACAAAGAAGACCACATTTACCTCAACACAAGGTGGTCACAACGTGTGCACAACCCAGAGAGAGACAGTTGAGATAGACTTGGCCCCGTGAAAAGTACGCTTGGGTTAACTCCCACCATGTGCTGCTGGAGGGACTTGAAATTGATCCTACTTATCAAGGCTCCCCTTTTATGACGCCACGTCTTCTTCCCAGACTCTCCAGTGATCCCACTCCAGAGGACTATCTTTATCAGCACTTCTCTAAAATGTTAAGCAGAGCTTTAAGGGATTAGATGGAGATGATTAAACGTGCCACTCAAATATTGTGATTGGTACAACCGAACCCAAAAAAGAGAAGCATGTTGGCAGTTAGGATGATTTAATACATTGTGTTACACATTCCCACCTAATCGACTACATCTTCAACTGTCATGTTTAACCTAAAAAAATTGTATTAGCATTTGTTGCTTTCAAGATCAAACATATTAGTCTAGTTTGCTGCTTTATTCTTTTGGTCTGTTTCGTAACCGGGTCAAGGCGAAGGAGGGGATGACAAAACCTTAGTTTGTCTGATGAGCGTGGTGTATCACCGAGGACGAAGAGGGAGGAGGCTGGAAGCCCTGCAGGAGCTGCTGAGTCATCATGCTGGCAAAGAGGGAGACGAGAGGTGGAATCTGTGTCTGTGAGCTGGCAGGCTGGCACAGCTACCACGGCACAAATAGCCCGGGCACCGAGGAAACTGCAGAAAAACGGCAGGGTGGCGAGGGAGGAAACAGGCAGAGACTGGGGCAATGCGGAGCCTGCTGTTCCCCGTCCCTGTCCCCCGTCCCAGACCCAGACCCAGACAGCCAAAGTGCCAGCATGCCATCAGGGACACACAGATGGTCGGCTCCTAGGTGGACGTGGGTGTAGCACAGACCTGAGGGCGAAAGTTGTCCTCTTTGCAGCAGCCCACATTCATATTCACACTACAGCTCAGCAAATCAACACGTTCACCTCGGCCTAAAAAATAAATAAAACATTCTCTGCCTACAGTCAAATACAGCACTTGGGGTGACTGAAACTAAGTTGAAAGAATACACAACCTTAACTTTTTAGTAGGTTATGAGGGAGTACACACTCACTATTGATACAATGAATGTTGTCACGGGGGGGGAAGAACCAATACAATTTGCCTTCCAAAAGTCAAGGACTACCTCACAACGTTCTTACCATTTCCATAAAGCTCAACGATAATGGTAAAACATTCAAGGGCAGATTTGATGGGCCTTGTCGTCGAGTGGAAGGCTTGTAGTGAAGTTAGCTGTTGGCTTAAGGCCCGTACATACTGTGTGAAATTGGCAATCTTGCAGCTCTATTGCATGTCACACTGTGCAAGATGGATCCAATAAAATCTTGCATCAAATCCGTGTCAAGCTGTACAATATCAATTTAGAGTGCGGGATGAATGCCTGATGAAATGTAAGGATATGGAAGAAGAAAAGGCAAAGAAAGATCATAAAGTCAAATCATCTGCACTGCTTTTGGGATTTAAAAAAATGCAGCCAAACAATAAACAAGGTTTGGCCAAACTTCATTTATAAATTCCAGACAGAATTATGAGTGGTTATTTTTGTAGACTTGGCTTGCTACAGCAGCCACATTGAGAGAATTTGGACCTCAGTCAAACTGTCAATATTTTGACGAAGGCTGGATGTGTCTCTAAGTGCAACTCGAGGAACAATGTTTTACAGTCAACTTCAGTCGGGAGCAGCCTAGAGTGTAGGCGTCTTTAGGGCAGGCAACCGATAGACAACAAGATGATGGCTGTTTCCTAAACAGGCAGATCATTAAAGCAGCAGGATCAGCAAATATTAAGACCGATAATTTGCTTAATAATGTGAATTATTCTCTGACTAATAAACATCGAGTGACTCATAGAGTGAACTCATTACACCATGCCTCTGTTCCAACTTGGCTTTAATCTGCATGTTAGTACAACTCAAAAAACAAGAAAAACTTTGCTCTGTGGAATCAAAAGTGCCCCAAACGCCACAGCTTTTAACTCTTGATATCTTTAGGAAATGTTAATGAGCCAAACAAAGGTATTGTACTGGCAGCGGTGTTGAAATGGAGCTAAATGCGGCGCAGTGACCTTGTCTGGTGTAACTGTGAAACTCAGGTTGACCCCTTCTTGATATCCTGTGTCGTGCTCTGAGGCGGCCTATGAAAGCCGTATGGTTCCGCCGAGTGCAAAGCAAAGCTCAATAACCTTTGGAAACACACCTCGCTGGCCGAGGTCCTCGTCAAATGTGGGGATGAATCTGCAGTGCCCCATCGGGTGGAGCCGGGATGCGTCTCTCGGGCCCTACAGTATCTCAGCAGCTGCCTCCTTTCACGGTGTGAGGAATGTAATCAAATGCAAATGCCCCCCTGCGTATGTTCAACCCTCACTCACACATTCATTGTAGAGGGCAACATCGAAGCAGGTTTTTTGTTCCTTGGATACTGTGTAACCCAGTGCATGTGTGTGCGCGTGCACACACACACACACACACACAGTGTATTCGGCCTAGATCAGATGTAATCAGAGACAATGGCTGCCTTTTCTTCCTGCTGAGCTCCCACACTACCTGAGTTCTGCGTTTTCACAAGACATCACAGGCACACGGAAGCAAAACTAAAAAGGAGCATTTCTGCCCAGTTAGTAAAAGCAGTTTTTGAGGCTCTGCAAGGTTTTATTATGGTTTTGAAAAGGCGTGAAGTCTCGTGAGACCCACCCTTGGAAGAGTTTACAGCATTGTGAAGACACTCTTAACAAGTCATCTACGCATTGGTCACCATAGCAATTAGTCATTTATCACACAGCCATCACAACATCTGAAACAGCCAATTCAAACATAGTCTTTATGGCCCTCAGCTATGTTTGCCAACCGAGGAATGCACAAACACTCTCCCTCCAAACGACCATCTCACAAAGTTCACCGCCCGGGGGCAAGATTACTCTCAAAAGACACCTTGATTTGTATCACGGTGCACCCTTTAAACACATTCTCCTTCTTGTGAAACAAGAAAATCGGCCAAACAGACCAAAGAGCGGTGTGTGTGCACAGCTGGACAAAGCTCAGGGAATATTTCCTCTTGATTTATTCTGCAGCCTGCCTTGTAGAGACTGAGCTCCAGGAGTCAGGAGGCTATCATGATATCCCTCGCTGTGTGACCCGATAAACATGGAGACAAACCGGTCACCACCGTGCTGATAATCACTCAGCAAACAGCTTGCAACAAAACAATGAATGTGCATACAGCACTTTGCTCCGTAAGCATTGCACCCTGCTGCCGATGGAGCCTTTATGGCTGGGAGTTTCCTGGACTTCAGGAGAGGAGGGACTTCTAAGGAAAAAGACTAGTAGTAAACATGGGAACGGAAGCCGTGAAGGGTTCTTGCATGAAAGGCTGAGCGATGACTTAAGCGCTCAACAATTTTCTGTGGATTGAAATGTGATGATTTGATGATATGGTTTCAATAAATCCAATTCTTATCTAAATGAAATGTGTCTAACGTGGTCCAACACTATGCATTGAGTTTGACAAAATTGTATTATTTTTCAAGTGATATTGCTTGATAATCCTAATGTCAATTAATACGCTAAAATCCCCCAAAATAAGTAGTTCTCAGCTTTGAAAATGTGAATATTTGCTTTTTTCTTTGTTGGAGAAAAAGAGTGAGAAAATGATTTACTGATAATGAAAATGATTGTTAGATGCAGGCTTAGATTTTGCATGAGTGCCTTTGCCATGTCTTTGTATTTGTCACGACACCCAAATAATGACATGGCAAACAGTTATCACGAGAAATATAAAAGATATATACGATGTTGTGATATTGGTTTCCACTATATTGCCCGGCCCTACTGGCTTGTCAAAACCAATGAATAACTAAAACCTCTTATAAATTCCCCACTTGGCTCAAGCCTGGGGAATGGACTGGACTAAATCAAGCGAGCCAAATCAATGTGTTGCTGAAGTACTTCCATCATAACAGAACTACTTCAGCTTTCGACCCCGTGACCCCCACGAGATGGAACAGATTATTTCAAGTCGTAGACAAAGTGCCCACACCAAATAAGAGTCCACGCCTCGGACTGGAGAACGTGATCACAGAGAGAGAGACAGAGAGAGAGAGAGAGAGACAGAGAGAGAGGCAGTAACTGAAACAAAGCCATAACTTTTAACAGCTGAGCGATAAGACAAGAGCGCTGAAGCAAATGAAAGGGGCTCATAAAAAATGTGTATTGCTGACTGTCTCCAGTGCAGTCTGGGGTTAGTGTGGAGAGAGGAGAGGAGCCATAAGCACAGCAGATCTATGTATGTTTGCGTCTGTGCAGACAGCAGTGTCTTGTATCCCTTTTCCTCTGTCTCCACTGGTCTTCATCCCCATTTGAACAGACAGAATGAGAGAAATCAATAAGTCTGTGCGGAGCCACCAGAAGAGAGCAAACTCCCAAACAGTTACAAGACTAAAATCTGCGAAAATACACAGACGGTCTTTTATCTTTCTATTCTCTTTCCTCCCCCCCCTCTAACTTCCCGTGTCATGCTGAGACTGCAGTGCCCGCAAGTCCCAGACAGCGCCTCTCATCGTGATATGTTTGGGCTACATAAAGCTGACGATTATTAAAAGGCTCAAGGATTTTTCCGACTAAAAATAACACTGCAGACAGAGGGGCCCCTTTCTAAAAAAGCCGGACATGAGCATAGAGCAGAGGCGAATTCAACCCACATGCTGTGTTTCTCTGCAGCCTGCTGCCTCATCTGATGCCAGGTTTGTTGCTTGTCAAACTTTCTAGTAAAATCAGCATATACACACACACATACACACACACACACACAGATGCACATGCGCACACACACCCACACATATACAGCCAAAGCTGAAACAAGATAGCTGAGGGTTGCTGCAATGAGCTAGACTTCAAGCCAAGTTCGGCCCCCTTTCTATCCTCCAGTCGCCGCCTCCGACCCGCATTCACACACACATTCATACATACATTGTCTCCCACACACACACGTAGGCAGACATACAGTATCTCCTCCCTCTCTAACTTCAGAGCCACCTACATGGAAGAGCGATAAGACTCTTGCTCAGACTTGAAGCAGTCTATCTTGGTCTCATAACTGCAGTTCTCTTGTTAATGACAGACGGTGTAACCTGATTCCACACACACACACACACACACATATGCATACACACACCACTCTCTCTGGGTTTTTGGAGCTAGCGCTTCCCTCTACCTCCACCACTACAAACGGTGATTACCTTCCCTATTAGTACTCTGACTAGTATTCTTTGGTAATCTTTAAGTGTGTAAAATGTAAGACATTTCTGAGACACTTAAGGATAAAAAATTACAATCCCAATTTCCAAGACTTGTTCAGACGCAGAAACTAGACACTGTGTTTAATTTTTCCTACCAAAGAGTTTAAAACACAAAGAAAAAAAAGCAGCAAATCGTCAACATTGAAGAAGTGGCGACCAATGTCGTTTTTAAATAAATCTCTTTAGAGCTTAAACTCTAAAGAGATTGGCTTTCCAATTGTTCAATCGATAGAAAAATTCTCAACAACTACCCAAATCAAATGATTATGTCTCTTTCTTTGTCCTATGTGATAGTAAACTAAATATATTTGGTTTTTTGACTATTAGTCAGACATAACAGTTTGAAGAAGTCACCTTTGGCTTTTGATGGGAAAACTGTGACGATTTGGTGATTTTTCACTCTTTATATGACATTCTATGATCGGTTATTACTATAACTATCTGCAGTAGGATTGCGTAACAACATAAATACAGTCAAGCATCGTTAATCAGACACACATAAGGCCTCTTTGAAACAAATGCAAGGGAATAATTATTCAACATTCCAAGACACCCCATACCATTCCCATTGTTGGGAATGCATTGTTCGTCTGAGGGAGACAGATAACCTCCAACTGGTTGAGGAGTAAGTTACCACAGATAGGCAGTTTGGAACAATGACACTGGCCCAAGGCCAAACAATAACATTGTTGTAGACCAAGAGACGCTGAAGAGGAGTGGACTAATCACAATGGCAGGCTGAGCGACCACAATCGGCCCGGTGCCCGTTACCTCGGCTGAACTGAGCGGAACCCCTGGAGTTGAACCACATCTCAGACCCAGACTGCCTGCAGACCTTTTATCAGACCACTATCAGCCAGACTCCGGGACGCGAGTCACTGAGAACAGCAGGCGCCCACATGGAGGCCGCCCGACTTCGGTGACTGGTCAGCTATGGGGTTACATACTCCAGACCATCGAGCAACCACACAAACACACTGCCACTAACTGTAACAAATAATCTCCACTGTGATCCAATCTAATCCAGTCCTAGGAGAATTCACCAACAACAAGAAATGTATTGCACGTTATTTTTTAAGTGGCTAATCCGTATTGATTAAACAATGTGCCCGAGCCCATCACTGCACATGTTTAGCTGTCAGAATAAAAACACACATACATTACAGTGTGGTCAACTGAGTGATTTGGGTGTGTCAGCATAAATGCATCAAAAACAATTAATGGATCCTGGCCAGGCCGTGTTCAATCACTCAGGCTGGGCTTCACAATAAACCACAAATGCACATTCAAGTGCTCCCCAGACATTTGGGCTGCTAGTGAAGAGAGAGACCTGATTAGTATGTGGGAATGTCATTTGTGGAGAGCCAGGATCCAGCGACAATGAGTTGATTCGGAGGAAGGACACTCCAGTGTGAGACGTTCCCCTTTCACACATCCTTTAATCTGCACAATTACCGCTGAATGTTTTCCAGCTAGCATTAACACCTTTGTAATGAAGTTTGCACCCTCTCATCAGCAGGTCTGCCGGCTTTACATTTAACTGCCCTGCAATCTTGTCACATGCCATTTCCTGTTTTGGTCTTATTGTCCCTCAGCAGGGAAAAAGCATGTCAACAAATACTAGTATAAGAACCATATTGGAGATATCTTTGATTGTAATTTCATTATAACTCATTTTAAATTAAACCATTGTAAGCAATACTGTGTGTGTGTGTGTGTGTGTGTGTGTGTGTGTGTGTGTGTGTGTGTGTGTGTGTGTGTGTGTGTGTGTGTGTTTTCTCCTCCCCCAGGTTCTGCAATTGTGATGCTAAAGAGCTCAGCATGGGATGATGAGACACACGATCAAGCAGCATCGACCCTCCCAAAGACTGTTTGCATGACAAAACAAAAAACCCAAAACCTCTTAACAAAGTCACGACTAGTTGCAAAGTTGCTTGCTTGCTTGACTGTGACGTAGACAGTACAGGTCGCACGCAATGCCAGACGGGAGACGTTTATTATCACTATCTTTACATCACCATTCACCCAAAACATAGATTACGCGTTAAAGAAAACAGGCTCTGCTGCGTAATTCTGTGCTGAATCACATGGTATTTACATGTTACAGTATTAAAAAAGGTTAAATATATGTGGCTGCAAATAACAAAAACTGTGTAGAAGAAAACGTCACTAAACCTTTCATGCAAATCTGCAAAAAACTTCTCTATTGAAATGCGTGCAATGCGTAATGCACAGTGATATGTTTATATGTTTGGTAATGAGTACACTTACCTCGGTGGTTTTCTTTTCAAAGTGCGGGTCGATCTACTCTGCCATCTCCAGAGAATCCGCCGACAATCCCCGATTTGTTTTTCCAAAGTCTGAGGAGCAGAGTCTGCATGACGCCAACATGATCGTCCGTCGACCGCTCGGTGACAAAAATAAATTGGAAAAAAAAGTGGGAGAAAAAAAAAGAAATCACGCGATATTCAGTGGAGAGGAGATACAAAGACACATTTTTTTTTTTTTTAAAGAAATGGTAAGGCCCCCCCCTTATTTTATTTTTTTTACAAACACGGGCACCGACTGAGGGGCTTCACAAGTAGCACTCGGATCCACGACGGCAGAAAGCCAAGCTGGGAGGAAGTTACCTTGGAACAACTCACTGTAATTAACCAGCGTGGAGCCAGATGATACACACGGGCGCTTCCGGTAGCGCGTTTCAAAATAAAACAATTTATACGTCACGTTATTCCCAATTGTGGGATAAAAATATATATATATATATATATAATTAGTAATTGGATTATATTTTGTGAAAGTGGAATAATAAGATTAGCAGTAGTAAAAATGCAAGAAATGTATAGTACCAGTCAAAAGTTTTGGACACACCTTCTCATTCAACTACTTTGAAGAATCTAAAATATAAAACATATTCTGGTTTGTTGAGCATTTGTTTGTTTACCACATAATTCCATATGTGTTCCTTCATAGTTTGGATGTCTTTAATATTAATCTACAATGTAGAAAAAAAGAAAGAAAGATTAAAAGAAAAACCATTGAATGAGAAGGTATGTTTTAACTTTTGTGTTAACTTTTGACTGGTACTGTACATTTACTATCGCATTGTACTAAGGTAAGGAGTTGATGGTGGGCCTGTTTGTACTTAACTTGTGTATTTACAATTTATATATTACTTCTGCTCCATTCAATTTAAGGGGGGAATGTTGTACTAGTTGCGTTTACTAAATGGCATGTTTACATTAAAAACACATCATGACCTCATGAAATATGTGGAAATAAAAATGGAATTGTACATACAAAACACATCATGACCGTAGGAAATATTATTTAGATTAAGCTACCCATATATATACAGTACCAGTCAAAAGTTTGGACACACCTTCTCATTCAATGGTTTTTCTTTATTTTTATATCTTCTGCTTCATTCAATTTCAGGGGGGGGAATGTTGTACTAGTCTCATTTAATAAATGACATGTTTACAGTAAAAACACATCATGACCTCATGAAATATGTTTTAGATTAAGCTACCCATATATATACCTTGACCCACTACAACAGAAAAAAAACTACTTTCACATGTAAACAGAAGTACTTATTATATAATATCATGATATGTATAGAAATAATACAGTGTTAAACTCACAGGGGCTTGTTTTCAGTTTTGACTGCTTTTATTTTTTGTACTTTTTGTAAATCTTTTAGTCTTATGATACTACAAATGTACTTTTACTTAATTTTTCCAATGAATGACTTTCACATTTAATGGAGCGTTTTCACATTGTGATATTGCTTCTTTTAATGAGAAATAGGATTTCTGAATACTTCCCCCACACAGCTAAATGTACTTAAGTATTAAAAGTAAAATAGAATAACATATATGCAGAATGGCCCCATGCTCCCTCTAAGCCTATTGATCAATTGTCACTATTGCCTTAATTTGTGAGGATAATTTTAATGTTGAAGCTAGAACTAATGTTTAAATACTATTAGGAATGGCTGGATTAAGATGCTTCATATCTTGTAGCCCACATCTCACACTCTATGCACTGTGTACATCATCCCTACCTTAGATCACTGCTAAGGTCCATGTTCATACAAACTGGGTTAGCTTGTTACAGCTTTTACCATCCTCTAATCACCCACAAATTCTCCAAAGATAAACTGTGCTTTTATGCTGAAGCCAAGGCCCACACTTCCTGTAACAGACTTCTACTCCCTGGGTAGCTTGACCTGCGCGATAATGAAAGGAACATTGCTATTTGGCTTCCTCTGCGCATGTTCCCGACTCAGCGTTCAGGGCAGGGAAGGGTTCAAGCTTTTCAGCATATATGTCAGGCAAAAAGAATGACCGGTATGTTTTTAAAACAAATATGGTCAGTAAGTAGAAACAAATGCATGAAATCCCTGCATGTTTTGTTTCCTAACATATCACATGGGCTATTATTTGTGAAATACATGAATAAAGGGATCATATCATTATTGTATTACTTACATACTTTATAATTTCAAGAAAGTCTGAAGTGTTACTTTATTTATTAATCTTAGGTTAGAATAAAGTCCTATATTCAGACTTAATATTAGAGCCAAATCATTCTGTAAATCCATCTTGTCTGTGTAATGTATCAATGATGTTTTCAACCACTAGGGTCTACTCAAAACTATCAAAAATTCAAGATACAGACATTTTTCAGTGTTCAAACTCTGCAAACATCACTGTACAACACCGTAGGTCCATATTGGCCCACAAACAGGAGCTTTCTGTACTTCAGTGTTTCTATTGTATGTTACTTTATACTTACACATACTGCTCCACTACATACTATTTTACTCCAGTAGGCCACACAGACACCTTTAGTTACTCCTTAGCCTATTTATAAATTATTGATACCAAATATGATCAACAAATGGGCTGAACCATGACGTATTGACAGAGATTAAGTTCCCTAGCAGTACATGAGGCTTAGTTCAGCACAATAGTGCAGCAATATTTATAATAAAAAATAAATAAATGATGTTATTATGAAATATTTTATTTACTAACTAAGTAACTAATTGACTGACTGACTCACTAACTAACTAACTAACTAACTAACTAACTGACTAACTAACTAACTTACTAACTAACTAACTGACTGACTAACTTCCTAACTAACTGACTAAGTAACTGATTGACTGACTGACTCACTAACTAACTTACTGATTGACTAACTAACTAACTAACTAACTAACTGACTAATGTCTAGCAATATAGTACAGCAATATA
The DNA here is from genome assembly GCF_027596085.1 of Anoplopoma fimbria. Taxonomy (NCBI): domain Eukaryota; kingdom Metazoa; phylum Chordata; class Actinopteri; order Perciformes; family Anoplopomatidae; genus Anoplopoma; species Anoplopoma fimbria. The sequence goes on along the minus strand of NC_072464.1, from coordinate 14,173,843 downwards.
TATATATAGTACAGCAATATATATATTTTTTTTTTAAAAGGATGTTTTTATGAAATGGCCCCTGGTACTCTTTGTATACGTATATTTTGTTATTTACTAACTTCCTAACTAACTAATGTCCTAACTAACTAACTAACTTCCCAACTAACTAACTAACTAACCAACTTCCTAACTAACTAACTTCCTAACTAATTAACTTCCTAACTAACTTCCAAACTAACTTCCTAACTAATTAACTTCCAAACTAACTTCCAAACTAACTTCCTAACTAACTTCCTAACTAATTAACTTCCTAGCTAACTTCCTAACTAACTTCCAAACTAACTTCCTAACTAACTTCCAAACTAACTTCCTAACTAACTAACTTCCTAACTAACTAACTTCCTAACTAACTTCCAAACTAACTTCCTAACTTCCTAACTAACTTCCAAACTAACTTCCTAACTAACTTCCTAACTAACTTCCTAACTAACTTCCTAACTCACTTCCTAACTGACTGACTATGACGTCGACTCAGTAGTAACCGGTTGCCTAGCATTCTTCTGTCCTCTGCTCACGCCACGGAGCAGCAGTTGTGCTCCGGGCTCTACCTAAACACCGTTTCCACGGCAACGCGGTCAGAAGTTCCAAACAGAGTCAGGTTCTCCGTTTTCACTCAGGCTCGGCTCCTAAACATGTATTCAGAGTGAGTCTACTGTGTTTTATTTTATTTAAATACAAACCATTATTGTTGTGTTGTCTTTTCCTGCATACTTATATTAGTGCCGGCATTTACGATGTGTGTTTTATTTAAGGCCTGGCTGAACTAGCTCGTTAGCTAGCCTATGCTAACCTGCGTGACGATGCTCTGACACGCTGTCATCGACCAGGCTGACAGTGTTTCGCGTTTTTGTCTCCGTTTCCACTAGAAATGTCTCAGATCTTCCGTCCACACCATCTGGTAAGTACACGAGTTCATGCAGACTTAGTTGAGTTTCCTCATGTTGTATGTCACTGTGTCATTCACCCTCAGCAGAGACCTGAGTGATGGATCCAGCCTCAGACGTCCAGACCTCCACAGCAGCTGGACCCTGGTGGGATGTGGTGTGGCCGGTTACCACTGGTTTGGGTAGTGCATGATATAATGGCATTCTCTTAACTGTGTGTGTGTGTTTTAACATAACAGGTGGGAAACCAGGATATCAAGGATCAAATGGCCAGATCTCCCAGATCCCAGGCCTGTCCCCAGCCATCAGCAGTCTCCCTGACGAGCAGGCCAGAGGCCGGAGGGCAGGAGTCCTGGACAGTGATTCTGACTATATCAAGCTTGCAAAACAAGGAGGGCATAAAGGTAATGCCACCCTGTTGCCCTATCTAGACACATCCCTCTAGCTGGTTGATGCATGTTGCCTATATGTATTTCTTTCTCCCAACAGGACTTTTGTGGCACGAGGAAACAGACACTTCTAAACCTGAACCATACAAACCTCCAGGTTGGTTCTGCTCTGAATATGAAGACAACGGCAATCCAAGGTAACAATTGTTTCATTTTTTTTTATCATGCATAGGGACTTTTTGTTAGTTAGTATGATTAAAAAATACTTTGACCTCCATTACTAGCATTACATTACATTACAGTCATTTAGCAGACGCTTTTATCCAAAGCGACTTACAATAAGTGTATTCAACATAGGTATTCAAGAGAACTACTAGTCACCAGAAGTCATAAGTGCATCTCCTTTCTTAAACAAGCATCTAAGAGCATAAACCAGTGCAAAAGTATAGTGCAGAAACAAACTAATACGAATACAATAAGTGCAACAAACTAATACGAATACAATAACTAGCACTACTACTTGCTGCTAATATGCTACTACTGCTACAGGTCTGACACTGCAAACTTTCAATCTTGTTATAAAGTAGTGTAAATTAAAATAAACAATATAAACATTAACAATCAGCCACAATAATAACTGCTTTCTGCTGTTAGTCTTCATTATATATTCCAGCTATCATTAAGTGAAGGATACATGTTATATTCTTTTTCCAACAGTCTAATTAACAGTGAAGAGAAGAGGAACCCTGGAGCTTTTCAAGCAGCAGAGCCCCCCTTTGGGACTGACAACATGTCAGCCTGGGAGAGGAATGACAGCAGCAGCAATGGCAAAGAGAAGGTAAACAAAGAAATGTCAAAGTCATTCAGAAAGTTATTTAGCCACATACGCCTCCACAATAATCAATTTATTCTCCTGTTGTGTTGTTTTGTTCTGCTATGATCATATGTTTCAGTCTCAATTGAGGGCTTGTCAGTTATGCTCTAGTGTTACACTTTTTTGCTTAACCTGGCAGGCCTACTTTGTGGTTCAGGTAGTTGTTTCTCAATGGTTTATAGTCAAAATGAGACTCTAACATACTTCCCCCTAATTCAAGGGAAAAATGGGAAAAATATCCAGCCCAATGTCCTTACTTTATTTACCTTCACAAAATAACCACCGTGTTCTGTGACTTTGCTTTTTGTTCCCCAGAACAACAACGTTCATTACAGCCAAATGGAGAAACTGCAGTCATCCAATCAATATCATGGGAACAGCAAATTCAAGAGGATGTAAGTTCATGTTGTCACAAGATGGTGCTGTTGTTCCGTATTACATTCAGTACAAATGGCTGGCGTCTCACAATGCCACTACAACCCCTAGAAACGGAATTGCACTAAGTAGAATAGATTTAAAATATATCAGTGCACTTATTATGTCAGACCATATCAGTAGTTTTGAGTGAAAGTTATAGCAAACAACACTTAATGGATCGGTTTGACATTTTCCAAGCAAGTTAAAGAAGAAAACTAAAAATGATTGATAAATATAGGGCACATGTTTTATGACTGTCCTGAAAAAACTTGAACCTATGATGACTATAATCAATTTCATTGTTATTAGTATAACAACACATATGGTATATGGATGAATTGGAATTCTTTGTATTTCAGAGCATATTGTCAGTAAATTCTACACCATATCTCTCCATGTTGAGCTGATAAGGCAGAAATGCTCATGGGCAGGGAGCACACTTTTGGAACAAATTCCAAATAAAACTGGACATCACCTGTTTGCTTTGGCTCACTGCTTGTCTGTGCAGTGTGTTCCTTGTCCCCTTATGAAAATAGCAATGACTGGACAAAACCCAAAAGTAACCTCACATCGCAGTCACCTAGACAAAACTGTTAACACTGTGGTAATAGTGCATGGATGGATTTGATACTATAGGTCAGCAAATCCACAGAGGAGCCACTAAATCCTACACTTATTATTTTCATCATTGCAGTGACTTAATAAACTAAAAGTCTTGGTACAAAAATATTGACTTTAAGAGTCAAAAGAACAGAGAGTCTAGAAATGTCCCGGAACAAGGGTGACTCTGAATAAAAATGATAATTTCGCAACCTTTTTTCTTTATTTCAAGTAAGATTAGGAAGGCTATATCTGAGATTGAATTACTTGTATAGTTGGATAGTTTTTGAGGAGTTGGTGGTTTAGTATAAGATGAAGAGAAAACTGACAATTGTTAAGAAAGAAAAGAAAACCCCTAACCAATGGTTTATTGGAAGTGATCTTTTGCAACAAGTAGCCAGAGTTTATCTTGGTATTGTTTGAAGAGTAAGGTCCATATTAAATGTTTGCACTGTGTCAGATGTTGTCCCTCATGTTAATCTAATAAACACTTTGTGGTGATGACAAAATAACTAATTCATTGGAAACTGCAAAAGCACCTTTTGGTTTCATTTTCATGTAAACGTTTTCCAAAAACTGCATTTCCATGAAACTTAAACTTTATGTCTTTGTTGTTTTTTTTCCAGAGTATTTGACAAGAATCCAGCTCCTGTCGACATGTCTAAGCTGTTGAGCTTTGGTTATGCTGACGACAACAAACCAACAGACAACATTCATTTTTCAAGTAAGTAACACGTTTTTCTGACCGTTTGAGTTACATTCTTCCAGGTCACCGTTAATCATTTCCTCTCTTGTTTTTTCATCATGCTATCAAAATTCACCTCACGATAATAAAAGGAAATGAAGCCAAAGGTGTGAACTTCAGCCATGAATTAATTATGATTATTGATCATTAATTAATTATGAGGCTTCTTGACAGTATAATGTCGAGAGTAGTAGTGAATTACAATTAGGTGAATGACTTGTGCTTGTATTCATTTCCATGTGAACAGACTAGAAGCCTGCCAGTGCCGTGGGAAAAGGATGAACGATCTCAAACGCTTCCAACAGGAATAGTTGCCATCGCTCGTCCATTTATTCGTTTGTTAACCCTTTCATGCTGAGCCACATCAAATAATTAACTTGGTTTCAATTGTTCTGTCATGTCAGATGTATTACTCAAGTGTGAAAGTGCTTCATTGAATTAAAGCTATCGAATAAGTTATTTATTGTGCGTTTTGGTTGTGCCTCATTCACTGCATTCCTTAAGCAAAGAAGGCACCAGTTACTCTTTTGTGTTTTGCTGTATATGTAACTCTCTAAAGGGCAGCTTTAAGGAGTAAAAGTTTGATTATTCAAATAAAATCAGTGTGAATTAAAATGTTTCACAATCTCTTTTTTTCGTGTCTTATATACATATAAATTGTATTTTCTCTCACAGGCTGAAATTTGAACGTTATTTATTTGCCAAATAATACCGCAACATTACAGCAAACAATGGTCAATTTTCTGGGATCAAAAGTGTAACATTACTATTAAAACAACCCTTACTATGCAGAATTTGATTTAGTACATTTTTGTAGGGAAAATGTTCACTGAAGTAACAGCATTTCTGTTGTCTGTATATGAAGCTCTGTGTCTGTGTTGAGACAATGTATTACATGTTTAGGTCAGAGGTTATCTCAGTGTTCCTTGGGACAACAGTATGACATAACATATATGTTATCCAACAGCTTCAGATGTTTTTCTTTTTGAAGGGTTACTGACACTTTGGAACTGGGCCAATCAGTTTTCACCTGATTGATCTCGCTCTGTTTGTTTGGTATTGGTGGATGTTTTTGTGAGAGCAAGGACGGGTGCTACTCCTCTCTCTGGAACCAATCAGTGGCAGGGTCAGAGGTCACCTCTATATCAGCTCTGTAGTCAGACACAACTCTTATTCAAATCAGCCGCAGCGAGCATCTGGAGGTTTTGGAGAAGAACAACTTTTGAAGACTTTTTAAACTTGATTTCAAAGCTTTTTCTGCAGTCATGGCACCAATTCTACTTAACTGTATGGGGAATGACCACACAGATTATATCAAGTAAGTATTTGGGAACATCAACTCACACTGGAATTGACTATTGCTCTTTTGTTGCTGTAATACGTTTTGCTAATCCATTTGGAGCCTTTATTAATATGCCGTACTATTGCTCGTAGACAACTAGTCCAAGTGAAAAATCCCTACTTGGACACCATGGAGGAGGATATTCTCTACCACTTAAGCTTGGGCACCAAGACTCACAATCTTCCAGAAATGTTTGGAGATATTAAGGTTTGTGAAAAGCTAAAATCAAAAAAAGCTAAAAATCATAATTTGGGGTTTACAATTTCAAAAGCGAGAAAACATAATTAATTCGTGCTCTTTTTCTATTTTTCATAGTTTGTGTGTGTTGGAGGCAGCGCGAATCGAATGAAGGCTTTCGCCCAGTTCATGCACCAGGAACTGGAACTACCTGGAAACCCGGAGGAAGTCAGAGATATCTGCGAGGCAACTGATCGCTACTGCATGTACAAAGTGGGACCAGTGCTCTCTATAAGTGTAAGTATTACAGAACTATGGCATATACTGTCCTCGTAGGCTTTACTTCTACTGGCAAGTGCTTCAAATATTGCATTACTTATTAAATCATTTTACTATTTTTCAAAGTATTGTATAAACTCTTTTTTAAATCCTGATCTTGTTTCTATCACAGCATGGAATGGGTGTCCCTTCCATCTCCATCATGCTGCATGAGCTCATCAAACTGCTGCACCATGCTCAGTGCCTTGACGTGGTTCTGTTTCGCCTTGGAACATCTGGTGGTGTTGGTAAGCACATTGTATTTTGTTTTCTAAGTGCTGGAATTTTTTATAAAGGGCGACTTTTCCTGAATTCTCCTCCATCCTGACTGTAAAGCAGTGACTTTAAAGAAATTATATTTAAAATTCCCGCCTGGTGTCATCTCTAGGTCTGGCTCCTGGTACTGTGGTGGTGACAGACAAAGCAGTGGACTACTCCTTCCGCCCCCAGTTTGAGCAGGTGGTTCTGGGTAAAGTTATCACCAGGAGCACTGAGCTGGACGAAGGAGTGGCCAATGAGCTTCTGCAGTGCTCCTCTGAGCTTCAAAACTTTCCTACAGTGATTGGAAACACCTTGTGCACCCATGACTTTTATGAAGGTAAAATTGTTGTTCGTGATCATATTCATACATCATTTGCGATCACAGAGAACTTCAGCTGATTAAAAGCGTTGGTCGGATAGTGACAGATCCTGTGCTGTGTCTCTCTAGGTCAAGGCCGACTCGACGGAGCTCTTTGCTCCTTCTCTCATGAAGACAAACTGGAGTATCTGAGGAAAGCTTACGATGCCGGAGTGAGGAATATCGAAATGGAGTCCTCCGTATTTGCGGCTATGTGCCGTGTCTGTGGCCTCAAAGGTAGTGTTTAAGTTACAAAATGTATTCTGTACATTTTATACAGTGGAAAATATTTTTGTTGACTTTAAAGATACAATCTTTCCTGTACAAAACCTCTATATTGATCACAAACTTTACAGAATACAGTGCCTGAATTGATTCATCATTTGACACAATGACGTGAGGACCAAGGAGATTAGCCTGTACTAAATGACCAACAATCTCCCCTTTCTCTCCAGGGGCTGTAGTCTGTGTTGCTTTGCTGAACCGCTTCGAGGGAGACCAGATCACCGCCTCTCATGATGTTCTGGTGGAGTACCAGCAGAGACCTCAAGTCCTGGTGTCCCACTTTATCAAGAAACACCTGGGACTAGTTGTATGAAATGCCTACATCTGTATGTATATATACTGTATTTAACCTGTTAATATGTGAATTAGACACTTATTTAAAAAGTTGATATGATTTGTATGATTTAAATGATGAAGAATGTTGCATATGTATATGAAAGTATGTATCTTATTGTTTAATATTTAATACTCTGGTATTTATGTAAGGTAACATTAATATTCTAAAGAACATGGTGATTTTAATATTTTTCTTGCACTATTTTTCTTGATGTAACTCATCAAAACATGTTGGGCGTATCAGGAAGTTGGGAAATGATTTGCCTCCATTGGAGGTTTGCAGTCTTATAAAGACTACTTATAAAGATTGTTCCTCTTTTTTGCTTGTTAGATGAGAAAAACTTATTATTCCTTAGTAATTGTTCTCATGATACAGGAAGAGGGCCAGAGACATATATTACATTTAGTTGTTTCTGCCACACAAGCTTGTTTATGCAGGCAAAATTCCCTAAAGAAACATAAACGCTTAATACATATTAGTAAATGTGCAGAGAGGTCATCCTAATCTGTTAGAGGCACATGTTTATTGTCACTCTGTGATACTGTATGCTACTGTATTTCCATGAAATGTGTTGTAGAGTATAAAACTTTCAATAAAAGTAAATAATAGTAATGGCCCTGTGTCACTTGGTCACACTAAACTGTGTCATATTGTCCAACTGTGAATATGATTCTTGATAAAACCAGAACAGGGGTTTGGACTAAATAATGTGACCCCAAACAAGCCGCTGGTCAGAACTTGAGCATGGATTTGGTATCTCGTCTTGGTGGTTTAGGGGGCGTGAGAACAGACAGGACCTCTTTGGCATACTGGCTGTGGTGCAGACCCGCCTCCCGCAGAGCCTGCTCAACCCGCACTCTTGGATCAGACACAATCTGGAAAACAGATGTTAAAAAAAAATAAAATAATCAACAATGAATAATACGTATCCAGCTGTTTTCACACGAAATCCAAAACCCACTATGTTACTATTGTTTGTTTTAATGGTTTACTATGCATTTAACACTTGAAACAAGTATAATCACTAATCCTTCATGGTTTGGTATTGGAGGAGAAGATTTGTGTGAGTGACAATCATTAGTCACTGCTTGTGTTACACAATAAGCAATTTCTAACCATGATGACAAAAACGTAAACACACAACACACACACACACACACACACACACACACACACACACACACACACACACACACACACACACACACACACACACACACACACACACACACACACACAGGGAGAGACTCTATAGCACACTGATTGACCGAGTGGCCTTGAGATCAACGGTGTGTATACAAGTCTCAGACATTGATTGACCAGCCAACCAGCTTAGATAACAGTCCTGCACTTCATGGGTCACCGGTCAGTTTAACCCAGGATGACACTAAACATTCTGTAAACGGTTGAATATTGAAGGAAACTGGGGAAAGAGTCGTATTATATAGGAGCTCGGGGCAAAGGACCATGTAGCTGTGGAGCATTTGTAATAATTCAAACAAAAGCTAAAGGTCATAGGAGGGTAGATGTTATCGTGCATCACCTGTTTGTCTGTGTACGTGTTGAGGCTATAGAGAGGCCTTTGGAGCTCAAACTCCTTTACATCCAAGCGTCGAACCCTCCAAGCTTCTGTATCTGCCATCATCCTGTCTGGGTCCGCCTCTGCCACCACCCTAACCTTAGATGAAGAGGGGGAAAAAATACTTTTAACATAGGGATACTTTTATTTTTATTCACTGCCATAGGGTGCCTCAACTCAGATAAGGATAGAGAGTCCAAGTCTTCTCTTTGGGCCGATTCAACTCAGGAAACTAGGGTGGTTGAAAGGGTTAAGAGTATATAAAGATCCACCTGGTTTCTCAGAACTTCCAGACGATTCTGTTTCTCTTCTCCTTCTCTTAGCAGCTCAAGCTCCTGTGCCTCTCTCTCCTCCCTTCGCTGCTGCAACATTTCGGCCCGAAACTGCACCCTAGAGGGAGCACAGAGGGTGAGACATCAGACCTGAACAGCCCCTCTCCTCCTCTGCCACAGCCACGAACCAACATTACCTATCGCTCCTGACACAGCAGGCCTCCAGGCGATGGAAGGTTTTATGGAGCTGCCAGAGAGAGCGGCTCTCCTCTCCCATCGTCTGTTTTTATCTGTTCCTAAGCCCCCACCCACCCCATCATCGCTGTTCTCATTCCTGCCAAGTTCATTCTCACAGCCAAAGTCAACATCATTATCTGGTTTTAATGCCAGTCTCTGTGAGTGTATGCAGATTAATGCTGAGCAAATCGGACCAAACAGGATGTTTTAAACTATAATGCAGTTTTTCACTGCTCACTCTGGGCAAAAGTTTCAAGTGTAATGACGGCAGGCGCAGCTTGTTAAGGGGTTGAAGATAAAATCCACCCAAAGTCTTTTTATTTATTATAATCATCAGATACATACAGGTACATACATGACATTTTATCTCTGCATTTAACCCATCCAAAGGATTTTAGGAGCAGTGGGCTGCTGCAAAGTACCCAGAAGCAACTTGGAGTAGGAACTGTCAGAGGATGACCCACTCTCCCCCCTCAGCCAAAGCCACTCGTCTGTGACATTCAGTGCAATCCAGGAGTTATTTTGACACGAGCTGCTGTTTATCAGTATTCCTTAGCCTGTCTTTTAGTTAAAGGGATATTCCAGCAATTTTGCATTGCACTTCAATAAAGTTGGATGATTCACAATGGACAGATAAAATAATATTCAAATTAAAGAACCAGAGGCAGAGATATTCTGATTTAACCTCCAAAAACACCCATATCCTATACTAGCATCTAGTATCAAGTCATGCTCCCTATGACTAGTAAATGACTATGACACAGTGGCCTGTCGTGAAAATGTTTTGAACATAGCTGTTACATAAAGAAGAGTAAAATAAGCTTGATATTGGACGTATATATGAAGTAGTAGTATATTTGTGATTCCAGCAGGTAAAAATGTATACTTAGGGTTCTGGATCATATTTGTGCATCTCTTTAAAAACTCCAGGTCCCGTAGAAACACTCACCTCTCTTTATCTCTCCTTGCCTGTTCTTCCATGACGCTCCTCAGATTAGCGAGTCTCTCTTGATCCCTCGCCTCCAGCATCTCCCTCCTCTTCTGCTGCTGTAAATAAAACTGCCTGACCTGGGGGAGAAACAGCAATTTACAAAGAAAAACAACAAAAAGTTAACAACAGCCGCGAGAATAGAAGCCACAGTCCCACTTATTAGACTCCCACAGAACTCTTCAGATCGTCATGTCCTATTGATTGTGACAGAGCAGGAATCAGATAAGTATAAATAGAAGGAATGAGATGATATTTCAATGTCTGTCGGACTATTGTGCTAAATTATATGGAATCCAATGCAGCCTAAATGCTCTCATTAATCAGAGTGTCTCGAGCTGCCCATGCTCTCCAAGCAGACCCCTGAGGAGAGAGTTAATTAAACAGTCACACACACACACACACACACACACACACACACACACACACACACACACACACACACACACACACACACACACACACACACACACACACACACACACACACACACACACACATTGTGGAGTTGTTGTACCTGTGAGGACAACAACTAAATTAAATGATTAAAATACCCAGATAATTATAACAATGTATCTTTTAATTTGATCTCCATGTGTGCCCACAAAATGTAGCAACAAATGGGAGGCAACTTGAAGGTAGTCTAATTTTATCTTATAGCAAGTATTAATTGAAAACCTTATGATATAGTATGGTGACGGGCGGCTGTGGCGTAGTGGAGAGCAAGGTAGTTCTCCAATCAGAAGGTCTGTGGTTCGATACCCGGCTTCAACAGTCAATGTGTCCACTTAACCCCAAGTTGCTCCTGAAGGCTTGCCATCGGTGTGGACTGGATGTTGCATGAATGTTAGTTAGAGTCTGATGGTGGCACCTTGATGGTAGCCTGTCATCAGTGTGTGAATGGGTGAATGATATGTAATATACTACTGATTGTAAGTCGCTTTGGATAAAAGCGTCTGCTAAATGACTGTAATGTAATGTGATATGTTTTATCTATACAGAGCTCCCAGAAGATTATTTTTTATTTATGTTATGCAAACAAGTTATTTAAAAGTGTTTGGGACATATTCATAGCATTTCCAGTGGATCTATAAAACTTTCAGCCCCAGTCATCCATACACTCACAAAAAAGTAAGAGCATGAGCCGACGTACCACATATAATTTGGTGCTTTAGAGAAATACTTTTTTCAGTAAAATCAATGCTATTTGTGTGCCCTGGGCTTTGTTTCCAGCTGAGCCAATACGACTCTTTAGATGGATAAACATCCATCTAAACCTAACTCATCTATACCTACTGTCCATTCAAACATACAGCCGATCATTCCTGCTGAGGACTGCTGAGCATAGCTGCATAATAAAAAAGCACAAGAATTAATATTCCTTAATATAAACTAGGTAACCAAGGGAATACCTTGTTATAGTTGTTGTGGGCACAGGATAAAAAGTACCACCTGCTTTAGTATTTACAAAGAATATTTATTGTAAAATACCTATTTATGGAGATTGCTTATTAACATTTTATTTTATTTTAATTGGTTTGTTCCTAATTCTTTTTTTTATGTTGTTAAATCATACAAATGGCAATAAAATCAAATGTGATTGTACACAGTCATAGGCACACATTTTCATATTAAAAGATACATTCAGTGTGAGGATGTTTACTTTCTCTTTGTGCTGTGTTCTGACAGCGGCCTCCTTCTCCTGCTCTTTCTTTAGCCTCGCCTCCTCCTCCTCTTGTTGTCTAGAAGCTATAGCTGCCTCCAGCATCACCACCTCCTCCTGCTGGGCTCGCCACTGCTGCAGCTACAAAAACACATGCAAATACACACCAGGGAGAAACAAAAGGCAGGTTATTGTTCGTTAACAGCTGTCCTGAAACAATCAGGCACAGGGGGACCACCAGCTGAGCCCCATTGCCATGGTGCCAACGTGTGGCATGAACTTAGGAAGAGGTGTTAGAACTTCCTTTCACACTTTGTGTTACATTGCCTCAGGACCCGTCAAAGCAGTATATTCTAAAAAGAAAACCTTGCGTTTAAGCGATATAACAAATAGAACATATTCTAGTTATACTGCTTATTCTTTCCCAATGCAGCAATTCAGGAAAGGTATCATACATAACTCAAAAAATCTAACGGAAGTGTCACCTAAATGCCCATCCAGTTTTTTAACTTTAAATATTCTGACCAGTAACTTTTAGTTTAAAGATATTAGGCAAAAATGTATCTCCAAAATATTCAATATTAATAGCCAAAGGAATGCAACTCTATGACTATGGCTTCTTGTCATTGTCCAAAAAAGCTTTTATGAAAGTGTGTGTCTAAACTTGTCTGAAAATGTGGTAATCACCAAACATGGAGATACATTGTCTTGACAGAAAATTGACAGATATTTCTCTTCTAAAATTGTGTTCACGTGCTGAGATGCTTGCAGAAAAAAGCAATCTTCACTCACCCAGCTAGACATCTGGAGCCAGACGGTCTAAACTTATCACACATGCACACATTCAGTCCAACATTTGCTGGGAAGTGAGTGACAGGTCGGTTAGGCAGCAGCCTCTCTGCGGCATGCTGGGTATTAAGAGTGTTGCATTCCGATCGGGCAGACAGATTCACATATCTATCAGTGGAGAGCTCAGCAATCCCCGGAGGAATGAACTGCAAATTAACATGGTCTCACACACATTAGCACAAGGGGCATCATCAAGTCAATCATACTTGAAGTCCGCCTGAGTAAAAGCAGCAGCTGTGTGTTTGAGAGGGGACTTTAAACAATCAAGCCTCTAATCTACCTCCATCTGACAGTGTTGAAGATGGAGATGAAACAAGCTTCTTCTTTAGAAGTCAAAATGTTCCCTCATGCAGATATTAAGGGATTTGTTTTCCTGAAACTGGTTTCAATATGTAATTTTCATGGCCAGAAAAGACCAAACCCGAGTAGTGACTGAGTAACAAATACCATAACTGTGAGTGTTGATATGTTATTTTCATCTGTTGGTGTTGGTGTTGGCATTGATTCCAATATTGCCTTGTGTAATATAATCTTGTAAATGCGAAAGTCACAGTCAGACTCCAATAACTATTTTTGTCGCCCTGAGCAAAACACCATAACCTATAAAAAACCTCAAAGCACATTCAAGTTTTAAAATAAATTGAAAAAATGCCTGCTATGATTCTTTAGTGCACACTGTGAGTATCTTAACTTGCACCACTGTTTTGGGTGTATAAAACAAACCATAACAAATTGAAACATAAGCAATGTTAACATTATGATACATAATGTTGTTTTATGTATAGCAAACACTGCACAGCTCTGTGATGCTTTCCATATAATGCATAAAAAGGGTTTTAACACAATTTAAGCTATCCATAATGTGAGGTGTCCTGTTGGCCTAGGGCTCTAAAGCAGGAGCTGAACACCTGCAGTAACAGCCCTGGCTAGAGTCCACCTGGGAGCCTTTGTTGCATGTCATTCTTCGTCTTTCTCTCCTTCTCTCCCTCTGAAAATAAAACTAAGGAACCTTTGCTTTTAGAAAAAAAATAAACCAGAAAAACAAGCGCACATAATTAAACCATCCATCAAACTCCGGCCTGGCCCCGATAAGAGATACCTGCATGTTTGATGTCTGGAACCTTGAGAGATGAAGTGTGTAAACAACTTGGTGGGTCTGTAAAGCATATTTTTGAAACATACAGACTAAAAAAAACAAAGATTTGTCACATGACTGATAAGACTATCTTTGTCATAAAGCAGAGATCTAAAGTTCAATTGCACTGGTCACTCAAGGCCACAGAACAAACGGAGGTGTATCTTTATAGCTTAGATCTGCAAACAAAGCAAGAGCAACATTGGCTGAATGCGTTTTGTCTGTCGTTCTTGTTTATGCAGAGATGAAAAGGCATTTTAGGGAGCACAAAGAGAATAAAATGGTCATTATGTACAGTCTACAGTAATTTGTCACTGGATTCTCATTCTCTGAGAATTCAAAAGGGAAATGGGACACCATCCTTTTTCATGGCAGCACAAAAACGACTCCAGGGATTTCAGAAATACAAAAGAATGATAGCCTTTTTATCTGAACGCGGCAGCCTGCTTGAAACATTTCTTAATATAACTATACAGCTATTGTAATGTCTTATGTCAGGGGGTGTTGCAGCAACAACTCACCATTGCAAGTCATTAAATTACATACTTTAGATAAATAACAGATGAGTAAAAAAGATTGGGTATTAACTTGTGTTAATCTTGCACCAATATCACTGCTGTGAATTCTAGCACACTGGAGAGAATGTGTGGTGTATATTCATGAACAGCACCGCTGCCTCATATGTGGCACTACTCTACAGAGTGACACTGATGAAGGAGATATACCTAATCTTTAAAAGGGACAAGAACTAATGTCCATTTAGAGATGAGAAACAATGAGACTATGCAATTATCTTTGTATTTCCACAGCTGGCACAATAAAAGCGTCCCTGAGGTCTGTAACAGGTACACGATTATTGCAGAGGAAAAATTATACACATTTGAGCAATTAACGCCTCACAGTTGTCAGCTGAAACACTGTGTGGCCCACGCACTGTCTCAACCACTGAGACTGTACCGTGTCCATCCCGCCACCAGAGAATGAAGAGTTGTACGTGTTAGTCACTAACACTCAGAGACAGTCACACGGTGCCTGGATAACACGTTGCTTGCTGCAGGAACTGCAGGAAGGGCACACAGATTATCCAAGTTCACTGTCGTTCAAAAGTTTGAAATCTACGGCTACAAAAGCTTGATTCGTTACAGATGTGAGAGGACTACTCTGTATTTTGGAATGCTCTTTCATGCTTTTAGTTTGTAGAAAGGCCTCTTTACAAATAGATGTTACATTCTATGAAAAGTAATGTTTTGTACATGGGGAACAAAACACTGTACAATGTACAACTAGACAATGTACAACTAGACTGATAATAATGATAATGAAATGGCAGTAAAAGAAAAAAGAAACCTCTGTGCCACATTTGAATAAGAATAGAAGAAGTCATTGGTATTGTGTTTCAGTGCACAATAACGCCTGTAGCAAGCTTGAATTAACAGGCCTGCTGAACAGTCTAAGGACTGACAGGGGGCCCAGAGAAAAACAGGTTTCCAAAATATTTACAGCCCGACTGCACCGTTGTGGTTCAATAATGATCATGTTTCACTCACGCTTTCCTGGAGAGGAAGACAAATTCAAAATCGAAGGGTATTTGGGTGGAAAAACAGTACTCTCACTGCTTCTTCTTCTGGGGCCAAAACTATTTCAAATGCAAATAAAATACTTATACTTAGATATCTAAATCGTACTGTTTCTTATCTATGATCAAATGGCAATTATTGAAGGAAAAACATAGATTCAACAGGTGATTCCAAACTTTTGAATACTAGTATAAGTTCATCTGTACCAGTGCTGTTTATTATGTAAAGGACCAAGATTTATCCAGCAGGAAATAATTGTTGTGTTGCTTTTCCGGCTGGGCTGCTCATCCTTTTCCCACCAGAGCATGCTGCAACAATTTGTCCTCCAACAAGCTTTATTTACTAATGTGAAAAACACAATTTCTCATCAAAGATGACTGTTGGTAAAATGTAAGTAGGAGGCTAAATGAAAGCAGAGACAGAATAAGGCTTGAATGAACAGTAACACCAAGAACAATGCCAGCTAATTACAGCAGCCGGAACACCGCAGAACCAACAGCTGATGATTCGAGAAAAAGAGTCTGTCTTTCAGTGATAAATATGAATATTTCATGCATGCAGTGTTACTAGTCATCTTAATCATCCGTTTCATTTTACTTTCCACAACACACACCTACACAAATACTAAATGAATTCCTACAAGTATATCACATCTGGAGCTGCTGAACATCTGCTTTTTGATCAGTAATGTCATCTGGTTCCAGAAACATTAACCCAGCCAGCCATCTTTGCATGGCCAATCTGTGCTTCTCAGGAAGAAGCTGTTGTCTGTGTGACAGTCTTGCCCTTTCAAAAAAACAGAAGGGTACAGGATCACTCGGAAATCAATTACCCTGGATTTCCTCCCCCTACATGTTCCTTAGTAGAGAGCTGGCAGCACACAGCCTTGCTCCCAATCACAAGGTCAGGAGAACCAGACCAGCACTGACGTAAAATCATCCAATATATACTCTCATCTGAACCCATGGAGGCACGGAGAAGATGAGATGTCGAGGGTGTCTATTTGCATAATCACAACAAAAAAAAAAGTACGCAATTCACTACTTCAGGCAACAGGTACCATCAAAACAGTCCTTTATCTACTTAATCTGTTTCAAGAATGCTGTTTCTTAAAGCAGTTAACATTGGTAGACAACAGCCCCTTCCCCACTTCCTACACCCATACTCCTGGTACTCTTGCTCAGACGATACCCATCTTTGAACTCTGCCTTCATTTTGGTCTCTACTTCACACTTGTAAAGTTTCGTAACGATGTGTTGCACCATTGCGACTCTATCGCAGTGACTAAATCTGTTCTCAGACAGACAGCAACAATAACACCTGCCAGTTGATAACAATACCAGCGTTGCTAATGCAGCTGGTAAATACAACATTACTTTACATTAAGATATTTTTACTGTTTGTTATTTACTTTCAGCTGACTATTCGGACCGTTTTTCCATTTTCATCCAATAATGTTATCTGACCATTTTAAGTATATATTCGTTACTTTTAAGTTTTATTTAACTAAATAACCAATTTGTAATCCTTGTTCTTAGCACAGATATTTGGATATATTTTTCAATCAAATCAAACTTTTTTTTTGTTTAGTTGAGTATGAATTGCTCTTTAATGATGGAGCATAATGACGACCATGAGTCCTCTATGCAATATAAATGTTGACACATTTAGAAGTGGCCAGCCAGCTGCATTGCATCAGCCTTCTACAAAATCATATCACACTATACAGCACACAGAGTAAAATAATAAAATAAAAAATAGGGATGAAATTTTGATTGTAGAAAGGGAGTTGATCTCAAGAGAGGTGAATGACTCACATAGTTGCTTAGGTCAGAGGGAGCAGCTGCAGAAAACAAAGTGTTAAAGTAGCAGATGCAACAGGAGGAGAATAGATCTCGTCTCCCCGCTGCGTTGCTGTGCTGGGATGATAAAGGCAGCTCAAAAAAGAGATTGGATGCAAACAGGCATCCATCTGAGCCTGCACACAAACTCAAATATGTGCACATTCACAGCATAAACAAAAATAAACATGGAGGTGGAATGAAAATGTTTGTGTGATTTTATTTTTCTTATTGCCTCAGAGAGCCATGAAAATAAAACTCAGAAAATGTGTTTGCCACAGTCAGAGGCGTGTAGTTGATGTTCTACTTCAGATTTACCCAAACAGAAAGTCAAAGGCCCTGTTGTTTTAAAAAATACAGAAAAAAGAAACTTGCATGTACATGCTACTGTCTTAAATAACATATTACATCCTTTTACAGACTTGTGTTGTCTTTTCTCCCCAACACAACTTTATTATGCCACAGTTGTTGCAGCTGTATTCAATGTAGCTCATTCTGACAGAACTGAATGTGACGTGATCACTGCCCTTGAATTTGCTTTGTTTCCCTTACGCCAGTAGTACAGGAGCACAGTGAAGGACAAAGTGAACACAGTCCTTTTAAATGTAATATTTAATAATCAGCTACATAATAAAAGCAAGTTAGGAGAAAAACTACCTGTCCAACATTATGCATGATGCCAGTCAAACTGAAAGAATCTGCAAGCCGTTACTTTTTAGAAACCGTAGGAGTGTATGAATTCCAGAAGTTAAAACATGCAGCAAAAAGAAAAATGTAAGTAGATTTTCACCTCAGAAAATATTTTCTCACATTTTATATCTTTCATGGATACTTATGGTAACAGGGGAGAAAAACATTCATTACAGCTTTTAAGACAAGGGTCACTGGCCAAGTTGTTCTCTCCTCCTAATGAGACCATTAGAACATTCAGTATTTATTTCCATTTCTACATTTTAACTTTATGCACTCCAAAGCAGAGAAATGTGACCTTCCTTTTACTCACCCTCATGCCCGGTATACTGTTCTGCATGTTAATGGTAAATGGGATTGTACTTGTAAAAAAGCGCTTTACCACTACATCTTATTCACCCATTCACACCCATTCATTCATTGATGGCAGGGGTTACCATGCAAGGTGCCACCTGCCCATCAGGACTAACTAACCATTCATGCACCGCCATCACAGCCTACAGGAGCAATTTGGGGTTTAACGTCTTGCCCAAAGACACATCGACATGGAATGCGCTGCCAGGGATCCAAACGCCGATCCTCTAATTGAAGGACAACCCGCTCTACCACTGAGCCACAGTCTCCCCTAAGTTAAGTAGAGAAATGCCAGAGATTGCACATAATTGAGCATCTTTCTCCTTGAAGATAAGGCAGGAAGTATTTATATGACACAACAAATCAATTGTCAACTTTTTCTCAACTTTTTTTCATCTTTTGAAATGGTCCTCCAGCCCAACCTTTGTTTTAGGTTTAGTGAGAGATTTTGATGTCAGGCAACAGGTGCGCTGCCATGAATCAGACAGCTGTTGGCTTTATCTTAAGCGTTTGTTGCACAAGTTACACAGTTACACGTAGCTTGTGAAATGAAGAGACAGTTTTTATGCCACAATTTTGCAGCCTTGCAATAAAATTAAATGATAACCATACAATAAAAGACGAGGGGAAAATCTAAATGGGGAAAAAATGTAAATTTGACACAGATGTGAAAAACAACTATTGCACAAGGCAAGTGGTACAGGGAGGGGGGTTCCCCCCATGACTACTAGAGATTGTCATGTTCTGTTCCTATTGTCCCAACAGTAGACTTGTTGGATTGTTAGTTCACAACAAAACTGGTTTTACCTCCGCTAAATGTTCTTGATGTAAATATGTATATTGTTTTTAAACTATAACATTGGCTGGCTTTCCCACAAATCAGTATTACATGTCCACAAGACACATAGGGGGAAATTTGGGGTCAAAAAACACTGAAAAGAGAGAAATTAGTAATGAATGCTAAGAGGGTGAGCACAAGCAAACTTCCCAGGTCAGAAGGAAGCAAACCTAGGACCTTGTTCCTCTAATCATTGCAAAAAATGAAACCAGCGTTCTGCACCCTGTTTGGTGATATGTTCTGTTATTTCACAAAACTAGGCCCAGTGGTGGCGGCCCTCACTACCCCTTATTCAGTACATCAGTCTCTTCTTATCTAATCAGCCATAGGACATAAGCACTATTATTTTTTTTAAACTGGCAGGCGAACCAAATTCAATTTGCACAGCACTGCATCAACAACACAGATTTGTTCACATGAGTAACTTGTTTGTTGTGTGAATGTGAACTAGCGCCCCTCAGAGACAGCAACATCATGTTTGCAAGGCCATCCTTATTAGCTTGTTTGCATTCACAGCCCATCCCAAGTGGCAGCTAAAGCGAGAGATGCTGTCAGGCAGCCTGGCGTAATATGTAGCCTCGTCAGCAGATATACTGTACACAAGAAGGCAGTCAGTTACAAATATTGCCCGTCTGGTCCCTCACAACTATCGCATCCACACATGGAAAAGGACTTCATCATAAATATATACTGGGAACCAGCTGAATTCTGTCCACTTCATCAGTCAATGAGAGTGGGTGTGCCTTAAAAATAAGAACTAGATCACAGAGGCTTCATATTGGATTAGCTGCAGAAATGACTCTCTTCAAAGTAATACATCCACTTCCTGACATAACACATATGGGATGGAGGCACAGAACTGTAGCATAATTGCTAACATAAAAGGTGCTGTCTCATAAAGTTGGAAATGTTCCTGAAGTTTGACAGCTCCTGGTTTGAGGGTGTACAAGACACTAACCTTCTCCCTGAGATGTGAGCAGATGTCCTGCTGGTGCTGATGGC
The DNA here is from genome assembly GCF_027596085.1 of Anoplopoma fimbria. Taxonomy (NCBI): domain Eukaryota; kingdom Metazoa; phylum Chordata; class Actinopteri; order Perciformes; family Anoplopomatidae; genus Anoplopoma; species Anoplopoma fimbria. Next base: position 14,153,789 of record NC_072464.1, on the reverse strand, counting down.
CTCTGTGGAGCTCCAGCTCCTCCTGGTGGGCATGTCTCGCCTCCTGCAGGGTGAACAGGGCTCTGGCCAGAAGCTCCTCCTGGTCTCGCTGACATTGCTGGGTCACCACTCTCAGCTGTGCCTGGGTGAATCGCAGCCAATCCCACACCCGTTCATGCTCCATCTGGAAGAACAACATGGCACAGAGATGGCAGTGTTTGCACATGGGATGGGGTCAAGTGTGTTATTTATTCTTATGAGCACTGAACTAAAAAAAAACATCACCTAAAACAAAACATGGATATGAAGACCAAAGGACAAAACTGCTGTATTATTCATAGTGTTGGTCACAATTGATGACACACAAACAGAAATCCACACAGACCACTACATGATATACTGTCTATAATAATGGCAGCAGGACCATAGGGAAAACTCTGTCAGATCTGGCTCTGCTGGTGTATAAAATGGTCCCTCTCTCCTGGCTGTGAAATGTCCTGAAGGAAAACAGTTCCTTTCTGTGTGAAGGCTGCCTGTAGCTATTCATCATTGTGTCAGCACTCACAGAGGCTGCATCACTTGGCTGCTTCATTGGAACAGAGGGAATGATATTCATCTGAGGGCTAATAGCGGCTAACTGACGGTGGGAAGGCATTAGACGGCTGACTGGTTTTATTGAAAATGAGTGAGCTGACAGAGCTGCCAACGGAACAGAAGTGCCAGCGGCATTCAAGCATATCCTGTTTATTACAGCACAACTTTAGAACTTGAGGAAGATCCACCCTTTGTTGTCTTGTCCTCTCCTTCACTACCCTTGCCTTTCTTGTGTGTGTTGTTTCGAGTGGGCCAGAACACAGTACGTGTTCATGCCTGTAAAATGTGTCCGCACATACGCATGCATGCACTTTAGCCAACGCATTAGATACAGTATGTATGTAGAACCATGCACCGCACTCTGTCTGCAGTGCACACTTAAAGTGGCACGACATCGAGTTAAGCTGCTGCATCCACATTTCCTCTGCGGAGTCTCTTCGAGGACAGAGCGACACAAAGGAGAAAATAAGACTGGCTGCCTAGACACAGTCACAAAAGGTAAAAGGTATGAATTATTTCCACTTTTGTGAAGGAACATTATGAGGACATGTCTGTGAAATGGTCTCCTACTTGTTATTAGAGAACAGCAAGGAGTATATCATGATAGAAAAAAAAGGCCCCCATCCAGCAGAGGGAGACTTAAAGCGAGGTGGAGTACTATCTGATAGTAGAACTGAGAAACTAGTTCAACTTTAGGTCAGCTCAAAGAACACAGAAAATGTCCATATACTTCTACATACAGTATGAAGAACCCATTTGCTGAGATAGTGATATGCACTTTGAATGCAGCTGCAAATCTCATGTCAGAAAAACTGCAAAAAGAAAGTATTTTGTTGGACGTCTTGGGGTCAACAGAGAAAAGTAAGTAAATGTCCCGAATACTCTAAATGTTTCTGTTCTATATTCCTTTGGATAAACAAAAAAAGTTTTCTCTCAAACTATTCATCTCAATCCTACCCCTCAACCTGAGCAGCAGATTTATCACCAAGGCTCTTAAATTTTTACACTCTACAAAGCCTTTAACTATAGTTTTATGTCACACCTGCTATCTAGCTAAAACAGAGCTGATGTATCTTGCATTAGAATTGAAAGAAGACTGACAGAAGCAACAGTAAATTATGTTATCATTCCGAAACAATTGAACGCAGATAAAAACTTAATGGCAGGTGAGGAAAACATCGGAACAGCTTAAAGCTAAGACATTGACTTCATAGAAACAATTTTACAATTGCAGTGCTAACTATAGAATAGCCAGAGCTCACTGAAAAAAAATGTCCATCCTTTGAGCATACTGGCCACCAATGTCATACTTTAAAAAAATAATAATACTGATATCAGCTCCAAATGCAGCACCCAGCTGGAACTAATATGAGGACAGGTCTCTGGGTGCCAGTGAGGGTGGAGAGCGCAGCTGGCGGTTGTCATGACGATGCAAGGTGGTGGCATGAGCGAGTTGTACACAGTGGGTGACATAGCACAGCCACGCTTTTAGTGGCTCAATGTCCAGGCTAATCTGTGTCTCCCTGCTCAGATCAGGCTACTGAGCTACATTGATCAGGGAGTCTGGGACTCACTTCTTAGGGATGCTTTAGACTTGGGGAGGGAGCTACATTTTTAGATGGGAATGAGTGGAGGTGCATCAATATACAGTACGTGCATGTGTGTTCTGATCCATCGAAGGGGACATATATATATGTTTGTTTTTATGTGCTGTAATGTTATGGAGAAAAATCAAAAAGGGCAGTATTGCCCAAGACTTATCCAACAGGATGAATACACATAACCTCCCAATGCTCAGTGTTCTCAGAGGGGTTAAAGTAACTGTGTTAGGGTGAACAATTATTTTTGGTATCAAATAATCTCCCCAATACATTTGAGGGCCTCAAACGAGCTTTTGCTTGAAATATACCTTACAGAATAATTGATTATCAAAATTGTTGCTGATAAATTAACATTTTTTTAAAAGTATATCAACAACTATCAGTACTTTTCTATATGTGTTTTAGTTTGTGTGCGTTAGTGCTAAGTACTAACCAGCTCTTGTCTAGTTTTCTCGGGGAAGAGTCTTTGCAGCATGTCCATGTAGAGTGCCCTGTGGTTGGGTATGTCATGAGTGTACTGTGACAAAGTGAACAGGAAGCGTTGGTGGTCATCTGCACACCAGCCACAGAACCTGAAACAGATTCCAACCCAGACAACATATGACCATAGAGATAATACAATGACACTGTAGGCTATGTTCCAAATTGCATACTTTTTCTTTTAACTTTTAGTACGCACTACTGTTGCATCAAGTATGCATACATTTGGGATAAACTACTTCGCTTAAACACAGCGCCTTGAACTTTGACCCACTTGGTCATACATCCGAGTATACTGTATGTAATATCTGTCAACAAGTTTTCATCAGGATTTCATCTGTCTCTGCTCTCTGGCGGCTCAGTCGATTTGATGTACTATATTCCACCGCGCAGAGGATTGTGGGCTGGTTTACTGCAAAAACGCGACCAGATGCAGTAGGACATCCTGCTGATGTTTTTGGCATACTACATTTGACATATTAAGTATTGGGAGATACAAAATATTATGGTTGTATGGGTATTGGAACGCATCCTATGTTCACCTTCCTCTGTTTAACTTAACTTAATTTCCAAAGGATACATTGCATACTACTCATAGAAGCTAACAGGGCTATAGAGCGACCATATGGAAATAAAAATCAAGACACATTGATATAATCAACCTCCTGGTGAGAAAGACTTGTCGTGTTCATCAGCTTGAATCTGTGGAGTGAAGTGACTGTGCCTCTTTATGTTGTTGATGTCCTGCTGAGTTTTAATCCCCTTTCATCCCATTCTGCCCAGCTATCCATGTGTGTATAAAAATTGGATGGCTGAAAATCTTTAATAGCAGCCGAAATCTCAACAATTTTCTTGTTCAATCAATGTGTGAACACTTAATTAAAAGATGCAAAGCTGAACTTGAGTTGTCCTCAGGCCTACCTGTCAGTTGTTTGCAGTTGATCTTGGAGATTCTGCAGCCTGCTCTGGTACCTTTCTGACAGGGAGTGGAAGGCCTGGATCAGGGAGTCCTTCAGCTCTGGGTAAGGGCAGTCTGAATTCAAAACCTCCTCTGGAATGTTTTGTATGTTCACCAGATTATCTGAAGTACTAGTAAGATATTTCTGCGGAGGACAATAGGACCAACTTTTAGATATATGATGAAATGTTTAGTCTTTTGCTTTTGTGACACGCTGTAGCAAATTCTTCTTTAGGTCAGGTGTGAGCTATAACACAGAATGGACATTGGTCAGAAGGAGGAGATCTAGAACAGCAGTGAAAAACGTACCTCTAAGCCAAGGCCAATGATCTCTCCCTCCAGGGCCAGGTACTCTGCTTGAAGTTTTTCAGTTACGTCATCTTGCTGGTCCTTCACAAAGTTTATCTGTATAATAATAATAAATATATCCTAAATACAAGCTTAGAAACAAACAAACATGGCTGTAGCACAGTTTGATATTATTTTTTGCAGGGATATAAAAAATGGCAAGTATGAACCGTAAGTTTAGTATCACATGGACTCAATTTTTCCACATCTTGCCCTGACCAGAAAATCCTTTTATTTCGATAATGCCTTCTTCTGAAGACTGAGACTGCATACTCAAGAGATCACAGCTATCGAGTGGAACACTTTTTCCATCTCAATATGCTATGTCTGCTCATATCAGTACTGGTGCAGCATGTTCTTTGCTGATAAACTGAAGCAGAAACAAAAACATCAAATTCATAGATGTGTTCCATGTACTCGTTACTGACCGCAGTATAGTGCTTTGCAAAGCTTTAAAATATTGTGTTGTTATTTTTGCCAAACACATTGCCCAGCTCTACCATTTTTTTGTACAATGAGGTGAATGAGTCATGAACGTATTATGCACAGAGGTGCTATGAGCCTGGATGGGATTCATGCATGATAAAGATGGGGACTCCTTCTGTTGATTACAAGAATATAGAGTATATCAGTAATATAAAAGATAAAAGTAAGTAACTACTAAACATGGCAAAAGATTTCAGAATTCCACAACAACTGATATGGATGGATGGCTGGCTGGCTGGCTGGCTGAATAGATGGTAAATGGACGGATAGACAAGTAATCTGAGTTTTGTATATCTAGTTGATAACCCGCACAAAATTAATGATTAAGGAGAAGTACCGCTTGACAATTATGATTGATTGAAATAAACATTGCAATTTTCACAGTTTCAGCTTTAACCCTACTCATTTCCTTAAATTTTGGAAAATACATGATAATATATAGTGTCAAAATAATTCAAAATCTTTAACAGACAGTCCCATGGCTTGGGGTTTCACTCTTATTGTACCTTTTGAATTCCCTTTTATAAAGTAGCGCTTAACATAGTGCCCATTTATTCAGACTCTGGTTTTCATTTAAAACACCCCGGATGGGAGTGTAATTATATTGCACCTGAAAAAGGATCTCTCTTTGATTTGTTATGAGTCAGACAGTTAAGTAATGTGGGGAAATAGGAAAAAGGGAAAGATTGGCTTGAAAAGACATGAAAAAAAGAGAGACAAAAAGCAGAGGCATCGTGGATGGGTGTGTGCGTGTGTGTACGGGTTGCTTGTCCTATTGTGCCCATGAAATCAGGTGGCTAGGGGCTATGGGCCAGCAAGAGTAGAGGGGGTCATGGGAAAGAAACAAGCATGAGTAATCCGCACAGAGGCGACAAAACGCCTGGCAGACGGTTCATTCAAAGTTTTGTCTCTCTTTAAAGACTCCTTAATCCCACCATTCATCTCTAGAGCTTGCAAAAAGCTTCTGAGAGTCAGAGGCAGCCTGGGTGACTTAGGGACTGTGGATAACTAACAAACAAGAGATTCATGGACAGTCAACACGTCCCTGTGTGCAAGATGAGATTAAAAAATATATTAGATGTACTGGACAGACTGTTTGGTTCTGTAACTGCAGAGAGTGAGCACAGCTAAAATTCATCGTTGATAACTTTCAGTGTACTGACGGGATAGAATACACCCCCAATGGTTCGCCAACAGCCAAGGACAAAGTATTCTCAAACGCTGATCCATTTTGTTTTCCAAAACAGGTGCAGCAAAATATTCTATTTTTCTGAGATAGATTTAGAAATCTTGCCTTTCTGCTAGCTTTATACACTAAAGATATTTTGTCAGAGTCACTGTGGAAATCCAGACATGTCTTTACTTCATACCTGTTGTATCACTTGTTCCCAGTTTGATGGATGGGCAGTGAGCTGCAGATGTTGAAGTTCACCCAGTCTGAAGCGCAGGTCATCCCTGAGCTGATGAACTGGCTCCACAGTGTCTATCCTGAATGCCTCCTGCTCCTTCTCCAGAAGTCGCCCTAAACCCAATAAACAGACATGCAAGGACACATATTAGTATAGTACTTATAAACAGAAGAGACTGATGAAGAAACAGTGGCTAATATAATCAACAAGTGTTGTTTACCATAATCTTGAAGTGAGAAGATAGCCGTATCTGTTCTACTATTTGGCCTGATCTGTTCTAGAAAATCATGGATGTCATTCTCAGCCTTCTCCCTGTTCCATCAGAGAAAGAGAAAGCCGTGTTAAATAGAACCACATTAGTTCATTAAGCCAACAATTTACATAATACAACATACAACCTGCAGAGATAGCAAGATAATGTCACTTGTTTCAAATGTTTGATGGGGAGAAAAGACAAAAAAAACTCTAATTCTGGGCACAAATATACCAAAATAAATTATTGATGTGTCCACTGGTAAAGATGGCGATCATTTCAAATCACACACACAAACTATCTCAGGCTCGACTGGAAGAATCTCTTCCAAAAAATGTGGGGACATAATGTCTAATGATGTGGGCAGAATGACACTAGCAGGCCGACGGAGGATGCTACAGTGTTTGTTTACCTCTTACTTACTGGCCTTACTGGCCCAGGGGTGGACATGATTGCGAATAGAGGGAGTAACCATAGAGATATACCTGCTTGCTTTACCATTTGACTAGGTGGCTTCTGAATCCCATGGTATTCTAACTAGATATATGGGTTGAGAGTTGCAAGCCTTGACACATTTTTATGATTGGGCTCATTACTGAGGCTCACGCTTGTGTACATCATTAACCTTGGGTGGCTCAGACACAGTCATTACGCAGCCAAACAAGCTGCACCCCAGAGCTAGTGCTGCCCTTCTCACTTCACAAGGCATGACACCACTGGGGCCCCACACCACTGCCTCAGCACGCAGAGGGAGAGTTTTCCTCCATGCAGTATACTCCTCTGCCCACACATGGCTCAAAACGTCCTCTTCTCTCTGTTTTCTTACCCTTTAATTGAATATCATCACTGCAAGAAAATCAGCTAAAATGTTCCTCTTTTTCTCTTTTTGTTCTATCACTGATACATTTTACTAAAAGTAAGCCCCCCCCCCCCCCCCCTTTACACCCCCTTTTTTTCATGCAGAGTCCTGTCTGGGCTCAATGGAGCTTAAGTGGAACGGCTGCATGGTGTAATAGCAGATCCAGAAAACTGCAGCAGATAATGACAGGGAGTAATAGGGGGCTCTTACTCAGCCTTTTGCTGCCGGGGGCACTCTCTTCTCCACACCTGTCTGTGCTGCCGTAATATGGAGCTCTCCTTGGTTGCCTTGGCTGCACAACGAGTCTTCTGAACCTATAAGACAAGGTTTAATGCACAGCAGGAATAAACCCTGGAAGTGGAATAAGCACTGTGTTGCTTTTAACTGCACTTTAGCCATGACATTTATTTCCTCCTACAAATAATTGACTTCATTTGGACAAACCTGAGTCTGGAGTACTTTAATGCATCAATTATCTGGACCATTTCATAACACAAGAAAAGCATAAAACCTATGAAGTGAATAAATAATAATGTTGCAAGGACGGTCAAAAATAAAAAGGTAATTTTTGTATCATATAGTCAAGGATAAGTTCCCTTCCCCTGTCCATGAGGGATGTTTTTTTCAGGCATTTGCCTCAGCCTTTGTTAGCATTTTTTATCTTTGAGAGCCTCATAAATTAAGGTAATTCAACCGAAACAGTATCTCTGTTAAAGCATGAAAGCAAAATAAACAGCAGCAAATTAAAATAATCACGTAGAAACATGCGTGACAGGCATGAGGCATGTTGTTAGGAGAGAAGGGGGCGGTAGATGTCTTAATCTACTCTAATTTTTCTACTCTTTTCATCATGAAAGTACAAAGCCCTCCTTCAGAAGTGTCTCCATGCAACGATTCATTGTCTTCTATCAGTTTGTTTTTTTACACAGACCAATGGCTCAGATAATTGTACAAAGGAATATCTCAAATAACTAATACGTGGGTACAATCAATTTAATATTAATAGGCAATCAAAATAAATAAGGGTGTTGATTTATGTTCTGACTGTCTACCTGCATTTCAAGTTGCTAATGCTTTTGTTGCATTTACCCTCAGGGTGACGTCCATTTTACGGTTAAGGGAAATTACAGGGTTCAATCTGAAATAGTGCTGCTCTGAAAGAAAAAAGGCCAAATTGAGGTCATGCCATGCCTCCTCCAGGCCATGTATCGTAGGTGATCCTAATTTGCATTGACTGCTAATAAACTCAGCTGGATTAGAGAAACTGTGCCTGAAGCTAAATTTACCTCAGCTGAATTCTAGTCTCACTGTGCCAAATAAAAATAATCCATTAACAGCCAAAGTTGACTATCTGGTTTTGACTACTAAACCACACGTCCACCCTTTTAGTGGGCATTCCTTTTTATTTGTATAAAACTGATTTAGAGAAAACCTATGCCTCTGTTTCCTGTATTCCTAGCTTTGCCAATCCACATTGTAATGCACATTTTCATGCATATGACAGCACGTTATATCTCTTTTTTATGTAATCTCTTAAACCAGCCCTTGTAGATTTAAGGTCAGATGTCAGTACCGTTCAGATCAGTCAATCACGACCTTTAAAATTGATAAATAAAAGGTCTAGTATTTTCAAGAGTTGAAAGTAAAAAAACAAATTATGGGGCTCTACTGCTAGTCGGAGGACCATAATACAGTAAAAATAAATCTTGGCTGCTAAGACTATCGAGTTATTGTGTACATGCATGGCTCTCCCTCTATTGTATAACGTGGACTATGTTTTATTCATCATAACTTCCTCCTTTTTCCCCTGCTTGTCATAAAAGCACAGGTGTTACAAAACACATTAATGATTGCACCACTCTATTGTTCACTCATTTACTGCTCCCTATAAAGTAGTTTTTACTCTTTTGGGATCAGACTAGTGTATTGTCGTCAGACTCTTGATTTTCACATCTATAGAAAGCAGCACATTGAATTGTGGGATTATGGTAGAAAGTAGTGCACCTGCCATGGACACATTTTTTTGTTCTGTTGTGGGAAATTTTCAGGACACTGAAAAAAATCTCTTACACTCATAAAATGGCAAGGGGAAAAATATAGAATTATGAAGCAAATGAGGAGTGATTTCACTGACAGCTCAGGACCCTGAAACTGCAGCTGCTAAATGGAATCAATCCGTAATTCATGTCATTATTTACACCTGTGCTTTTCATTTTGTGATGTGTTGAAGTGTATTCCATTAAGGGCTTTTGTATCTCAATGAAAAGGTGGGATGGCATCTTTCAGAGAATTGGTTTGGGAAAAACCTTTTTTTTTTTTTTTACGATACTGCTGAGGAAAGCAATCTTATCGATAGGCAGAATTTTAAAGGTTTCGAGGCATGCTGCCGGTTCCTTCCTAGGGAGCAGAAAATGATCCTGCTTGAAGTGACTCATGGTCGTTTATTTACCCTCAGTCACATAACCAATGGGAGATGCTCAGAAAGCCTTTCAGCAGGGCAACCGAATGTGAACACAGCAGGTCTTATCTAGGTTATGCAGAGCGCTGGGTTGGAAGGAGCCACAGGCAACCATAATGATACTAAAAGGCTTCTGCCACAGTTTACCAATTAAAACACTGCAGGTCTGACAGCCTTATCTCCATTGCCCCTAGCATTAACTTTTTGCTCTTCTCAGAGTGAGACGACGATGAACTTCAAACACTTTTATAGAAACCCCTCCCTGTGCAACCAAATGAATATTCATGAAACTGGCGATGCTTTTGTGTATGGCAGTGATATTGCTGCTCTGTTCCATGTTGTTAGACCAACTCTTAAGCTTATGCATTGCCTCTTTTCATATTGAATGAAATCCATTTACGCTATGTGTATAAAATAGAGGAAAGAAAGGTAGACCAACAGAAGGCAATTGCACTATTTACCACTATTCGAGACATGCTGTTTTATCACCTCACATTAAAATCAGGTTTTTGTCAGTTCAAGCTCTTCCTGTGGTGGGTAATCAGGACTGTTTGTTCTCTGGAAAAAAAACATTTTCTATCACTGTGTTGTTGTTCTTCTTCATTTGCTGTTGAATCATTAAATGTAACAAGCACAGGTTTTGTAATAACATTGCAGTTTAAGCACAGGCACAATATTGATAACAACCTAAATTTACCTTTAATCCAATTAGATCAGACTCCAGGCGTTTGGCATCAACAATAGCTTGAAGTCTTTTGTATTCAGCTGGTTTGTACTTTGAGCTGCCAAGACCATATTTCATCCGCTGTGTCAGTTTTTCTGCATGGATGAAAGCAAATGATACGGCTGTATTAGGATCATTGGAATCGTTGAAAATCCCATCACTCTAAATGCCTGAAGTAAAGTCTTTATGCTGACTTCAGCAAAGAAAGAAATAGAAGTAAAGACAGTTTTCTTTTGAGTAGTTCAGCTGTGACTCAACGAGGCAGGTGAATAAATACAGGCAATGCTGTCTCTAACAAAAGCATCAAAGACTTGACACCAATTCAACTTGGGGACTAAAGGTCAAATCTGTTAAACAGATCAATGGGCAACCATGTCACAAGTCAGCAATGTTTCAGACACGGTTGCTGCTGACTTACCCACATCTTCGGCTCTGTAGTTTGTACTGAACGTTTGCAGATCCCTTCCACTCATCACTGTAGAGCCCTGTTCAAGACATACATACAGAGGTTGTGCAAAACATGTTGACAGAAGGCAACATTTCACCTGCACAGGTACCTGGCTTTTGTGGGGTCATTCAAATAACTAACAGGAGACTACAAGCTGACAGCAATAAAACAAAAAACAAACTTTGCAATCAAGGTCTGCGTGACGTAATCAGTCGACTAACATTTTTTAGAGTTTGGCAGGGGACGGGTGGTGAACACAGTGTGATTAGATATTTTTCTTGAACATCTATACGTCTTTGTTTTGGATTAAGCTTTGAAAATGTCTGGCCTCGCTGGCAATGTGTCAGCTGTGTACAATGTGTAGAGGGTTAATGTGAAGTATGCAGAAGAGGATTTAATCAACGACTAAAATAAAAAAAACTGACGTTATGTTCTGGATCAATTGATGACAATTGCTTTTTCTTGTTCATGTCAGTAACATGAAGACCTATATTATTATTTTCTAAATATTACAATAAATGACAAGCTAAGGTAAGGAGTCAGAATATAAAAGCAACCTAACATGATTTTACATAAAGTGAAAGCCCTACCTTTGGGTTTGCACTGTTGTTTGGAAAAATTAAGCAAGCCATGCTTAACAATTTGAACTCAATTCAATTCAATGTATTTTGTATAGCCCAAAATCACAAACTTTGCAAAACCACAACAAACCAGTATCAAGCCTTTGCTATGCAAGTGCACATTTAACCCACTGAACCCTTGCTTACCTTGTCTTATCCCTCTGCTCTGTGAAGTTGACAAAATTTGTAACCAAGGAAACTATCATCTCCTCTCTCATTGGCTCACCCAGCTCTTGCAAACACCATGTGGAACGCCCTCTGCTCCCCTCGCAACCAATCAGGAGTGCGCATTGCTCTCACACATTCCCACTGACGTCATGCACGCTCGCATTGCCTGGGACTGCTGGTGGAAGCGGAGGGAACAGCGCAAGAGGGGGTAGTCTTCTTCCTCCCGACCATGGAGGCGCGTTTCACTCGTCCACATGCATGGGACTAAACGACGGGACTTTACCGATGAAGTTGCGTCTTCCAATGTAGATTCGAGCCGGCAGCTCAGCCAGAGGAACAACAGTCCTCCTAAGGTATTTCATTTTGCTTTTTGTCCCCCCCCCCCCCCCCCCCAACAGATCCTTCACTTTCTGCAGAATAATTGGTGTAAAACGTAAGGGGAAAAAAAATTAAAAAAAAAAGCATCTGTGCGCAAGGCAGGAGGGTATATGGACTGGTGGAAAAGTGTTGAAATAACTGTGCAAAGAACGTGTTCGTGGGGCAAAACACAGGGAAACAACTTATTGAGGCTTCCTCACAGCGGGAGAGGACCTAATACTACGATAATCTTGATCTTGTGACCGAGTCCTCGGCCGATTACGCACACCGAGGAGGGACCCTCGATGGCAAACCATTTGGATGAAAAACTTGGCTGGCGAGCGTAAATAAACAGTTTCTCTGCTAGTTTAGTTTTTGTTTTTTTAACCGGTACACCCCCCCCAAAAAAAATAAAAAAAAAGCAGCCTGATTTGTCTCTGATATTGCCCTTGTGGTGAAGGAGCGGGCAGGTGAGCTTGGAGTGTGGGAATCTCTGGAATGCGAGGTCGGGCAATAAAGGGGGAGTGGAGATCCCTGCTCCCTGCTCCCACAGGATACACTTACCTTTTACCCTCACGTTCACTACGCCATGTTTAATTACCCTAATCTGCATTTTAAGCAGGGGCGGGTTTCTTTTAACGTGTGGAGTGACTGCTGTCCCATTGCCTTGCAACGTGCAAGAATAACCCATTTAGGACAAGATGGACTCACCTTTATTGCCCCGGAAGCTAATAATAATAAATAAAAAAAAAAAGTCAAATTACCCAACCTAATGCAGCATTATTTTTGCATGCTTAAATAAGGTATATATTCTAACTCACACATGTTTAGCAGACACATGTCCATTGCTTTGTCCCACTTTGGTGTAAAAAGTAGGTCTGGTTTGAAATGCACACTGATGTATATTTAATTAGTCATACTGCAATATTACCACCGTTTTGCACAATGCACCTAATTATACATACTTTTTTATATATATTTATAATTATACTTGCAAATAGTAGTGTTTTATATATATTTATAATTATACGTGCAAATAGTAGTTTAATGTTTATGTTTTATTTGTCTGTTTCTGTATATGTTGTGAACAACGGAGAAAAAAAACCATTCTTTGAATGATTACACATACATGGCCAATAAAGCTGATTCTGATTCTGACAATATTATACCTGTCTCACATACAACATAAATCCCTTTGCTCATTCTTCAACTTCTATTTATAATAACCCAGTACCTGAACTGTCACTATCATTTCAGTTTGAAAAAACGTTATTTCCATGGTAATAGATAATGTATAAATTACTTTAATCCCTCTGTTTAAGTCTGATTAAAAACAGAAGAAAACACGAGATTGAAGAAGTGGTTATTAATTGTGTTTTGACAGCTATTCATCAAAGGTCAAGTCTAAAACCCCTCTTGCCACTTGGAAGATGCTGAGTAGTGCTCCAAGTCTCCCCTGTTGCCATGCAAGTGTTGAAAGGTTATCAGCCTGCATCACTGATGTTGCCATAGTGCACATTTTATTTCAGCCAACAGTGAAAGTGCATGTGGCAGATGAGATCATATGTGAACTCTCTCTCACTAAGTCTCTCACACGCACACACATGCACACACATGCACACACACCAAGGAGGAATTGCTAGTTTGCTCCTCTCGTGATTCACATTACAGAAAAAGACACACAGATGACAGTCATTGAAAGTGGTTTACTGTTAAATTGAAAGAACAGCAGGACGTTGGTTCGAAGAGTCAGACTCTCCCTCTGTTTTTTGCTTTTTTTTTTAGTAGGAGCTGCAGGAACTCCTAGCAGCAACACTCTGTTTGGCTCAAGGAGTGAGGTTTCAGCAAATCGGGCATTCAACCAACCCACTGTCAGTTACATTTGTTATGCCGCACGTTATTCATAATTTTCGCTTTTACAAGATGATGATCCATGTCTGTGAAACTTTCTGTATTGGTTAAGCGGGTAGAATACTTATAGACGTAAGAAAAAGTTGCATGAAGAGCAACCTTGTACTCCAGTAGACAAAAACACAAACAATTGCAAAAGGCCTTTTGTGTGTTGGTGTGATTGTTTGACCCAGTCTTCATGGTGAGTTCTTTTTAATGGGAACTGACAACAGTTGAATGGTTAACGCCCTTTGGCAGGCCTCTCCTCCTTGTACTTTTTTCACCCCTATTTCTGGCTTGAAATCAAGGCTTAAGCCCTCACCCTTACTTTACATGTCAGATTTGCTTTTTTCCCCTGCTACGATCAAAAAGTATTTTACCCGCTCTTTTAAGAAAGTGAAGAAAGAGGGGGAAAGAAAGAATTTCCATTCTTCGCCTCACAGCCGGTTTGCCTGGAAACAAAACGGTTGTTTGTATTGTTTCTTGGCGTTGCTGTATTTAAAGTAAAGTGCTGAAGTATCAACCCTTTTCTCTCGGCAAGGCAAGATAAGGTCAGCCTCTCTTATGATCTTAAAAGTAGAGCTTTTACAGCGGCAGTCAGCCTTTTGTGTTTTCTTTACTCCGTTACCAACCATTGAATAAACAATTTAATATGTTTATGATATCACTGTATTCCTAAAATGAACGCGGAATTGATAGCCATACAGATAATGCACTGATGTTATGATTGAATGTTTGTGTTGTACTCAAATTCTATACTGAATACTTTGAGGAGTGTGCAAAAGTATTCAGTTTTATTTTAGATATACAATAGATTTGTGATTTATTAGTTGTTGTTTTTATGTGAAAAAAGCTTCTTAGGTGTGGTTCCAGTGTGGGATGATAATAATGGTTACTAGAAGCACGTTTTCAACAAATCCCAACCCACATACTGCAGCTTCATTCCACCCCACATTTGCATGGTGTAGTCTAAAGAGATTTTCTCTCCTGCCTCCCTTGAGAACAACCACATGTTGTAGCAGAGTAGGGGAATTCCTCTGTGAACCTGTAAAATCTCTCTTTGTTTTATCAATCTGGAGACTTAAATGATTATTATTATAATTGTAAAATATGATTTTTCAATACCTGAAGTATATTGTGCAGATTCAACAAAGGGCGATTCCAAGCTTAATTCTTAACTTTGAATTAGTAGCACAGCTCATTTGGCGTGCTTACCTGTCATATATAAAAAAAATCCAACAAAATAAAGAAGCACACTTCGCATATTCAGCTTGCGATGGCTTGTGCGGATAAGCCTTGACATGTGCGGCTGCTGGCTGATTGTTGATCTAACTAGATATGTACATAGATTCCTGAAAGAGCCCTAGATTGAATGCTTTGGTTGGATCGCAGACAGCTAAAGATAATGCAGAACACAAAGCATGTCAGCACTTTCAGAGATTACGGGCACAATAGATTTTTGTCCGCTATAATAGCCCTCCATAGGCCCAACATGCTGAGTCCGAAAGACTGCCCCTCGTCACTGTCTGCTATGTGGACGGCAGCGGCGAAGGGAAAGAGCTTTTCCACTGTTGTTAGCTCCACATGCAGCTTTACTACTAGAGTCTTCCTGCAAGCTCGTTGCTCCAACAATCCCATCTATCTAAGGCTATGTGGCTGCAGAATTAACTCAACAGGGCACATAATACCTTGTTGAATATTTCAAAGTGCTGCTCACATTATCACCCCAGGCGAAAGCTCTCTCTTGACTGATGGTAAAAGGAGGAGTTCATCCCAGCAGAGTGCATGACATAATATATAGAGACCCTGAAAACACTGCAGTAACCTCTACAGTCATAAAACCATATCACAACCTAGGGTGACATTTAATGCTGAACAGTGAATTTTTTATACTAATACCATACTGTTGTAAATAACTCAACAGTCCTACAAACGGAGCTGTTAAAAACAAGAGCACTTCTAGATGTTTCAATGGCAGCAATTTGGGATTATTGATCATTTTTAGATGATTGTCAAGCCTATGAAATTTCAGGCTTAACATGTGAATCAAACAATTTTGACCAATCACTTACTTGTTTTATTGTTTCAGCACACAAGCTAGAAACATACACTAAGGCTGTGCGCTTCTGGTTTTAGACCTTTAAAAACTCTGGGATCAGGTATCATTCCAGAGTGGTATGTAAGTACGCTCAGTGGCTGGATTTAGTCTGAAGGTGAAGGCATCTCCACAAAGTCAGGTTACATTCTGAGCACAAGCTTTACGCCTGTTTCCAGTCTACAACTGAAAACTGAAACAATCTGCAGGACTTGTCTGCCTCACCTGCTTCCGTTAAATCTCTGCCAAGAAGAAAATGATTCACTTCTTAAAGGAATACTTAACCCACAAAATTACCATCTGTTCAGTTACTCACCCCGTGTTACCTTGAGAAGAAAGTGTTTAGTTTTCTGGCATACTTCAACAATGAACTAAGAATAAAAAAACAGAGAAAAGTCTGGATGGGTTGAAGTAATTGGGGGCTGCTTTTAACAACAGGAGAAATATATCAAAACATCCATTTCTGAACTTTCACACAACTTGTGTAGTAAAAACAAAGTCTCATTTATCCAGGTGTTTGCTCAGTTCACCAAAACCTTAACATTTAAAACACTGCTGCATGAACTCGTGTTTTGTAGGCAGGATACTTGTCCATGTGAGTCTAGAGGAGTCCAAAGTGTTTTAAATAGCAAGGTTTCATTTAAGATGCTTGTGTTTGGGAAGTATAATACAACTGGATAAATAGGACTTGGATTGTATTGCACCATTTGTGCAAGAGTTTGTAAATCGATGTTTAAATATGGGTTTGCTGTTGTTGAGCGTAGCCCCCATTTACTCCAATTCCGCAAGACTTTACCTTTCTCTTTTGGGATTCTTCGTTCAGCATGGAGGCATGGGAGAGAAAGTTTCAATAATTAAAGGTAACACAGAGAGAGTAATTTATATACAAATGGTCATTTTGTGGGTGAAGTATTCTTTTAAATGTCAAGGCATTTAAAATTCTGCACCAAAGTTAAATTAACTCCAGAGAAGGAGAGTTGTTGACCCATTTCCGCCAACACAAGAGTAAATGGACAGATACAGTTCAAGCACATGACATTTAAAATGGCATTTTATAGATTCCTAAGATTTGCATTTGGTCGCAGAATGTGAAGCAGGTGTGGGCAGTGTGATATCAAAGCTTATACTGTATCTTTTCTTTCTCTATCAGAGTCATGATAAAGGGACAACATCAAAGCTGAAAAACCTGTAGCCTTGAGGCAATGGTTCTTTAACAAGACACTGCTTTTTAAGTTACCTTCACTCTCTAGAACAAAGCTTAGTTAGCAGATCTACCCCAAGAAGCAGAGAAATATCAGAATAAAAAGCTCTTTTGTGCCTATATTCTAAAATTGTGATGTTTCACAAGAAAAACTAAGATTTCAATACCAGCTTATAAACCCATTTAACCTGTTAAAAGGCTCATTCTTTGTCGCAGGAAGAACTGTGGCCTCCAAAGTGCACTCTCCTCTGCATGCACCAGTAACCCCAAACAATGCCAAAGCCCACTTATTTTGGGATGGACATTCACTCCCAGGTGCTCACACATCCTTTAAGATTTAAGATTTCTGCAGCCAAAATAAAAAAACCTTACTCACACGGCGTAGAAGAGGTGCACATGTTCTGTGGCTACTGGGATGAGAAATAGCATATTGTTATGTCATACATTGGATATAAGAAAAGATTTGCAGAACTATATCTACGGGATACGGTGAACGTGACTGCACCCACACCAGACAAAAAAAACAAGTAACTGCACAACTGCAAAGTCAGACACGTCCTCTATGAATCATTACAGCTAAAGGGGAATTTATTTTACCAACATGAGAGATGTGATTTATTTTTTCAATTAAATCCCCTTTGATAGATTATCCATATGGTGCCATCTAACAGAAACCCTACATTCCCTTTAGTACGCAGTGACTTTGCAGTTGGAGATAATCACTCCTTTATTCTCAGCATTTTTTTTTTTTAAACTAAGCCAATAAATTCAAAAAGATTTTTTTTTTGGATGTCTAATGTAATGTATTCTCACCTGAACTAAGTCACGGTTTTAAAGGCCAGCTGGTGCAGGTTGGCTGACCTGACATTTACTTAAATAACTGCATTCCTTTCTGCATCATGGTTCAATGCACGTCGGTGTCCTGATGCTTAAAGTACAGGAAATAGATTTTTACACATTTACATTTTTCCACTTGTTACTTTGGTTCTTCAAGGTTCATCTTCACTTGTGTTAAGTTGGATCTTAAAGGCATTCTGCTTTTCCTTTCAATTCAAATTGAATGCAGATGGTTTTATTGTAAACCAACAAAATAATCTTTAATAAGCAATGTCTGTTAAATAGAGCTGGCAATAGTCAATAAAATATTTGAGTCTTTAAGTTTATGATAATTCTGTCATTATAGTTGGCATTGACTAAAGGAAACCAGGTGCAAGGTTCAGTTCATTCAGTTCGACCAGTCTGAGGTCGAGGGAATTATAGATGAGGTTTTTCTTCCTCTTAGAGATCACTTTCCAACTCGCAGGCCAGAACTAAAGGAGGCCAAAATAAGTTGTAAATATACCAAGTTGGACTGCTGGTTATTTCAAATAAGTTGTTAGCATTGGGGCATTTCTCATTTGAGCGGTTGTGGGCTAAAGTGTTAAACTCTTGCCAACATCAAAACAATAATTGTGGTCAGGTAACGCGAGATATCCTCAGATACACTTTCAAGACCCGCCTGCTTTACAAAAATTGTAGACTGAAGGCAAGAATGTTTGCAAAGCAACAGCAATAACAAATGTTACATGTTTTCTACTTCTGAGTTTAAGTAATTGATTAACTGCAGACACCTTTACCAGTTGTTTTTACCAACAAATATATCTTCATCTGTTACCAAGCACCACATTTACTGTACACAGTGCTGATGGAAACAGCATGATATTGCAGTGAAAGAATAATATCTGTTTCAGCCAGTTGTGGGACTCTATAGGGCCCAAAATGCCTTGGAAATTAAGCATATTAACAACATAACTTAGTAGCCTGACGCTTGTCAATTAGAATCAAACGAGGACTTGAAATAATTCATGTGATTTCCAATCAACATAAGAATATTTGCAGATAAAACGTCTAAATAACCTAGATTATCATGTTTGGTTCCCAAAATTAATCTCAGATTTCAATCTGTCGTCACTTTTTATACATAGTTGTTCATGTACAAGTAGGACTGCTGCAGTAAGCGCTGCGTTGGCTTTTTGCTTATACCACAGGTTATTTTTGTCTTAAATGACAGGCAGCATATTGATGGAGACGATGGAGACCTTCTGAGGTTGATATATTAAAGCAATTTAAATTGGACAGGCCTTGCCAGAATCACTAATATTTGCATACTCTGTCACTAAGGAACCCTCAAGTTTCAAATATGTGACTGTATTTTACCGATCTTTCAACATGGTCATTTAGCTGAAATATGTCCACTAACTTTTGGAGTCATAGACGTACAATAATGATCTAATAAAAACCTGCTGTTCGCAACAGGATCCCTTTTTTTGGGGGGTGAAAAAATATAATTGAGGATCCTGCCAATATGAAAGCAAAATCAGGCATGGACAAAACTGAAATGGATACTTGGTCGTATTAATAATAATTATTTCTCACACAGTCACTCGCTCACATGAAGTGTTCATTAATATGTCGTCAGACAGAGCGAGGTGTATGTACGACAAGCCGTCTTTCTTTTATCTTCCAATTCATCACAACACACCTACAGAAGTGCCCCTTTTTATGAAGAAGCAGTCAGGGAAGCTACATTTATACAATTCATAGCTTTGTGATTGATCATCTCTTGCTCTAATCAGTCCTAATAGAAGGTGCTGAGCGAGCTACGTTATTCACCTCAGAGACACCTTATATAGTTAGAGCCAGGAAACTGCCAATTGCAGGACCTTTTTGTTATGCTAATTTTCAATTTTGCCCGTTCATATAATCTCTTTGTCATATTCTGAAGTGTAAACATGATCATTTGATGACCATCTGATATGCTCAGCAGTGGGAAAATGTTTGACACAGCAAATGGAGTGTGTAGGGTTGATCAAACTGCAGCATTGATTAAACACGTTTTATCATGGTGTTAAATGAGGTTAACTAATAAATGTCCAAATCCATGATAAACTTATTTAATTCAACCTTGTCAGTCATTTTAATGCATGAAATATTCTGTTTACATTTGTCTGGTGCCACATCTGCTACAGAAGGAATGAGTTTATTGCATTGACTTCTCTGGAGACGTACAGAGCATTGTGCTGTAATACCTTCTTAGGAAGCACTGGTGCTGTAGTTGTGTTTGCATTGTAATTGAATGCAGAGGGGCATTAGGGTGTTGAATGTATTCGTCTAACAATATGCGACAGGATGAAGCCCGTCTATCTAGCGCAAACTGATTCTATTTAAGGGATTTGCATGCAATCAGAATAATTTATGTCCTCCTCTGGCACAAAGTATTACCGGTGGTGACATGTTGGAAACAGCTGATGGGACAGACGAGCCTCTCTGCTCCCCATTATTCAAGGCATTGTCTTGAGGAAATGATGTAGAGGGTGAATGATCACTGTAGGAAGTTGTTCAACGGAAAGTTAGTCTTGTGTTTTCACTGCCGCACAGTGCAAACATTGATTATATGCAGCCATCTTTCCCATGTCCTTGTAGATTGCAAAATAAAGTGCAGCTCAGGGAGTGTGCATGCGGCGTGTAGCATTAGTTTGTGTGTTCAATGGATTGTATAATGACTGTGTTTCCTGCTTTATCTCATAGGAAAGCCCTGCCCTGTGGACACACATGTTCAGATCGGCCTCCGGTTATTGCAACATTTTTTTCGGGGTGAGGTACAAGGTGTGAGGTAGACATGGGTGCAGCGCCTGAATCATTTATTTTGCGTGTCCGCTTTGTAGAGAATGTTTGAGGAGATGCTGTTGGACTTTCTTTGTCTCCTTTCCGCATAGCCTCATATTTGTCACCACGTTTAATCCTAGGACAACGGAACAACAGGTATGTGTCTATTTGTGGCTGCATCATTCTCTTTCTCCTATTCAGGGTAATGATTGATAGAGTGATTGTATGTACATGTTTCTGCTCTAGAACGGAGAAATTCCTTTTGCTGCTGGGTGTGTCAATATGAGCAAAGCATTTTCAGCTGTTGAGAGCAGCAGAAAGTGAAACATCTAGGGATCTAATAATAACCTTTTTTTGTGTATTTCTGCTGGCAAATCCATTATGGGTTTACAGAAAATTTGTCATCCTCCTTAAAATAATTTTCCACATGTGGCCTCCTAAGAAGTCACAGTATGTGGATACTTAGGAGTGTACTGTCTGAGGTTAAGGTTAATCAGTGACATGCGGTGTGTACAGGACCATTGATGTATTTGTGTTACCCACATTCTCAAATCAGCTCAGAGCAATTACTTTGTCAGGGCTTCGGTCAGCACTTCCTAACCAAATGTTTAGCCTAATAGTAGTGTGTGCAGTGGAGGGGATTTCAGAAATTGTTTCAGAATTCATTGACTTGCTGAAAAAACATAATGCCGCTGTCGTGAATGCTTTTTGAGCGGATGCAAAAGTGTTTTTCTACCTCCGTCTTCATTCTGGGGATTTATTGAGGCGGAAATATTTTTTATTGTTCATCTTGGTGAACTCTGATTAACAACATTGGACCAAATGTGGACAAAAATGTAAGTTCATTCAAGGAAGTCAATACAGTTTGTGAAAGAAGCAATTAAGCATTGTGGGTCTTTGGGGATGTTGTTGTAGCTGCTGAGAGATTAGTAATGGGACTGTATTCCTCCCCAGAAAGCTTTCACATGCTACATAATGCTGCTAGGTCACTCTAGTTAAGTGCCAATGGGCAACGATGTGCCACAGGGGCCTGAGAGCATGCATGTTTTCATTAAAAATTCATCAGATTATTTCACTGATCAGCTCCTCCTGCACAAGTTGAAGCTGTTTTAATCAGTGAACATCTAATTTGGTGTATGGATGAAAACCTGCACAATGTCGGCTTCGAGGTTTAAAGGGCGCTTTATACGCAGCAAACTATTTATTAGCTCACTACACAGTGTAGCACTTCATGGATGGCCATGTCTGGTTCTGTATGTGGAAATAAAAAACGAGTTTCAAGATGAAGCTAATTAACTGTTACTTATCACCTCTCTGTCTCCAAAAAGAGCATCAGTATATGTGAAATGAGGCCTACTGTGTATTCCTTTCATCAGCTCTCAGCTCTGTTTTGAGCTGGAGATTTTCCCGGAACTTTTTTAGCTCAGCAAGTCAAAGCAATCAGCATTTGAACTGCTGCTTCTCCGAGACGCCCTGCAATTGAAATTTAGGGTAATTTATCATTATTTCTCAGCTCATCTTGTCTGTTTTGAATGTCTGTGACCTGGTATCACTCAGCCTCCTGAGGACAAATCTTCCCTCCTCTGATTGACAGACAATCGAGCTTTTGACTTTGCTACATCAACACTAATACCTTTTACGTTTTAAAACCGGGGTTTTAGAACGAAAACAATCTAAGTCCACACAGGCGTTTCAGCATTGTTTTCGAAATGATTTCCAGCCATACTAGCATAACTGAAAACGACTCTAATACATAAGATCTTCCTCTATAATCTTCTTCTATATACACAAACAAACAATTTCGTAGGGAAAAACTTTTCAAACTTCTCTGTTTCCGCCTGTCCACACTACGAGGTAACGGCTGAGTTCTCAAACGTACCTGGCTTCTGTAGCATATTTAAACTCGTTTGTTGTCTATGTAGGGTGGACGCTCAGTGTAAACGTTGCAAAATGGAAAAGTAGTCGTGTGGATGTCGCCTCAGAGGACCGCTGCATGTGTTGTGGTGAGGGCAGTTCAACTCTCCTTGAAGTAGAAGTGAGAATTAAAGGCTTACATGCACTTTAGTCACTAGACAGAGGTCCGCAGTAACCTGGGTTCCTAATTATCATTTAGGGATTAAGAGAAAACACCTTGTTACACAGCTAGAGTTTTGCTGTAGAAACCTGATTTCTCCGTTTTTAACCAGGTGTCCAAGAATATTTTTATAAAAACACATCTCATATCGTATGACAAACGACACAGACGGGTACTATCAATGTGACGGCAGCATGAAAGGAAAGATTAATTATAGTGATGCATCATTGAGTTCCAAATAATCATATTGAAAGTCTGACTAAAACAGAAACTGAAATGAACATGTTGGTTTTAACCGTGAAAGGATATTTGCAAAATTCAGACACATGAACACAGTCAAGGAAACCTTTTCACCGTACCATCAATCCAAATGCTCTGAACAGCAAAAAAACAATTCTTTACTGGTATATCACTTATACACATGGATATGCAGTTGTATTCCCTTGGAGAAATGTGTTTACTGACCAGCTGCATGTGAACACAGGAGTTACAATCATCGTGTTGTTATAGTGCCAGTAAACGTGTTCTCTAGTTTCTTGCTTTAACCTGATTTCTCCCTGTAACCTGGTTTCCTGTGTGCATGCAAACGTAGCCAGTGTGACAGCCGATGTTATATTTAATGCTGCCGTGCTCTTGGAGAAGGTGACACAAGGCACAGGTGGCTTTCAGAGGGATCAAAGAAATGATGAATTCGTGTCTGTGGATGAAATTGATGCAAGAAGGCAGTATTTGAATCTGGGACAGTAGATCCGTCTTAAGGAACATTCCCTTCAGAAAAGCTCTTTTAAAACACACTGTTTGCACTCTTGCATCCATTTCCTTTGCCTTACTTGAACCATAAACTACATTTAATCTTCCAGACAGAGAATCACGGAAACAGGGATTGTGTAAGATGCTCCGAGGAGTGGCCGGAGTCTGAGGTCAGTAGATCAGGTCATGTGATCGGAGTCAGGGTTGGATCAGGCTAAGACTTTTCTTGGCAGACTTGAAGACATTGAGGATTATGATTCTTTAAATGGGAGATTTAGCCATCTAGAAAGAGTGTCTTGTAAAAGAGATGCTTATTATAGCACGCTGAATAGTTGGACAACTCTGTCACTGAAAGAGATATTGTTTAAGATAATCATGTTTTATTTTGTCATAACCTATGCTCAAAAATGGAATACAGAGTGTTTATTTTCAACTCAGTCAAGGGAAATAACCAAAATGGTAATAATTAGGCGCGGGTTTGCCTCATGGTTTAGACCAGAATGAGGTCATCTTTACTCTGTGGGAACTACGCAGTACGGTCCTTAGGCATTCACCTAATGACAGCCTTGAAAGCTGCTCAGATCGGGCTTCTCACCTGCTTCTCAGTCTCGTGCTTGCTCTTCAAACTGTCCTAAGGCGGCATTCCCACCAGCAAAAAGGCCAAGTCCTCCCAGTCATTTGAGACGGGGCAGTGTGTTTGGTCTTAAGTGGTTGGGGATCCTGAAAAAATACCGCAGCAGCCTGTGGTGGAAAAGTTTAAACATAATCACATTTTGGTGAAATGCTGCGCAGAGTCGAGCTGTGGTGACCAATCGAGTAACCAGCGAGACGGTGAGAGACTTTTATCTCGCTGCCTCGGGGAAGGGGGTTGAAAAAAACTTTAGCACAAGAAAGTAAAGAAAAATAACAGGGTAAAAAAAAACACATGCCCTTGCCCCAATTGCCCAGGAGTTGGTGTAAAAGCTGAATCCTTGGATGCCCGTTGGAGCAGTTCTGTGGGAAATGTTTGCTTGCAACAGTTCCAGCACAAGAGACAGTCCATCAGACTTTTCTTGTCTAGCTGCTGTGAATTGAATGAAGCTGCCCTCAAGTGCGGTTGTAAGTGTCAAGATCATGAAAACACTCTGACTGAAAACAATTATTGTGATGTATATAAAGTCATGTTAAACATGTGTGTGTCTGTTTAGTGACACTCTCATACTGCCACTCAACCTTGCAACGGATCGTCGCAGCACCTGATTTGTTGTGAATGCAGCTTAAGCGCTTGACAAACCAAATTTTTAGCAGCTAGGCAGTTCAGTTTCAGGTTATTTTTCCCCTCAGCATTTGGAGGGAAACACAAAGCGAAATGTTGAAGAACCAGTCAGCCGTGTGCCAATAGGACTGTGGTAGGTTGACAGCAGCATCGTTTTCTTCACTCCCATCTCAGAGCTGCTGAGAACTCAAAGCTAAGCAGAGTGAAAACATTTTGGACTATATATATATATATATAATGGTGAATTTCAGAGGTAGGCTCCGATACACAAAGAAGGAAATTTCTCTTTTCTTAATGGTGCCGTCGTTAGGGATTTGTTTACTTTTCAATGCTGTTTTTTCTGTGGTTCTATTTCCTACAGTCTGCTTAGTGTGTGCTCTCCTACAGTCAATTTTAGATTTTTTTAGCTGAGAATATTCATTTGGACAGATTATATTCACAGATTTTGGTGAAGCCTTTATGAAAAGTATTTTTGTCGACAAGCTAGTAAGTCAGTTTATCTATGAAGGGCGTGTTTTTATCAAGTGTTGAAGGGTTACAGAGAGGCCAGACCTGATAAGGCTCATTTTTATACTTAATCTATGGTGATTTACATGACAATTCCCATAACTAGCTCCGTAGCTGCACTCCTCTCTTTGTCCTTCTGTGAGTAGAGACTGAAAGAGAAAGAAGAAAGGATTTTGCCCTCCCCGACCGGGCTGGCAACTTCTGTAAGCTTTAAAAATGTGCACTCAGTCAGTCCTGTCTGTGTTGTTCTCCTGTGTTTGTGCAGAAGTCAGGGAGGAGGAGTTTTCAAATTCAAACAGCTTTTCCCGTTTCCTGTCGCTGGGTTTTCTGGGAATCAAGGGCCATGTCCTTGATTCAAAGGCTGCAGTGGGAGTGGGAGGGAGTCGGGGCGGTATGTTGCAACACCATGAATGAGCAGGAAAGGAATTCAGGAGACCGACACGGGAATACATGGAATATCCTGTACGGACTAACATACTTGGGAGAAGTAAAACCTTTATCTGTCATTTAACACCGCGTCTGGCACGTGACCCGGGTTCGGCTCAAACACCTTGAAATGCTCACGCTGCCTTGGTGACAGACTCCCAGAATACCTCAGGGTCACATTTCGCCCAAATGTCTGGGGGACCGCCCACGTTGTTCTATTCCCAAAAACTTTTATGTTCTCACTGTAAACAACCCGACCAGCTTACACAAACTGGCTGTCAGCCTGAGCTAAATTATTCCTTACTTGTCTCTGTGTCTGTGTGTGTTTATGTGTGTGTGTGTGTGTGTATGCAGATTTAAGTCGGCGTGTGCTTTTGCATGACAGCAAAGGACCCTTTAACCCTTTAAAATGATGATGTTGGCACATATTTGACTCATTCAGTAAAGCTACTGTATCACACGTCATCCAGTTACCCTTAGGCTGCCATTATTAACTAGGAATGCTTTAATACACACTTTCATGGGTGGAGAGTTCAGTTGCTTGTGGCATGGCTCGTTAGTAAATTACCATATGGTTATTTAAAGGTGGTTTTCGCAGCCACTGTTCCTCTCCATATGTATCACCGTGACTGCATTCTGTGTGGTAGAGTAAGGTACAGCATGTAGATCAAGATATAGAAACCAACGGGTGGAGTTTGTCTTTATGTTTGTTTCTTGGAGATGACAGTGGCAGTGGATCTCTTAAGGCACTAAAAGTCATAGTAGAAATCCCTATTCCCTTAGGTCACATACCTCCTGTGTTATTAGACTCCTTGCTTTTGTCTGCTGCTGAAGCCCTGAGCTGTGAGGCAGCCATCGCAGCCTTTAGCCTCCCTGTCTGGCTCAACAGGCTCCTTCTAGTAAATATGAATCCACCTTGAGCAGCGTTCCCTCGACACTCTCTCTGTCAACAGATATAATGAGACCATAACTATTCGCCCTACTTGCTTATTTCAATCCCGGATGAGAGGCCAGAGAGAGCGAAGGAGACAGGAACACCTTATCTCTTCTGTCGGGCTGAAGACTTGTTTTCATTTTTTCTTTTCTTTTTTAAAGCCAGCCCTCGCTCATCTTCTTCAACCTCTCCGCTGCATCTTATACGCAAACATATATAGTATTCCCCTATGCACACACATGCTTGGTATTTCAGGGAAGCTTCTGCATTGCTAAGATTTGAATTTGTGGTTTTTTTGGCTTCACTATTAACGTTGGCCGTGTTTGTTTTGTATTTTTTTACGAGACTGTTTTACAGACACTGATCATCATTTAAATTGTGTGTTGTCTCCGTCCATATGCCATTGATTTGCACTATCACAGACGTGAAACACAGACAGTCGTTTTGTCTTCGGGCCATATGGCATGTGTGGGTGTGTTTGTGTATTGCTGGTAGTGGTGTGTGACCATTGATAGTCACTTCTCAGTATCAGCCGCCTCTGTGTATCATGGGGTGTGTATTTAAGAGTGGAGTGTGTTTGCACACAAGCACACGGTCTGCTATGTGTGTACAAGATTGTGTTGTTTTAGTCTTTACAGAAGAGCAACGGATCATGTTGTGTGTGTGTGCGTGTGTGTGTGTTTGTCCACACAGGAGGAATGCCAGCTCCTGAGCAGAGCTCAGTGACGGAGGAGGGGCTTCTGCTGACCATCTGTAACAGTTCAACTGTCCGCAAAATGGAGGCGGACAACACCGCCAACAACATCCTGGCCTCCGTCAAAGAACAGGTAGTGTGTTTGCTCCGTTCACACCGTGCTAAGAGCCTATTGATTCATGCTTCATCTCTATGAAACCGCACTGTAGTGACATTTATTGAACCAACAATTGTCTGGTGGCTCACGCACTGTTATTGAGAAGAAATCAACTGTGCGAACTATGTGGACTTTTTTTTTTTTTTTTTTTTTTTTTTTTTTTTGCGCAGTTGCGTCAAACACCCTGTTGTCACTGTAATCACACAACTTTTAGTAGAAAGTACAAAGTTGTCATTTCTCGGCGTGTGGGATGATTTCTGTTTTAAGCAGAACTGTTGTTTGAGTGGACTTTTGTTCACTTTGTTGTCTTGAAGTGGGATACGTTTGACTTGGAGCTTCTGGTTGCTTAGTGCCTACAGTCATGGCCTGTCTTGTGCCAATGGACAACCAGGAAGATCATCTCCAGCAGGCTTTGTGAGCCTGTGGAGGGACATGCCCTCTGACTCACTCCCTCTCTATGATTCATCCACACTGCCTTCTGTTAAACACACACACACACACACACACACACACACACACACACACACACACACACACACACACACACACACACACACACACACACACACATACGCACACACTCCTCTGCTCTCTGGCTTCGCTCCAGCCCTCCATATTCCTGAGAATTCAGCACAGGGCAAACTGGGCTAAATAGATTTTGTCTATTATTAATTATGTTAATTCCCCTCTGGGACATTTCACATACCTCTTTCCTTCCCCAGAATGACACTTAAGTTGAGCTACAACGTGATAATAAATACCAGAGAAGACAATGCATTCATTTCAAATAGCCCACGGACGTCCAATTTAGGCTTGCAGAAGGAAAGTGGTTATTGTTTACATGAGTAGGGAAGGAAGGAAGGAAGGAAAGAGAGAGCACCTGTCGATGTCACTTCCTTCCCTAAAGTGTTCCTCAGCGGCTCGTCCGGTTAGAGCAGATATCCATGCAGGCGAGCAGGAAGAGCGAGTAGCCTGCCCGAGCTGTTTGCTCTTAGAGGGACCGTAAAAAGATTGTTCTCCTCAGTATTTAACAGATATGGAGAGGCAAATCAGAGGGTGAGTGAGAGTGAAAAGATGGAGGTCAGAGACTAGGTTTGTGTGAGTGTGTCGTCGTCTCCCCCCCTCTGTGCTTTCGCGTGAGTTCCTCCTGTGATTGTGGAAAGACAGACCTTCGAGGGATCCTGCTGTCGATGTAAACATGTGAGTCTGCTGTGCTGCAGCGGTGGTCGCGGTTAGGTCTGGGGCTTAGCATGACGGGGTGTTTGGTAAGTGTTGACTCTATCGCTCTTCTATTTTTTTTTTTTTTTTTTTTTTCCCCTTTGGCTGATTTCCCCTTCCTCGTCTTGTCTTCTTAACTGCTTGTCTTACTCCTTTCTTTTCTTCCGCTCTCTTCCCAAACTTCTTTTCCTGTCAGTGCTGTTGTTACAGCTGCACAGGCTTTGTCAAGATGCCCAAATAAGGACAGATTCGATAACATATTTTGATTGCATTATCCTTTTTGTGTCCATTTGCGTGGACTTAAGTCTTCCCTCTGTATTTCCTGCTGTATTGACTACTAAAACGCCCCAGTCTTTTTGCCATTATTTTGAGGATTTGGTCGTGTCGTGCTGCAGTTGCTGGTTATCAGAGTCCTGTCTTTACTCTGTTCCTCTTTAAAAGCATTGATCAACCATTAGGATGACACATCCATCATGGTTTAGTACAGACCCCATTTAAGTGTTTAAATGTCAATGTAGTTCTTGCTGCACTGCACAACTTGCTTTGAAGAACCACATTTTTTTCAAGCCTGACTCAAAGCTCAAACTGTATATGTAATTTAAAATGAACTGTACAAATTCCCCCTCTTCAGTATTTATTATCTTATTCAAATTTAATTTAACCAAAGGGGGTTGTTTCAAGGATTATCTCAGACCTAGTTTTTTATCTGTTTCATCTTTAGTGTAATTGAAGCAGTGGGAGGCGGCTGCACTCATCCAGACAGACTTTTGTGTGGATTCAGCAACCACGATGTCCTTGTGTGTCTTGTAGATGTATTTTAATTTTTTTGTTTCTTATGTTTTGTTTTGTCTTTGGTATTTATTGGAATATTTAAAAACAACAGAGTTTTGTTGTTTGTTTCTGTTATTAATCTTAGTTTTTCATTAAATTGAAGAACTCTGGCAGTGCAATCATCAGCTCTTCACATTTTTTCTTCACATTCCGTAAGCATCGTCTGAGCCAGAAAGGGACCTCGTTTATTATAAATTGCAGCAGGAAACATACAATCTGATTTTAAAATATGAGAGTGTTTTCTTTGTCTCCTTTCTTAAAAGTGTTACAGTTTTTGTGAAACTCTGTTGTCAAAGAAATTACTCTGAATGAATTTTAATTATGATTTTAACTTCATCCCTCCGTTCAAGTCCCAGAAACGTGTGATGTAATGCCAAAGAACTCTGAAGCTTTTCTGGAGGTTCATGGTAGCACAGCACCTCACTAAGACAATTTGTCACGGATCTGTGCATTTTGTTGTTGACATCTCAACTAACATTTTGCTGCGTTAAAATGCTGCTGGAAATATCTAAACTACAAGTCAAGTGTGTATGAATGATACAAGCAATGAGGTTAAGCTCATTAAGTCAGGATTTTCTATGATCTCCAAATTTAAAAGGTGTGATTTATAGAGAGCATGAAAAGCTCAGCAATGACTGATGACGAATATAATACCCCATATCAAGTCTCAGGATGAAAGGGAGAAGCACAAGGACTGGATTGTCCGCGTTTTGTACATTTGAATTTAATCAGTTTAAGTTCCTCTCCTTCAGTTATTGCAGACCTTTGGGAAATAATGCGTTGCGTGCTAATACAGCAAATCTGGTAGCCTTATAACGAAGCAGTGTTTTTGTTTTTTACATGTCTGCATATCGTATTACAGTAAAACATTAATAGTAACTAGATGCACTGTGATATTAAATTGAAGGGAACAAATATCAGAATCTGCATCCGCATTGGTGTGCCTGACGAGGAGTGCAGGTACGAGTTCTGTGTGGCGTTCACTGAGTGTTGATGGCCACATTCAATCAAGTGGCTATTAACCACTCGGCCATCAGCAGTTAACAACTGTTTGATGAATAAAATGGTTGACCGCATTTTGTCTGAGCTAACACTGTGTGTATTTACATGCATATAAAAAATGCCTCTTCATTGTCTGATTAGGAGTGCTCTCTACAGTGATTTAGTATTCGGTGTGAAGAACATACTTTTACATCTGACATTTTCTTTCCTGTCTGGTTGAACTACTGTGCAACAGCAGAGCAACTAACAATTTGCATCAGTTGAAATGAACAAAGGTCATAGATGGATGTTGACAGGTAAGAAATTTTGTAAAAACTTGAATGTGTTGAAGGGCTTTAGAATGTCTCTTACAGACCGAACTGCAAGATAACTGGCGTGAAATACGTTTTTGACAATGGTCATGTTTGAGATCATGCGACTGGTCTATGGTATGTTTCTACCCAAACAATATGCAAGGTTTCAAGTGAGTTCTCTTTCAAACATTATTCGGTAACTCACTCAGGTAAGCACCTTCAGGTGGGACTGATCATAGAAGCCAATGTCATCAAATTTATGAAGGCTGAGATACACAAAAAAAACAACAACTTTGCAAGACATCTTAAAGCCAGGTTGGGAAGCCAAGAGAATCACTTCTTTCTAATGTACAACACATGTAAGTCTGTTTTGTTTGCACACTCACAAAGAAAAGAAAAGTTATATCTTTCCTCATGGGCAAAAGCTATCTACTTCAAAGGAAACACATTATTATTGCTAGAGAATAATTATTTGTTAAAGCATTTTTAGCATTTCCATTCAGGTGTTCTTGTGCACAAATTTAAATGCACATAAAATAGCATATAGATGAAACCTTAGAGGCCCCTTAGAGGTTGTAGATGTTGGAGTGTCCTAGCAGTTGCATCCAGCACCATATTCAGCGACCTTTTGAGAGCAGGCCAAATTCGATTTTGAATCGAGTATACATGAGCCTTTAGGTTGATTAGTAAGGGAGCCTGTTGGCACCCACTGAGCAGGCATCAATGAGTGTGAGGTCAGGTCTTTAAAGAGCATGTCAATGATCTCTCTGCCCTCATCTCCGCTACCTACCGCATCTCCCAGGAGAGGAATAGCTGCGTCAAATTCGATTTTGACCTCACCAAGCACTCCTTAATGTACACACACATCTTTAATGGCTTCTCAGTATTCCTATTTAAGTTATGTTTGTGTTGCTGAGGGGAAAGAAAGAGTGGGAGGGATGGCAATGGCAGTTGATAAGATAAGATAAGATAAGATAATCCTTTATTAGTCCCGCAGCGGGGAAATTTGCAACATGCAAATTTGATGACAAGAGAGTAAACCTTGCTGTGTGTAGTTGGCGTATTAAGGGTTATTAGTGGAAGCCTAGAAATGTCAAGGCTTTTTGCAGCAATGCTGCACATTTAAGTCCATAAAGGACTCGACATATGAAGCAGTATCCCTCAGCAAGCTTCTGTGCTAATGTCAGAGATAAACAGTTTTTACCTTGATAAAAAAAACGCATGGTTAATGTCCACGATTAACAGCACTGACAGGTGTCATCCAGAGTGATGAAGGAAGTTTTGTTTTTGTTGGCGACATTCATCATCAACCCGCCCTACTCGGCTTCTGATTGGCTAGTAATCATCGCTAAATTTGTTAAGCCTATTGCTGATGAACAAGATTGGTGGAAGGGTGGTAGATAAGTGATTTTTTTTTTTGCCATACATATTGCCTATATGGATTGAATAAAATTGCAGAACCATTTGGTTTAAGTTTTGATGTGGTGTCATAATTACACTTAATCTTAACTTTAATGTCGGTATGGCACACCGATCAACAAGAACATTTAAAAAAAGCACTTCATTGCCGACCCCTTGTTTACAGCAATAAGAGCCTTAGACATGTGCAAAGGAGGTAGTTTATTTAGCGGTCTATTTTTTTGCGTTGTGGAGAGATTTATCCTCAAACGCTAGTCTGGTGTCAAATTAGTCCTTGCACTCTTATGCGCTGGTAAGCAGATCATTTCCAGAGTCAGGATTGTGGTTTCTTGCCCCTGGAAACGCTGTGTTTTGGTGTGCTCCTCTTCCTCCCCTTTTATGGGGCTTTGCCCTCAGAGTAGTTATTAGCTGTGCCTGCACATGCCTATATGTACCACACTCCTGGCCAAAAAATGTGGCCTCTTAGGCGTGCCGCACTATGGTGTTTCAACACAGCTCCTTCATGAAAACACCACAGTGGAATTTTCCCACTTTGTTGGGGTCGATTACACGTGAAAAAATCTGTCCGCCTCCAGCTTCTCCCTGGCAAACCGGAGCTACACTCTGTGACCCCGTTTTCATCCGAATCAGGCACAGCCAGACTCAAGCCTATGAGCTGACCTTGCTTTGAGTGCTTCAACTCCAGCACCCTCTTCGAAGCTTGATGAGCTGGCTGAAATATTACCCTCTTGTGATACCAGCGCAAGTCTCCCTCACGTTTCAATGAAGCCAAAGTCATCTTTGTCTAAGTGACCCAGCTAAAGGAGTTAATAGTCGGGTCGGGGCCAAGCTTCAAGGCAGTGTTTTTTGCCATGTATGCAGTTCCGTGCCATAAGCACAGCAGAAAGGCTGAATTCTCTCTGCGGGGGCGATAGTGTCTATTCCACCTCCATAGCAGAAATGAGGACCCTAATTACAATCGACTAGTGATTTTCTCCACTCCTCCGGGTCTTATCTGCCTTCCTCTCCCTAGCGCTGCCTTTGTGACACAGGCAAGGAGAAATCTAGAGACATAAGCATTCTGGCCTCGATTATAGTCATAAAAAATCGGAGCCTGGCTCCGAGCAATTACCCCACGGGGGAGCAGAACAAGCGTGAGAGAAAAAAGGGTGACACCGATTGGGGGGGGCGATGCAGGTGGAGGAGCGTGCTCAGATATACGGAGGAGAGACAAAACGCTCCGATGCAGAGGGAGGGCGCGGACGGTGGCGAGCGAACGGAAAAGGACAAAAGAGAGCGTGAGTATGATGGAGGGAGGCAGAGTCAGAGGGGCTGTCACCTGTGAGTGGTGCTCTAAGGCACTGTGGCAGGAGGCTGTCAATGCAGAGGGAAACCGAAAAGAATGAAGAGGGGAAGAGGGGATAAATGTGACATGGCGTCAACGGAGTGGCGTGTGTGCATCTGGCCCCGGCACAGTGCTGTCGTTTTTGAACCCAGCCCTGGGAGATCTCGCCCCCCCCAAACTAGGCTGTTAATACTCATCACCGTCACTGTCATCATCATCATCATTACCACTGTAATCATGCCACAGTCAATAGTGCACACAGAGGAGCCGGTCACTGAGGAGCAGGAGTTGTGCTCAGGAAGGTGGAAGCACTGTGGAAAAGCTGCTGGGCTGTCCTTGGAATGGCATGCGGCCACAGAGGAAGTTTTAGGAACCTTCACCGGGTGAATCACCAATGAGGGTTATGGCTCCGTTTCGTCCTCTGCCCAAACATCCCTCAGATGAGTTTCTCTAAATGACTGATCGTGAGGTAATCACACAAGTCACTGCGGTCTTTGTTCACTACAGCAACCTCCAGATTGACAGTCCCTAGATTGCTTACTCTCTTCATTTTGGCCCAGAGCAAATGTTCTTTTGTGTCTTGTGACTCGACTCTGTTGATCTCTCGGTGGAATTGTTCGTTCACAGGTCTACATGAATTGATTCGGCTGTGTGATTGCGCTGCTGCAGCCTTTTGGGGTTTTTTGTTCCAGTGGAGGAGATACAGATTGGCTTTTTTTTTTGTGTGTGCGAGTTACTCTTATTTACTGTCTGCCACTATGCCTTGGCATTATCATATAACAGTGTGACATAAGGGCTTTGGTTGAGGTTCAACAGCTTGGAGCTGCACAAAACAACAGCTGTAAGTCCTGTTTTTTTTTAATTCAGTCTTTTACACTTTTAATAACAGCACCAATGATAAGATGATGCTGTTACATTAGAAGCACATGGTTTAGAAGCCTGTGTGTGAAAGACATGACCCAACACAATAATCAGGTGCCCACATGCACTTGAAGCAGGTTAATTATATAAGTCAAGGTTTTGTAAAGGAGAAATTGTTTCCACTGATTCACAGAACAAATTGAATTTATTTTAAATGATGCAACATATTGCCAATTGGTTCGACTAGCAATGCTGCATAAATTGTCTTTTAGAGTGTAATTATGTCTGGCTTTGAATGCAAATGAGGCAGAAATGTAAAGGCATTTACCATAAAGATGTAAGTGTGAGGGGGGAGAAAACCCACCAGCTCTTGCATTTAGCCCTCTTTCCAACGTGATCCTTTTTCCCCAAACCACCTGTAACAGTCACACCTCGCTTACAAGATTTACTTTTGTTCAATATAGGACTTTTGGATTTGCTTATCATTTTTATTGGGGTGAAATTCTTCCTATATGTTACCTCCACAACTTGCTTCTTTCTTTTCTTGTTGTGTTTCTGCTTCTTTGTTTTATTCTTTAAACAAATAAATCTAAAAATGGGAAAAATCCACAAATTTTAAGATTATTGTTGGATCTGTTGAGCACTGACACGATGTTTCTTTTGCTCTCGCCCTCGCACAGTCTCTCATCTATGTCTTTGTTATTGACGGTCTTTCTTTCGTTGTCAATCTCAGCGTGGCAAGTGCCGGCTGCTTAACTTGCTAATGCTGATGACAGCTCCTTTCATTTAGCATTCAATGCACCAATGACAGTTTCTATAATGGCATTTTAACTATCAAGCCAAATTGTGATTTCCTTTTCATGCTCAAATATATGAAAAACGATGTTCTCAGGTTCCCACTCCTCCGTGTCAGCATCATGTTTTATTTTAAATGCCACCAACATGAAATCGTTTTTCGAGTAATGAGGTCTGGTGAACAATGTTGTAGTCAGTGTTTGCAACAACTTGTCTTTCACTGAGTAATCTGAGTACTCCAGGTCACATTCCAATTGTCCTGTTTTTTTGGTGCAATGCTTTAAGCGCAATGTTTGAGTCGGAGATCATCCTTAAAATGTTTTTTTTTGCATACCACTTGAAACCACTTTATCTTAGATTTTAAGCTTGTTTTCTATCTGTACATGTGATTTAGTTTTTAGTTTTTGTAAATATTAATATTGACAAAGGAATTTCCACCAATGATCAATGTAATAAACTATATTTTGTTGAACACAGAATCATAAGCAGTTAAAGTGTAGTGGTACAACATTATTGGACATGGGAAGCCAGCAGTAAATCAATTTTCTAACA
This sequence comes from Anoplopoma fimbria, assembly GCF_027596085.1. Classification (NCBI taxonomy): domain Eukaryota; kingdom Metazoa; phylum Chordata; class Actinopteri; order Perciformes; family Anoplopomatidae; genus Anoplopoma; species Anoplopoma fimbria. Next base: position 14,118,124 of record NC_072464.1, on the reverse strand, counting down.
GTATTTATCCTGCTTTCACCTTAAATTCCATGTCTGTAAACAACTGCAGTATGCAAATTTTCTTTCGATAGAAGAATTAAAAAAATAATTTTAGCTGCTGATCTGCAAATTTCCTGCTATAAATGCTTGTAATGCAGCATTAGAAATCCTGGCATAAATTATACTCTATTGTAAACTTGCTTTTCCATTATCTGAGAGTGAATGATGTTTTCAGTTTTTTTTGTGGCCTCTTGTCACATTATCAGCTTATACAGTAGAACAGCTCTGGTGCAGCTGTGGGTGCTAAAGCAATTTCCTCCCTCTGATTCACCTATAGCTGCTGCACACTCTGGCCATTTTACAGTATTTTTAAATGCCTCCCTATCCAAAGTGGTTATTATAATTTTGCTATGGTGGCATGACGCTGCAGCCAGTTTCCTCAAACCGTAGTATTTTAACAAGGTGACTTTGTGGCAGTTTTTGCAAGTAATTGCGCTGCGTGGTTCCTTCAGGTCTGGTCACACAGCTTGTTCTTAGACCTGTTCTTTTCGCTCACACCTCAGGCCTGCTTTACTGTCCCCGCTGCTGCAGAAAATCCTTTAACCTCTGCTGTCGTTCTCCCACTGCGCAACAGTGTTGGGCTCTCGTTGGAACGGGTCTGCAACACTGCAGTGAGGATGAGGAGCTGTCAGGCCTCATTGCCACTTAATGAACAAACATATTTCTGGGAGATTCTCATCTTTGAGTAAAAGCCATCCGAACTAGTTACGCAGAATGGATCTGAACATCACAAATTAACATGCAGCCGTATCTCTCCAGGCCAAATTCACAGCAATACCAAAACACACTTTGCCACAGATTCACAAGGGCGGCGCTCAGGCTAACGGGAACTATTAAGGATAAGATCTCAAGACTTAATTAATAGTGGGATTTGGGCTCTCACTACCAAGGATTAGGCAGCAATTCCTCTGATGTATTGCTCACAATTATTATTCTGTCACATAAAGGAAGGTGTTGAGTTACCAAGCACAATTTCACACATCACTAACGCAGCATTACATTATCCTAATTTAACATATGTGGCATGTATGACGCTGTAGGTTTCTTATTTTACATACAGGAGGTGAAATGATGCATCTGTTCAGTAACTAGCTTGTATGAATGGTGGATCTCACACGTACATGTATTCCTGTCCAGACATGACAGTCAGAGAGATGGCATCACCAATCTAGGTCTGCGTTTTGTGAACAATAAATATAGTGTTACATCTGCTTTAGACGTACAAATTATACAGCCGTAAGCGAGTGGAGCGATTTTGGACGAGGTATGGGTGTTGACTGACTTTTCAAGTCAAAATATGTGATGCAAGAAATTTTACTCTGGAAAAATACATGCAAAGGTGTAGCAGAATGAAATCCTGTGTATCATAATATTTCATTTTGACTTAGGAGAGAAAATTCTTCCATAATCAATCTAGAAACGGAACCTGCTCAACAAAGCATTAGATATGCATTAAAATGTATTGAATAATGTATTCATGTTCCCCAGAATTGAAAGTTGTAAGCAGAAAAACATGCCAAAAACAAAGCGGGGTACAGTATATGCTGACGCATGTTACATTTACTTTGGTTGTCCAATTGAATGAATTGATGAGGAAATTACGCAACAGTTCAAAAGTGTGCTGGTTGACCAATTTTTGTGTGAACGATGTCTGAAACTTTTGTAATGCGGAGAGACTTTTCATTGCGTCACTGACAATCTGTCTTTTCTTAAAGAGCTTCGATTGATTGCTGAGTTTGTGTAAGAGTCAGAAACATCTCTTTTGGATGGTTTCTACTACCACAAAAAATCTAGGGAAGGTCCTGAATATACGGTTGTATTCTTGATCGCTAGATTATGCCAAAGTACTGTCTTTCTGTACTCAATTCAAGTATTCTGTCAGCAAGGCGATATATTACAATTTATTAGGTCTCAAACCTGGAGACAGCCCTGGCAGGAAGCATTATATTATCAGGTCGTCCGTCCCTAGAGTCCATTCTTGTAAATGTGAATTCTCATGAAATTCTTTAATTTGGCACAAATGTCTATTTGGACTCCAGGTTGAACTGATTAGAATTTGGCGGTAAAAGCTCACGAAAGCACATTTTTGGCCATAACTCAAAATGCATATGCTAATTATGTCAATTTCACACAAATATCTAACAGGAGAAAGATATGTGACTACATTTATGTTTAAACACAGCGCATATACTGTAAATATGTTAATTATTGATTAAAAACCAATACACGACGGTGTAGATGGGCTGTATGTGTATGGTATGTTAATATAGCTGCATGACATTTAGGGGTTATGTGTGCGTAAGCTCCCTCGCTTATCTATGCTGCACCAGCGTTCATGTGCTGAACCAGCAGCGGGCAGAAGCCACTTCAGGCATTTCAGATGGGTCCTGTACTGTCAGCATCCATAAAGATGACAAGGGAGCCTGTATATTGGTAGCTGGGCCCGCTTCCATGTGTCATCTGTTTCGTTAGGGCCCGTCTGAGGACACAAGGGGACAGGATCTGATTCAGCTCTGGGACTAAAGGCAGACCAGGCCCAACAGGCTCATTGTTATGTCAAATAAAGGCGTTTGTAGCCTTGTTGGTACAGAAAAGCTGTCAGCCCATTGTTTATGTCCTACCAACCAAGGCTGCACCCATACTCGTTAAATAAGCATAGGTCTCGCTTAACGACCATGCTACTGTGCTCAGTCTGACTTAGTGGACTGTTATGGTGAATAGATATGTCCTATTCTTTGTCGGGGCCAAGCCTGGAATGAATTACACTGAGTAGAGAGTATTCCTTCTCCATGGCTAATATGAGCCCCACTAAGAAGTTTGATCCTTGTCCCTGTTTCATCAGACCAGGGTCCACTTTGGCACATAGCTTTGTGCTATCACATGATCCATTATAGATATATCCTTATTCATAATAGTCTCAATGAGTCGTTGGCAATAAGGAAAGTCTATTGAAATGTTTGTGAGAGATTACGAGCTTTAGAACCTTTCTTTTTGCTAAGGAAAGCCTGAGGATGTGACCGTTAAGAGGCATGACAGTAATCCGTGATGCCATCTGAGAGGCCAGTAAACTCCGCATGACGAAAAGGCTGCATTGTTGTTTCATGGTTAAGAGTAAGCCTCCTTACCTTTGCCATATTCCAGCTTCTGAAAAGTCAGCCATCCTTACCGATGGAAATTTTGCTCCAATAAAAAAAAGAAAAGCAACTCAATGAAAACAACTAAATAAATCTGCATTAAAGTATATTACAAAAAAAAGAATTACGACACAGTGATTCTAAAACTATTAACGGCTGCAACCAATTTGTGAAGCGATAGGAAAGGCCTGCAGGACAGAGCTCCATGCAGGAAGCTTTGGACTTCCTCCATGCCTCTCCAGAGTCAGAAAACAGCGGGTTGGGCCGGGCATACAGGCAAGATGCCCGCCCGCTGTAGCCCTGGAGGAGCTTTGAATATCACTAGTGACAGAGACTTATACTGCCTTATGGCTGCAACAGATGTCTCTCTCCGCTGTGCTTGATCAATATCACAGACCATCTAATCGGCCTGATTGAAGGCTAGCCAATTGTTGTGTGAAGGTATAAAGAAAGGCAGAGCTGTTTATTTCTCTTCTGTTGCATTAGATGAAGTTGCCGGACTTGAGAAGCCGACACGCTGCTAAACAAAACAATTGGATTATGAGCTTAAAAGAAATGGTGGGCCAAGAATAGTGACATTTGCAGGAGCAGGAAATCGCCGTCTTCATTTAGATAGTGTTAATTATCTTTTTTTTCCCCATAAGCATGTGCTACAGATTCATACATGACTCGCATACAGTAATTATAAGCTTTGTACATGGAGGATTAATTTGATCTTTTAGTTGTATATATGAGTGTTTGTGTGATGCTGAGTGAAAATCCATATTTATACCGCATTTGTTCCATTTACAGTCGTCTACAATGGCCCAGTGCTCCCAGACTGACATATCTAGTGGGGATGAACTGTATTCAAATATTTGAATGTTCAAATGTTCTCTCTCTCCTTCCTGTTGTCTGTGGGTGTCCATATGGATTAGACCCCTCTCTTGTCACTTCCACCTTATGTTCTCTCTCTTGCACATTGGTGGCAGAATCACATACTGGAGGAATTCCAGATTTGTATCAAGTAGACTGTGTTGAATCATCTCTCTCTCTCTCTGGAGCTCGGCAAGAACAGTCCATATTGTTTATGAACTTTAGGCTCTGTGTGTATTTCTATGAGGAGTGTGTGCACAACCAAGAGTTCCGATCTCAAGACATATCTGGCAAATTTCTTAAAATGAATGTGTTAAAAGTTGCCCATGAATTGAGTAAGTCCCTCTCCACCTTGACATTCTGCACATATTTAGAAATACATTTCTGTATTTTGATCACTGAGCCACATCTGTAGTGAGTAAGAATGGGAACAGGACTGATAAACCCTCAGAAGGGTTTAAGTGGCACAAAGAGGATTTATGGCTCATTTCTTCTTCTAAGTAAATCTGTGTTGTGGCCACTCTATCTCTGTCCTCCTCCTGGAGCTGTGATCTGCACTCTGCTAGCTTGTGGGTGTGTTTCATGTATCAGGAGTAAGCAGGCGTTGGGATGATCCTTGATATTTCCTCGGGAATCTGACCTGTGCTGGCCGATTTAAATGATTGGGATAATGATCGGAAAGTTAAAATGTAACTTGCTCAATCATTTTTTGATAAACAGAGGAATTACGCTGCTTTCTAGAGTGTTTCTCCAATAGCAAGTGACTGCTTGAAGGCCAATTATATTTGAGGAATTCGGTTATACGTAGCCAAATATCAAGCAGTAAGTGAATTTTCAACCAAGATTATTACATTGACAGAAATGGCTGAAATTAGTTTTTGTAGGTAACTAAAAAAAAAAATATATATATATATATATTTATATTTATATATTTATATATATATATTTGAGTTTCCTACAATTTTTTCTTAGTAAAAGCTAATGCAAACCTAACTTTTCCTGCTGCTGCTCCACATTACAAGCTTTCCACCAGGAACCCCTGCCAAGCTTTTAATGAGAGGCAGCTACATAAAACGCATTTTATTTGTCATGAAGATTAGCGCTGCTTTGTTAGCAGCACTATTTGTTCCGAAAAAATTGGTTTACGCATCAAGATTTGGACATATTCTGCGTCGTAAAGTCAGTGAGCTGAGTTTGATTATTGCAAAAGGTGAATGTTACCAGAGGATACAGCCACGGACATTGACTGTGAGCTGCAGGCTTTTACTGTGCAAACCAACACACCTCCACCACGACAGAAGGTAAACAATCAATTGTTCCATACCAGGCTGTACTTTTACTCTATGTAATAATACGTTGGATGCTCATTTCACAATCCAGCATCCTCACCATCCAGCATTTTTTTTTTTTTTTTTTATATGAATAAAGTTCTATCTTATCTTATCTTATTGCAAACCCGCTGCGGGACTAATAAAGGATTATCTTATCTTATCTTATTTTCCTGCAGCACAAGATATAATCATTGTTGCTCATAGCACTGCACGGGTATGTCAGCGAGCTGGAAAAAAATGCCATTAAGAAAATAAGACTTAACAGCTTTCCCTCCCGCATGCTCCCTCTCACTGCAGTTAAGCTTCATATATCTGCAACTGAGGTAGAGGAGAGGAGAGCAGTGGAGGGTGAACAGCAGCAGCAGCATGGGGGAGGGGTGAGTGGAGCATGTCTACAATGTAAAGGGAAATTTCAGTGTACCCTCAGGGAACATTCAACTGTAGGTGTGGAAAGGAGGCTGGTCTTAGAGTCGTAGAGTGGCCAAACTTCCTCAGAGGTCACAAGAGAAGCTGAGAGTGGGTCTGTGTGTGTGTCTGTGTGTGAATGCAGCTGACTGTAAACTTAATTGACCATGGTAATGGACATTACATGGGTCTGCTAAGGATAGCAGGCAGGGCGAGGATCCTGCCATGTGGAGATTGGGTGAGTGAGGCCTTTTTTGCAGGAAAAACACGAGTGTCTGTGCTGGTATGAATTTTCTCTTTATGCTGCCGTGGGTAGTGGTATAGGTGGATATAAAAGGTATTTCTACAGCCCCTTTCACACTGGTCAAAAGACAGCTAACATCTGGCTTTCGTCTTTAGTGAGAAAGGTAACAATTGGCATTTATTCCTAGGACAAATTACTCTGCAGTAGTCACAGGTATTTGTCACTATGTGAGGCACGTTGTAAATAACATCAACAGGTATTTGAAAATGTTTTATTATTTATTAAGGTACAAAAAGATATAATTACTATGCTCTCCTCAAAGCCACCGGACTCTATTCAGACAAGAAACAAAACATCTTTTAGTCTTTCCACTGTTCCAACAATCACAAACTCTGGTTGTGAGAATTTGATAGAGAGACTGAATAAACAACAGAAATAAAAACAGAAGTTCGCAGTAACATTTACACTGCTACTGGTGCATCCATGATGTTGAACGTGTCACACAAGAAAAAAACAGGAAGAGTTACCCGTCTACTGCCCATGGCAAATGATTCCATCGCCTGTTATTAGCGTGTTTTTCCGTGTTAAATAAATCTGTATATACGGTCTAATTTTAGTGGAAAAGGGTGGAAGGTATGTAAATTAGTATGTGTGTGTGTGTGGGGTGTGTGTGTGTGTGTGTGTGTGCAATCATTTTTATGTGTACAAAAGCCCCTGTGTGTATCTTATGAGTGTCATGATGCAGTGCTCAGAGCTAGAGAGCTTTGCAAGTAATGGCCTCGCTCAGGCTAGATAATTAGTCAAATGCTGATTTCTACTCGACTCCCATAGGAACAGTGCCACCAAGGCTAAATATCACCCACTGAAGTGGTGCTTATCTCTCTGTGTGGGCTGGAGAAATGGCTGTACCATAAAGTGTGTGTGTGTGTGTGTGTGTGTGTGTGTGTGTGTGTGTGTGTGTGTGTGTGTGTGTGTGTGTGTGTGTGTGTGTGTGTGTGTGTGTGTGTGTGTGTGTGTGTGTGTGTGTGTGTGTGTGTGTGTGTGTGTGTGAATGTACATGGTCTTTTTTTTTTTTTTTTTTTTTAACCTACTTGTGAGCTAACATTTATATTTGGATTTAGCTTGTTTACAGTGCCTTAAGCTTCTATTTTGTATCATCATTAACCTACATGCCGTGATGAAGAACAACACTGTAGGAGCTAGCTGTCAAACTGTCATCCTGTCTCCCTAGTATTGACTTCACATTTGTCATTTCGAAGTACGTAAAGCTCTCTCTGATGAGAATGTCCCTTGTCTTTTGGTGTGCGTGCGTGCGTGCGTGTGTGTGTGTGTGTGTGTGTGTGTGTTTATACATAGGAGCTCCAGTTTGAGCGGCTAACCAGGGAGCTGGAAGTGGAAAGGCAGATTGTGGCCAATCAGCTGGAAAGATGCAGACTCGGGGCCGAGTCGCCAGGCGCTGGTAGCAGCAGGTAATGAGAAGATGCACACACACACACACACACACACACACACACACACACACACACACACACACACACACACACACACACACACACACACACACACACATAGATAGAGAGCCACAATCCAACACATGGCGTTTTCATCCTTCACAGCGGTGACCATATTCCGTAGTGTAACCTTATGGCATAGTGATGGAGCATCCCAGTTTTTCTCAAATATGATTGGACTGTGAATCTGAAAATGTCCCCCTCCTGTCCTTTTATTTAGAAATGGACAGAATTGCTCCAGTGTTATCTTGGCTTATCAGAAATAACGGTTGTCGCTGTTACTAATTTGAATCTGCAGGCTTTTGTCCTGGCTAATTTACTCATATCACTTTTATGTTAAGATGAAATGAAAATGTAAACAAACAGTCTTTGTAGGGGAAATATTAAGCCTATGTTTATCAGTGACAGAATGTGTTTGTGAGTGTGCATGATAGTGGAGCGCTGTTTGCTCAGTGAAGCGCTGCTATCAGCATTAAAGGAGTGGGGAGCTTCTGAGTTTGTACCGGGAACTCACTCCCATTTCATCAGCTAACAGACTAGCAGGCTTCATCGTCACACCTCAGTGACCACACATTCTGTCCTGTGTGCTGTGGCTCAGACATGTCAGGTTCATTGGTACAGCTCAATACCACATACAATATCCCAATGGGCTTCACAGAACTCCTGTGTACAGGGGTTGGCACCAGTGTTATGCCGTTACATGGGCTTGAATGTTTACCTCAATTTCATTTGACAAAGATACAGAAGATGAGGTGATACAGTGATATGCAGGACTGCAAGGCTTTGGCCAATAACATCTGTATGATTAAATACTGGTAGTTGTCCAAAAAGAACAATACTGCAGAATATAACATCAAGGTTGAATATTTAGATAGACATAATCTGTAAAAACATGTATGTCTGCATTTCTTCGTAAAAGTCATAGCAACATGGTTTGAAATGCGTGATGCGTGACATTCATTCAGGCATCACTGATTTCAGTTGCACTTAATTAAACAAGTACTATGTGGGACTGTCTTTTAGGGCTAGTTAAAATGTAATTCCTAAAAGTGGCAAGGGAAATTACAATCGAGGTTAATAGACTGTGACATTTAAGAAATTGCTTAATGGTCAGATTTTTCGGGGACTATCAAAATGATGGTCTTTTCTCTTGCTTCTGCCTTTTTGCTTCCATTAAGGCCACAGGCTTTGATAGCACAGCATAGTGCTCTATTATGTGGATATTTTACTAATGAAACCTATACACTGGTCACATTCTTCATTAGAAAATGATGTATGATTGCATATAACGATATAATGGTCAGACCTTTAATTAAACATAGTCTCTGAAGCCATATTTTAATATAGTCATCAACACAAGTGCTTACAGCATGTTTGTACGTCCCTTACTACTGAGGGTCTCCATATTCAACTGAGACTTCGATGTAAGCATTGTTTTTTTAATTGTTTTTTACCATGGTGATAAATAGTGTTTTTTCCCCCCAATATCGCATCCTACTGGATTGTTATTAATATCGAGTATTCTTTCATATGAGGGGAATGTACTGTAAAAAAAGCGCTGATTGCTTCAGTGACATACTGAAGGCTTGATGATTACACAGTTCCTCCCATCAGTTCCATCATTTCTCCCTTGTTCCCTGCTGTATTAATAATGTATTTACTGTCTTTTTTAAAAGTGCATTACTGTCCAAAGTCTTTATGTAGAAAACTGAATATTAATATCATTAACTAAGACTAGCAGAGTTGAAGATAAACCCTTTGGTACCATCCCAGGCCCACATGGAATAGTGTTATTTGCATATTTTTCACAAATGGTCACCATTGGCCAGGTTTGAGCCGTACTCGATCTTAAAAGGACCAGCATACAACTGTGATATATCTGGATACATGACACTTGGTATAAACAGGTGCTGTAATGGCTCTCTGTGATCTCTTCTGGCTTTGGGATGAAAACCCCTTTGTGCTTGCACGATACATTCTTGTACTCCAGCCTGCATAACTACATAAACACCCACCTACTACCAGCAGATTGCAGCACTCAGGGCTAAGAGTGTCAATTTCCCCTTTCTTCCTTTTTAGAGAGGTGCAGGTATGGAGCCGCTTCAAGTGCTGCCAAAAAGGTCTAGATGACAGATCTCTGACAATATACACAGCCAGGCATTTCACTTTCATGTCCTCTTTAAAGAGTTCTGTGTTTTAGAACCCAAATTTAGTGTGTCCAACCACGCCCATGATCATATTTGGAGACACATTTGCTTTCCTGTGGTTGTCACTCACTAGCTCTTGACATTTAACAAACTGAGTGGCAGCACAAGATACATTTTAGAATAAAACCCAGAGGACTATGCAATCTTTCTTTAGTCCTATATATAATGACTGCCTCTAATATGAAAGGGTTCTTTTTGTGTGCCAGTCACAATGAAAATCAGCAGCCAAATTTGTTTTGTGAAGCATTTACATTACATTACATTAGTCATTTAGCAGACGCTTTTATCCAAAGCGACTTACAGGAAGTGTATTCAACATAGGTATTCAAGAGAACTACTAGTCACCAGAAGTCATAAGTGCATCTCCTTTCTTAAACAAGCATCTTACAGCATAAACCAGAGCAAAAGTATAGTGCAGAAGCAAATTACTACGAAAACAATAATTGCAACAGACTAATACAAATACAATAAGTGCTACAAACTACTACGAATAGGATAAGTGCATTTACCTCATTGTCAGTGGTCCAGCATGTTAACATTTAGTCGTCCAAAAGAAAATTACAATAATTTTTGCATTAGTTGGACCAAACAAGCCAAATACCATTAAATATAGAACATGGATTTGAACTCTAGTGAGAAGGTAATTGTCTGATAATTATAATAATAATAGTCATTGGCTTGTTGTGACTAACAGATTTTATGATCATTAGCTGTGTTTCACATTTTTATACACGTTTTTAGGTATTGCATTAGAAAAGCTGTATGGAAACGGCAAAATTCGATAAAAAGAAGATTTTTAGATTGTTTTTCTCCTCATGTGATGTTTGCTTGTGGTTACATACTGCAGCAACAATGAATCCCTTTCCATGTCGGCATTAATGTTGCGTGCGTGTAAATGACAAAGAACTGCATGTGATAATTGCAGTTGCTGATTTCATTCCTGGTTTAGTTCCTGGGACTGTTCAGTTGAAAAAAAGCTATGGTTACCATCAAAGTGATTTCAGTCTGCAGTTGTTTTGCAACATTTTGTTTGACAAGGCTGATTGCGGCTTGTTGATGAGCAGACTCTTTTTTTTTTTTCCACTGTGCACTTGTGTTCAAGGGATCCCGATTGATGTAGTGCCTCGTGTATTTGTTTTAGCAAAAAAATCATTACTGCGTCTTTGTCAGCTACATTTAGGATATAACCCTATAAAGTAAGAAGTGGTAAAGTACTTTCCTTTCACCTTGTTTCACTGTTGCAACAGAGATACAAGTACTTTTGTTGTTTGGGCCTTTAGCATGCAAAGGTAACGAGACCTTTCAGAAACAGTGGTACGGTTTGAATCAAGTTTAAATAATCAGGGCTCTTCAGTGGAAATCTAGCTTTGTTATCCAGTTTTTTAATAATATTATTTTTTATAAAGATACAAGTTTCCCATTTCTATGATGTTTCAGAAATCAGGTGACTGACGAAAGATGTAATCTCATTTAAAACGCGGACACTTTCCCCCCTGGGGGGGCATGTATCCATCCACCACCCCCTAGGGACTCTTTAAAAAAAAAACATGCAACATCATTTTCACACCTTTTAAAGGTAAAGACAGACAGAGAAGGACAAATAAAAGGGCTGTCACTGGACATTTGTGTGTGAATGGGGATTAGCTTTAACCATTGAGTTCACACTGCTTGGCTCAATAGCTCAGTGGGACAGTGGCAGAGGTGATGGTGCACTTAAGGGTTGTTATGGGAGTCATTACATTTTCATGACACCTCCAGAGTTGACCGCTCCCTTCATTTCTACAAGCACACAGGGTGTGCTCATCAAACCTGACCTCTGGCAAAACTCCTAAAAGATGCAACCTCCTCCCGGCCAAAGGGGTTGATGGGAAATAAAGGGTCCTGTCGGGTTTAGGCCCGCTGTTTATCGGCAGTTTTACAATCTCTTTACGCTGCCTTCTTCCAGCCAGCCGGTCGGCATGCAGCACGCATGGTGCATCATCATTATGGTCACCATTCTTTTACTTCATCTGCCATGCTTCAGTGGAGCACAGCTCCACCAACTTCTTCTTTTTAATTGCCTACGTGCTCATTAAAATTCTGAGAGTCGTGCTTCTTAAAGCTCACAGAGTGTCACCTAAGATGGAAAAACAGCAGCAGTCGCAACATCAGCTAAAGACCGGGAAATAAGATAGTCTTGTTATGCACAATCCATGGGCCAAACATTGCGATGATATCAGCGGATGGAATCATCTATTAATCCAAATATTCACTGTAGGTTTCTAGGTAGGTTTCTGTTAACCCCTTGTGTCAACTATAAATTAAACAATGCAGTTGCAAAAGCTGGCCTGTTTTATTTATCATGGAAAAATGGCAGAAACTATTCCCCTCACAGCCTGCTCCCTTATTTGGTTGTATGGGAAACTTGTGCCCCCCCCCCCCCCAGTACTAGTGGGTTCAGGTCTAGGGGATGTTTCTTCACAAAAAAATCTCACGTTTCCCAATGAATTGAACGGAGTTTGTCCATAGTCTACTGGGAACTTGGTCTGATGCTTTCCTGCTCTTATCGTGCCATTAAGAATGATCCCTCAACTATTGACCGAGGCCGATTCATCAACGATCCCCCCCCCCCCACACACACACACACACACACACACACACACACACGTCACACAGACACACTCCGTCACTAGATCCTATCTGTATTTGCTGCTTGGTATTGGTAGTTGTGGCTGAGAAGTTACAGACTGTGATCGCCCTCTGGCTCGACCATTTTTCTGCCACATTATTCTCTGGAGACTGAGTATCTCTGGATTTCTCTCTGTGGAGGAATATATACGGCATGCATGTCAGGGTCACTTTAGGATGTCAGGATACTGTGAGCTTATACACTCAGTGTGTGTGTGTGTGTGTGTGTGTGTGTGTGTGTGTGTGTGTGTGAATATACTGTATGATTACTTATGATTTTTTTCTAGTAGCTTGCCTCACATCTCTGTGCTCAGTTCCAGCTCCCATCAGGATGCATTCAATCCTCTGGCCTTTTGTACTTTTTGGCTTATTAAAGTGTGAGATGGAAAAACTGCTTCCAGTCCCACAGTTATAGAATTTCTCTTCCTGCTGATGGGTCCTCAAACAAAACACTAGCTGTCCACAAAGGCACCTTTAGGTTTTGATAAACAAAGATGACAGGAATGGACCTTACATCTGAGTTGGAAACATGCTCTTAGGCAGTGTATCTCTGAATCTCCTAGCTGTTTATCTCAAACAGCGATTACCATCTGTGAACCTGTTGTGAAAGGCCCAAGGAAAAAGTACATGAGGCTGAAAGGTGTCTCTTCCAGATGATTTCACACATGTCTTTCAGCATGGTGTATCTGGTTTGTAGTGCATGTATTCACTTCTCCCTCTCCCTCCCTGTTTTCTCCCATGCAGCTCGTCTGAGAAGTCCCTGCCTTGGAGAAATGCAGGTATGTCAACTCAAACACTAATGAATGTCCCTCTTCCTAACAAAAATCTGTTTTTGCTGTCCATTTTAACCAAGTGTGCATGCGTTCAGTTCATATAGACTGTTAAAACAAACAATTAAGGAGCAACAAATCAGTGCTCACTCAAGTTTTACTGTACCGGAGTGGACCTAAACTGCCACCTACCATCTAGGGGACACTTGTTGCTGTGGATATTAAGATCAGTATCAGTATCAGTGTATTTATGAGCAAAATAAATATTATTTCCGACCGCATATGTGCAATAATGTGTATGTGCATGAGCATTTGTTGTTTTTAACGTTTTACTCTTTTATTATACCTTTACTGTTTGATTATTTATTGCACTTGTTTTGTTTTTAGTTTTCAAATTTCCCTGCTGTGGGACGAATAAAGGATTATCTTATTTTATCTTATACTCGCTGCTTTGGATTTCCTTCAATACCAAAATAAATAGACTTAATTAGGTGTCCTCTCTACAGGTTTGGAACAACCTTCGATAATTCCTGTTCCTGTTTGACCCTGACTAAACCAGACAGTAATCAATAAGCACTATTAGACATATTTACCCCTCTGCTTGGCTTGTTTCTTGGTTTGGTTTATGAGGTCTACACTAAACGATAGTGGATAAGACAGTTCTGCTCAGTATCCCATGGATTTAGACAGTAAATAGTGACATATGTGATATAAGTAAGGCTTTACTGTTCCACTAAGTGCTTTTTAATTACTTAATATTGGCAGAAAGTGTGTGTATCTTTTTATATGGTGGTCTGTTAAATGTGTGTTTGTGTGTGTAGTGCAGTTCAAGCATGTTTTACATTTCCTCAATAATCATCGCTAACATGAGGCGTTTCAAGCAAGCTCACACTAATGGGCAGCCTAAGGCGTATTCTTATTTTAATATTTGTCTAAGCTATGTCTGCCCACTCACACACACACCACCGTCAGTGATGTGGAGCGGAAGGATCTCTCTCAGACCCCTTTGGTCTTTGTTAGTGAAGGATTTTCACCAGAGACCTGATAATGAATTGAATATACTAATGTATTTCATGGCTTATTTAATGCATAGTGGAACTGAGTGAATTTCTGCAATGGTCATTAGTCTTTTATTGTCAATCCTGTCAGAAAAGCCTAAAGGGTTATAGTTATACATATGCACTGGGAATATTAATTCTACACGGTTTTCTCATTTGCTGCCCATTTCCTATTTCCTCGCTGAATACATTTCATTAGTGTTTGAACAGCGCCCGGGACTAATCACAATCACTGTTTTGCTTCGTATTGATTTCTCATTGTAGTGTAGATGATAAATGATAGTCAGATGCGGCAATGTACTTTTTCTAATCTAAAATGAATTAAAGTGTAAATGTGTGGCATATAGTGTAATGGGCCACCTGTGTCTGTGAGGCTTATTGGCAACATGAGCCACCGTACGTCTCCACTGTCTGAGGGTTTCGGATAGAAGTGTTACTGTGGAAACAGCCTTTCAGCCGCAGGAAATGTCAATGCTGTCACACCTCATGTCCACTGAGGGTAGAAAACGCCCCAGAATGAAAGCTTTCTATCTGTTTCTGTCCCCCGTCTTATTGTCTTCAGCTTTGCATTCTCTCGATATGCTGACAGTTTAACATGTCTTTATCACACTTGTCAAACTTGAGACCTTAAAAATGGGAATGTTCTCTAAACCACTTTTAGAGACTTAGTTTCCTGCATTTTTGTGATTTTTAAATAATGAATATACCCAAATAATAAGTAAATTCAACAACATTTTTTGTTAAATAGCCTACTTCTGAGTTTTACTTTAATTCTCTGGAAATAATACAGAATAATTCACCCCTCTGGTGTGAAGTGAATAATTGATTCTCCAGTATTAAACATCAGTTTTCATTCATTCTTTTGTTTGATTAATTCATTTGTTTGCCCCTGCTTTGTATTTCTCTCTGTTAGTACTGTCCATTTCTCTCTCCAAAGCTCAGTTTCTCACCGTTGGCAATTATTTCCTCTAACCTTTTATTGTTTTCCAACCCTTTGGATGCCTAGCAGGCTCATAATTATAAGCCTTTGTTCCTTATCTATGCTTATGAATATGTTTTAACCTCAACAGGCTCAAAGTTAGCACTACAATCCAGATCTTTTTAGAGTTAACTTGACCTTGCATGGCGACTCTCCATTATGTGACCCCTCTGGTTTCTTTGTTGTATAGTGGACATTAAAACAAGTACCTAACAAAAGCCAGTCCAAGTCCAGATGTAGCTTTAGTTTATACTTAGATATATTTTTTGAAAACCCAAATAAGTTTCCAACACATTTATTAGAAGTAGTGAAATACCTGCAAAAAATCAGTGAGGGAAATGTAAATACACTTGTTTTAAGCTACAGACGAGCTGATTGTTTGTATGGGTGTCACTTGACTGTAAACTGTATTGTGTAGTTTTATCTAATACATAATTAATAGACAATAAAGAGACTAAAGACTAAAGTGAGCATTAGTAGTAGGGATAAATATTCAACTGCAAAATACATTTTAAAATCTATCCCCTGTGGAAGAACTTACAACTGTCTTCTTCAGTTTCTTAGAGAGAAAACAGCAACATTAACATTTACAACATTCAATTGTAACATAAGAGAGACCTTATTGTTAATGCCCAAAACCCCTGCCACACATGGATAATGAAAGCCAGTAATGTTTCATCTACAATGACTACAAGGTTTCTTTCTTTCTCTCTTGTTGTCTCCCTCTCTTCCTTCTCTGTTCTGGCTTTTTGGCATCTCATTCATCAAACAGGGTCAAGGCTCAGTATAAAAGCCCTGTGGTCTGAAACGACACAGTGTGTGCCAGACACAGAGTCACTGCTGGGATCGGAGGAGACAAAAGACTAGTTCAGTCATGTTATTACTTACGTTTAAGGGCATACACTTGCCTCCGGTCTTATAGAAACCTAGAATATCATTGTTTTTCTGTAAATACTTTAACAGGTCCCTTGTATAACTTAACTTACATTTGAATTACGTTCTCACTGTACGCCAGGACCTGACGCCAAAAAGCATTGGGGTCCAAAAAATATATAGAGAAAAAACACTTAATTGATTAATACTTGCTGCATCCTCTGCACTGTGTGAGCATGTATTGTTATTCTTGAGTAAAGTTTTAGTTACCTTGTTAAGGAGAGGTGCTGAAGGTGCTGCAGCAACAACCCACCCCCAGGTGGGTGAGGTATATTATGCATATCACTATAATTTTTTCCCTGTCACATTACACCCCAGCTCTCACGGTTGCTGTCAACTGCGATATATTTGTTTTAATTACTTAAAGCAGAGCAAGATTTCCAGATGGTTTCCACTAATATATATTGTGTGTGGGTGTGCTGTGGTAATTTGTCCGTAGGACTATTAACATGAAGTGGCAGGAAGGTTTGGACCAGTTTCAGACTCTCTAGCAGGAACTAAATATAGTTCAAATCCAGCTTTTAACCAACCGTTGCATCAAATGAATGTGGCTTTGTCATCATGAGTGACGACTCTATGATGTCAGTGTTTTTATACTGACGAGTTAAATAGCCTACATTTCTTAACTGTTCTGTTTTCATACAGTCATATTGGTTTTGCTGATAAAACATATGGTTCTGACAAGATGTGATTTACATGCTTGCATGGTTGGTACGACCTTGAGGGCATTAAGTATTTTGCACAAGTTGAATTACAGTATGTCCAACTCTAATGCTGTGGTTTTATTAGCCAAATAACAAATTCATTACATGCAGTAAATTAACGTTCAAAAGAATATTGTGAATCTTGCACAAGGATCATGATGTTCCCACATTGTAACTAGAGATGTGTATCTTTTAAAAACAAAAACAGAGAAAAACAAAGAGAGAGAGAGAGAGTGAGTCGGCGATCAAGAAAGCAAGACTAATCGGAAACTGAAACTTAAATTCATAAGGTTGTTATTTTAAGCAGGGTCATATATTAAATTCGAGATAGCAGCACTGTTGAAAGGGACCAATTGGCAAGGTGTTTTGCAAATAGTGAGGATGTTTGATTCAGACTGGACCTGCTGAAGTCAACGAGGAAAGGCTGGGTCAAACTTCACACAACAAGCCTTGACAAATGTGTATTCTGGCAATCTGAGTCCCAATCTGTAAATGAGACAAACATCCCTTAGATCTTCAGAGGTGGGAGTGCAAAATGCCAGGTGGTCAAACACCACACGAGGCTTACGTGTCAACAGATTTAATTCAACCGGTCAGTTTGGTGCAACGAGGGGGCTTCTTCATTGGATGCAACTCTCATTCTCACATCCGCAAATTGGGCAGGATTTAAAAAAAAAAGAAAAAACCTGGCTGCCAATGTTTGCCTCTGTTCCCCTCCACTTGCTGGCTTTTGTTGCTTGTGATTGCAGAGTAACTCATTGACACTGGTCACGCTTAACTAGATTGGGATTAAGGTGGAACATCGTGCACAGAGACATAACGGGGCTGATTCCAGTTCCTGTTTTCCACACTGGATGTCATGAAGAGGGGGGTGTAGGGGGTGTAGGGACATGTTAGTGGCACTGAAACTATTCAGATTTAATGACTCCACTGTACACAAGCGTGAAACTAATGTTGCGGAAATCATTGTTTGTTGTTGTTTCCTCTCATTTCCATCAATTGTTTACTGCTTTAATGACTATTATAATATTTTCCATCCAAAGCCAAAACTCTTAATTGCTTCAGACTTGAAGCCTTTCCCTCTTTGTCTGACTCCCTGCTCTGCTGTGTCTTCCCAGATGCCTCCGCCTCAGGGGACGCCAAGTCTCGGGTGACTGACAGCTCCCAGTCGCCCAGCTACCGCATCAGGACTGAGTCAGAGCAGGTGTCTCTGTACTCCCCCGAGCAGTCCTCCCTCCATGAAAGTGAGGGTCTGTTATTGCCTTCTCTCTATCCTGTGCAGTTTTCTTTTTTCTCTAAGTCCCATCTTTGTTTTCTTACCTCAGCATTGTCCCGCTAAATATATCTGGCAATCATTTGACTACAAATTATATAATTACTTCTCCTTGATGATTCAGAAAACCCGTTTCATCCTGCAGCGTTTTCCTTTCGATGCTTTATACTTTGAGTGTCACCTGTAACAACTGATCCCTCATAAAAGTTTATGAAAGGCTGAATGTATCATGGCACACTGGATTATAGTGGTGGCAGAACAGTTCTCCCCCCGCTGTGCTATTTGTCATTAGCAATTATGTCTAGGTAAAGGTCATATCTATTATGAAACCCTGTATGATGTGTCCGTCTCCCGTTCCTGTAACCCGTCCTTCCTCTCTCTCTCTCTCCATGCATTTAATTTCTGGCCTTCTTTTTCTGTCACGCTCTCTCAGGATCCGCGGGGAATTCGCGTAGCTCAACTCAGATGAACTCGTACTCGGACAGCGGCTACCAGGATGCCAGCAGTGGCTACGTCAGCAGCCAGAACCTGGGCAAGGCAGAGCTGAGGATGCAGCACTCCTTCCCTGGCGCCGGCACTGGTACCCTGGGGAGGAATACCAGGGCCGAGGGCCAGGCTTCAGCCCAGGTACTGGCAGCAATCAACTGACAACACATTGCTGTTGTCGAGCACAAAATGTATCTGTAGCGTATTACCTTCTGAGTAACACTAGCATATATTACATTTATTTTTTTAATTCAACAGTCACTGCTCACAATGTCCAAGGCCTCAGAAAGTTACATAACATAATTGACAATAGCTTGTATTGACAACAAAAGAGAATCACCAAAATTGCACAGAAGGTACACAGTGCACTGAGCACTGCTACATAATCATGCTTCATACAGCGCTGTACACACACACCACTGAGAAACCAAATGGCTCTGTCACACACGACGGAGGGGGGGTGGAAATAAATATGCCCAGAGTAAATACATGCAGTCTAACGAATTGGTTTATGTAAAGCTGCAGGGTTTTTTTAGCATGTCATAGTGATAGCAGACGGTACAACATATTTGTTAAATGTTTGTAAATCTCCTGAATGAAACAAAATGCATGAAGCCATATTGTTGTCTTTTCTGACCTGCAGGGTCCAGCAGTCCCAGCAGCAGTGCCTGGCCGTGCTATGCGGAGGGTGAGCTCAGTGCCTTCTCGCTCTCACTCTCCGGCCTACGCCAGCAGTATGTCCCCCTCCCGCGGCTCCCTGCGTACCTCTGTTGGCAGTGCCTACGGCTCCCCCATTGTGACTGAACCCAAACCCCTCTCCAGCATCTTCTCCACGACCTTGCCCTCTGCCAAGCGCAGCAGTAACGCCGGCGGCGGTGGCAACAGCTCGCCCTACTCCACGCAGAAGAACTCCCCGGCTGCACTGCGACGCATGGGCTCCACGAACTCGCGGTCGGGAGGCGCCAGTCGTACGACCTCGCCCTATCAGGCCTCGGCGGGGTCATCATCGGGCCGCATGGGCTCGCCTCTGACGATGGTGGAGAGCATCAACCCTCCACTGACTAAGCAGCCGACTCACTCGTCGTCTCCGGTCAGGGCTAGTATGACCGCCGTGCCCCAGCACTTCAGCTCCACTCTGCCCCGCTCCATGCTCCACAACACCGACCCCTATGGACCCCAGAGTTACGACATTTACGAGAGGATGACGCGGCCTGACAGCCTCACAGGTGCTCAAATGCATACACACACACACACACACACTCACACACACACACACACACACACACTCACACACACACACAGAAATGTACAGTGTTTCAGCTCAGCAGCCTTCTCAAACTCACTCAATCAGTAGATAATAACTATTATTTAATATTATTTAAATTTAAGCCATTCATGCAAAAAAAACATTATTGGAGTGTATATTACCGTAAAAAAGAAAACATTGATATAATTAAAAGTAACAAACCTTCAAAACGGCTATATTGAGTTTCATAGCATGTTCAACTTGCCGTCTTTGTAGGCTGTCACATAATTGCTTTCCATAAATTCTTCCGAACTCGTTGAGCAGAGGATTTGCAGTGCAGGCTGTAAATATTTGGACAGTGGTTCATTTTTTGTTGTCCTGTTGTTGGCTCTGTGCTCATCATACTGAATCTGAAAATAAACAGCGACTGTGAGGTCAGCGATTGTCCTGGTGTGATGACAAAACATAGTTCCTGCAAGAGGAGTATAATAGACTTCTAATCATACTTAGTTTTGCTGTTAACAATAGAACAGGACACTCACACAACTAACATGTGGCTAAGAAGTATTTTCTTAATTATTGTTTGTAGGAAGACTTCCAATTAGTATTCTAAAGCTTTGGAAAAACACTTTCACATTTAACATTTCAGTCAAAGCAAGATATTTTTACCACTGGGAGCCAAGAACAAGATTTTTCAGCTGCGGTTAAGTTGCCGTTTATATCGAGCAAATTTATCAAGAATATTGGTGGATGTTAAGTAAACAAGTTAGTTTTAATTTGCAGGTTAAAGAAGTGATAGGCATTTTAATGTTATACCAATGTAGTGAAATAATAGAGAAGGTAGAGGAAGACATTTCCACAACACATAATGGAGTTCTGTGGGAATCCATTATTTTGATGAGTGCATTATACGAATGCACTCACCAAGGACAAAATGAGGCGCCTGTTTAACTGTGTGTGTTTGTGTGTTTTTTTTGTTGTAATTTAATCAGAACAGTTGAGGAGATCAGGAAGATAATGATTGGAAAACCTGCCTGCCCGAACTAGCTTTTAGCACACACGCTGACTAATGTATTCTAGCTAAACACGCATCCTGTCCAAATCTGGAGCCAACAAATTTTACCCCACAGCCGACCTGTAGGGATTCATTCTCAGCTCTCACTTCTTCAGGGATCTCCTGTTGATAAGAATGAAGCTTTGACAAAATAATGAAAACCACAGTTATTACATAGCTAAATCACACATGTATTCACATTTCCGTTTTTATATTCAGTATCCTATTGTTATATTCTCAGCTGGAGAAAGAAATCAGAGTAGTCATTTATAACTGGTGGAGCACTTTTATTTCTCTCCAAATGGTAAAAGAAGCACTTTTTTTTAACAATACACTATATGATAGTTCCAAGGTTAATAGACTCTTTTCTGCTTGACTTCATGCTGCCTGGGGGGATATCCTCAGATGCCCTGGTGGATGATGACATTCAAGGTGATCATATTTGGTTGTTGTTGTTGTTGTTGTGTGACATCGGGATCCCATCATCCTCACTGTGCTGTGTTTGCATGTAGGTGCTGCATGTGCACGTTTGTCTGTTATTTGTTCTCGGTTCAATATTCATCTCCGACCAATTGCCATTTGGACCGTGTTTATTGTATTGTTAGCTATAATATCACATCGTGGTCTAACTCTGTAATCTACTCAAAAATATTGTCACTAGGTTTTGTTTTTAAATTGATCTATTGATATATATATATAACAGCAAACTATTCAAGCTATGTCTACTTTGAGGAGTGGTACCTTTTTCCTGACAGTCGAAGAGCACGTGTCAATGACGGCTGTTGTGTTTTTCAGCCGTCATTGACACACGCCACCTGTAACAGATAGCGATCTGTTAATAATCCAAACCATCTTTGAATCAGAGACTAGTGTGACCTTGCGTTGACAGAATTTCCTAATGTTATGGTTGAACATTCTGTCCAACGTTAATTTTCACATGCAGGTTCTTGTAAGTAGACACTTACGTCACACAGCTCTGAGTGATGACGTCTCAAGCAGACACAAATGGGATTTCAGTCTCCGTCCTCTGAGTGAACGCAGACACCAGCACTGTTCTCCTCTCTTTCTCTTTCTCTCTCAGGTAGAGCATCCCTCCCATGTCTTCCTTTCTCATCTCCCTCCTCTGTTTCTCACCCCCAAGTCTGTCCCTTCACTGTCATCCTTTCTCTCACATACACCACAGTGGAGCCTTACCTCTAACACAGTAATTTGTCACAAGTGTTTGATGAGCCATAGTGGAAGGAAATGGGATGTGATCAGAAATCGCAAGCATTTGGCAAAAGCCGTTTGAAAAACCTAACCTTGATATTGTTGCCGTTTGTGGTTTTCTGTCAGTATCTATCAGAAGATGCTTTGTCTCCTTTCCTCTTCTCTCTCATGCTCTGTCACACATTGGGTGGTTTACTTTCTTTTCTTCTCAGCAGTTCTATCCCTTTACTTGTGTTTGTTGTTTATTATCTTGTGCTCGTCTCTCTTTTTCCCACCCACATGGGTCCCCTCCCTCACTGTCATTGGCAGGAAGTCTGCTGCTGAAAAATGGAAAATGAAGACATATTGTTCTTAATAATGTGGCCATTAGGTTTGATGTCCATTTCAGAGCAGAGTGGGTGAAACTGAGGGAGGGGAAATTCCATGCGTCCATGCATGTGTGCGTTCTAGACCTGACAGCCAAGCCACCATAGTATCTTTAACCTTTGTACACTTTATTTTTTACACCTATTCTCACTTTAAAGTATTACGATTTTACTGGTGATCATTTCAGTTCGCCTCTTAATCTTGAGAGGGTTTTTTGAAAATGATTCTTGTTGAGGAATGCAGTCAGCTGCATCCGTTTAAGTGTTTGTTTCCCCAGAACAAGCACGTGCCAAGCCCGCCACCGCCCTTCATCCAGCCCTCTGCCAAGTGCAATCTGTTAAAGCCACGGTGAAAGGGCTGAGGGGGGGGGTGGAATTAAATGACTATAACGCACCAGGAATGTGGGCCATTCATCCTCAATAGACAGCAGTGTGTTATTTCTCCCTGACAATTTGCAGATGCTTTTTGGAAGTCGCTGCAGCCCTTCTACCAGGGGAGCGTAGTAAAGAAGGCAGATGGATTAGTCTCCTCTAAGGTTGTTTGAATGTTGCTACTTTCAGGAGTCAGGGCTGCTGAGTGGGAGAGATACGCATGGAGGCTCCCGTGCCAGGGAGATTCTGTCCCTGTCACTCGGTCACAGCCGGGCTTTACAGGGGATGAGAAGTCTCTGGTGGTCTCAGACGGCCTCATTAGCCCTCTTTTCATTTTCATCCTCCCCCTCGTATTCTCTCTCTGTCTTTCTTCTCTGTTGCTAACGCCTTTTTCTTAGCTCTTCCCACTACCTCCTCCTCCTCTCTCTTCATATCCTCACCCCCTTTAAACCTTTGCACAGAACTGATTTCCCACCAAGCTGCTGCTAGTGGCTATTGTGTGCTCTGCCACAGAGTGAAAGGCTTCCTGTGCTATTGAGGGTGCCACTACAGCACTCAGCGGCAGCAGCATTATTCAGTTTTACTCCCTACCCTTCACAACAACATGCCTGCCATTTCAAAGTATTTTGTTTATATTTAATTCCTGGTTAAGTGTAACCCCCGGTGCCTCAAATTTTGATATTAAATAGAATTCATTGATAAACCCTGGCATTGTGAACCTGCAGTATATTTTGCAGCTAAAATGTTTCATTTAGCAAAAACGCCACAAGAGGGGACACTAAAAGCTCAGAGACATTCACCCTGGAGTGCCTAAAACCCTCTAAGCTGCTCTGAAAGCATTGCATTAAGTGGCTCATTGATTTTATTTAATGCTGTTTAAAAATAATTTCTTCGGAATAATTTAAAAGAAAAAAGAAAAAAAAATCCCCCCCCCAAGCAATCCTTTAACAGTAAAGAAACAACCCTGGTAGCATATGTGGAGTGGGACTAACACTCAGCGCGGGAATTAAACAATGTTCCACCAAAGCCAGAATTCTATTGGTAGGGGCCAAACTGTTGTTTATAAAGCAGGTAAGATTTGTTAATATAGATACAGACAATTGGAATTCAACCCAAACGCAATCTGATATACACATGTGAGATAGCCTCCACAGCTTTTTTTACTCCAAGGGTGTCTGATAGCTGAACACACAGCCAGTGATGAAATAAAAATCGGAGAAAACCTTTTATTTGAATTAAACACAGTTTTGACAGTCAAGTTATTATTTTGGCAAAGCGGCTCAGCAACAAATAGCTTCCACTTGACCTGCACAAAATATCTACACTGTTATAGTTCATTTAGACACGTTGTTTAATGGAATGCAACCAAACCTGACCAGGAAAACCACTTTTCAGACTTCAGCTTTAATATTTATGTGTGGGTCAGCCTGTTTATTAACTTAGCCTGTACATAATGTAGATTGCAGCCGTCTTTTTAATAAACGCCAACCATTAATCTAGATACTTCATTCTCCTATGCATTAGTCATGCAGCTAGAGGTTAGCTGGGTCTTTCGATGCCCCTCCGCAGAGCTCTGCTACTCAACTGCTTGGTGCTTCAGAGGTCGGCCTCAGTGTCGCCCGCTATCTACATCTAAAATCTTGACTCGCTTTGCCCCCAAAGACCCTCTGCTCCCAAAGGAGGCAAAAGTTGTTAGTTATTAATTTCCTCCGTCTCTAACTGTGACAAGAATCCCTCATTTTGCTGGTTCTGCATGGCAGAGCTGGTGTTGAGCAGTAGTCCGTAAATGAGCTCATGCAGTTGGAGAGGACCCAAGTGACGTTTGGAGGCTCGTGAAATGTGCAATGAGCAGTAAGTTGCCAGCTGTATACCGGTCCACGGGGCTTCACAGTGTAGTGAGCTTCACTGATGTGAGGTTTGACAAAAACATAGAAACTTAGGCTGTCAGATCAAAATGGAGAATAAAGAAAAGCAAACCTGAGTTCTCTTTATGTTCACCTTGCCTTCAACTTCTTCTTTTTTTTCCTTCAGCTTTAAATGAGAGCGTAGTCCATAAAACATTCATGACATCTTAAAGCTTTTCAATGAAAGCATGAGCGTAATTGTGCCTCTCGTCACATAAAGGCATTCTGCCCAAGTTTAATTTCATCGGGAGTGATTAGCCGATTCATGCATTAATTATGGCCATTTTCAAGCATTAGACCTTTAACTATTTGGAATTTGCAGCTTAACAGCCCATCATCCTTCTCCTACACAGCAAAAGTTTGAGTTAATGTGCTCCTTTTCAGCCTCACTCAAAAGACAGAACCATTACATTTAATTTGGTGCTATGTTTTTATCATAACATACTTTTTAATTATTGCAGTTTAGTTTTTTATGTAAATAGATCGTTAAAACTTTTTTATTGTCTCAAAGAATCATGCTTAATTTTTGGTTTATTTTAGCAAATGCTTTTTTCAACTCATGTATACAATTTTTCTACTTGTTTCCATTCATTTTCATACCGTGTAAAAATTAACTTACAAACCTGAAACTTGCTTGAGAGAGGTGTCGGTGAGCACGTCTGCTTTTATTTTTGTCAGTGTCGAGTTATTGTTGTATGGTAATGCAGAGCAGACTTTGCATATCAGTGAACCGCATTACCATGCAACAATGACATTACCTTTGACAACAATTAAAGGAGACATGTGCTCTACTGTGATTGATTGCCTAAATCAAGCAAGTATCTAAACTGATTTTCACACCACAACGGGGCGGGGGGACACTTTGACAGGACGCATGGGAGTAGAAATGACAGAAGGCCCAAACCTTTGACACTTTACATAACTGTCTGTGGCTCACTAGACCATTCTGCCGCTAACGACTTATCCGCCAACCACTCTCCTCCATCTCCAGGAATGCGGAGCTCATACGCTAGTCAACACAGCCAGCTGGGCCAGGACTTAAGGTCGGCCATATCCCCAGACCGCCACATTGCTCCAATCTACGAGGATCGGACGTTCCAGGGCCCGTTGTACCGCAGCCCCAGCCACCCCCAGCAGGGCACCCTCTACAGGAGCACCTCAGGTCGGTCCCACTTGATTTTGTATGCAAAACCCAGAAGGCAAGGATAAGTAAGGATGGAGACAATCCACCCACAAAGGATATGACACAATTATAAGACAACGTCCAAAAAGATACACTCATCGATGTGTATTTACTTAATTGCCTCTTTTCTATTGGCTGCAACCTTGTAAGGATTTAACCCTGTAGATAAGAAAACACTCCTGCTTTTGTTCTGTAAATCTGCTTTGCTTCATCAGTTTTTCCTCACAAAATGAAAGCCGTCAGAGATAATGTGAAGGAAAAGTGACGTGATGGTAGACATTTAAGGCGTTACCTTTTATGTCAGTAGTCAAGTGTTGAAAAGGTCCAAAATGGTTACCAGGAAGAAATGTTAGCTCAGAAGTATAGGACTGAAGTTGAAAATGATTAATTAAAAGCAATTGTCAGCATACTGTACAATAGAGAGTTTTTAAATCCTAAATGTTCAGTGTCTTGGTAACTCTAAAGGTACATTTTGTCAGGGGACTGTGTTGTTGTGTAATAATTTCACATCTTTATAGACTATTTGTGTGGTCATTTTCTTAAACTTTGCAATGTGTGTCTGATTTAGATTTTGTCTGTTTGAGTTTGACATCAATATGGAAGGTAACCAGTCTGTCATTAGCTACCAGTAGGTACTGTGTTTCTTTTTATGTTGCACCTAGCTATCTAAAATGATTAAAAAAAAACTAAAGTACTGAAGGGGATCAAAGAGAACTTATGGTATAATATTGTGTGATATCCTAAATAAGGTGATGTTTAGGCCGGTTTGCGACAGTGTTTTCAATTTGATAATAGCAAGCCCACTACAAACTCCATTTGGTTTTCTTACTTATTTATTTATTTATTCTTATTCATGAGTTGGTCTCCGTATTGAGTTTTTGCTCAAAAACACCCGTTTTCTCTTCCAATATGTTGGAGATTAGCTTCTTTCAGGTGATTTACGTCCGGTTAAAAATAAGATATCCTGTTTCCTGGCATGTAATTGTTATATTTACCACCAAAACATAGATGACTCCTGGAGAACACTACTGTTTGACACGTAATTTATTTCAGTCGTGTTCAGGTCCCCTTTTTTTGTAGCTGATTTCTTCAATCGATCTTCTTTCAATCACACTGTGTACATACTATATGTTTATTTATATAGTATGTCCAATTCATTATTCATATTGCACAACTTTTTTCTCATAACATTTTCATTTCAAGCAGACCCATCTTTGCATTCAGAGCCCTTTATTGCCCTTATCAAGTACAGATGTTCCCTTTTCCTTCAAATCTCTCCGTCTTCTCCTCTTTTATCCGCGGCCCCTTGACTCTGCAGTCTCTCCTTCCTTTGGGAAACACAATTTCTCTGTCCATCTGCCCTTTAGCTCTGACGCTACCTATGTTATGTCTTTCTTCCTTACTGTTTTTCTCTCTTTTGCGCTCTATTTTTCTTCCACTCTGTCACCCTCTCCTTCCCTGCCTCCCTTTCTGTTCCTCCCTCCACTGTCAGCTGAAAAGGGTGAGACATGAGTTAATAGGCAGGTACTGATATGTCATCCTGCCACAAAGGAGTCCATTACCCGTGTGTCACACTGAGAATGGAAAGAAGGATGGAGGGGCTGGAGGACAGCTTGGTTACCCACAGCCGGCTCTCCTCCAGCTCTCCTGATGTTGGCATTCTCGTCTCATCATCCCTCCTGCCTCGGATACACATGCTTAGTTTGCACCGACACACACACACGCTCCATTCAGCTTTCTCCTTGGCACACAGGAGATCTGCTTGGACCGATAAGTTCACTAATAAATGCTATTGATGCTGCGAAGAGGCCCCCAGACGGTCCACTATAATGTGCTTATGCCAGCTATACTGAGGAAAGGCGGGTGGGGACGGAGCTGGAGGGGGGTGTTCAATATCGAGTCTTTGTAAGAGCTACCTCATTAGAAAAATCCAATTTGATCCCAAAGTTTTCTTTGTTACGTTGTGAAATGAAATTTCAATGGGCCATTTCCCCCTCCAACATCTTTTCATACATTCTTTGATCTTTTTTATGGAAGTAGAAATATTGATCCTTGGCTGAAAAGATGAGAAATGAAACCCAAATAGTTGTGCTGAAATTGCACGGCTATGCAATGTTGTTCATGATTTGTGCCCCAGTGTCTTTGGCTCTATTTTTGGGAGATAACCATATTGCTGCGGCCCAACATAGAAGTGCACTGATGTGAGAAATTGTGTTTTTGGAGCAGCCCCACCAGTTTGAAACGTCCTGGCTCCTGGTAGGAAGGGAGCCGGGGCATGCACATGCCCAGTCCTGCTGGCACTCTGATAGTGATCTAACCAGCGCAGCAGTCATGCTGCCACACATCACGTGGCTCTGGTGAGAAGGAGGGCTGAATCCAACAAGCTTGTTTATGCAGTTCTGTGTTTGTGACCCATTGTGGTAAAAGAAGTAGGTCATAATATGTCTTGGAGCTAATGAAAAGAGGAAGACGACTGAAGGGAGTTGTTCGTCAGGACTAGGTTTTGGACCTTGGAAGGATTGCTTCTCTGCATGTTTGTGATGCTTCATCTTCACTGGTGTATCTCTGACTGTTTTGGAGCCGGTCATGGTTTTACCGTTGCCGCTCTCTGCTGCGTTTGGCAAAGTTAGCCTAACAACACAGTGGCACAAAGGAGCGGGAAGATTTGTTGGATCTTTGAGCAAGTGGAGTCCTCCTGTCCTCTTTGGAAAAAAGCCAGCAGGATCCCTTTGGTTTACCATAATCTTGTAAAAGCAAAACAACATGCAAACAGCCCCTTGAAGAAGAGGACTTCTGCGTTGTGGAGCCATGGGAGCTGTGTTTTATCCTCCTCATTAATTGGTTCCAGATTTGAGAAGTTGCTGAGTCTGACGGAACGGCCGCATGTTTTTATTTTCAGCTTGGTTTGAAGTGGTGTGCTACCGGTGAGCTGAGAGTTTAGCTGGAAATGTTTGAATGCTGCTAATCTCCACTAACAAGGCTTTGTCAGCTCGCCTCCGTGTTTTTCCTTTTTAAACTTTTTTTTTTTTTTTTTTTTTTTTTTTTTTTTTTTTTTTTTTTTTTTTTGGCCCCTCAGGTGTGGGGAGTCTCCAGCGGACACCCAGCCAGCGCAGTGCTATGATCTACCAAAGAAACAACTATGCTCTAAACACAGCAGCCACCTACGCTGATCCGTATCGCTCAGCCCAGTACCGGCCCTCTGATCCCAACTACACTCGCCAGGCTGTTGCCATGGATGATGGTGCTAACCGCTCACCCTCTATAGACAGCATCCAGAAGGATCCCAGGTAAGCACTGCTCACATTTTAGGGTAATGCTGTATTTTGAATAATAAGATGTAGTGGTTAGCAGCCGGCGTAGTGTAGCAGGAAACAGTCAGCCGAAGGTTCTACTAACGCTTACAAGGCGTCGCTGTTCTGCTGGGTCAACACCGGTGTCCTCTTTCTATTCAAACAGGGAGCCCCATGAGTAGTCACATGCAGCTCTAGCTTTTAAGCTGGCTCTACCATGCTTGGCCTCTCAACAAAAGACTCTCACATACGCCAAAGTGCTGCGTCTGCTCTTGTCGTTCAGACCTGTAAGCGTAGAGAGTGGGTTGACCTCCGCAGTAAACCCCCTGACCTTGCACATCGGGAGCTTTGTTTACACCCGTGTATGTTGCTGTAGTGAAACTACTTGTAGAGAGTTCACCAGGGGGGGACTACATTACCGAGGTCTGTTCAGGAAGTAAAATTTCCTCCTAGAATATCTAACAGGATCTCTGTCCAGGATGTTTTTCGGCTTTGTGCTGTGATTTAATGAAAACTAAAAGAGGTTGACCAGCCTGGGTTCTTGATGCACGTAGTTCACCCTAAGTGATGCAGACCATAGCTGCCACAACTCAAACTGTATGTTTATAGACAGATGTACATTTTTAATAAGTAACATGCCAGAAGATAGTATTTTTTATTGACTTGAAAAAGTTCCCAAGTGTACATCAAGAGCAGTCTAGAGACGATGCATTCCTCACTTCCTTCTTTAGTGTACTGCATTCAGAAAAGCAGCAAGTGTGACCAAAGTGGATTTTTTTTATAGAACTGGATGTGAATGTAATTTCCTTTGCTTATTAGTTTGCCCTTAGGGTCTGATTTATTCATTTTGATCCAAAGTGTGCCTGTGTTTTAAAGGAGAAACTTAATTTCTTCCTCTGTCGCCAAGCTGATGCCTTTACACCCCACGTTTAATTCTAGGGAGTTTGCTTGGCGTGACCCGGAGCTGACTGAGGTGATCCACATGCTGCAGCACCACTTCCCCTCAGTGCAGGCCAACGCAGCCGCCTACCTGCAGCACCTGTGCTTTGGTGATAATCGGGTTAAGACTGAGGTAGGTATTGTGCCACCGATGCCATACTGTGTCTTATTGTAATGAGTCTTTCAACACCTTAACTCAACCACCTTAACTTCTGATAGTTGGCACACAGAATAACCACTTTTGTGTGATTTAAACAGTTCAAATTGTGTCATTTTGTTTAAAGTGAAGCTGCAGTTTATCACAACCTTTTTATTTTGGAGGTTCCATCCAGTTCTTTTTATTGACCTCAAATGCAGCAACATCGCTAAAACTTGTTCCAACAGGGCATCCAGACAATCAGACAAGTCCTAAACAAAACCCCAAGAAGGTAGAATTTTTTGGAAGGGAAAACAAAGGCAAAAACTTCAATTTACAACCCAAAGTGTCCACATGTTCTGCTTGAAGCGTTAGCCTCAATACCTGCTATAGTTGTGCACAGTTTTCCTGTGCAGTGAGAGATTATTGAGGGACATTAAGGCTCCCCTTTAGTTTTAATGGGTTAGCTAATCTGCCAAATACTTTGGCTTATCTTGTTCTTGCTGGTTGCATGATGGGGCCTATTTTTAACGCTCTTGTCTCACTCCAAGACCCAAGCCATTATTTAAGTGAGACAATGTCATCATATTTAATAGAACTGATGGCCATAACTACAACAGATAAAACCCCAAGTTGTTAGTTCATAACTGTTGGAGGAATTAAGATAATTTTGCATAGACACTCATGGCCACGAGAGGATGAATCCTACTGACTTTGGCAACCTTTATTTATGATTCAAGTGAAATGTCTAACTTGCCACAACTTTTGAATGGATTGCAAAGCTATTCATGTCCCTCTCAGCATGACTTGGAATAACTAAAGTGATCCCTTAAATGTTAGTTACAGATTGTACGACTGAATCCCACACATAGACACTTTCACGCTGCTCATTCGTGCCATAAACCAATGGAAAAACGAACCACACAGCAACTGTTAACTCAAAATAGACACACAGGACTCCATCGTTCTGCACGTTTTTCCCTCAAAGCATTAAAGGTCAAGTTTGTCCTTTCTCAATGTAATGCTGAAAGAGGAATAAGACATCAGAGATGAAGAATGTATTTTTTATACTAGCGTGCAAAATGTCATCATATCACAAAATGATTCATACTATACAATGAAAGGCATGAAAGATAGAGCAATCCTTTCCTGGTACCTTTCATTCTTCTCTGAAGATGAAAACGGTAATGTAGTCTTTTAAACCTTATCTCCTGTGGTAAAGGCTTTTTTTTGTGGACATAGATTAGCAATTCAAATAATTGGTATCCGAGTATGATTAAATTCCCTGCATGTGGATTATCTGGTCATATGAATAAATCTATGATTTTTGCTCTCCAAAGTATATAAGATGAAAAAAAAAAAGCTCTTTGTGGTCCGAATCTTTTCCCCACCTAATGTCACTGACATCGCCCATAGGTGTGTCGAATGGGAGGAATTAAACATCTGGTGGACCTACTAGACCACAAGGCCCTTGAGGTCCAGAAAAACTCTTGTGGAGCTCTGAGGAACCTGGTTTATGGGAAAGCTATGGATGAGAACAAGATCGCTATGAAGAACGCGGGAGGCATCCCTGCTCTGCTCCGCCTGCTGAGAAAAACTGTGGATGCAGAAGTGAGGGAGCTCGTCACGGGTAAGTCAGCATGTGTGGAGGATAAATCTGCATTTCAAAACACTGAGGTGAATTCTGAGCTTGATGGTTTCCCGTTTAGGATGTGGGCATGTAGTGTCCATACTGTTTCTTTACCCCTCCACCCCACTTTAACATTCTTCCACAAAACTATGATCCGCTATAAAGCTCCTCCTTCCGCCATGACAAGAAAGCAAAAGTACACTTCCTTTCATCTTATGACAAGTTTAAATATCAAAGAACTTTTCGTCTAATTTTCTTTTGAAAATAGTGAAAAAAATCTCTGTTTCAATTTTCAGTTAAAATTGCATCTTTATATTACTTGTTGTTTTTCCAAAAAGCAGTCCAAAACCCAAATATATACAATTTGCATTCATTTAAAATAGAGAAAGGGGACACATATTCACATTTAAGAGGCTTGAATGTATAAAGTTTTTGCTTGGTGAATAACTGAAAGCAGTAATAGTTTATATTTTTATTATGCTAAACTCAAATAACAATGTAAAAATATGAGAGGAGCTTGTGGTGATAAACCTACAGGTGATTATTACCTGAAGCTGCAACTCCCTTCGTCTTTACGGAGCTTTATATGTAGTTTTAGCTCATTGTTTAGCTCTTCAGCATTAAAAGCTGTTGTTTTGGGTCTATATTGTAGAGAATTCGATCTTTAGCAGGTTGAGCGCAGGGTTACATAGTAGGAACATTGTGCAGAAGATCTTGAATTATTTACCAGACAACGCTGGAGGTGCTTTATGGCGGTTCGTTATAACACTGTGTTGGGTCATGACTTAATGGTGCTGCACGTCATGGTTAACTATTCAATACTACTCATAGAGATTGGGCATGAATTATGAAACTACTAAACAGTTAAGTAGACGACTTACTGTGGCTTATCCTAAGATTGTGATTGTTGTAGTAACAGAGTCAAAGAGGCTTTCCCTTAAGTTGCTGCCACTGCTGTCACTACTGCTTAGAATATATGCAAAGAAATGAAACCGCATTTTCAGCGTCTGCAGAGAGATTTAGCTCGCGTCTCTGACTGAAAACAACTGTATGTGACAGTCTGTTTGTCAGTATCCTCCTCTCTGCTATTGCACTGCGTGCCGCTCAGTCGTGTTTGTGTGTCGTCTAAGCTCTGCAAACAGGGTCTAAATCTGTGTTGTTTAGGATCAGGGTGGAGCACTCGTGAAATAAGCAAGCCAAGACGTTTGGCTCCCAGGTGGCTGAGTCAGCTGCTTGAGCTCGGCTCCAGCCCCCGCTCTAATATGGCCTCGGGTAGCAGTCCAGCGGGGCCCCCGAAGGAAAACAATACAGTCAGAATACGTACACAACACATGAAGCATTTTTATTGTTTGTCTTCAGTAACGCATACCAAAGGATCACCTTTTTAAAAGAGCACAAGAGCAGAATTTGTCTTTTAATTTGTCGCTGTTATAATTAGGTACACAAGAATCAATGGTTGAAATCCCGTAATACTTTTTTGGCTCCCTTCATTCACATTTCAAAAGGTTGCCCCACCAGAGAAAGCAGCTTTAATGTGAGGTCTGTTTTACTTTTTTTCCCCGACCAGCCTGAGAGCCTGCTGCAGCTAATTGTAGTTCAGGCCCCAGACTGGGGAGCAATTAGAAAAGGTCAGAAGTGCTGCATCACCTCTGGTTAATTACGGCTGATGAGAACAATCCACATAAAGAGCTTTCAGCTGGATGACAAGAGCATCCCACACCAAAGTGGAGCAGCCAGAAATCACTCACTCACCAGCAGCACATCTCTACTTATAATGCACTGTTTGGACAATGCTGAATATAAATGAATTATGACACCTTAGAAAGCAGCAGCAGTGTTGAGCCGGTGAGAAAGCCAGCCAGGTGTCAGAACTCAGCTTGAGAAGCGTTGGGGGCTCCCATTAGCGTCAGTAGCTCCTTCTCGACTCCGCTGGGAGGTCCAGGTGTCACCTGTGCGTCATTAAAAGTAGCTGCAAGAACAGGCCCCCCCCCTGCTCCGAGGCCAGAGGTCGTGTTGTGGGGACACACACAAAGCGATCCTTACCTGCCTCGGTTCCCAGCAGCTGTTGTGGTTATTGCGCTGTCCTGTAACAGCCCCTCAGATCAAAAAGGCCAAACCAAACTGGTCTCTCATTAGCTCCCATACTGGGGATGCCTGAGACCAGCATGCACACACACAAGCTATGTTTTGTGACCCTTTGTTAGATATTTCAAGGCTCCTTAGTACATAAAACTCAACCACATTGTTAATCATGAGTTTATTGGGTTTCAAGCTTTCGAGAGTCTAATTTTGTATTTAAGTGTATTTAAAGATAATTCTTTGTTCTTACAGAGAAACGATTTTGTCAAATAAAGTGTCACTTATTTAGGAGATCATTAGTTCGGCTGGTATGCACTAACCACCTCATCTAAACTCCTCATCTGTTGCTAGAATAAACAAATCTCTGGAGATAGTTTGGTTAGGCATTGAACTTAAGAAACTCCTCATCTCCTCTTACACATAAAACACTATCGCTTGTATTGTCTTTGTTCCTGTCATTGCCTAATGTGACCATGCCACATTTATTTACATTTTGAGTCAGTTGATAGTGAAAAAAAACACAGAATGAAGATACCGTATTTTAACACAATCCTGTTATTGTTTGCTTTTTTTAAATTTGGCTCAAGTCCTGCTCTTCAAGAGAACTGATATTATTTTATCTAATCAATATGTCAAAACATACTTTTTGGGGAATCTAGTGAACTTAAAATCTTGAGCGCTTTAACAGTTGAGCTGTTTTTGTATTTGTCAGTTTATCAAACTAAGAAGTACTTTGAAAAGTTTTCCACAAAGCTGAATAGTTGCCCAGTGTTGGCATCGATTGTTTGAGAACAAAGAATGAGGAGGTTGAGACCTTTTGATCAAATGAAAAATGAGAAAGTGAATTTGATCCCAAAATAAATCCAGTTATAGCCGTGAGCAGCATTGCACTGACTTCCGCTGCATGAGGGAGAAAATGAGAAAACACCCACCAAACCTCAAAAGTACTCCGCAAGCTGCTCGTCTGAGGTTTAGTCGATGCAGCATCGACGAGTTTCCAGTCCAGCTCCCAAAAATGTAAAGGTTAATAAATTTGTCAGTTTTTTTGAATGATCAGCAGCTTTTCACAGAATGAACTAAATGCTGACCCAGTTAATGCACCTGACAAAGTTGATGAAATGCTGCCCCGGTGGTTTAAGAGACAAAGATCAAAGGAGCAGTCTGAAATTTTGGGAATCAAACAACAACAGATCAATTTGATCTCTGTGTGTCTAGTAGAGATAGTTGCAGGTTGTGTTTAGCCGTGCAATGCGGTAACTCTACAGCTTGTTTTGTTATACAGTGACTTGTAACTGAGCGGGCTTTGAATATGAATGATATTGAACGGATACAGGTCTGAAAGCTCAGTGTTATGATAGTTGTGAAAATGTGACTGTTGGGTAGATGGTGTGAACTATAGACCCTGAAACAGATATCCAACCTCAATGAACCAGCACTGCAGACTTAGGAAATACTTTCCCACCCAATGTTGTCTATTATTTACCTCTCTCACCTCTTGTGTCCCGTCTCTCTACTCTATCAGGTATCCAATGATTTGAAAATTTGACATAAAATGTACCTAGCCACTTTCATACTATATTCTGCGCCTTTGTGGTAGGAAATACCTCATCAGCGTTCTCTATCTGTAATTCAGCCTACTATTTTCAGGCCACTTTCACTTTAAGCGGTCTCTTTTTATACTTGAACGAGAGTATGTCTAATAGAAAGGTGCACCCTGCACTGCAAAGACAGAGGTGAAAAAGCAGAGAAACAACTGCAATAAAAGGGTGACACTATTGATTTTCTACATGCAACTCTGGCGATCATTTACAGATAACACCAACTGTGCTGCAAAAACTCAACCGGCAACGATCAGCAAACAAAAAACTCACTGATGGTCCTCCTGACGGCCATCTGACCACTGGCTCCATGTGTCAGGGCCATTTAGTCACCAGTATAATTGCTTATCGATGGTCAAACGGCTTTTGGGAACCAGGAGAGAAGACTTCCAGGAGAGACTGTCTGAAAATGTGTGCCGTTATCTCCCCCCTCTCTCTATGACAGCCAGCTTTTCACCCCGGCTTCCAGTGTGGCCTTTTTGGGACATTTAGGTACACGTTTGCCTTCCAACATGCTCGGACAACACATTAATACAAACTACTTTATTTTCTTGCATAACCCAGCCCTTAGACTACAGTCAAACAAACACAATCCTTTCCAGACGTTTAATTCCCAATCGATGATCTTTTGACATTTTCTCCTCTGTGCATCGCATCAAAGCACTAGAATCCGCCACAGCTGAGCTACCTCAAGTCAAGAGAAATGTCCGCCCAGTTTTCAGTTCAGTTAGCTCTTGGATCAATGCTTCAAAAGAGAGAGATATTCTAACCAGCTTTATAATATATTTCCCTCTATCTCTGTATTGAGCCTCTCCCTCCTCTTGCTCTATTGAGTTTAACTCTAGATAGACGTATTGGCCCTGGTGTCACAACAGTGTTTACCTTCGGTCGCTGTTTCAAAGCCAGGGACAAGACACTTGAGAATATGAGCAGAGAACACAGTTTGGTTCACACAAGCAAACACACACACACACACAGATTTGCTCCATCTGACTGTCAGATATGACTTATTGCCGCTGGTGTTGCACCACTAACAGCGTTGTCAGTCACACCTTAGTGAATTTCGCCTGTTGATTCCTCCATCACGCTACCGGCTCCACAGGACCAGTCTGAAATCCTGCATGTTTCACTTCTAGAAATTGTCATTAGATTGGGTGTGGAGGGACTAGAGTGGGGTTGTGGAGTTGAAATGACCAGAGTAGTTGGTCAGCAGGCGTGGGAATTTCTGCCTTATCACTGCATTAGTGGTCCTGTTTCAGGGCATTCCTTTTGTATCAGAGTATCCCGTGAGAAAGGCAAACACAGAACTGAATGTGCTTGCGCAAGGAGCAGAGCTCTATCACCGCAGAGGGATTTGATTGAAATGTATCCCACTGCCTGAGTGGAGCAGAGATGGTAGCCCCATCCGATGCTAGGGTTTCTGCATGCAACCCCACTCACACTGCTGGCAAGCTCTGATAAGAAGCACATGCTGCATGCTTTTCTTTTGGAGATCCATGCATCAGTTTATCCTCAGCTTTGTATTGACATTTTGTCAAAATAAAAATGAAATAATGACATTTCACTTATAGATTTTAATGTTTCTTTAAAGAGCTTTGATGTGGTAGTAAGTGAAATGGCTGTTGATTAAATGATTGGCAGGAACACCGCTTGGCAGACGCGTATCTGTCTATACAGCTTCTTGCCAGCAGTGTGTCTGAATTGGACTCCTGGGCTACATTATAGACTATTATTGTCTCTGTTGGTTCAATGAGAGAGAGAGGGGGAGAGAGAGAGAGAGAGAGTGCAGCCTGCTAAGAGGAAATAAAAAGCAAGGATAAAAGAGAAGATGTCGGGGAAAGCTAATCATTATTTTTGACCTCTACCATGGAGGCGCACTTGTATACAAGGTTCACATACACACATACAGAGTTCAGTCTAATAGCTTGCACTGGTCTGTAGATCATGTACTTTGTTCTGCACTTACAAAACCAAGGTCAAGTTGTACTGCAAAAAAAAAACAGGAGCAGTATTGGACACAGGTCATGAAGTGACTACTAACACACATGCACTCTGTAGTTTTGTCGCAGCAGCATTTTTGAGCGTTAACCGTGTACTCAGCTGCAGCATCAGCCTCCCCCCAAAGGTTGCTGGTGCCTTGCACAAGTCCGCCTGTGCCCTAGTATAAGCCTAGCAGCAAGAGGCATCTAATTAGGAGAACATGCTACATGCTGGCAAATCCTTGACAGATGCAGCATCAAAGGCTGCCAGGACTGTGCATAATTATCAGTGGTTATCAAAAGTCTATTTGAATTGAGTGAAATGACTCATTGAATCATTTTCTAAATCCATTACATTATTTATAATTTATTTGAAATAACGGAGCCTTTGCCATATGGTTCTCCGCCTCGTCCTATTTCTTTTTTGCCCGTTTCAAGCAAATCATCTTAGCCCCGAGGATATTCTGCCAAGATAAAATTTGACGTGAATGTGTGATGCCTTGATGCTCGAGCTGTTCGAGCTGTTCTTTCATTTGTAAGGAGTATTTTTTTCACTTTTTTGTATGTCAGTCTCCATTTGTTTGTTTGCGGACACATCCACGCACACATCCACTGAGCTATTAAAAGCCCAAGTTGTTGCTATCTCTGTTGGGTTACCCTAACTGCACATGACAGCTGACATAACCCCGAGGTACGCGTGGCTGCTTCTCACTGCCTGTGTTTTCATGCGGGCGTCTCCACAGGGTTGCTGTGGAACCTGTCGTCATGTGACGCCATCAAGATGACAATCATTCGGGACGCCTTAACAACTCTCACCAACACTGTGATCATCCCTCACTCTGGATGGAGCAGCTCCACCTACGATGACGACCACAAGCTGAAGTTCCACTCCTCCCTGGTGCTGAGGAACACCTCAGGCTGCCTGAGGTAAACCACCTGATGAGCACACTTGGCACTAGCACCCCTATGTGGACGACTGACGCTATTACACCTAGTGGGGAATGAGCTCATCATGTGGCGCTTCTTTAAAAGCTCTGTTAATATTGTCTTTGAAGAAAATATAATACAGACGTGACCCCACAACAGTAACATTTACATGATAGTGTCAAATAATGATTTCAATAAACATCAAAAGAAAAAAATACCTAAACTCTTGTAATTTTGCATATTTTAGTCAAATAGCTATGACCCGTCATGTCTCTGTTTCAAAGTCATCATCATTTCATAAACTATTTCAGTCAATTATGTATTATTGCCAGCTTTTTCCCCTGGGTGACTTCCTTTGAAGACAGTGTGCTGCATGTAGAGTTTAGCCTTTAATTGAGCCTGTGTGTGTGTTTACGCATCCATGCATAGATGTGGTCGAGGTTGTGTATGTGTGTGTGAGAGCACATTTAGTTAGTTCCTTATTTACTCAGCAAAGTGCTATAATGACTTCAGTCAGACCACACAGACACTTCATACATTATGGATGGTTTACACATTCAAGTGGGGGGGACACACACACAGCTGGGTTTTTGTGTATTTGCATATGCTCATTTGTTTGTTGAGTGAAGCCACAAATCAAAGGCCTTATTTATTTATTTATTTATGTATGTATGTATGTATGTATGTATGTATGTATGTATGTATGTATGTATGTGTGTGTGTGTATGTGTATGTGTGTGTGTGTGTGTGTGTGTGTGTGTGTGTGTGTGTGTGTGTGTGTGATCTGCTTTTCAAAAGGAACCTGAGTTCAGCTGGTGAGGAGGCCAGAAAACAAATGCGCGTTTGTGAAGGCCTGGTTGACTCACTACTCTACGTCATCAAAGCATGTGTAAACACCTCTGACTTCGACAGCAAGGTATGCACTTAAACAGTTCCCACCCCCACACACACACACACACACACACACACACACACACACACACACACACAGGAGGAAAACATGCTGCCACATGATAAGAGGCTCTGGTGAAGAATCCCACTTAACCCTGTTTGAATCATTTTATTACTTTATTTATGTGTCGGAATGACCTCCACAGCATCCAGCAGCGACTATTTCATTTACCCTATCAGCCAAAGAACAACTCAAACATGCACAACATTCAGAATCTGATAGCCTAGCTCATTGACCTGCATATAGAGTATATGAATATTTTTCTATCTCGGTCTCTCAGACGTGTTTCTGTAGACTGTAAAAGACATAAAAAGTGAAGTTGCTCATCTGTAAAGCAGAGATCACATCTTCTAGGATTTAGGCCCCTTAGTTTTGTCAAACATGTAGGCTCATTGACATTCTGTGGGGCAGAGCCTGGACAGAACTCAAACAGTGTGGAATAAAATCCATTAGCTCTGTTCCAGATAATCTTTCTTACTGGAGCCCCTTTGGATTCCGTAACGTATTGATTTGTGACGCCGCAGACAGCAGGCCTGTGTACCACACATTGGCTGTATACAGTGTAGCGTGCTGCACAGAGTTTATTGTACTGTAGCTTTTGTCATGGTGATTTAGACAGTCGCTACCATAACTACTCACGCAAACCCCTGTCTCCTTCTGCCCTCCATCAGATTGTGGAGAACTGTATTTGCACTCTAAGGAACCTGTCGTATCGTCTGGAGCTGGAGCTGCCGCCATCGCGACAGATAGGGGGGGAGGAGCTAGACGGCTTATTGGCCAGCGAGTCGCCCAGTAAAGAGGTGGACTCCAGCTGCTGGGGCAGGAAAAAGAAGAAGAAAAAAAAGAGCTTGACGGAAGACACAGTGAGTGTGCCGTTTTTAAATGGATGCTCAGTGCGATATTCCAATCGGCAAAGAATTTGAAGTGTCCACATTATTCAACACGCATGTCAACTTTAATGGATTTTTTTGCGGGGGGAAATTAACAAACCATTTAGCAAGAAGTTCGGACCACATGGCTGTTTCTTCTTTATTGTGTAAAGTAACATCTTTATGAAAAGGATGTTTTGATTAGTTTTAGTTTTGATTAGGCTTGTCTTCTCCCCTTCTTTTCCTTCCCTGCCTTAGTTAGTGTGTTTTCTACTTTGATGTATTATTTTTCATGTGTTTTTGAAAAAAGTCTGCATAAGAACTTGTATATAAACCTGACTAAACACTGTGATTGTTTGTTTAGTGGGACGGTGTCGGACCCATCCCCGGCTTCTCCAAGTCTCCAAAGGGGGCAGAGATGTTATGGCACCCTTCGGTGGTTAAACCTTACTTGACACTGCTGGCTGAGAGTTCAAATCCCGCCACTCTGGAGGGCGCCGCTGGGTCCCTTCAGAACCTGTCAGCTGGCAACTGGAAGGTACAGTAATGTTTGTGTATCTATGTAAACACAAACAAATACACGCATTCTCCAGCAGACTATTTATTCAAGCATCTATTTCAAATTACAATTTAAATAAACTGTGTCAGTCATAGCTAATGCAGCTTAACATTTGGAAACACACACGTTGAAATTTCCACCTCAAGACCATCCATTTCCCTGAGCGCCGTTAAGACCCATTTGGAGGTTTAATGTCTTTTGTGTCTTCAGTTTGCAGCGTACATTCGTGCAGCGGTGCGTAAGGAGAAGGGGCTGCCCATCCTGGTGGAGCTGCTGCGGATGGATAACGACAGGGTGGTGAGTTCGGTCGCCACTGCTCTGAGAAACATGGCGCTGGATGTCAGGAACAAGGAGCTCATAGGTCAGTCTCACTGTTTCATTTCAGACTGAAATTGATTCTGATGTGTTGCGTAAGATTAAACACAAATATGAGGATTCTTAATGCTGTTCTTCTTACCACGGCTATGTTCTAGTTAACAGTGTAGCTCATGTTGCACTGATAAGCCATGTTGTAAACGGGTTTAGCATGGCTACATGCATAAAACATGAAGAAAAAATGTTGGTTTGCTGTCAAACAATGTGTTTGAAATCCTTTTTTTCAATTAAATGCAGAAACACAACCAAAAGCGTTTTGTGAACATTTTAACTACTGGTTATCATTTTTCATTTCATCTCACTCCAGCCCTTTTTGTTCCATTAAACACTCTCATTTAATGAAAAACAAGTTTTTACGTGCACTCTTTGTGGAAATATTGAGGAGTTACAGGTCCAGCAATGCAGGGGTGACGTCTGGCAGATGGGGGAGGAGTTGCAGTGTAGTGTTTAAGGTGCTTTTGGTTTTGTGTCAGAGAGAGAGAGAGAGAGAGAGAAAAAATGCTGCATTTATTCAGGTCCTTCAGCTAGGCTGCTCTGCTAGAGGAGAGATAGGGGGAAACAATCATTTATTTTAACACCAGGATGCTCACACTCTGACGTCCTTGTGACGATAACGCAATGTCATTTAGGAAAACTGTCCACCTCACTGCAGTCCCGAGCTGAATTAATATATCATTCATATAGACGGCACAAAATATCCTTTAGGTCACTGTGGCAGACTTTCACTTTGACATTACGTAACACGGAAAGATAAACGCAATGAAGTCTGTATTTCTTGTCTCTGTGCATAAGCTTACTACTGTACACTGCGTCATACTGACTTAGCTGCATGTCTCACTTCCCCCTCCTGCCTCTCAGGGAAGTACGCAATGAGGGACCTGGTCAATCGTCTCCCCGGAGGAAACACCACCCTGCTGTCAGACGAGACGGTGGCGGCCATCTGTTGCACCCTGCACGAGGTCACCAGCAAAAACATGGAGAACGCCAAGGCCTTGGCCGACACGGGCGGCATCGAGAAGCTGGTCAACATCACCAAGGGCAGAGGAGACAGGTGGGCTCCAGCAGCATGTAATTGTCCCGGCGTGTTTGGTGGGGGGTGTCGAGTACACACCGATGCAAACCGGACACACTTAACATGTGCACATGCTCAAATGCACAGCTTGAATACACAAAGAGCCATATGTGGCTGGTGGCAAGTCTGTACAGACTGTCCTGGACTTTCGACAGTTTTACACAAACACTTATACATTTAATGAACACACACACACACACACACACACACACACACACACACACACACACACACACACACACACACACACACACATATATACACATTGAAATGCTCAGAGAAGGAGAGACCATGGCCACAGGGAAGGTGGTTTCGTTTGCATCAAGGTTTTATGTCCCTGTGGAATGATGTACCAGCAGCTATTTCTAGCCTGCTATATATTCAGTGATGTTCCAGGTTAAAACCCACTGAGGACGCTCTTGTCCTTCAATCACTCCGTCCTGTGATATCTGCAATGTGATTTGAAATGAGGTTGAAGTGATTCAAAAGTACATGTTTATGGTTTTGTTTGTTTTCCAGGTATTCTATGAAGGTGGTTAAAGCAGCTGCTCAGGTGCTGAACACGCTGTGGCAGTACCGGGATCTGCGTACCATCTATAAGAAAGTAAGAACATTATGGATGATGGCAACCGCCCCTGATGGCTCTGTTTAAACAGTCACATACTTTTGTGTTTTCACTAAAGTATGTGAGCTGTTTTCACATCAGTTGATTGCCTTATGCAAACAAAGGCAGTTTAACTGTAAGAAAGAAGATGAGATAAGATAATCCTTTATTAGTCCCGCAGCGGGGAAATTTGCAATGATAGAAACTGTTGACGCTCAATGTGTTATCATGCAATTCTTTTTTTATCATGCTACAATATAAAAGCTAAAATTCCACATGAACGGTCCCACCCATACCTCTCAAATGGAGCACTGTAACCGTCATCTAAATGTCCATTTCTGTATTTAGTTTTTGTTAGGCTCGTCTTCTCCCCCTCTTTCCCGTTCCCTGCCTTAGTTAGTGTTTTTTATACTTTTGTTGTATTATTGTTTATTATTTTTGGATTTAAACCGAAAAGAAAGACGAGTCTTATAAATATTAAAGGGTTAAAAGATTTTTTGTAAATAGTAACTGTGCCTTATCAATATGGGCTTACTCTTGGCCACAGTGAAAAAGGAATTTTTCAAATATTCCCTCTGTGACCAAAGACAGGGCGTTTTAAAGATACCACACAAGAGTTTTACAAAATGCAGCACTGCTCTAGTTATTCAAACCAACACTTTTCCTCTCTCCTCTTCCCAACAGGGCGGATGGAACCAAAACCACTTCCTCACTCCAGTGTCAACACTTGAACGGGACAGGTTCAAGTCCCAGCCCACCCTCCCCACCAGCACCATTCAGATGTCCCCAGTCAACCACCCTGGTAGGCTCTAGTTTCCTGCAGACCTTGCCAGATGAAAATAAACGCCGCCAGTGAAACAGGAAAACCTCTGGAATTTACTGTTGAAATGTGTTGTTCTCTTCACAGCTGCCAGTGCCACGTCGTCTCCTGCCATGCTGGGCAACAAAGAGCATAGAGACACTATCAGAGATTACCAGAGAGCACCATCAACTATGCAATTTTATAATTACCAAGGGGACAACAGTATCCATAAAAACCAGTATACAGGTACTCAAACAATGCACACATCGGACAGCTATTGAAAGTCTGTACAGTTTGCATATTAGTCGTATTTAAAACCGTATTTAAACTGTATTTACTTTCTGTACCAGACTGTAATCACAGGCTTCCCTCTGGTCCTCTCTCTGCAACGCTTTATCTACTTTCTCCCTCATAATGCTCCGAGCAGATTCCATGGCCAGTCTCGTCTCCCTGCCAAGACAGTCTCTTTTATCATCTCCACTAAGGCCTGCCAGCCCTCAGACAGTCAGACAATTTAATTCAGACCACTTAAGAGTTGGTCTGCTCGGCAGAAAAAGTGAACTGGTCAGCCAGTGGAGGACTCTCCACAACGGTGCCATTGTTAGCTGAGCTGAGTCGTAGCACGCAGACCGGGTCAGTGAGTGGGTACCCAGACATACTACAGCCAGACGAGGGCTCTTGCCAGCCTACGCTGGTTGGCGGGAGCAGAGGG
The DNA here is from genome assembly GCF_027596085.1 of Anoplopoma fimbria. NCBI lineage: Eukaryota > Metazoa > Chordata > Actinopteri > Perciformes > Anoplopomatidae > Anoplopoma > Anoplopoma fimbria. Next base: position 14,073,672 of record NC_072464.1, on the reverse strand, counting down.
AGGGAAGAGTAAACAAACTGAGCCGCAGCCTCAACACGTTACATAACAAATTAGAAATTGAGTTTCCGGATTCCACCGTTAGGTAAAGTGCCAACAAAAATACCCATCCCATGGGCTATGCAGACAACAGAACAGCAGTGGACAACTCTATTATTTGGTGTTACTGCTCTCCACAGCACTGCATATCTAAATACAGACGTTTGTCCTGTGGGGATGGGCAGACTTTTTCACTGATATGAACTGAAGTAAGGAAGTGTATTTGCATAAAGTCCCACTGAATTGCTCTTTATATTCATTAATTATTTCCAGGTTCTGGAAAGCCTTCTCCATATTACTACTCATCCCCCACAAGAGAGGAGCCCAGAAGAACACAGGTGAATTGAATTATTCTGTGTAAATGTTTGTTTCTTTTTTACAGGCTCTGCATTCATATCTGCAAGTGTTCTCTTTGATTAATTCAACCCTGCCATGGTACTTTGTGAGATTATTTCCACAATACAAATTACCTTTATTTGTGCAGGATACTTTTTGCAACAACAAGCAGCGCCCCCCGCAGGGATAAAACATAATAGCATCTTGGTATTCACATACAACAACACACATTTGAGAGACATGTAGTATAGGGCACTACAAGGTGCACAGAGGAACATTTGTAAAAAATAATTGTATTAGTCCTTATTATATGTCATCACTAGGCTTCAGGTTTTGGTGGAAGGTTCTGACAATTTTGTATATTGCATAAGTCAGCAACTAATCAGTGTTGCATCCACAATATTTACATTTTGGTGGATTTAAATGCATCAAAATACAACCAAGTAAAGTTTGCACAAGGGCTAATTTTCATTATTGTTCAATCGGTTGATTTTTTTCTCGATTATAAAATGAGTCAAGGAAAAATCCGAAAATAGAGAAAAATTGCCATAATTTCCCAAAGACTAGGATGATATCTTCAAATGGTTGTTTTGTCTGAACAACAGTCTAAATATATATTTAATTGGCTATGAACTACAAGGCAGAAAAGCAGCTTGGAAAAGAGAATGTTTAGCTTTTTTATTTTCTGGTATTGACTCAAAACAATTAGATTCATTATATTTCTTGTTCATTTTCTTTTCTTTTTTTTTTTCTTTTTTTTTTACGAATGATTTTTTTCAGATCTTGTTTGCTTCATTATTCAGGTTTAGACAGCAAACTTTAGGTGTGATCCAACCTTTGAAGGAAGTGTTTGATAGTAATATTACGAGGCTGTTGTTTGAGATCCATCCACCGCGCTGTATAAACCTGGCGAGCACCACCGGCTCTTCCGCCCCACTCGACTAACACAAAGAGACTGACGCGTATTCCGCTGCAGATAAAGGGCGATGCTGGGTATGACCCAGCACATCAGCTATTGTCTGAGCGAGAGTGATTGTGACTGCTGGGATTGGGATGGTCTGGGTGCGTCTCAGGCACCTGTCACTGCGGGACACATGCATGTGTGCCCATTCAGATAACAGGCACAGTGAGGAGGAGGAGGCAGGAGGGAGGAGACAGGAGACAGGAGACAAAAGAGAGTGTTCTCTTGTGTCCTCCATCCCATCACATTAATGACAGTCATCACCCCATTCAGATAAATTCATTCTATCTTCTGGATTCATACCATTTACCTTGACACAGTTTTCTGTTGCATTAGTGGCTAGAGACGTTTAGGCTCTGAGGTGTTTGATTAGTTTACTGGCTTAAAAAATACAAAACTCCAGCCAGACCCAGTGCTTTTAGCTCAAACTGCAGAGATGTTAGCATTTGTTGTTTCTTTTTATTACCAACAAGTGGAAGATTCTAACTAAGTATTTGTGTTATTGACAGTGGTGGAAGAAGTTCTCAGATCCTTTAAATGATTGGAATACTTTCAGGATATATACTTATTTCCTTTCTAGCTAAGAGTAAGATGAGAAGAAGCAGTGGAGAGTCCATTAGGTGCTCGGACAAGAAAAAGTAAGGCACATAAAACCCGAAAACTACACCTAATGTATTTACACCTCGGTTTTTGTATGGATTGAACAAACACGATACCGTGCATTGGACAGAGCAATGCTAGCTGTTTTCAGTCTTTATGCTAAGCTAAGCTAAACTGCTGGCTGCAGTATTATAATTAACAGACATACATGAGTAGATTAGTGGTATAAATCTTCATGTCTAAATTAATTTTATTGACTTTATATGCTTAAGGGTAATAATGCATCATAAAATTGGAATCTGTAAAGTAGCCACTAACTTTACCATCCCGATAAATGTAGTGGAGTGAAGCATACATCATTTCCCTCTGTAATGTAGTGATTAAGTAGCATGAAATGAAAATACACAAGTACAAGTACCTCAAAACTATCATTTTAATACTTAAAATGTTAGTGGGTGCAGCCAGTCGCCTGCAACTGAAACGAACATGTCTTGTTTAGCAGACTTGTTTCTGGTGAATAAACGCAATCAACTCAAATCTTGTTGATATATTTTGCCAGTTTGAATACTTTTAATTTGAGGCAGCAGCAGTGCGAAATGCTCGGTTTGCATTAAGTCGATATCGGCTCTGATGCTGTGTGATGAGAGTGAACAGTAAACAGTGAGACTGACATCAGTGAGATGAACTTATTAACAGATACACAAGATTACATACATGGATTATTATATCTCATGAAGGCCATTTGAATCTTTTAGATCGCCACTAACATTAAGGTCCAAAACTTCCACAAAAAGGATTTAATTTCATGAATTTGATTTCATGAGGATTATAACTTTAAGAACAGTGCTTGAATAAATGTGTTTGCCACTGCTGGCTCTTCATCATAATCCAGTGTAAATCAGTTAATCACAGCCTATCTTTCTGTTGTCCTTGCAGCCTGTGTATTATACAGAGGAGCCGGGCAGGAGGAACTACGACACGTACAGAATGTACCTGCAGCATCCCCACGGCTACGACGACCCGTACCTGGAGGAGGTCATCAACTACCCGCCCTCGGCAGACTACAGCTCCCAGCCTCACGGACTGAAATCCACCACCAACTACGTGGACTTTTACGCTAGCACACGGAGGCCTTCCTACAGGCCTGAGCAGTACCCCGGCTCTCCTGACTCCTGGGTTTAGGTCTGAGGGGCGTCTTCATCCCGCAGCAAAAAGGCGGGGAGCTTGAGGAGAACACAAGAACCGACAAAAAACTTTTTCATGAACTTGGCTTCATAAGTGTTTGTTTTAAAGTGAATGCGTGTGTGTGTGGAGGGGATGAGTTCAACTGAGCAATGGCAGATGGAAAGATAGGAATGTGTGCCAAAGAAGGAAATCAAGGAATGTTCTTTTTAAATTATTTTTTTATTTAGAAGAAGAAGATGAAATCATGCTGGGGGGGGCTGTTGAGGGATGATACCCTACACTACAGCAGGGAGACGTGCGTCCTGTCTAGATGTTAGTTTTATTTTCTTTATGAAACTCTTAGCTGTGATAGCATGGTGAAAGGTGTGAGTCATGTGAGCGAAGGTCCGCGGTAAGAGTCAAGATGGGGAATGTGTATGTGCTGAAGCCAAAATGGATCATGAACTCATATCTGTTAAAAAAGAAAAACACACGAAAAATAAAAAAACAACAGTGAACTAATGATGTTAGATTGTACAGAGGGATCAAATTGTATCTGTACTTAATGTTGAAGCTGTGTAATGCCATGAAGTCTTGTACATTTCTTTCATTTTATTGTAAATATAGAAAAAAACAACGTGTTACCTGGTTTACACTCATCAGCACTGGTTAAAAAAAGAAACTTGTGCCATGTTAAATCTCTATAGATATATAAATATATGAAGAAATACATGGACAAAGATGGCATCATAACACAACCATGCTAAAAAATAATAAAAGGTCAGTTTTGTTTTTTAAACCTGTCGGGTAATTGCATCTTTTCAAAATGACAGTGCAAACATATCCTTTACCCTCGCTGTTTCTATGCACACAAACAGAAATGAGTGTGAATATGGGAAAAACCCACAAGAGAAATCAAACTCTTCTCTCTTTTGGACAGTTTGTTCTCTGCAGTTTCCTGTCAGGGAAAAAAAATGTTTCATAACATTGTATTCACACAAACATGAGTGGAGGGAGGCCAGCTTCAAATCAGCCGCCCTGCCTTTCATAAAACTGTTTCTATCAGGGCCAAATAAACGTGTAAACGTCCAGAATTTTAACTATTTGTGAGAAAGCTTTCAGTTCAAGACACACCCTTATGCTTTATTCTACCATGCATGTTCAGAATGTGAATTTTCAAATCAACACATCATGAATAAATGCATCAAGCTTCATTGATCATGATTACCACTTGCAACTAAATGCAAAGTGCTGGTATGGACCATGTTTTCCAGTTTTGTAAAGAAGACTATTCACCATATTGAAGTAAAAAAAAATGTATGTAACCATAAGAATTGACTATAGCCATGAACAATCCCGCTCTATGTAGCTATGCTGAAGCAGAAAAGTCCTCGTACTACTAGTAGTAGTAGTAGTATAGTAGTAGGAGCAACATAATGCAATGTTAAGAATATTATAAGAAAATAAAACTACAAACGGGAGAAAGGAAAAGGAAACAGAATACAGTTGCAGCTCTCCACACTAGAGTTTCTTGGCAAGCAGTAAAGGTAGGTGTAGTAACACTTATATCCAAACAATGACAAAATGCTCAAGAGGACCAGAGATGTGCAGCTCCTCAGTCTTAGCTGTACATTCAGCCAGTTGGTCTGTGATGTCTGTGGATCCCAAGATTGAGCAACCAGTTCAGAAAACTTCATCTGTGGCCAAAAAAAAGCCTGCAGCAACACAGCAACACATATCAGCACATTTAAACATGAACACATCCCCCTATAAGAGAATGCAACCGTATGTAAGGTGATGAAACAAGAGAAATGGACATGTCTCATGTTTGCTTTGTCCGTGTCCTCCACCATAAAGGTAATTCTGCTAATATTCTGCTGCTTACCTATTAACCCCTCAGTCCTCCCCCTCACTGTGCAATATATATATATACAGTTTTTCTATAATATGAAACTAGCCTCGGGAATTAAAAAAATCAAAAACAAGGCCTTAAGATCAGATAACATGCTTAAATATTCCAAATAAGTGTGTTAGTCATATGACAGTTCCTGCCCAATGCACTGTGTGCAAGAACATATTGTACAGACTCAATCATGTGCTAAAAAGACACAAACTATAAATGACATCTGACTTCAGCACGAATGAACCAAAAAACAAAAGTGAATTTATTTTAGTTCCACTCTTTCTGTCGGACAGCCTCAGGGCACTTGTGGATTGCGGTGCTTCTTAATCTGGCATTGCAATGTTTGCAGAGATTTTCAAAATAAAACAGTCCCTCAAATTAAATTAAAAAAAAAAGCAATTTAAATAAAACTGAAAAAAAAATCGTGTTCCTTAGACATTAACCGAAAGACAGTGATTACAGTAGGACAATATATCGTCGTTTTTGTTTCGTTTTATAAGTCAGAGCTTAACATCAGTGGAAAATAGGCGTTTCTCATGCTGCGTGCTTCCTGTAAAAACAGGACGTCATCTTTGTTTGAGCATAAAAACAAGCAAGTGGGCGTAGAGGAGAGTTCGGTGTAGTGCTTTCTTTGCTGTTTTGCTTGTGAAAGTTTCAACAATGGTGCAACAACTCTCCAAATCTGGAGCGAAGGAGAATCCTCTGCTGAAAGCTGGGCATCCTCCGGCAGGTAAGCTGCTGTTGACGCTCACTGCGTGTTGTTGCGTTGAATTTTTTTTTTTATTTGGGGAAAATACATTAAAGACAAAAACGTTGTTGTTTTTCACTCGAGACGTACAGAGAGGCGTGCAGACGGAGACGTTAAAGCGTGCAGTGCATCTGTGTGTTGTACCCGGCTGTGGTGCACAGGGTGCTACAGTGTAACCGCATCGTGTGATTCGCAGGTTTTTCTTTTATAATGCTGATTGCATCCGTCGGGCTGCTTCTGTGCAGCTGCGTTTCTCCCTCATGCTCAGGCCTCCGCTGAAAGTAACACGGTGTCCTCACAGAGGCACGGGGGGGATGCATGCATGCATGCATGCAGAATCACACACCGACTGTTGTTAGAAGCAATTCGACTATCAGAGAAATTATCTAAGTTTTTTTTTTTTTTTTTTTTCCCCCCCCCATTGTTTTGTTGTTTGCATACAAAGGCGAACTACATCACTTTTTTTCATTTAAGGGAGAATTTCATGATTTATGGAAAACTGCTTGATGATTTAGTTTAACTCACGTTGTCATGTCGGATTTAAACATTTTTTTTGTTTGTTTTTTTGCGTTATTTTGTTAAAATAAAGTAACTTCCTCTTGTGTGGCCCCCATCATCACAGCCTGGCTTTAGTGAGGGCGTTACTTCTGAGTCGTTAAATGAAAGGGGGTTTTTTTTTTTTTTTTTTTTTTTTTTTTTTTTTTTTTCTTTTTTAAATTTCAGTTATTTTGCCTAGAGGTTAATAAAAGAGCAGGCAAATCTGAAAAAAAAATCTGTTAGTGTAATCCTCTTGTGACCCCCCCCCCAGACTGATCCCTGACCCACAGGTTGGAAATACTGTTAGATTTAGGCCACCTGCTCAATTTGGACTCTTAATAATGACTTAGTTGCTCTCATACTTTGACCATCTGTGTAGCATTCATATAGCAATATAACTCTGCAAAAGTAATATTTCCATCTTTAAGATTGTTTCGTAGAGGATTTAGTTTACCGTGTTTACAGAAAGGGGGGGGGGTGATCCTCTGCATACTAATGTCTTCTCTATCTGATTAACCCACATTAAACCGTTTTCTTCTCTGGGTCAATAGTGAAGGCTGGAGGTAAACGGGTAGCTAAGAAAAGCTTGGACGAGAGTGGCACCCATCCAGAGAAGGAGACCAAGAGGTCTGACAAACCGAGGTTGGCAGTCTTCATCTTAAAAATATAATAAATGCGTGTGAAGTGTAAACTAAAAGGGCATAGAAATGGGTGTTGTCTCACACCATAAGATGTTAGAATGGTCTGCAGTATTTTGAAATTTGTTTCAAGTTCAGTAAAACTATTGCATATGTGTGCTCTTGCTACAGGTCCCTCGCCACCACCAACAGGATGCAACAAGTTAGCATTCTTCTGGCAGGAACTCTCGACAAGGTACAGAAAATTTGCACATTAGATTTATTCCAAACTGAGCAAACTGGAATAGTCACAGTGCCTCTCGGTGTGTAATAAACTTCTGCCTGTTTGCAGCTGAGCCATGACTTTCCAGAGACACCGGTGAGCGTGAGGCACAGCAAGGTGCGCCCGGCGATGGAGAAGACCCACTCCCCCCGGACCTTTTTCATCCAGCAGCCGAGGAAGTTTTGAACAACACGTGTTGAAGAATTTCCCGGACGGGACCATGTTAAGTCAACCGTGAAAGACAAACATGAAGTGTTAGACACATGAGGGGACTGACAGGTTTTCTGTAGAGTGTCCGTGTTTATAGAGAGGAGGAGAGAGAGAGAGCTATTATTGAGCTCTGTTTATTTTCTAGGCTGTGCTTGTTTTTGAGAATACTATAAACCAGCATTGGAATGTGTCTTTTCTAGTATTGTAAGAGGAATGCTGTAGTTGTTTTTCTCAGCTGATAAAAACCAGATGGTGTTTGGGTATGTTCAATGGGAGGGTTGGGGATTGTTAAGTGAGGTTTTTTTGAGATGGCTCTTTTTCCAGTGAAATCTTCACTTTGTACTGCTTGGCTCTTATTAGATTTGAATAAAAAAAAGAATAAATTGCATGGCATCATAAGATTGCAGATCTCCTTTTTCCTCAAGGTTTATTTTGTAGTAAGCTACAATGACCACTAGATGGTAGCAAACTGCCATTTATAACTGACAAAAACAAAATCATGCTCTTTGTGAACTTCAAAAATGAAACTAAACATCATGCGCCATTAAAAATGTCAACCTTTTTTAGTGCTTTTTCAAGCATTTATTCACTTTTATACATACTCCTGTGCATTGCAACTACTGGCGTAACAAATGGCTCCAATGACTAAATCCTCACTCGTGATCCAAAAACAAAATCTAAAATTGTCCTCTGTGTTGCCAAAGGAGCTATTTTAGGATCAGGGTTTTCCATTGTGTTTAGTGATTCACCGTTAAATGGTCTGAATGGAAGAATTATTGGGGAACTTCCCATAAAGGCTAGCTAGGTCTTGTCAGTCAACAAGAGCCACAGATACTACTCAGCTTTGCTTCAAGGCAAATGACTCCAGTAGAATGTTGCATCTGCAAGAGAGGACAACAGTTGAGTAAAACAAAAATGCATGCAGATTTCTAATTAAAGGTGTATCATTCAGGCTGGGGCCAGGCATCTTCATACGCATGAAGCCTAATGGCTAGCCTGAAGTTTTCTTTTTCAAGGACAGAATACAGAAACTTCTGAAAATCATGTAATCTTGTTACCATGTACATGAAAGTAGTTCTGTTCAAAACAGATCCGGGTGGTTTCTCATCACATTTCTGTCACAGTCGTACCAAAAACACAACGAGACTTGCAAATAAGTTGGGAAAGGGGAGATGGAGGAATTGGATGTCCAACTTTGTCATAAATTCCTCAGCCCACATGCATTACAGGTTTCAATAACTTGTTTCTGTCATGTTTGGGCTGAATAATAAACCCTAATGGTTGGTAAAATAAGCCAAAACAACACAACGCTGTAAAGCTTGTGTTCTTTAGCACATTTCTGATTGTAAACTGGTGTACATTCAAACACATAGTGAGGAAGGGTTGTTCTTTATTCTACAGTCAACAGTAATTAATCAATGATTTTTAAATTGTCATGCATACTTTTGAAATTGCCCTTTCCACATGGCATTATAGACACGGGATAAAAACGCATACAATATACATGAAGACTAAATAAACTGTAAGTCAATGCTGCACACAGAATTTAAAGAATCTAAAGATAAAAAAAAAAGTAATCAAAATGTTTATCAGGCCTTTTTCACAGATAATATTTTGCGCTCATCATTACCAACACTAGATGTAACGGGGAAACACCACACGTTGGGCCTGCAGAGACCGTTTCCTCCAGGGTAGATTCATTTTCCATACAATTCTGCACCACTTTAAGTCTGATTAAACAATCCTGATTTATAGCTATAAGGTTTTGTTGCCCATTTTCTATAAACATTTGAAAAACCATATGTTAAACCAGTATTATGATTTCTTTAAAAACTTATGCTATCTCACATCTTATTTTCAGAACTAAAGTGTGAATATACTCCATACTGTCCTATGTGGGACTTACTTGACCGTGGGGCATGAACACTGTCTGTTAGTAACGCTACACCCTGACACTACAGAAATGTTCCTTTGTGTCTAAGTTATCAGTTTCAATAAAAGCCCTGCAAGTGTGAAAATACACCAGCTACTCCGTTTTTCTAATCCCCCAAACAGGTTGAGTGTGAGCATGCAAGTGTGTTTGCCCCCGTTCTTGTGTGTCATGGCGTCCATGTGTTCACTCCCGACCTTTTTGTTTGCGTCAGAAGTCCCACCAACAATATCTGCTCGTTTGTTCGCCCAACAAAGTGGTCGACGATAACCTTGTAAACACGAGTGCCAACCTTAAATTCTCTGTGATGCTCATGCTGTTCACACAGGCCTTTGATGCCATCTGCGTGTAAAGTTCAGAGACCTCTGCCGCTCTGTTTGAGGACCGGAGCAGTTGGTGGTCTTCTGACTTGCAGACATGGTGCATTTCACTGCCAGTGTCTGCCCATTCCCTGCCATCTGAAGAGCCTCGCTGACCCTGTGACGCCCACCACGCTGCTGAGAAAGCACTGTACACCGAATGTATAACACCGCCTCACACGGAGGAGTGGGATGACTGAGAAGATGTGGTTTGTAGTCCTAAAATATATTCCTATTACCAGGAGGTTAACTCCTTACAATGCAGCGTACACAAGAACAAATACAGCATTGCAATTGAGAAAACACAAAATAATGATTTTTTGGCATTGCATTTCTGTTACACACATCTTTGGTGAAATAAATTTTGCAAATGAAACAAACTGCATAAAATATTGTCACCTCATGGGGTCACCATACACTAGGGTGTGCTGTGAGCGACACTTTGAAGGACCAGGGTGAGTCAGAAAGCCTTTGTAATGAATTGTATTCCACAGAGTAAGCATGTTTTTGCACTTTTGAAGCTTTACATTCATTCGTTAATGTTTTGTATATACTTGCATGTTGAAAAATCTTAGCCTCTACATAGAAAAAACATTGAAATAAAGATATATGCTGATGTGACGTCAACGGTTCAGATTCAGCAGTTCACACAAAGCTATAAAGGCATCATGCTTTTAACAGCCACTGTCAAAAACCTAAGCCAATTATGCCTAATTTACATAAAAGCTTTGACTCATGTTTCAACCCATCCTCTCCTAATGTGCAACAACAAGTATGAAGTCAGACAGTGTATCTGATAAGATTTCTAGTATAGGAACTGGTCATTCAAAATTTGGGCATCATAGGCTATTTAAATTCAACCCTTATTTTCATCAGTTACAGTGCTCAGATTGTTTACTTTAGAACATAATAAAATACCCCATTACAAATCTGTCCTTCAAAATTGTAAGAGTACATAAGTATCAGCAATAAAATGTATTAATAGTAAAAGTGCTTGTTGTAAAGACTGGCCCCATTCAGAGTGATAAATCTATGATGATAAGCAGCATTTTAATGTTGTAGCCCGTCCAGGTGGTGCAATCTAGCAATGCATCATGTTTTATGAGCTACTTTAAATCTTTTGTGTAAAACTGTAGAGTAGCAAGTATAATATAAATAAGATTAATATATGGAGTAAAAGTTGGTACATATTATAGAAAAATATTTTGATCAGAAAAAGGGGTGAAAAACATGTTTTAGAGGCCAAGATGACAATCTTTTAAATTTCTTATGTTGTCCATAAATGATATACTTTCCAAGTATATGAAAAAGAAAAAAGCAGCAAATCCTGACTTTTAGAAGCTGGAATCAGAAATGTTTGGCAATATTTGCTTTATGTGACTTAAACAATTATACCAATTATCAACTATCAATCGTTTCCCCTTTCTCTGCCATAAGGCCTACTGGTGCACAAGTATAGATTCGGACAACATGGAAACAGGCTTAAAGCAGCCTACCACAATCCTTAATGTTGCTTTACCTCTGCACTCAGGTAGTTTCCAACATCAGTGTTGATCTAGCTAAACAAAAGTGAGGACTAGACCTGTTTAAGCTTATGATATACAGAACATTTATCCTAAATGATGGCCTGATAATTTAAAACTAACATATCAGTGTTTTAAGACTTATTCTAGTTTATCGAGGCTCAGTATATTTAAATATGACTAACAATTAAATAAAGATTCAGTAATTCTCTAGACAGTGTGGCGGGGGCATCTCAAGACTTATTTATTTTCATGACATAAGTATCACACAGCTTTATTTTATGAGACATAACTTCCTCTAATCATTTTCTATGAAGTTTCCTGGAACAACTATGTTCATGTATCAGATATTTATTAGTGGGAAAATAGGGAAAAAGTTATTTTAATTGGACATTAATTAAACAAATACAAATAGAAGATCCGAGAGACTTAACTATTTTAGGGACTATTCGTTGTGTGTGTGTGTGTGGGTGGGTTGGGTTGGGTTGGAGGGATTTTGAGGACTTCAGTATTTCTGGATTTATGTCCCAACACCAGACCCTCCCGATTAACCCCCTTTAAAATTGCAAGCCTGCAGCTTACAGTTCTCCTAATACATCTATCTAGCATCCTGTCGTGTCCATGAGGCATGCACAGAGAAATGAGGAGGAAGAGGAAAAGAGGAGGAGGCAGCAGGGGAGGGGAGGGGGGGGTAGTTCGCCCTGGTTCCCTGCCTCACGGATGACCTCATGCGGGGGAGGGAGGAGCCCCGGCGTCCCGTAGCCTACCTTGGTGGATCCAGTGGGAACTGAGTCCGTGTGGAGATACGCTGGAAGACTGGGGAAAAGTTTTTTTGTTTTGTTGTACTTTTAATATCCATGACATTTATCAGGTAAGACTCTAAAACATATTCTCGCGTTGACTTGTTGTGTGGACAGAGTTAAGAAGAAAAGAAAAGTAACGAGAGAGTTTGTTCCAGTCAGGAGGTTTGGTGGCATTTTTCCCCCGGGAGGAATGTCGAGACATGCCCATCGAGCTGCCCCTCACAGCCGCACCGGGGCATGACAGCGGTGTGTTCACGGTTCTCTTTCTACATGTTCAGGGTTATTTTAGTGCATTTATTCCCTGTGTCGCTGACGTCACTTTCGTTACATTGTTCCCGTTACTCGTGCCATGTTGGATTGAATCAAACGTAACCCAACAGGTAACGTTTACGTCGGGTTTGGTTTGAAGCGAGGACGCACATAGGACGCACAGGACGCACACACGTCACAACGAAACTGATGAACGTTGATCAAACAAGTTGATCTTTGGGTTTTCACTTTTATTTTAGGTGTATTTATTCCTTGTATTAAAAAACAAACAAAAAAAAAAAACTTAAAAAAAAGTTTTCAGCCATGGTTGAATAGTCTCAGTGGATTTATAGATTTTATTGGCATTTTTTGATAATGATGAATTTAAAAAAAGTAGCAAATAACTACAGATATTTGACAAGTATAGTTGAGTGGAAGTAAATAGCTCAAATGAAACACACTTCCTGTGACATAGGGCTGCAATTATTACTATAATGATCATTTAAAAAAAATGTCTCTCACAATTTCTTTTCAAATATCACCTGGGGGTTTAATATATATATATTTTACTGATTAATCGATTTGATTATTTCATGCTTTTTGCTTCTTACTGTATGTGTAACCTCTCTAGAGACTACAAGATATCTAAGAACAACATTTGAAGACGGATAATAGTTATTTCGGAGTTACATCCTGCTCAGTAGGATGCAGATGTTCAATAAAAAGGTTCATTACTTTTCTTATAACTGTGTGGTCTTGTTTGATGCTAATGTTAGTCTGTATTTTGTGACCAGGACCCAACCCAGATGAAGTATTAGGTTCGAAAGCTACAGGACTGTAATCTCGTCCGCCCACATAGATTGAGTCATTGAAGTTTGACCGCTGGCTGTATATGACTTTTGCTGTTTTTCAGGATCATTTTCGATTGGTGACTTCTCCTTTTAACTCAGCCAGGTGCTTTAAAAATCAAAGGCCTGTGTTCCCTTTCAGAGAAATTGCTTGTAAATGTCAAGATGCAGTTTTGATCTTTGAGAGCGTATGAAGTCATCGATTCAGTGCTCCCTCTGAACAAGCTATGAAACCTCTTCATAAGCTCTTGGCGTTCTACCTGCCATACCATTAGGTATTTCCTGTGTTATGGCATGCTTCAACGGCAACTCCGCTTTACATGCAGTGTTGATTTTCCATTTTACACTCAACAGGTGCAGCAGGCTTTGCTGCTGACAATCATGCTGACTGGAGATAGTCAGTATTAACTTCCCAACATCATTTCAGGCAATTTTACGCTGATTGTAGAACCATCGCAATTGATTTGCATGCCTCTATGCCAAGGCTAGAACCACCACAATTGTCTACCAACTGCAGGGTTATGGGATGTTTGCACTACAGAGCCCTCATCGTATTGAAAGTGCCACAAGAGTCTGCCTCCCAGGCTCTACAGAGCCCGGTTCCCATGGTCCCCAGCCAGTTGGCCAGTAACAGATGCTGGCATCAGTGTCGCATTGTTATGGCTGAGGAGGGAAAGTTATTGGAGCCAGTGACCCGACAGACAGTACATACTGAGTTGTTGTTGATGATTATGATGCTGATGATGAGGATTTTGTACTTTTGAAAAGGGCTACTCATTGCAGAAGCACATGGTTCCAATAAATGAATGGGAAAACCAGATTTTAAGAGTTTAGTTTGGTTCAGGACCCCTACAGTTAGCATACTGTTTAACCATGATGATTGATGATTGTTTTATTTGTATGAATCCTGAATGTTGTGGTGTGGGACTCTGTAGATTTGGGATTTCAGTACACCAGATATTAAACAAACCTGACCACAAATATATAAGCTGCAACATAATGTCCTAACACACGGATGCTCTCAAACCTTACTTATATTGTACTGTTTGCTTGTACAAACCATTCAAATCTCTGGTTAGGTCTTGGACTTTGTGACAGTAGATTTGGGCTTTTAGCTTGAATTTGAAAGCTTAAGTACTATGCGCAATCTAGAAAGCTCTCAAGGAAGTAATCTCCTATCCTTTCTAAGTGATCTTCAAGACCTGTTCACATGTCAAAATCATTGAGGTCGTTTTTGGGCATGTTGTGGAATAACTGTGGAGGCAAGAAGCTGTTACCCCCCTGAGCTACTGAAACTGAAGCAGTAAGTGTTTGATGCCACGCTGTGGGAGCCACACAATCTCCAGCAATGAGGTAGCTGGAGAGCCATACAACCCCTAACATGGCTAACACTGCAAAAGTATGAAAATACTCCATTTTCTACTTACTCTTTATTGGCCTTCTAAAAGAAGACTTGCGTCACAAACACTATATAGAATTCCTAAAGCTATAAAATGCCTAAATATCTACCAGGCGAAGAAATGATGGTGTATCAGTGTTGGGGTGAAGGATCATACGCAGGCCTACTGGCCAAGTGGCATTGTGTAATTGAATTAGCTAAAGTTTCCTAATGGGTCATGACACGTTCTGTATCAAAACGCCTTGGCTTGCCATTTCACATTCCCTCAGGTCATCTATTTAACATTACAGAAGGACAGCCATACATATTAAGTTCCCTTTGTGTGTCATTGATAGTGTTGGCAAGTGTCCTAGTATGACGCAATCTGCTAAATGATATACCAATTATATATTTATCATAACATAACTTTATCTCTAGTTTTGAAAGTCCATGCTAGCAGCCGGTATGCGTTTTTTAAGGATTTTGCACGTGCATATGTGCGCTCATGCTTGCTTCACGTATCTAAAGCACGTGTGTGTGTGTGTGTGTGTGTGTGTGTGTGTTTGGAAGTGCTACTTGGTAACAGCTGTTACTGATTTACATTTTGTCAAGCCTTTTTGAAAGAGAGAGAGAGCGAGAGAGAGCGAGAGAGAGATATGCAGAGCGCCTCAGGCATACCAAAGTGTGAAATTCAGTATTTGTGACGAGCTTCTTGCAAAAGAATGAATTTTGTGGTTAGTTTTCTTTGACGTTGCCAAAATGATAAAACAGAATTAGTATTCTTTACAATGTGTCATGATTATTTTAGCTTTGACAGCTAGTGCAGCTCTAGCAGCTACACAAAAAGGTCATTTTCTTTCACAGCGAGAAGAAAACAAACCACCTAGAGAGATTTGATGAATCACTGTCTCTATAGAGATTTTGATTCTGCTTTCTAATTCACAAGATACAATTGAACACCAAACTTAGGTGTGGAAGGCCCGGATCGAATGTCCGACCTAAGCAGAGGACCCTCGTAGACTTTAATAACATTGCTTCTATGATTAGTAAATACCTGAGTGCTGGACGAGAGTGTATGGTCTGTCCTCACCATTTTAAGACCACAATACTTCTGCATTGTGGGTTCCCCCCCTTCTGAACCGGGTTTAAGCGTGTGATATATTCCTATCGTAACAACGAATTGGTGAAACTTATCTCATTTGGATTTGTTAGTTTGCATCAGGGTCAGATGAGTCAACTCGTCTTGGATATTTGCGTCTGTAAAAGTCTGAATTGAAGCTTGTCTCATGGGACAACAGTATCTGCAACTATGGATTTATTTCCTCCCCTATTCAGTTATAGCACACAAACTGATAATCCACCTTGCATCCTTTGCTGTTCAATTACATTACTGTTACAAGTAGTTCAGTCAGTAGATAAAGTGAGACAGGCTAAGAATAAAACTGAATGTGGGTATGGTATCTTATCTGCAAAGTGCTTATTGGTCTGGAGCCCTGTTGAATATACACTGACTGAATTCCTGGCTTGTAGTCATAGTGTTTCATTTAAAGTAAGTTCATTATATGTAACCCTCTGACCTACAACTCTTAGCATGGGATAATATCTCTGCTGTTGCAGGAACTTCCTGTAGACTTTAAACACAACTGTTAATGTTTTACCCTTAATCAAACACCAAGCTTCCTGGGAGGCCAATGTTGGATTTGAGTGTAAGCAATAAGCTGATGGTACGGCGTTGTTTATTTTTTTACTCCAGATGTTCATTAACACCTAATTGCTATGGCAAATCAGTGATAGTGATAAAGTTCAATCAGCAGTGTTCACAGGAGTTAATGGCTGCGGCTCTGATGAGATGATTGTTGTTACTCAGTGTGCAGTTAGTGCTGGCTGATGATTTCAGAGGAGGGGTGGCTGTTGGTGCGATGTAACGAGGGTGTAATTGTTGTTGGAAGACGTCTGGCAAATTCAAGAGGAAAAGGAAAGGCTCGGAGTGGAGAAACTGGTTTGTGAAAGCTGAGAAGGAAGACCCACTGCACTGTTAACTCATTCATAAATCCATGTTACACTCTGATCTGTCAAACTAAATGAATGTAGGTTATTTGTAAGTCTATGGCTGGCTCAGTTTTTATTTTTTATTTTAATCTGGTTAGGACGTGCAATGTCCTGAATGTCCTGTCTTATTCCAACATTTGAGTTTCATGTTTCCACAGCCTGGGGTGAAACTGTGAATTCAGAGCAATGGTTGCTTTCTAAAACATGCCTTGACACTTCTAGTGCAACACTGCTGGGATAAAAAAAAAAGACACCATCACTGCGGAGCCAGCATGTAGGCCTGTGTATAGATTTATTATTCATCACTCGTATTAGAAAAGATCAAGGACAAGTGGCCTCAGAGGGGGAATCAGTCTTTCCAAAATGACAGTGCTTTTCCCACGGCCGTCTCAGGAGTAGATCAGACTTGTTATCCTTTTTTAATTTCACGCTGAGCCATGTGGCTCGTCCTCCTCAATAAAAAAACTAGCTGGCTTTGCCCCAAGCTAGAATTTTGAATGAGCCTGTGTGGGAAATTATATTGTGCAACGATATCACAATATAATTTCCCACCAGGGAGAAGTAAATAATCACAGGTCTATTGAAGTAAATATAAACCTGTTTTCTCATAAATAAGAGACTCAGTCTACATGATCAAGTTTGCAAATGTCCCCACAGGTCATGCTCACAGTCGAGTTGTGATCCTGGAACACAGTGCTACCCATTATGGTATCCTCCTCTTATATAATCTTACTGAAAGCTTGTGTAGAACACACCATTAAAGCCGCCACTTTCCTTGGTGTCTAATTTCTCTTTCAGTTAAACTTTTTTTATTAACCTTGCGTTTCAAATGCAGGTTTCAGGTTAAGCTCCTGGGCCATAAGTCCTGACGCTCAAAATGTTGATGCTTCTAATGGATGGAGTTTGCATTGCTGAATATTGTGGGAAGGTCAAGCACAAACCTTGAGGCTGCCATAACTTGTGTGCAGCATTCATTCAGACTATTCTGTGGTCTGTCACCGGTGTTCCTCTTTGTTTAGGCGGTTGGTGTGTGGCATGTGTTTTCAGGATTTTTGACAATTCGCCAGAGTTATTTGTCCTCCTTGGACCTTTGTTATCTCTCTCATATTACTTTGAAACTCAAAAAGCAGGGAACTTTTTGCCAGAAGTCTTTTTATTGCTTAAAATTGCTGCCATTTGGCATTGAAGGATTTCCTTTAGGTGTAATACAATGATGCTGCACACTCTACTGACCGCCTTCAAATAAAGTTTGTAATGCATGTTCTTGTGCAATTTTGGCCCCCATCATACACAATATGCTGTTTTTGGTGATCGATAGCAAACTACCCTCATCAATATCCAGAGAATCTGGACAAAACCCTGGCATCCAGTTAGATTTGCTACAAATTTGTGTGTTTGTGTGTTTTGTATTTACCTCACTTTTTTTAAAACTGTAAATACTGTTTAGGTTGAAAGTACTTTAAAACAAAAGTAAAGTCAAAGTAAAGTAAAACGTTATAGGCATTCCTGTATTAAGGTTTAACCCGCTGGCCTTTCAAATGATAGAAGCAGGCTGTAGTATTATATTAACAAGTTAAACATTGTCTTTACTCTGGAAGGTCAGCTTATTGCGTTCCAAGACATTTCACTTTTCTTCTCATTATAAGATGAGAACCTGCTTCTCGTAGTCTCTAAGGTGGGGGCTTTGCTGGAAGCACTTCAAACCGGTAACCAGTTACATAAAAATGTCTGTTCTTTTGTTATTTCCCTTCCACTCATGCGAGTGTGAATACCAACCGTTGCTTACAATGGCCGACACTGAGGCTGTGTTGTCCTCCATACCTACTCCCCTCACTTCCTTCTTCAAGGGTTTGTTAGCTAACTTCTCATTGTTTATGGACCACATGAACTCACCGTCCAGGCCAGGGCCTGTTTCCTGCACTCAGTAAACGGACAACAAAAGAATAGATAATTTTGGCGTTCACAGGGACATTTTAAAAATATCTGATCACTTTGAGGCGGTGTTTGATAAACTAACTTGAGGGTCAGCCAATAACGCAAATGTCTATGTTGCTATGACAACAGTTTGGAAATCTGAGTGTGATCATTCAAGTCAAATCTGTTGATCAGGAGCTTTTCAGCTGGCTAGAGATGAATTCACAGGGATCCTGGAAGGGTGGGGAAGTCGATCTGAGCTTAAAGGTGCCACCTAATAGAGGACAAAGCAGGTTTTAACTTACCAACCGCCAACGTATGTGCGATGCTTCCCCTCCAGAGGCACTGGGGTCAAACAATCCCATTTCCGTTCTATATATAGCTGTCTTCTCAGATGACTTGGGTATAGCTACATGGCCCCATTAACCACATGTCACGTCAGCATTGTTCAGGTGAGGATCTATTCTTCCTCGCAACCTGTATGGGATTTGAACTTGATCAAGTCAGGAATGACCTGGAAACACATACATGTTGAAAACCCGAGGCACCCATTAACCACCCTGGTTTCCAATTTCTCTTCTGTGAAAGGAAACCGTCTCTTCGCTGTACAACAGACTGGAATTCTTGTTATTGTTGCCTTGAGCCGTTCCAAGGTAACAGAAGGTCCGCTTGTGAAGGTCATAGATGCTGACATATGCCTGAAAGAAAATGGCAGCTGTGGGGAAGCATCCTTATTCTCACATAGTATTCTCCAAATACATTGATAAGGGTCTTTGCTGTTTGTTACTTCAGTTGCTTGGGGCATTTTGAAGCCTGTTGATAACTTTTGATGACTAGGTTGTTGGTCTCTGGACAAAATACTGTGCTGTTTCTCCAGCGCTTCTTCTTGCTTTTGGTGCATCTTGCACAGCACAGAACAGAACAGAATATTGAGTCGATTTTGTCCATTCAGCCTGTGTGTGTCCACAAAGACCTGTGAGCCACTGTGTGACTTTCACAGCTCTGTTTTAATATTGAGAGGCCCCTTCTGAGGGGCCATGCTTTGAGGCTGATATCCAAATACAGCTTAAAAGCACTGGGATGGACCTGACTTTGAGGGCTTGAGGAATCTGGATGTCTGTCTTTCTGCGTTCCATGCAGTCCACGGCTCCTCTGTGAGGAGACTTTCTTACAAAGGTCACAGCTATATCCCCACCACAGCTTAAGCCCTGCTGAATTTGATGTTGGTTGTGGTGCCCTTGCTATCATAGGATCCACATCTCCTCACATCTACCTCCAATAAAAACAGCCTAAGGCTTAGGCAGCATCAACACATATTGTCCTCATGCCTGTTTTAAATAATGTATTATTATACCATGCTACTGTGTTTTGTTGAGGATTTTCTTAGCATACAAGTAAGAGGTGTGCATCTTCACTGGCCTCACGATGCAACGATCCATCACAATGTATTGCATCTGTAGTTTTCAATACTACTGCACATGGCCTCTTTTTCATTACAAAAGCAGTCAGATAAATCTAACCTCCGTTTTATTTATGAAGTGCTTTCAAAAATCAGACCACAATGTTTTTGTAAAATGTTAGTCAAATGTCAGCTGCGTCATATTGACTATGTTGCATCAAAAACAAACACCAGCTACGTATGTGACAGAGCTGGTTTAACTTTGCCTATTTAGAAAGCTAGAGCTAACCTATGCCTGTAGGCTAAATACTGTTATATTTAAGGTGGAATTTGTTCAAAGAGCCAGCAATAAATTACTAATTGTACTGTTTCCCTAATACTTGGTTCCCTTCTGAGAAAAAACATTGTTGTTGCACCCCCGCCAGACATAATTGGAATCAGTACAATGATAACATCATCTTGATCCCTGTCCATCTGTCCATCTGTGGCTGTTGCAACCTAGTGTCATCGTCGTCTGTTCGGTTGGCGAGGATGTGTCAATGTCTTGTGGGGAAAAGTATTCAGACTGTTCATAGTATATAGCACCGGGTCTATGTTGTGGCTCCTGGAACCAAAAGACTTTTGTCACAATACATGTTGTGATCACTATGTCATTGTTAAATGAGTATTATTGACAACACTGTCACCCGACATGTAACTTGGCTTTCTTTTGAGTAATGTTCGTGGGCTTAATTCCACTCAGCTTGGATTCAAATGTCTAATAGAGGCACACCCCAGGATACAGAGTGACGACGGTAGACGATGGCTGACGAGCTGGTGTCTCATTCTGACAGTGGGTGCTGACTGTGTGTGTCTGGTGGCTGTGATGGGGGAGGGGGGGGAGGGGGTGGTGGTGGAAGGAATTTGTCATGTCGGCTTTTGGAGTTACAAGGGGGCGTTTCTCATTTCCTTTGGGTGAACCCGTGTGATGTTTATTGTTACTGTGGAGATGAGCAGCCAGCTCCCACACAGCAGTTAGCAGTTCTACTTACAACGCAAATATACAACACTATGCCATATTATACTGAACTACACTATTCTGTATACATACAGATGCCACACACAGTCCTCAGACTACCTTGCCGCCATGTTCTTTTTCCAGACACCTGTGCATTATTAAGAAAAACATTAAAACCAGCTCCAGAAGTGCTGCTCTGTACTTGATCCTTCCATCTGACCTACCTGGTATCACATACATATTTAAATCAAAATAGGCTTAAAACATACCAGACTTACATGACTACATTACATTACATGTAGATTATACCACAAACTTATTTAGTTTTATGCCTTGGTCAGAGATTCCCGATACTGTATATTTTACCACTGTTACAACTTTACAACTGTCATCTGATTGGTTGTTGTCTGCTAGTCAAAACACCAAGCGCACACAGCTCGTTCTAAAACGAGAGTGAATCTGGTGTGATGTAACCGAGGTCAAAGGTTGTGCACTTCTAGTGTCGTTGGGCTGTGGAGAAGGTGCCAACTTTGAATTTTGTGTTTAAATACCGAAAAATCCTACTCATTCTGCCTTTTAAGTACAGTCTTATATTAGAATGAAATCGATTTAGTATTGGTTGTGTATTAGTTTTATCACGGAGTACTCCTAGATTTAGTAGTTGTAGCGTTTTTTGTTGCTTGCACACTTTCTCATGTTGGAGCATTTGGGTGTAATTATGCACTGTTGACATACTGTATAAGTAGTGCAGCAGTGTTTGAACGTGTAGGAACGTTTTACATGTAAAGTTCTGGTGTTGCTTTGGAAGGGACTTGTCTTAAGAGAGAAGAAAGCGCGGTCATGGTTACACTGAAGCACCTGACCTTTCTGATCTGATGAGGGGAGTGAAACCGGTTATTCCACAGAAGAAACGTGGCCTATTGAGTCTTTCTCCAGAGAGAGGATGATGGATTGAATCTGCCAGACCTAGAATTGCATTATGAAGCCTCTCAGGGTGGATGTTATGGGTGGAATATTGAATTCATGTTTGGCAACTTTAAATCACATCAGTTTTTACTACAGACTGATTGAAGGGCATTGATGTTATTATATTTGAAAATTTAATACAGCCAAAGAAATTGAAGATGACCTGGCAGATCAGTTCTTCAGCACTGATCCACGGGGGTAAACTAGGGTTGGATAGCGGGAGGGGCTGTCTTTGTGTGTGTTTTCTCAGCACACTTCACAATGAAACATTAGTACAGTATTCATGTCCTGCTTTGAAACTACTTTCATAATCTTGATTAGGCTTGGGGGAGTGAAACCTCATGAAAAGTTAATTTTTCAAACAGTCAAGGTGGGTCTGAGGTGCAGAGGATCATCAGGGATTTGCACCACTACATCTCCACCTCCAATAACAGATTCAGTAGAGGCTCTGCTTCACAATGTATCATCCGACACCATCAAGGGTGAAAAAGGGCGAATCGATAGCCTCCCTGTCAGCAACAGAGGATGACCTAGATTATTAAAGCCTGGATTCTGGGGTTGAGAACTCGGTGTGTTTCGTGTGCAGAATGCATTCCCTTATTTGGTTGGAACCATTCTTTTCATTGGAAAAACTGCTCTGCTGCTATTAATACAGCATAGCAGCAACCTATAATATGTTTAGAGGGTTAGAAACCAAAAATCCCACACAACTGCTGCTGTGTTTGGTTAAGTATGTTTTTTTTCATTGTAAAACATCATAAGACTATAAATAACTCCAAAGTAAACAAGCACATCAAGGCATATCCAGGCTGGACCTTCAGTTCATAATATACCGTTTAACTCCAAGGATTCAAAATGAACACTAGCCTGAGAGCCACCATGGAAAGCCGTTGAAACATCCAAGTTCATCCACATAGCATCAATTACATGTGGAATTCAAGGCATTCGACAGAGTGTTTTCCTGCATAACAAGATAGAATAAGTTGTCCTTTTCTGTTTAACTATTAGCGCATTCTTTCCATGTGCCGCTCCTCTGATGACCTGCAGGATTGGGAGTGCTGTGGGAAAACTTCCTGACGGGGGCCAGCTAAGCAGAATGAAATGCGGATATACAATGTTTTTCCATTGCTGTTTGGAGGACACATTTTGGAGGACACATTTAGAATTGTTTGTTTAGTTGTGGGTAAAATAAATATTTGGATGTGTAGGTGTTTTTAATGTTTCTCTTATTGACTGGTGTGAATAGAGGACATGACCTCTGTTTGCTGGATAATTGGTACTGTTTTGGACAAGTGACAATAGAAACATTTCTGTCGTCTTATGGTGCTTTGAGTGACTGCATTTCTTTGTTTTCTTTTCTCCCAGGGGCCTTACAGAGAGGCTTTCTGGAATCTTGCCATGTTCAAGGCAGTGCTGAAGAAGAGCAGAGATGGAGGCAAGGGCAGCAAGAAGGATCCAGGTATGTGGATCAGATGTGAACAGATGTTTTCTTTTCCTTTGGAAATCTGTAGATTCCAACATGACTAAACATGAGCCACACTCAGTAGTGCATTGTTGATCAGTCTCTTGCTCATACAAAGGTGCTCTCCACTGATCTGTCTTTACATAGCCTGTGACCATTTATGCTTACACTGTATCTACCGGTCTAGACTTGATTTACAGCCTCAGGACTGGTTTTAGCAGGTAGTCTGGATCAAACAGTCACAGTACACAGTAGATTCATGTCTCATACTTTCTGCCTTTGTCTGACTCCATTGTTTCACTCAACACTCAATGCTTAAATTAAAGGGTAAAGATCAACCTCCCGTCATCTCCACTGCTCTTCAGCCCAGTACAAAGGGACACTTGAGTAGCGTGGGCTTGTATTGTTTGATATCAAGTTGTTGCAACCTGTCTCGCATGTATGAATCACTCTGATAGCCTCCCGGTTACCCAGACATCCACACCATGCACTTAAACGCGGGGGTGTCTGTGTACGGGAAGGCCGGGAGCGGCAGAGTTTTATGGCGGGATACAGCTCCTTTATCCCAACCTCTCTCTCCCAGTTGGACCCCATCCATCAAGCTAAAGCAGCTCCCTCTCCCTTTCTCATGCTGGGACAATAAAATCTGGCAGCTCTTCTCTGTTGTTTAGGGCTCTTAAGACAGATGAGAGGTCACAGAGATACAACAGCTAGCAGCGGCCACTTCGCCAAACAAATCTCTACTGCCTATCTGTTTGTTTTCAGGCGTGAAGAGTTTTTTTTGTAATTGTAATTTATTTTAGAGGTTGTTGGGAAATTAAATGCAATAATATCCTGTAATAAATAAGATTTATCCGTTTATATTATCTTGATTATGTTCCTTAAAACATTTTAAGAAGTTTTGATGAGTCCATATTAACCTTTATTGTAGGTCATTTTTATTTGTGAGCTATAAAATACGTTTCATTCATTAAAGTTAGCCACCCTGTGTTTACCTGTCTGTTGTCCTTGAAGAGGAGAATTTGTTTGTAAATGCAGGTCCTTCCTGTGATCTGAAATGAGATTTGTAACACAGAAGCCGTGATGGGGAAGGCCGTGTTAATTAAATTGGGTACACTGCAGCGTAGTTAATGGTTTTCTCAGACAAGATGGTACCATATTAGACATAACATATTCACTGCACCTTCTGCAAGTCTTGACTAAAGATTTAATTTTGATCCCAAAGGGTTTTGAAAGAATGTTGTTTTGAAAGTAAATCCCTGCAGCTTTGGAGTTTTGTTCTCTAGTTTATTATACATGGCCGTTTTCAAATTGGAATATGTACAAGGATTTGTTTACTTTGGTATTGGTATTCAGCTTTTGCTTACAAGCTTGTTCGGTTTGCTTTTGCAGATGAAGGAAAATGTAATTCATTAGTCAACCCCGTTGCATTTCACACTGCTGCTTGCACTCTTATGGGTCAGACTGTGCAGATTTTCCTTCCTTCAGAAAGACCAGAAGTACAAAGTCCTTGTAAAATCTGCTCAGCCACATATAATGAAAATCAGTGGGAGGAGAGACCTTGATAATGGTGTAATTGCAAAATAGCTCAGCATATGTTGCTCATGACATGGTGGCTATGGACTGGAGGCAACTTTAAAGCAGTCGAGGAAACTTGGCCCCTAGGCAAGATACCACTACAGTCATTAGCTCTCCTTTGGGATCACCCCAATGCCAAGACCACAAAACACACAGTTTGCTAATTTAGTCCTCTCCATCATGTGCTCCTCCTAGCTCCTTTCTCTCCCTCCTCCTTCTCGCTTACCTCCTCCAGATTCAGTCTGTTAAGAATCTGTTTGGAATTGGCCTCTTTAATCCCTTTTAAGCACTCTTTTTTGTTTTTTTTTGTTTTAATGGTCTGCCACTCCGGAAGTGGGATGCTAGTTTGCTGTGGCCTGTTGCCTTTGATGTCAACTTTTTTTTGGAGAGAGGTCACATTGCAAGTAGGACTCACTGCAGTTAATAGATTTGGGACCCGGAGGCACAAGAAGATGATTATATTGTAAAGAACCAAATAGTGTGTTAATTGGTGTTCTCTTTGATGATGCAGGCCCCTCAGATTTTACTGCGAATTCCACCTATGACTTCCATTAATTCACAGCAGTGTCTGCTCTGCGATTCATTACAAACCAAATTGCTTTTTTCTAAATTGGTAGAATTGTTTTAGGACAGTGTACTGTGATAAGGTGAGTTTGTGTGAATGTATTTCATCCTGTTCTCAACCTGTAGCTATCATAGGCAGAAGATGTGCATACCAGTAGCTGTTGCAGCAGCTTCTAAACTTTTATTTGACGTGAGGTCCGACATGAAAACACATGTAGACGGGGCCCTAACAGTTCACATTGG
Organism: Anoplopoma fimbria; assembly: GCF_027596085.1. NCBI lineage: Eukaryota > Metazoa > Chordata > Actinopteri > Perciformes > Anoplopomatidae > Anoplopoma > Anoplopoma fimbria. The sequence goes on along the minus strand of NC_072464.1, from coordinate 14,048,015 downwards.
ATATAATGAAGTCACATGTCATCAATTGGTTCTTCTTTTCAGCTTGAATTCCAAGTGAATGGGAGTGAATATGGGCAAAATTGGATTACTGGCCAATCAATTGGTGCATGGCGAGTTTTTAAGAGAAGCTAAACTTTAAGCTATGTCAAATGCCCAGCTCTATGTCTTTTGTTCCCGTTTTTTATTTATTTATTGTTTAGCTAAAAACGGCCTCAGTGTCTTGAATACTGCTACTTACTGTTGTACAGACACAGCCTCTCTGACTCCGCTTTAATTGCTGTGGGTGACAGTGTGTATATGTGTGTGTGTGTGTGTTGGGTAATGTCTCTGAAGACCCCCCAACTTGCGACTACCACTAGATGAGCTCGGCCTCTTGGGACAGCTGCCAGACAGTTGCCTGTCTGTTGTGGGTGACGCAGTGTTAATCACACTAACATGCATTGCCGCGCACTCTTTGAGGCTGATAACAGTTTCAGCTGTTTGTTCCTCCAATCCCCAACACACACACACACGCCATGTACACACAAACAGACATCCGACCACCAGTTGGCAGGGCTTGTCGTAGTTGGTCTTGCAGTACGGAGACAGAAGCCACTCATGCACCTGTCCGGACTGGACGCAGGAGTCCTGTTGTTGACCTGCCTGCACAGAAAAAGGGGGTCTCAACCCTACTGCCCTGATGTGAGCTCCCAGCAGTGTATCTACAGGGACAATCGTTGTCCTGTATGGCATGCTGTCAGCATTGACATGAGATTTATTTTTCAGATTTGTGAAGAGTGAAAGAATAGTACAAATAGTTTATTTAACCATTCAGATCAGGGGCGGCTGGGGCACATGAGGTAGAGCGCTTGACCTGCAACCACAAGGTCGGTGGTTCGAACCCCTCTACAGGCAACATGCCGAGGTGTCCTTGAGCGAGACACCTAACCCCAAAAATTGCTCCCCGGGCGCTTCATTGCAGCCCACTGCTCCTCCGGGATGGGTCAAATGCAGAGAACCGAATTTCCCCATTGTGGGACTAATAAAGGCTTAATTATTATTATTATCAGAGGGAGGTGAGGAATCTGTGTTCTTTGAGATGAAGTAGACTTCAACAAACTCGTGTTACTGATTCGCTGCCTCTCACAATTTTTTAAGTCTGTTTTCATTTTCAAAGTCATTTTGAACGGGTCAATTATTTATCAGGGGGCAATCTCGTTTAGATTTCCGGAAGATAAAGTGAAATATAAAGGGATTGTTCATCATGTTGAGGGACCCATTCACAGACTAATGGTGTGTGTTTATGTATGTGTGTGTTAGCGAGAGAGAACATTAAGCCCTGCACTCTGTTGCCTCAGCTGTGGTGGTGACTGGTACATGCTGGTCTCTGCAGTTTCTGTGACTCTCTTTGGTGTTTTCACATGAAAACAGTGATTTGTTGCCAAGGGTCAGACAACGGCAAAATGGTTACAAAGGAGGACGTTGTTTTGTTTGTAGGGATTCATATGGTTTGTGGAATTCGAAGCACTACAACGATGATTGAGTTCGTATGATAAACCTGCATGGCCTATTTACTTCAGGGGTTGGACTCAATAGCCCTGCAATAACTACTTCCATTGCAAAGCTTGTAATGCCCATGTTTTATTAATGCTAGTTACTGCTTGTGTGTTATGGTTTATTGTGGTTTAGTTGGGCAGCTGACAATACAGATTTCTGTAGTCCTCTTTCTGTTTTCAGTATTGTTCATTCCCTCTCTGAGGTTGTACAGTTGAATATTGCTGCTGACATTGCAGAGATTCCTTCCCTTGTTGTCTGTATTCTCTCTCTTTCAGCTGCCCTCAGGGGTTTCACATGTGGGATTTTGACTGTAAAGGGAAGCATCCCTCAATAAACAATAACCACAGGTGGTTGGGCAGCTATTTGTCCAAACAACAAAAACAGCGTTTGAGGGACAGTTGTTTGTCTAACCAAAAGCTGTTTTTTTATTTGTTACCGGGCCATTATATAATTGTAATCAAAGTTGTTTGTCTCAGAAAAAGCTGTAGCTTTTGACAGTTAGGGGAGCTAAAACAGCTTTTTTCACACACTTTTGTTGCCCATGATTGATCTAGCATTTTTTTTCCATTTCATTATCAGAAATGTAAAGTTTCATCTTTGTTCAAATGTGATTCAGAATTAACCACATGCTGTTCTTGGAGGACAATCAACAGGCTCCCTTTGGCCCTTTACAATTATCTCTCACCCTTTGGTTTCTTCACTTTGCCAGTTAGATGATTATTATTTTTTTCTGAAGCCAAGGTATGTGCTTCATGTTTCTAATAAGTTTGTCTAAGGTTTCTTTTTACTGACGTATAAATGGTGGCCAAACATCCCCTCAGACATTAACAATAACTACTCAGTACAGAGTCTGCCCACTGGTTCTCGTGTCAAACTGCCTGAGTTAGCCTGGTTCTTCTCAATGAACAGCTGGGTAGCTGGGTGGGTATCCTCTCTAGCCATATCTACCGCAGCCATTTTGAGACACGCTCCCTCCTTGTCCTGTGGCTTGAAAGGGAACTTTAAGAAAACTCCCTCACTGTGTTCTTCTGCAGTGGGTGGAAAATTTTACATTTTCTTTATTTAGTAAAACTGCTCTTATACCAAAAGTGTGCTCCAAGTGAATATGGATGCATGGTGTAGTCTCTGGATGAAACTGTGTGGTAACAACAGTATAGGAAGCATTTAGGTATTGCACTTCACAGTCTTGATACTAAAGCATAGAGACACAACTAAAAAAACTAAAAAAAGACAAACTTCTTTTCCATAATTTGAATTCACAAAATTGAAAGTTGTGAGTACTAAACAATGACGGACAGACAGACAGACAGACAAGATGAGCACAGTCAACCACAGGATGTCTAGACCACAGATTACATACAGTATGTGACCTGTGCAGGACAGGAAGAAAGACTCCACGCTATGCCACACACATTCATACACGCAGATAGAGAGCGACAGAGACAGCGAGAGAGGCCTGCAACCTCAGGATACACTATTAACATCCTTTGATTAACCATAATAACTAGTGTTCAGACCAGAACCACTGACTCCTTTTATCATCAGCTCATGGTTTTCCTTTTGGAAAACGGTAAGTACTGAAAAAACCACTCTTGCAGCTATGACGGTTGGGTTTGCCCTTAGTTTACGACTTGAGCTTTTAACTGTACCTATTTTGTGACAAATAGATCTTTAAATCACTTAAAAACACAATAGGGTTATATCTAGGTTACCAATCTATAACCCTCTTGTAATTTTAATCAAAAGAAAAACTGGGCCGACAACTGTGAAATGGCTTTTTTTGGCCCATGTTTTCTATTTTTTTGCTCGCAGTCATGTTTGTCTAGATTTCCATGCCCAGACAGTTATGGTAGGATTTAAGATGGTGGAGAAAAGAATGCACCTGATCTACAAAGGAGCCCATTGAGTGGGTATCAAAGCACTGTGCAGCCAGCAGGCAACGATTAGCAGGGCGTAGCTCAAAACCACATCTTTCACTCGCACTCACGTCCATGTACAAACACACACACACACACACACATGCAAACACACACACATATACGCCCACAAACCTCAGGTGTATCCACATTAGACACTCCCTGTCTCTCCTTCTGTAAAGCAAAATAAGGGAAAGCAGTGGACCTGGTTGGCCAACCTCGCTGTTTTCTGTTTGCAGAGACTTTCATATCAACCATTCGGGCCCTGGCTACATTTAACTTTCACATTTCACCATCGTAAGGGTCTCTATGCTGCCTTACCTAATTGTACTGATTCATATTGGTCTTATGGTGCCTTTTGTTTCAACATGTTCACAAGAAAACCTTTGGAGTTACTTGGCAAAGCATTAATAAAAAAACACAGAAAATAAGTGTTTTTGACAAGGGACTAAGGGCAGCATTAATTCTTGTTACCAGTGGCATAACAATTGTGTTCCTACAGCTTGAGTGCACAGTCAAAGTCACATGTCAAAAAATACAACCTACTAGGCAGCATTTAATTACATAAGCCGTTGTTAAAGTCAGCCCGAGTTGCCATTTAATTTCACATCTTTATTCAGCTTGACATTTTGTTCATTTAAAGTTATATTGGTAATTTGCCATAAGCAATCAGTAGCGAGTGAGTTATTTGTCTCTCTGAAGGTTGCTAGGAGCAGTTAACATTTTTCACATTGATTAGAGAAACTGACTTTAGAAATGATGTAGGTAGACCTACGATAACCTTTACAGCAGCTTCGATCTTATGCCTGCTTGCGTTTATTCTCTATAACAATTTTTCACTGATAGAGCTAGATATGATGACCCCCTTAGCCAATCCTCAAAGCTCTAAATGGTCAACTGTTTCTCCAACCGGTTGAAATATTTGTCAGCGGGCATAACTCCAGAACTATTTGAATCACAGAAAACCAGGATTTTGTTGTTGAAATTTTCTGTGATCAGAATTTGAATTATGTTCTAAATTAGATTCAGATTTTTCCCGTGAGGTAATTATTATATATATATTATTATAACTATTTTTTTCTTGTAATATGAAATATAGTTTGGTTTTAGAATTCAGCTGTACCTAGATCTATTGTTGTGGCTTATTTTTGGGGGTTGATGAATGTGGTTTTTCATATAGGCGTTGTTTTCATTTGAACTACAATCTGCATCCCGATCTCCTTTCCTTGGGTGATATTCCACCAACACCACATGTAGGAAAGCTAAACGCACTAGCTAATGGTTAAATCTGGCACTGCTCTTCTTGCCCAGTGGCTTCTGGTTGGGAAGAGTTTGGAGAAATGCTTCCATGGTTCCCCAGTGGTCCACTATCAGCAGTAGCAGCCGGTGACCACCCTCCATTACCCTAATTTGGCTCTCATACACTCAACATCGGTGTTGCCTGTGACCTTGGAAGTGTGTGCACAGCAACAGAAAAGAAGCCAAACAAATACACGGGGACTCTATGGAAGCAGCGGTGATGTTGTCGACAACACAGCAGCACACCACTCATAGTCCCCCCTCTTATCCCATCACCCATCCATGAGCAAATTGTTTTTTTTGCTACTTCAAAGAGGAGGGAAAAACAGTTTATCAGTTAACATGCCAGGGTGCTTTTGGATGGTCTTTGAAGGGCCGATAGTGGCTGTCATGGCAGTTCATTGGCTGGAGAGGTCGGCAGGCCACTGGTTTTTCTAATTACAGCGTGACCTGCCTGGGCAGACACATTCCTCCTGTCTGATTTTCCATTTTGCCTTCATACCTTAAACATCATCTGTCTGTGATCTTAATGAGCACTTGAAGTGTCCCTTTTTTGTTCAGAAGGGTACGCTGTCACCAATAGGATGTACAAAGTACTAGCTGTTCATTGCCTTACTTCTCTGTCGTAGACTTTGATATTTTCCCATGCATTTTTTGGGGTTGTGTTTTTCTCATTTACTGCCATCTTTCTCTATGCAGACACCAATCCATGCTGTCACAGAGTCTGACTCTCACAAAAGTCTGCGTGGGTGTCTGTGGAGACCTCTGCTCGGTCTTGGGCTTCGGGGGCCCTTTCTCTGTCCTCTGTACTACTCGGCGCTACTCTGTCCTGCATTTCTGAACACAGAGACTCTTTTTTTTTTTGTAATTGTGCCTGCAGATGAATGTCTTGCCATCCCTAGCTCAGGAGGGTTTGAGACAGGCTGAACTAATGACCTTGGTTCCTTTGTGCCCAGCCTCAAAGGAACAGGGGGTAGTGCTTATTGCAAAGAGGAGCAGTTTGCAAAGAGTCTTCATATTTATACATCTACTATTTTTTACGGTGGCTTTTCAAAATTGTATATTTGTGAATCTTACTTATGTCTAGCAAAAGTGGATAGAAATTGCATTCTGCTGGACTTGTGTAAGAAGCCTGTTTAGTGTCAGAAGGGGTAATTAACTATGTCTTACCTTTTATAAATCATGACATTAACAATCATGGTAACATTCAAATGCCAATGGTTGAAAAAGAAGTTCCTATCAACCCTCTAAGTGCATGAAATGAGGCGAATGTGATTGATGGTTAACTCACACAGATGCACCATTAAGAAAGATTTTCAAAGATGGTTCAAAGCTTGCAAGATTTCCCCTGGTCCTTGTTTGCTTATGGGATTAGGCTCTTTGGAAGGACCGGCCAGCCTTTGTGCCACGTCTTCGTCCGTTTGCCGTTACTGAACAGGCTGTTGTCCAGGGGTTAGTGGTGTTCTCATGACCTCACCTGGCCCCAGCAGAAGCTCTGCCTAATGATCTGTGCTAATGGCAATCCAAATCTGTTGTTAAACCAGATCTCCATGGCAACGTAGGACTTCAGACCACATTGCACTTATGCCTGAAATAAATTCCATTTATGTCTCAAAGCTTCTGTTTCCATATTTTTAACAGATAGGAGTCAAAAATTCGAAGTGGAAAGCTCCGAAATTGAGACAAATCTGAAAATGTAGGACAACTAAAAGAAACTTTTCATCAGGCTGCATTTTGACTCCTCCACTGTTAGTCCCTGTTCACGATGTGAAAGTGATTGATCATAGTACTGACAAGTGTGCTCTGTAATCAATCATCCATCTCTCCTTTGCTTTGACTGTACCAGATGTTAGTAGAGGACATTGATGTAATTAACCCCATGTAAAACCCATGTGAGGCATTTTACGGTTTAACTGTGGAAGCATCAATGCAGATGATAACAACTATTAGAAGACAACATGTAGCATAGCTTTTTGCCAAATTAAGACTTTATCATTGAGTTAATAAATGTGCTATGTGCTCAGACTGTTGAAAGACAGAAAGAAAAAATACTTAGAAACATGAAAAAGAAAGATGGATTGTGTGTCTCACACTGAGTGCCACTGTATTAGCCCTTCTTTACAAAGCCTCAATTGTTGTAGGTATGCACTCAGGTATGCAAAGAACGTAGAAACTCATGCCAGGTACTCCAACCTTAGTTGAAGAGTGTTGTAGCACAGACATCAGCTGACTCCCTCTGACCACTTGAAGGGCTTTCATTATGATTAGTGGTGTTGGACAAGAATGGTTGGGAGGTGAGAGGGTCTATTTTCCCTTTTAGTGTGGGAGTGAACAGGGCGCCCCACTTGCCTAGTGTCTGGTATTGAGGAGGCCTGCAGAGCGACATTCATACTGGGACCTCACACACAGTTCTGCTAGCATGAATATCAATAACTCTCCAGCCAGGAATGTCAGCGGTTGATCTGCAGTCATTTATTCCAAATCTCTGATGAAACAAGGTCAAGCCCTTGGCAAATTCAACATTTTCCTGGATGGTTAAACATTTGCATTTGTGCTATGTGTGCTATTGTCCTAATTTATTAATTGAGTTAGCTGTAATTGTTTACTAATTATTTCATTGTTCATTTTTGTTTTGTTTTCTCATTATTTGTTTTATATTCAAAATTAATCTAATCTAGAAAACAGTGTAGCTGCTTTTACTCTGGACCACACAATTATTTCACATTTTAATTAATAGGTTTTTACATATCTACACTCTACCTCTTTCAGTGCTGCATTTCCTTGCTAGAAGTATAATGCTCTTCCTACATTTAGTCTGACTGTGAGAACCCTGTACTCTGCAGTGACCTTGAGACCGATTGATTTGCGGAAACACACACATAGTAGCTTTGCATTATCTCATCATCAATGAAGTCAAGTTTCAAAGTCTTTTTAGGACCAACCAAATGTGTGCAATCATAGGCTAGTGTTGTGGGGTTTTTTCACAATTTTGGCACACCTGCTCCTCCATAGACTGTTCTCAGGTAGGTCAAACAGCTCATTGGTATTCTTACTCTGTGAGAATGGTCTAATTAAAATCTGCTTCACTTGACTTTTGTACTATTATGTAGCACAGAGTAGTTCTCTTCTGACAGTCCCATTATTGGTCCTCATAGTGCTTTCCTGTCACAGAGCTGGACATTTTTCCCATACCCACTTAAATTGTCGATTTATGAAAAGGAATGGGACATGTCATGGTGCTTGCCCAGTGCTACCCTCCTCCTCCTCTACTTCTTCTCCCCAAGAGACACACACACACACACACACACACACACACACACACACACACACACACACACACACACACACACACACACACACACACACACACACACACACACACACACACACACTCACTCATACCCCTCCCTGTCAGTCTCTCTTCCCCTGGGGCCAGTGGGGAAGGCATTCCAGAGCTCAGGCCACTGCAGAGTGTGCATCAGATGGGAGAGAGAGAGAGAGAGAGAGAGAGAGAGAGAGAAGAGAGAGAGAGAGAGAGAGAGAGAGAGAGAGAGAGAGAGAGAGAGAGAGAGAGAGAGAGAGAGAGAGAGAGAGAGAGAGAGAGAGAGAGAGAGAGAGAGAGAGAGAGAGAGAGAGAGAGAGAGAGAGAGAGAGAGAGAGAGAGAGTCTCAGTGCTTTGGATTCAAAACATTCAGCAGTCTTGCTTTGCCTGCAGCATCTTAGCGTTTGCATAAAGCAGCTAATTTGTTCACATTATCAAGTGCATGTGAATCTGAGTTGAGGGTTTCAGAGCTGCAGGAACGGTTCCTGTTTCTGACAAGCTAAAAACTAAAGACCCTGTCAGAGTTGTTTTCTCTCCTCGGGGGCCACCAGCATAGATGAGTAATCCTTTGAAATCCATAAGCGAGTTGCTCTGGACACTTGAAGAGTTAATGGAATTTGATTGTTGCAGACAAAATTGACATTTCATGGTCGAAAATGTGCCCACAGGAGGGATGTGGAGCCGTCTGTTCATATACTTAACATTCAATAAACAAGAGGGAAAAGAAAAGAACAGAAAATCAAACGCTGCAAGGAAGAGATGTCATATTGTTTGCCTTTTATTCCCCATTTACTTAACTCTGCACCAGCAATGAAGCCGGGTGGAACGCTGTGCTAGTTATACAAGGGCAAAACAGTGTGACAATTGTGTTGTAGGAAAGCTAACACACTCGGTTTACTTTAGTATTAATCACTTAAATCAGTCTCTGTTTTATAGCCTTTGTCATGCTGCCTTATACAGTATTTTGGCTGTTCCTATGGCTACTGCTGACTCAGTAAAGTGGTCTAAAATTAGAATGGCCTCATGGGAAAGTAACTGATGTCTCTTTCACAGACTTAGTTTGTTTGTATGGCTTTGATTAACAGATGTTTGTATTCTTTTTTTTTTTATGTCTTAAATTATTAACTAAATTTTGAACCAGACAGATTTGCATCTTATTATCATATCAGATATCATTTGTCCTTCATCATCATAGACTACTGGTACTGAATACCTTCCCCCATGCTGTATTCCTTGTTGTCTGGCTCTCTCTCTTCCCTGTGGGTTGCTGTGTGTTAACCATGACAGCTTTTGTGTGACTGTCACCCTGGCCTCGGAAGTACACAGGGAATCCACATTGGCACTCAGTCTAGCGGGAGAATTCCTCCTTTGGTGGATTGTCCTATGGTCATCCTGCTTTGTGTGTCGACTGAAAGAATCTGCATTAATTATAGCCCTTCTCCATTTTCTCTGTGGTCCAAAAAAAATAACTAGCAAGAAGTATTTTTGTGTGTGTACAATATATGTTTCTGGATAGAAAATAGAATGGTATCATGGATCATATTGTTTGTATAGACTTTTCTAGTAAAACCGGCTTTTGCAAACATAGTTTCCAATGTAGTACTCTTTGTGGCAAGCCAAGCGGTTTGCATTGAATGCTTCAGGCAGTGGTCAAACTAGCAGAAACACTGCTATCCCTCTATTGAGACTTTGCTACATTACAAAGTCTTGCAGTTTAAAATCTAACTTCCCATTCAGACAGGCACAGTGATGTGGGTCAAAAGGTCAATGTGCATTAAGTAACTCTCCTACCCTCCACTCCTCTTGGGTCAGACACAGGTCACCATTTTCAAATTGTTGTGAGACGTTTTCTGTGAAAATGTACGTTATTTTTGTGTTCATATCTCATTAACTGACTCCACATTGGAGAGGATACTGCAACACACTGAGCATAATACCTCTGTGCATGCTCTTGCAAGTGGCAATCCCAGGGTCCCCTTTATCCAGTGCTCCAGTGTTATGCTGAGGTCCTACACAGACGCAAAACCCAATATACAAGATTTTATTGACGCAAGCCAAGCCAATCAACGAGGATACACAGGCTTTGCACACGCATCACCGAAGCTAATATTGCTAAAACTAAGGCCACTCACACAACACATTTAACACAGCAGACCGTTTGCAACAGCGCCACCAATGATACAAGCTCTTACCAGACACAAGTGGATGTTCAATGGCATTATAAGCAGAAACAAGATTTTTTCTGTTCTTATATTTATGATTAAATGCATTGCATGAATTTATGATTAATGCTGGACATGGTATGTTTCTCTTCAGCTTTCTTCAGACAATTGCATGCTTGGTATCATGGGAAACTAGAAATTCAAAGAGCGCCAGAGAGAGAGAGAGCGAGAGAGAGATCTTTCAGAGACCCCCCCCCCCCCCCCCACCCCAAATCATACTGTTGAGGCTTTCAGGAGGTCTCAAGTGTCAATCAACACTCAGACCCCCCGAGTGTACAGACCCTCTGTATTTCGCACACTGTGTGGAGGCCCATGCCACGGTGTCTCGAGGGAGTCTAAGGCTTGTTGAATGCTAAATGTTTTGTGATATATATATATACTCTTTTAAGGGTATAAATCTGGATGGTGTCTTTTGCCTATCAAGTAAATCTGTGCAATAGAGTGTTTTCTGTCACTCCTTGTGAGGGAATGCGATCCCCCTGGAAAGACACAGACCCTCTCCGATGTCCAACAGAGGCCTGAAATGTCCAATAAAATAATAAAACCGTAAAGGTAAACAGTAGGGGTTTAAGCCGGACTTGAAAGGCGGACTAACAAAAAAAATGAGCTGTGTGGCACGCTACTGTTTCCTTTAATTGAAGAATTGTGCCCATAGTGTGATGAGTAAAACCCTGTGCAGAGGTTTTACTCATCAGCACAGAATTGTGCCCTGTTATTTGTAAAACGCCTTTCATTTTTGCCTTTTTTTTTTGTAGTCCGGCTTAAACCCCTACTGTTTACCTTTACGGTTTTATTATTTTATTGGACATTTCAGGCCTCTGTTGGACATCGGAGAGGGTCTGTGTCTTTCCAGGGGGATCGCATTCCCTCACAAGGAGTGACAGAAAACACTCTATTGCACAGATTTACTTGATAGGCAAAAGACACCATCCAGATTTATACCCTTAAAAGAGTATATATATCACAAAACATTTAGCATTCAACATGGACAGTGGCTAGCATGCTAGCAGGAGGAAAAGGAGGATGCCAAGGCAATGCATGAAAAAGAAGTTGGTTTTATTTCATTTTGTTTGACTTGTATTTGATGAGGATGGTCACTTTGTTACTTGCCTGGATAACCATTCACTAAATATTGTAACAGCATTTTGAATTTCCCTTTGATGTATATTTAATTCAAAGCACAGTGTTTCCATCTTCATGACATCAGTGCAGATGTAGGAGCCAGTGAGGCGGAACATTGGTTGGAATAAGCGTTGACTCACATTGACCTGCTCAAAAAAATTGATTTGTACTTTAATGTTTATTTTACTAAATCATTGTCTTGAAATAATATTGAACCATTTTTCATGGGTTGGGCATGTCCTCATGGGCTCTGGCCCTTCACTTTGATGAGGACGAAAGAGCATGCAAGGGACTGTAATCATTTTTACATCATTTTGGGGCAGCACTGTATAATTAGAAAGGGGTTGATTTCCTTGACCACAGCAGGGGCTGAAATTGCAGGCCTTGCCCCGACCAGGGTTTAGGAAAAGTAACTGAAATAGCACTGGCAAGTTTCTGTCCTTGTGTCCCTCTACGTTGTAAAGTGTTGGTCAGATGGCAGAGCATTCACCGTGACACACTGCAGCCTATTCACCAGCACTTGAGCCAGCTTTTATGTGGTGCCTCTTGATTTCAAAACCAACTACCAAAATTAAAACTTTGCCATAATCTCTTTAGCATGCAATATGGCTAAAACCTGAATCAGCCACGACCCGCTGTGCAGCAAGTGAACACTCTGCTGGCAGCTTTTACAGTTACCCAGTGTCCTATTATACTATCTGAAGTCAGATTAAAAAAAATCAAATAAAAAAAAATCCCAATCTTTATTGCTTTCATTTTATTCATATATTGTTAACATATTTAATTTCTTTATTCTTTTAAGTTTTGGGGGGGGCATTTTTTCCTTTACTCAGGAGCAAGAGTAGAGAGATGACAGGAAATGATAGGAGGGAGGGAAGAAAGCTATAAAGATTCCTAGCCAACACAAACTGGGGTTGGTATGGTTCATGGTCAGTGTCAGTGTCTAATATCTAGGACTCCCGAGATGCCCCAAAATATATTCATTCTGATCATTAAATTTAGCAATAAAATCAAAAATCTCACACTTAAGGGGAACAATTGTGTCGAGTACTTACTGCAGAGGAAACTTGACTCGGATTCCCTTCTTCATATCTTCCATATCTGTACATCTAACCTACACACAATAGGGCTATAAACGAATTATCCAAATTCAAATATTTATTTGAATAGGAAAGAAAACAACCAAATATTCAAAGATGGAAATTAATATTCGATTGTAGAAAAAAAGACACTGCGTCCTCATCATTTGAATGAGGACACAGTGCCACGGACATAATGCTCAAAACTAGATGTACAAATAGTTTGAGCCTGTGTTTTTTTGAGTAAAGCCATTCAAACATACATTTTGGCGATTTTTGACAGCCTTGAGACACCCACTCTTCCCTAAAAAGTGTCAGTTTCAATGTGGATGCAGATCCCTCTGAGGCTAGGGTAACGACATGTCCTGGCCTTGACTAAGTGACCTTTGGGCCATTCACAGGTTTTTTTCCATGTCTGGAGGCTTGCAGAGGTGTCATTGCAACCTTCCGCTTCCTGTCTCTGGCATTCTTCTTTGTTTAGAGCCCTTTAAAACACAGACTAGCTCTGTGTCCCCTGTGGCGAGGCGGAGGGCGTGGAGAAAATAAGTCTCTGTTTCTGATTAGCCCGGCAGCCCAACAACACTCATTCCCCGAGGAGAGAAGCAGGACGCTAATATTAGCTTGCCTCTTGTAGTTGAGTCTTCAGTGATTTCTACAAACCTCTGGCTGCAGACAGGCGTCAGAACTAATCTGCTGAAGTCTTCCAAGGCAGCACAGAAAACAGAACCAAAGCTAATTGTCATTTCTGTGGTTCTCCACATCTGCAGTTCTGTTTAAGCTGGCTCTGCTGACGTATGGTCTGTGTTATTAGTTAGGTATTACATGTTATCTTGAGGTTTATAATTCATACATTTTAATTTGTGGCCATGATGAGTGGGCAACTTTGATGCCGCAGGATAGATGACTTTGCCATGGTCTTTCCATTCATTCTGGTTTGGTTCTCAGTAAGGCAAAATCTGTTTTTTCCATCTAGGGCTTGGACTCCACCGAGCAAACTAGTAGCCAGGTTAAGTATTCTACAAGCCTCAAGTGAAGTCATGTGTAGAGACTGTGGGGAGCCTTTTCTGTGAGGGGAAAAAAGTGTCTCAATTAGAACAAAAAAATAGAAAAATGAAGGGAATATCTAGTGCTAGACTGAAGCTTGACAGCAGAGAAGGTGAACAGAAGCTGCCCTGAAAGCTACCTTAAGTGTAGGGCACAGTGAAGCCAAAAGAGAAATTGTCTTGCTCACATTGCAAGCTAGGGTTGTATTGCACACCACTCAACTAGTTTAACAGTTTTTTGTTTTTTTTTCAGTTTTGAATTCTTTGAGATTATATTCACACTGTGGGTTTTTTACATGGGAAACAAAACAAAGTATGCTTTTTCCCACACTAGAGGCAGGGGCAATATGAAATGTGGATTTCTTGTTGAGCCCCAAACTTATCATAATTGAGTTAAGTCGACAAGGGGCAAAACTGTTGTTAAGGTCTATGGTGATTTGTTAGGCAAATGTACCCATGCAGGAGAAGTGGAAAAGGATTTCTTTCCCCACAGGTGAGGTTTTCTCCTTCAAGGCATAGCTCTGCAAGCTTAGGTTGATACAGAAACTGAAACTGTTATAAAATGCAATTCGGGCTCTTCGAGCTGCTCAGTGTTGAATAAAATATGTTGGACTTTGTGTTCACATGTTCGAACACTTTTAAGTACTGCATTCTGAATACCGGGGAAGGATTTCATTTCTTTCTTTCTTTTTTTTTTTTTATACATCTGCTCAAAATTTGCACTTTTCACAGTTTAAAACTGTGTATAATGACAGAAACCACTCCTCACTAAAATATTGTCCTTTTCTTCACGTTTGGCGTTCCTTTGTTGCTCACTGTTATGGCAACGAACTCTGACAATTTTATCTTTTCCAGTAATCTTCAAAATAAGCATTATGTTGAACACGTATGAGCCCAGTTGATCGCGAGTGCTTGTTTTCCAAGTTGGGATTAATCTGGATTTCCAAGCTGTTTTCCTGCAGAGAGAGAAATAAAATGTGTATAGAGGCGAGCTTAAGATGAATGACCGCTGCTTACAAATATATAGACAAGAACAACCAGCCATTGTGCCAAGTGAATAACATGTTATCTTACCTCAGTGGTCAATGACATAACCTTTATTTACTCCACTAACTGGATGTCCTTCTCATGTGCCCCAGTGGCATGAGAAAAGCTCACTGGCCCATGACCCTTGGTTTAAAAACAAATGCGGCCCTGTGTTATCAAGGATCCAGGTCTCCACTGTTTGTTTTTTTCACCAGTCATGCTTGTTGTGGCCCCAGTGAGCCACATGTGAGCTCTGGCAGATGCAACAGTGTTTGCAAACAGGACAGTTAAAGTAAGCACAAAAAACAGAGGCCAATGCATTGACAGCTTAACTAGAAAGACACTAGATGCATGTTGAATATTTTAGTTTTGTTCAAATCATTACAGGGACTTTTAGTGGGAGACTACTCTACTGTATGCTGAAATCGACCATTATCCCTGCCGTGTAAGCTGATTTTCTTCTCTGGAAGCCTGTGGCACCTGCCTTTGTAACATAGTTGCATAACAGGCATCTGAATACCTTACTGAATGAATGTATAAAGTTCTGAGTGTTTGTGTAAATCTGTGAAAAAATAAACTTTTGATTAATTGAAAGTGTCCGGAAAAGCTGTGTATTTAAATATTTTCCCTGTTTGCTATAATATGTATGTTTTTTTATGAATACTCAAAAATGACATCATGGCAGAACCTAGCGGCTTTCTGCAGCACAAAAAATAAAGGTTGCCAAGGTTTCCTTTGAGGTTTTACATTCCTGGCGTTCAGACTCAGGATGGTAGTAAAAGTAAATGATTTGGTACATTGTTTTAATTGGGTCAGCTTCAAGGTCATTTTTTATCCAAACAAAAAGCTTTTGCAAGTTCTGGTCGAATTAAATTGTTTTGCTATAATTGTCCTCTGGAAATCTAACGTAAATCATCTCTTTGGATCAGAATACTAGAAATAGCAATTTCACGGTTCTGATTTGGTTCATGGAGTTTCAGGGTGACTAGGAGCTGCATTTGTTTCCTAAGGCACATTATTACAGTGTTGTTTCCTGGCATTTGTCTGTTAAGCTCTTAAAACAGTGCAGAGCCCTAAAAGTCCTGCGTAATCAGCATCGAGAACTCATACACAATGCTGATTAGTGTGCAGTACATTCATATAACACATTGATCAATAATTCTTAACATTGTACCACAATAGCACTTGGTGTAAATCAGATTTAAAAGTCCCTGCTCTATTTCCTTCATCCCTGAAAACTCTGCTCTACACAAACTAGCACATTAAGAGAAAAGCATAAGCCTACATTAGAGTGATTGTTAGTACTGCTCCAGCTGACTGCATACCTAAATAGGTAGCAAAACATAAGGACTCTGTAATGCCAAAGCTATATGTTACATTTTAACAACCTTGTGTTTCTCCTCAACAGGTGAAGTCCACAGCCACAGTGCCCACAGAAGATTCCCACCCGAGGGAAGCCCTCAACTCCAGGGCCCTGGCAGCGGGCACCCTAATATCCCAAATGATGTTTTCAGATTGAGCCTTGCCAAGGGGGTGTCCATGTCTCTTCCATCCTCACCCCTCCTGCCCCGACAGTCCTACATGATGCCCTTACGTCCTAGCAAGAGGTCGCCAGGTACTGGTTGTAAATATATTTGAGTGTTTCTCTATTTTGATGTTGTAGCTGTATTTTCAATAGTTGAAATACTCTCAGAACAAAATTCTTCTCTTGTGTCAACACTACCATGAGTATTAACCTAAACGAGGGTTTTAAATGAAATGTGCTGCAAGCATTTGGGTTAATCCAATTCTTTGCGCACTATTTCTCATAACGGGAGCTTCATCTGTCTCTATGTACAAACTCCATTCCTGTCTACCCTCAGGTGTTTTTGTACGATTGTTGAATATTTGATGGTATTGTTCTCCAGGACTGACGATCCCTCGGCCTTAAAACATTGCTGCTGCAGCTTATAACTTGAACGTCCTTGAAACATGTTAAATTATTAATTATTGTTACTCTTAGAAAAATAAGAGTTATACAGGAGGTAAGGTGATAAAGTTATAACTATAGATCGGTTGTTCCGTGTCCCAGAACTTCCACTGTGAGCTCAGACGGATAACAGATGATAGTCGTTGTCCCTTCAGCCTTGTATTTAATCACGTTGTGTCAGTGTGGAGGCATCTACAACCGCACCATGTGTTTACACTATACTGGCTGGTAATGGGCGTGTGTTTACACTGGATCCAATTGTCAGTCCTCCCGAGCTACTTCTATCCACCATGTTGAGAACATGCTTGTCAGCAGCTGCGGGGTGTTTCAAAGCAGGGGATACCTTTGTAGCTGAACTTGTCTCAACCTGAGTCTTTGTATTCTGGAGACTTGGCAAAGAGGAGAGAAATCTTTTAAAGTGGTCAATGTGGCCCCACTCACATGTGGCACTCATCTGTGGGCTATCTTGCCTTTGTTTAGAGTGGTTACAGCTTTGCTGTGTTTAGTGTAGCGATGAGTAGATGGGAGGGGGTAGTCTGGTTTAATCCCTGTGCAAACTTGTGTTGCTCAAGTTCACATCTCTGATTTGAAAAAAACAAAACGTTGTTTAGCTGTTCAACTATAGTTGTTGTGTTTCACTTAATGTTTGGTTAATTTTAAAAGCAATTACACAATTCTTATCACATAATTGAAAACCTTATACTGGACTTGCAGGCCTGAAATTGTGATGCATTACATTGTGCAAATGTTCAGAGGAAAAGCGGATACATAATTGAATAATAATGAATAATAATGAATACCTATGTTGAATACACTTCCTGTAAGTCGCTTTGGATAAAAGCGTCTGCTAAATGACTGTAATGTAATGTAATGTAATAATTGCTCAGGTATGCTTAATTCCTAGTTTATAAAAAAAAAAAAGAGATCAAACAAAGACAAAAACAGTTTGTAATTTCCTAGTAGAGTTTGATTTGCTCACCCAGCCCCCCCCACACAGGTGAAAAAGATCAGTCCAACTACCTCAGGTGATACTGGTCTGTGATGACCATTTTAAACCCAAAGAGACTGTCGATGGAATGTACATTTACAGACCTGACAGGAGGGACAAGAGGTAGCGAGAGATGAGGAGAGAGAAGAGAGAAGAGCCTGGGTCTGTGAAGGTGAAAAGTGCCCTGGGGACGGGGGGAAGGGGAACACTCATTAAAGGCATATTCCCTCATGAGGTGCTCTGAGGCATGGAAATAGGGGGGAAAACGGACCGACAAGATAGGATGTTATGGAGGACAGCCAGGGAGAGAGGGTTGGGGGATGTTCTGTAGGCTCTCCTCCACTGTCCTCACAGGTAACTGTGAAAACCCGTAGGGGGAGAGTTCACACCTCCAGTTAATAAACACATACTGCAGGACATTTCTCAGCTCTGACTGCTGCGTTTTCTCTTCTCCTCTGAAGACGCAGAAGCAGCCTTGTACACTCAATTTAAGACTCTTTTGAAATGAGTGGGAGAAAATGTATTGCCGTTATACAGATGTTCTGCTAAATCATCGGTGAGATTAGTTCCTTTTGATTCACCCTGGATATCTAGCAGGAACGCTGGAATTATTGGTACCATTTCAGACAAGAGACAGCGTTTTTAAAAAATTGGTTATATCACACATCTTTTTGTTCTCCTTGCCATCAGTGATGTAAGGGGGAAGTGGTTTCACAGATTCAGAGACCATTTTGTGGCTTGGCTTCATTTCCTGACATATTGGATAATCTATCGCAGTTTGGAAGGCTCAAACAGAGTGGTTGTATTCTTTTTTTTTTTTTTTTTTTCTTCATGAAAACTTCACAGGGGACAACAGGGAAACATTGAGTTAATTAGGAGTGTGACGGATGCCTGAGCCACAAAATCCTGGTGGCGTTGAGTGCCACAGCTTTGATCAGCTAAGCCCAGAGCTTAACCATGAAACACTGCACCCTGACATGTGTTGAGCAGCACCTAGGCTTTATAGTCTTAATAGTTTACAGGCACCATGAAGGCCCAGGGAGGAGCATTTACTGCAAGAATGTCGCCTGAAAGGACCCGTCTTACCGTCCAACCCTGTGCTGGTCAAAGATCAGGTATTGAAAGGCTTGAACCTCGATGTTAAGTGGGTAGAATATAGTCAAAGACACTTTTTCAAAGGTTAGGAAGTCCCTGCCCGCCATCTCCAACAGTCTGCTGGGTATCTACACAGTGACCTCCTCTGGTTGTTATATGTTACTGGGCCATTGAGGGTTTAAAAGCATCTGTTCTCTTCAAGGTTGAACCGCTTGTTAGGATGACGGTTTGGCTCACCTCTCCATACATATAAAACCACAAAATATATAGAACCAGACTGCATCCCTGAAGTACGAGTGTGACCTTTCTTTAGTCACATGACATATCTATTAGCCCCGCGCTTTGCCTCCCTGCCAGCATGCAAGGGATCATAAAACAGCAATTCATATTAATTTATCGCTGTCGTGGGCAGTGTGTCATTTTAATTAGTATATCTGGAATGGGACCACACGGGATATTGACTCTGGTGGGCTGTTGTTGTGTATGTTATAAATAGTTGAGTGGATTTTTGTTTGATGGCCGCTTTGGTTTTGGCGTCTCAGAGGCTGATTCCTTTATCGATCAGCCAAGCAGGTCTGAAAATCACTACCTGTGAGATCAAATTTCATTATTCTGACGTGATCGCCCTGCTATTTGTGTTTGTGTATGTGTCAGCTGATCAGGTGGCTGCCTTCACTGACCTCTTTATTGCTTATCTCCTTCTTTATCTCGGGTTTTGTGGCAGCAACAGCCCCACTGTTCACCCAGGGAACACCGAATGCTAAACATTATTGGTGGTTATCTGTTTAAACCAATGTACAGTCTTTACATTGTGTTCTTGTTATGCTTATTAAGTCCATAACCATTCAGTTAAATGTGTTTTATTTAAGATCTTTTTATTTTTTGGAGCAGGGGTTAAAGCTTTAGAAGGAATTTACACGGCAGACCACATTAAACTACAGAAAAAGTCATCTGGTGGAATTTCTCCATAGATCTGTGTGTTTTCACTAAGCTTCAGACTACTTATTAAAACCATGTATAATTTCCAGGATCATGTCTGATTAAACACACTTGTGTATAGGATGCAAAAAGTGATTTATTCCCTTTATAACTTTAACCAATTTCTCCGTAGCAATATTATCTTTGAAATGTTCTTGCCAAATCGTTGTTTGATTTATATAAGTCGTATTTTCATCAACCTGTATGAGCACAATGTTCATCCACTAGCATTATTCATCTTCCTCTACATTGCCAGATGGGTTCAATTTATTTTGCAGTCCCGTCATGAGGATAGAAACTGTCTTCAAAGCCAGTTGTAGCCCCTTTGAGGTGAGCTCTCCTGAAGTCAACTCTCGGGTATTGAGAGTAACCAGACAGCCCAATGGGAATATTGATGCCTTTTTGAGAGCCGAGCTGTAAAAGACCTTGCGATGCTGCAAGAACCCTTTGAAAGGTTCCTCTGATGAGCACCCAGTGAAAAGTTATATCCAGTTCTTCACTTCACTGCACTTCGCTACACTCCAGCTTTGGCTGCTTATCACATGCAATCCCCTTTTTTTTTTCATCTGCAGTGGAATGCCAAGTAACATGGCTTCTTCAAGTCAATCCGGATGCTCGTATGATGTATCGGTGTAGCATAACTAGATTGTAAATGCTCAGGGAAAAGGAACATGTCCTTGAGTTATTGTTGTTACCCTTTTGAAAATGTATGACCAATGTGCACAGTGGAGATTCAATACATAATCCATACCAGCTTGTGAAACAGCATGTGTGAGATTAGTCATGACTATGTAGTGTTTGAAAAAGATTACTAGTCTCTCTTTATGGTACAATGCCGACATTGCAATAACCATGAGAGGATAATGGCATTATGTCGGGCTGTGAATAGGCAATGAATCATAAATTATGCCTTTTAGCATTTAAATGAACAAAACATCATGTGTCTAACAGTTTCTTAGCTGTTTTGCAACCACATACTTTGAAATATACGTTGGTGTAGCTTTTAACAAGACAACGCATATTTCATGCTCTCCATAAATGAGACTTCAACTGGGCCTGACATGCAGCACTTAGAATGCCAGTCTCATCTGATATATTATTTTTCACTTTTTGAGTTGAAGAATGACATTTTGGAACATAAAGAGGGCTGTTGTGAGACGGGTGCCATTCCCTTTGCGGCACAAAGAGTGCACACTGTCTTATTGGAAAAAATTGAAATGTGAAGAAGTCAGAGTCCATCGTGAAAAATGCTGGGAAAAAAACTCCTTGATCACTTCCTATAACCATGAACAATCCTCTCTTTCATTGGCATGTACTGGACATTGTAAGTTGTTGGTCATAGGTATTCCACTGTTTGGTGTGTGTGTGCGCATGTGTGTGTGTGTGTGTGTGTGTGTGTGTGTGTATGTGTGTGTGTGTGTGCCCGCTGAGTGATGGCTTGCTGGTCATGGATTCCTGAATCTCACAGTGAACACTGGTGAGTAAAGAGTCCTCTGCAGTCACAGCTTGCCTGGTTGCTTTACCCTAGGGAGGCTCTTTTCTCCGTGTTTTCTTCCTTTAACCCATCTCCTCCCATTCCTTTTGTTTGCTTGCTTTTTCTTCTTGTGTATTTAACATTTGTATTTACAAAGACACACATTAACTGTACGTTGAAGGTGAGTAGCTGATCTTTTTAGTGCTCAATTATCACTCACCGAAACAGTTGTGCAAGCTGAAAATATACTTTTTTGATGGACTGAATATGTGAACATCACATGCCGTCTTTTTGAGGTTATCACATACAGCACATATTGAGTCAGCATATTTTATATAGCATAACATCTTTATAGCTATCAATAGAAACACAACTGCAGCAAACATCTTAAACATTAGTTAGAAATAAGGTTTAACTACTGTATACTTAACAATAAAAAACATCTTGCTCTAATAGGAACCTTCTTGTTTTCTATGCTGTTCTTTTTTGGTGTTTAACCCTTAGTCTGCTCTTAACCATCACAGGCTCTTTCTTTGTCTCAACATACCTTTTAATCAGTGGTCAGACGTAATCACGTCGCTTCCCCTAATTAATGTGGATGTAAATATTAACATTCTGCATTAGGCTTCCAAACCATGGTAAAAGTAAGAACACGTCTCATTTCGTCCTTTTCTCAGTGTCCTTCAAGGGTCATACATCTGACACTTACGTCGCCTCGACCTTTTCATGCCTGTTATAAACTGCAATCGCTTATTCGTCAGTGCTTCCATCTAGAAGGGCAGAGCAGTAATCGCACCCTGTTAAATCTTGAGATTAGATTTTGAATTGAAAAACAAAACCTGTGTGCTTTGTCTTTCATGAGCTGATGAACAAAAAATCTTGCTGAAGGACCTTTTGCCTCCTCCCTGTTTTATCAGTCCTCAGATGTAGCCTTAAATTACCATTGATTGGCCAGCCACATGTTTGTTATCTCATGTGTGGATCCTGTGTTCCTCTTGGCACTTTGTGTAAACCCAATTTAAGCATATGGTTTCAATTACTCAGACTATGCCCCTTGTTTTAAGATGAAATGCACTCCTCAGAATATATTTGTCTGTGCGCTTTTGGTCCAAGTTATTTACCTGATCTAAGTGCACCTCGCACACAGCCCTCTGTGTCTCTGTAGCTCCACTCAAATCAGAGCCGTGTGACTCCTGGGTAATAGGTTGTGCCTGACCATCCACAGATGAATGGAGGTTTTCAGGACAGACTCCTTGGCTTTGTCTGCTAAATAACAGGCTGCACTTGGATTGCTTTTGTAGATGCTTCACTGGATCAGAACTTAAACATCATCTATGTAATAGGACTGGGCGATATTGAGAAGATCAAATAACATCTTTTCTTTTTTACCAAATACCTCAATATACACCTCAACGATATTTTTGATAAATAATCATTGATAATGTCAATATAATGACTAGCTATAACTAATTGTTAAAGAGATATAATAGAACAGCTAGTACAGTGTGGTAAGTAAAAAAAGTACATCACATTACTGTAATGCAGCCTTTAAAACCAGGAAAAGACACTTATGCTACATCACACTATACAAAATCTTAGATGATTACTATTCTCATACGAGATATCAACATAATATCATCTAATTGCCCGGCCCTACTATGTACACAAACCAAAAAGTCTGTAACACCTCACATTTGTTGGAAACCAGATCTTAATCTTGCCACCAATCATCAGCTTTTAAATGTTTCACCACATAGTACGACCCCTGCATCCTGCTCCTCTGACAGATGACAGGATTTAGATTTGGGACTTTTACTTTGAGGTTTTTTTTACTGGCTTTATATCACGACTTCTGCTAACAGGCAGGAAGAGAGAGGTTATCAAAAGCACCATTCCCCACTATGCATTTCAAGTTGCATATCCATAGATGGCACTGTGCATCAAGATGTCTTTGACTCTCATGCTTGGTTTGTTGCAATGACACTTCCAGATAATTTCCCCTCACTTGGCTGATGCTGTAACTCACCCCCCCTCACCCCCATCTCCACTTTTAGTATCTGGAGCCAAGATCGGAGCTGCGGTTTAAGAAATTGTTCCATCTGACTCAGAGGATTTCTTTTCCTGGAGATGGGAGGGCTTGGTTATCAAATGTGGTAATAGGAAATGGTTATCTCTGCTCTTCCATGTAATCTGTATGTTATGACTGGGGTTATACATACAGTCATCTGATAACTGGAGTCTGGAGGAGGAGGAAGTTTGGATTTGGTTACAGTAGGTCAAGGTTGGAGTAGCATGGAGGAGTGGCTCAAGCAGAGTCATGCTGTTGCTATTCCTTATTAATTGATGGATCTATATTATACAGTCACTTCATATTGTTAGATTGTTTCCTGGAGTTAAACTTTGGCTTGTGTGTCTGGACTCTGGAACCATTTTTTTATTTTTTTTTACACCAGAAATTGTGGGATAGAAGTAGAGGACTTGAAATGTGCAGAGCTAGTTGCTTGGGAGATGTTTGTTTCATGGCTTAGTATTTATACTGGTGTCTTGGCTGGATCTCCTTCCTGCATCTACAAACAATTATGATGCCACTATTTAGAAAGATTAGTCGATCATTACTGCCATGCAAAGAAACAACCTCATCTTTTGTCTATTTAGGGCGAATTAAAAGCAGTTTTTGCAGAATATGTAAAAAGACAACATGGGCAATCTATTTGTACGCACAAAGATGGATATGTTGCAAAAGGAGCTGTGTCTCTAGTGGTGTGAGTATCTCAGTGCTTTACGTTAAAGTTGGGCACAGTGAGCAAGCATTCAGTCTGTGGAGCTGTGGGATTTTCTAATTCTGTCCTGGGGAGAGTGGAGAGAACAGAGCGACCAGCTAACCTCGACTCTTCTTTAAAGACAAAGACAGTCCTCAGAGGACTGTGCCGCTCTCCCAGATACACCATCTGACCTACAGCAGGACACACAGACCATAATCCATTCTTATATGTCGTTGCAACCATAACAGGGTTTACTTCCAAGGTGCTGCTCACAGAACAAAAAGCAGTAAAACTCTTTCTGTTTTGCCGATCCCCCACAGTGCATGTGTGTGTTTAAATACTCATCTTTAAAGTTCACCAAGAGGCTAATTGTTGTTATTTCCTGCTGTAGTTTACATTCCCAGAGCCGGCGAGCAGTGTTTTACTGCGAGTCTTCAGCCATGCAGACAATACTCTGGGTTGTTAGACAGACCAGAGCTGCTATCAGCGCAGGGAGCTGTCTGAGAGAGAGTGTGTGTGTGTGTGTGTGTGTGTGTGTGTGTGTGTGTGTGTGTGTGTGTGTGTGTGTGTGTGTGTGTGTGTGTGTGTGTGTGTGTGTGTGTGTGTGTGTGTGTGTGTGTGTGTGTGTGTGTGTGTGAGCTACGGAGTGCAGCCAAGCCTGTCCAACTAAGACACCACTGCCTCTCATCTCCCTTCTGGAACACGTTAACCAGCGAGAACTCTCTCTCTCTCTCTCTCTCTCTCTCTCTCTCTCTCCCCTTTTTTCTCTCATTCTCGCCTTTTTCATTTCTTTCCCTGCATTTCTTTTCCTCTCTCTCTCTCTCTCTCTCTCTCTGTATCTTTGGTTTGTGCTCGCAGGTCCAATCAGGAAGCCCAAATATGTGGAGAGTCCTCGTGTTCCCTCTGATGCCATCGTCTCAGCGCTGAGGAACGTGGCCGATAACAAGGAGTCCTCTCATAATGGTGAGTTTGGCTTTTTCGTTTATTTGTGTGTGACTATCTCTGCTTGTGTTTTTTGGAGGCATTGGAAACTTGTCTTAAAAATGAAAAAATGTACATGTTGTCAGCTGGACAACTTTGCCCTCAAACTGTGCTCTACATAGCTGTGTGTTCTGTATTACATTGAATATCAGTGTTGCGTCCACGGGGGGTCGGGGGATAGGTCTCCGTAATTTGAGGGTAGAAACAGTTTCTGCAGGAGCGGTCCATGTAAGTACCAGTGCGTTTGAGCTGTGTTCCCTCATGTAGCCTCTTATACAAACACACAATAGTGCCGTGTTTATTTAAACGTGTGTTTGGATAACAGAGGAGTCAGTTTTCCTCTGTGCGGGGGACACATTGTCTGACCGGAGCACTGCATTTTTTTTTTCTACATGGGAATGTATCGAGGACAAGACCTTAAATTTCTCACTAATTGCACATGTATACGTGAGCCTTTAGTGTTATTCTGTCCTGTATGTATTGTGTGTGTGTGTGTGTGTGTGTGTGTGTGTGCGCGTGTGCGTGTGTGTGTGTAGGGGTGATGTTCCACTAAGTGCTCTGTTTTGGTTTCCAGCAGGGCAGGCTCAAATTCCTTCTCATTGGCTCAGGCGGAGCTATAGGATGCGTTATCTTTAGCAAAGGGCAACACAGAAAGTGGTGCCCTCTTAGTGTGCATGGCTCACATACGCAGACAGTAGTTACCCGGCTCAGCCCAGTCACTGTTGACTGTCACATACCGAGGCAGGAGGGTGTGTCCGACATTCAGCTGGCACAGAGCGGGCTACCGGCAGATAGCAGACGCCAGATGAATGTTATCTCATGACAGCTGGTGCTCCGGCACTGTTAGTCAGCTAATGTTTGTACAAGTTTTCAGAAAACCTGGTTTAGATTTTTTTTTTTTTTTTTTTTTTTTTAATAGACATTCATGGGGAGAATCTATGTAGTTGGGTTTGTCATGTTACAATGCTTGTTTTGAGATTACCTACTGCGGGTTACACAAACACCCCTCACCCCCTTCTCACCTCTGCAGACCTGACACCCCCCAGTGAAGCACATGTACATAAAATACACATTCAAAAATACACATTCAAATGTCTTTCTTAAGCTTCCCCTCCTCCATCTTGCTTCCCAACACAGAGAAAAGAAAATGAACGCTCAATGTGTTTACTTTATGCTAAAATTACCTCTCAAGCGACATAACAGGCCTTTCAATCTAACACGTGTGTGACAGACTTACTGACCAAACCCTCCAGAGAATATTTTTACGAACAGAAAATGTAGAGAAAGCATCAAACTGCTTCAGTCTCAAACACAGAGCGTGCACACAGCTGAGATTATAAAATTAGATTGTGCACCTGATGATGGAGATAGCTGTTACAGATCTGGTCAGTTTAGGGCAAATAAGAAATTATATTGCAGTCTGATGGTTGTACCCGGTACATTTATATTGCTCATTGAACTGTTGGAACTACAACCCAAGTCAGTCCCTCCTTACGCAGCTCCAGGCATTTAACACGTTTTAGTTTATTTTGTAGCTTTGGTAGTGACCCGTACATGCTCTCAAATATTGACTCGGCTCACACAGAACTAAAGAAATAACCAACGTCTTTTCAAGGTAATACAGCTACTTGTTATTGCCGCCATGTACAGTCAGGTATTCAATAAATGTATGAAGCTAAGCCTGGAGGAACTATCGACCTTCTTCTTCCCAAAGCTACGTTATCAGGTAAAAGACGTTTACTGCTGAAACATTGCAGGAAAGAGCCAACATACTCAACTAATTATGTAAAATTAGGTGCTGTGTAAATTCCAGACTAATGATGGCTAATTGTGATAGCCCAGCTGTTATAGGATGAGGCCCCGTGAACAGCTGAGAGGCTTTTCTACACAGCTACACACGCTATTCCTCTCAAGTGGATACATTCATACATATAGGAATTGCATTTTTTATATGAAGTTACCCCATGTAGGTATCTGAGCTTGCCATTGGCCCGTTACTGTGAGTCACATGTGGCATGTGACAAGGACGTTTCTCCAGTGTTCTTTTGTCAACAAAGAGTGCATCTTTCAGCCTGTGTAGTCTACCACTTCAGAGATAGTAAACAATGCTGGCTTCATTGCGAACTGCTGAGACAGGATAAGATGGTTGTTTTAACATTGCAGCTTTTATAACAAGGTCAGCGTCAGCATGGAATGTTGATTTGGTGCCGGAAGAATCTGAGGAGGGGAATCAGTTGGAAGTTTTTTGCAGCCCGAGCGCAGTGTGACATTTAGGCCCTCCCAAAAGTTCTTTAGAGTTGTAAAGGATCTTTTGTTCGTTCCTGTGCTCAAGGATGCAACTCTTGGATGCCCAAAACTATGCCTCACATCAATAGTCTTCTTGTGGTTTTATTTGTCTGAAATGGTGAATGTAATTTTATAGATTTGTATCCAGTATACTTCCTGTGTGTGTGTTTCATTTGGGCCATCCTTAGAAATGATTAAAGTTTGCACGTGGAATTAATTTGTTCTTCTTTTGGACTGTCAGCTTTCTGGAACTCTCTTTTGTTGACAAGCAGGATGGGCTGTAGGCTAAGATAGGAACCGTGTGTTTGACCTCCAGTGGAGTCATCTCACATAGCTCTTTGAGGAAGGATAGAGTTTCCTGCGCATGTTTGAAAGCAATGTGTATTTTAGTTGCGTGTCCCCAAGTACATTGATGTTCCTGTTATGTATGCGTGTATGAGTGTGTGAGTGCATTGGCAACAGGTGGTCAACAGTTCTTGTTGAAATTGTTTCAGCTGTGGTGAAAAAGAACTCTGTCTCTGTCAATCAAGCCTGAACCTCCGGTCCCATCCTGTCCCACAGCTATGTCTCTCTCCTCCAGTCCCCGTCCCCCCCCCATGTCACAGCTCCAGTGAGACAGGCTGGTTTCTTTATGTGTTGATTATCTTGTCAGTGCTGAAATTAGGACCCAACTTATATTACTTATATAAGTATGCTATGAATTTACAACTCTTAAAACATCTGACTGTGGCATTGCTTTTACTTCTCTATTGTATTGCACTGTGCAGTTCTTGCTGTAATCTGACCTTTTTTTATTTTTTATTTCCTGTATAATCACACTTTTTTGGAGATAGTCATCCTTTTTGTTATTCACAGAACTATTATTGTTACTGTTACATTGGGAGCTACTGGAGAAAACATTTCAATTTGTAAATGCAGCCATCTTTAGTGGTCAAATGTTTTATTTTGGCATAATTTATGGCCAAAAAAAGGACCAGCCATGACAGAATAAATAACTTTTTTTTTTTTTTTATATAAACTTTGCCTAATGAAGGTCTAGCACTGAAATGACCCAAATGAATGTATTTTTGCAAGTTGGACAGTGTGTAGGATGCGTCACACCCTCCGGTTCCCCCTCAGGTGAGCACTGGCAGTTTGCACTCATATTGCTGCCGGCTCAGTTGTCACCATGTTGAAGAGCCAATAGAAAAGCTCCCAATCTTGTATTAGGCACATTTACCAGATTCAGCCTCATGTTATCCATAAGTGTATGCTGTTTGTGTGTATTGGGTAAATAGGGTTTGATCCTTTTTTTAAGTCATCTGGTACAAGGTCTCACAGCAACAGTCGAGGTCCTGGTCTGCATCCATAAGATGATGCATATAATGTTACATTACATTATTCTTGTTGTCTTGGTATGAAACTGAATTGGAAAGTGGAGACGGGGATGTGAGGAAGATTTTCTTGTATAATTAGAATGAATGAAGCGCCAGTTAAGCATAAAGCATTTTTACGATCTGGCTTTATTTTGTACCATTTTTAAGATTCGAGCCCAATTGTATAATCAATACCCATTGTTACCAGTTTCTAGAACTTATGATGATATTTTGGCAAGCAGTGACAAGTGGCAGCAGAGATGAATAGGCTGTGATTTCTTTTTGGCTGTAACAGCGAGTCATATTCGTTTCCACGGCATATCAGGTTCATTGCTGATTTCCTTTTTTAATCAGCTGCTAGAGGCTGATATTCTATGTTTGTATTTTTCTTTATTTAATGATGAAGCTTCGTTAATCAGTATTTCTCATCTCCTGAGGATCCTTACACCACAGCCTCTCTGCCCTGCAGTGGTGAATCACTTCATGAAGAAGCTTTAGCTCTGCTGGTCGAATGGTTAATGAAATGCCATAATGTATCTACCGTTAGAGCCACAATAACAACAGCTAGCATCAAGCTGAGATGTCAGTCACAATTATCATCTCCCGCCAAACCTTATTTTACGAGACAATACTCTTTTATTAACTTCAGTTTCCTGTAATGTCTCATAGAATCTCCACCTGTGCTTGCAGCAAAGGACATTTATGGTTCCAACAGCGGAATTTGCAATAAGCGTGCTTCAGGGGGGCACATCACCTCGTACCTCCGAGCTGAAACGGGGAAGCAGGATATATGTTCTCATTGAGGGTTCATTAAACAGGCTCCACAGTTGTGGTAATGAAACTCCAGCTGCTAATGAGCACCGGCTGGATTGTATTCTCGGCATGTAGAGAGCCTTAAACAGGTCTGTGGAGCCGGTCCGTTCACGGTGTTCCCCTGTTGCTCCATCTTTCCTCTGCTCCTCCTCCTCCTAGTATCCTCATCCTTCTATCCCTGCACCACGCGGCTGCTATTTCACACCTGCTCATAAACTTCCTGAGGCAGCAGATAATGATGTTGTTTTCTTTTCCCATTTGCTGTACAGTTACTGGAAAAACAAAAAGTGGTTCCAGCTACATTCTTGTTTTCTTTCCATATCTCCTGGGTAGTCTGAGATATAGAAGACTAATCAGATACTAGCTAATTTTCATTTAATTTTCATAAATGCCTTCCATTTAATTTTATAAATGCCTACCATCCACATTAAGGCATTTCACCTTATGTTTTAGCGATAAAAGATGCCATTGCACAACTGCCACAGTTTTATCAAAGTGTAAAATTGATTCATAAATTTGGGCTAAGTGACATAGAACCAGTGTTGCTATCACAGTAAAAGTCATTAAGTAATGTGAAGTCCATTGGAATGGGACCAATTATAAGCTTAGTTAATGAAGATAAGAGTAGTCAATAAGAACCATTAGAACAATGCTGCTGATCCATTTCACATTGTTTCCTGGATGGTATTCGATTCACTGCAAAATTACAGGAGCCGGGCCATAATAGACACTTTAAAAAGCCTATTTTCCTCCTCATCCAATCATTTCCATTGAGGCAGTCTACAGTCTCGGTAGACGGCTTACCTACTTTAGGATTATCTTATCTTATCTCTTATCTTACAGCTCAAATGTCTATTCACTGAGCTTTCATCTTAGCTTTTTCTTCGTACACACAGGCTTCTTAATACGACTGTACTGTATTTGTATAATTGGTAATCCATCGGGTTAGCCAAAGACATTTCAGTTCTGCCTTTTCAACACTTCAAAACTTCTGCAGATTTTATGAAGCAATAAACAGAAATGGGTAGGTTACACTACATTTCCTCGTGCATGAGAAATAATAATTGAATGTGAATTTCTTTATATGTTCTTGTGTGACTGTGGAATGACCACAAGATATGTGTTGAGACCCTGCACAGAATTTATTTGATGTCCTTATCAGTGACACATTGGTGTCTTTCTAGCTAATATAACAATTGTCATCTAGTGTCCATAGCATACTATACTAATAGGGATCTACTGTTCCAGTAACACATTATTGAACCACGTGAAGACTCTTGACACTGTTTGATTTTTGACTGATTTTGATATGTTCTGACTGGGACAGCTTCAGTTGGAAAATAAACTCCCTACTGGACAAACTATGTTACGGTGACACAACATTTTCTCAAACAAATCTTTTGTGTTTCAGTAGAGCAATTTCTTAGTTAATATGGCGACACTGCTTAATCTCTGTGAGAGAGCTAGTATAAGTATGTGTGGATACATGTGTGTGATGCTGTTCGCCAGGTAAAAGAGCCTATGAGCATTAAGCATGAAACAAGAGCAGATCTAATCTCTGGACACAGCGAGGGAAGCCAGCAGGTTTGGCTTGTATTCAGCTCACCCTCAGTTTATCTTTGGAGACAGGTAGACCTCCTGCAGTCAGAAGAGCTCCACTGCTGGTAGGAGCAAACCATAGCAGCCTTCTTTCATGCTTTCCTTTTCAGAAATGCTTGACAACTTGAAAAACTGATGAACTCCATGCTGACCTCTGTCTTTGGACTTTGTTCACAGTTGTTTTTTCTTATTTGATATAGATTGGAAAGTCCTTTACCCATCGTGTGATAAAGTTATCATTTAAACATGAGATACACCAATATGATTTCTATGTTTTAATATGTGTCTGAAATTGAAGAAGCTGTTATGACCAAGGAACTAGAGAACATAATCCAGGGACACAGTAACTACACAAAATAAATGGATGGTTGTGTGATTCATGATTTACAACATGCCAGCAGTTTAAAGGTGCAATCTATAAGATCTGGCCATATTTAACTCAATGCTGCATCCATACAATTTCAATTTACAGTCTCATTATCAGTTATAAAAAAAAATAATAAGCCAACTACTTTACAGCAGGGAGAGAATATGCAAAATGTACTGCTGAGAGACGGTCAAAATAATACGGATATCTTGTAATCTTCTCGTGTGGCTTCAACCTATATTGTGTTTTTTCTTCTTTCTGCCAGTTTGGATTTGATCCAACAAACAAAATGTCGAAGGCCCTTAACTTTTCAAAGGGACACTTTACTTACACGTTGCAACTTTTAAAAGTACATGTCATTTTATAATATTGTGGTATTTGACATTCTCCTTTATTTGTTGGAACAGACACACAGTACTTTACATGGCCTTGAGCCTACTGAATGTGGCACATAAAATACACCATAGAAACATTAAGCACAGTTTCACTAATGCATTTTATAGCTATTACTGCCAAAGAAAAAAACACTAACCATATTTTTATAGAAAATCCTTGGGGAGATAATGTCTTGTAAAGCTCACTGGTAAACAGCTCATACAGCATGTTGTCATCAGTGAAGGCGATGTTGGGACAAGACAAACAATTACGCAGTTCAATTCAATTCAGTTGTATTTATATAGCCCAATTTAAGAGGTCTTTACAATCTGCACGACACACGGCATCATCTGTCCTCTGCGGTGATTTCATTTATATCTGCAATGTCACGTTGAAGGCGATGGCTACTCGATAAAGCTTTAGATGCAATCACATCCACGTAGGAGCAGTGGTGGACAAAAGGGTTAGAGAATAGAGCCTGTGACTAAGAGTTACCCGCTTTGAACCACAACCAGGTTGGACAAAACTGGAAGGAAAGCGAAAGAGCAGCATGCGTCACTCCCTCAGTAGAACAGCTGAGCTCTGGAGTAAGACATTAACCAACAAAAGATAAGACCGGCCAACAGATGAGACTGAGTTTATTCTGAGCAGCTTCTAGGAATATAAATAATGGTTAAACTATAATTACAGAAACCAGTATTTACTTAACATGAGCCAAATCTTTATTTTTTTTCTGCCAATAATGGTTTTTTCTTTATTGTTTTAAGGTATTTGGCTGTCATTGCTGCCAGAAGACAGTAAAATAGTTATGAGTGACAAATAGGCGAAGATAATTCATAAGACAGACTGGTCCCAGTGTTAACCATTTAGCTGTACTAGACAAATGCTCTCTTGTGCCATGTGTATAAACAAAGGGAATAGGGAGTCACACCGTCCAAATCCATTCAGAAGTGGTTGACAAGCTAAAGCCAAAATGGTTTAATTCACAAACCCGCAGTACAAACATAAGCTTAACTCAGATTTCTCCATGTGCTGCATGTGCACTGTTTTTTATTCTTGAATGCATGAACAGAGAACACTGTGAAACATGTGCTTTAGCAAAGAGAAGGCTTTGTGTCTAGCGGTGGGTGCTGTTGCAAGTGCATCTAATTTGTGTTGCTGGTACAGTGTATTGATTTGCAGAGAGACCACTGACTGAAGATATTGTTATTTATGTGGCCCATGAGCCTCATTTTTTTGGCTTGTAAGTGCCATGTGCGTCACATATGTCAGCCTTTCTGTTTCTTGTTGGGTATTTATGTCATCTACCACAGCACCAGCAGTGGGGGGGGGGGGGGGTTTAAAGAACCTTTGATGAACATACAACTGTGAAGCACTCGATCAAGTGGGATTTGTTTTTACATGGTATTACATCATACATGCCATGACTTTGAAAGACTCTCTCAATTAAAAACCAAACTGCCACTATGTGCTAATGTACAGTAGCCATAAATGTGTTATTCTTAAGGTGCCCTATTTTAAAAACCTGGGCCCAGCTGTTCCCATTATCTGTACCAGTCTACTAAAAGTTGATGAAGCTTGTGTTGTCGTGTACTTCAAATTACTATTTAAGGCACAACCGGCACTCATCATTGTTTAAATCTGCCATGTTCACACTTTAATTTAATGGTAAATTTCAGTTGTACTCCTCTGTCACCGTATGATGTTACATACAAGTGATTAGGATTAGATAAAATCACGAGTTCTTAATGCTTATTGACAGAAAATCCCCCAAAATGTGTCAAAGTGAGGCAATGCTTAAGAACCACAGCATTGAAAGCTAACTTTCAAAACATTGTCGAAACCAGTAAATACATTATTGAACTTTTACGTAATCCTAGGTATTCATATTTGTGCGTGTTGTGTTAGGTGAGACATGGCAGTTGAATTATTATGGTACTCTGTGAAGATTTATCAGGATGTGTTATAATCCAGTGACCCTGAATCTTTAAGATACTTGTTGTCGGCGACATTCAGGTCTCAATATTGTCTTTGCACCGGTGGTCTTAAAAAGGCTCATCTCAAGCATTTACATGAGCAGGGTGACATTCCCTATAAATAACTGATTTTCAATGTATGGTCTTTTTTTTTTTTTACTGCACTGGCTTTGCAATGGAGAAAAGGTGACGCAAGTACAGCATCTAGTTAATATTCAGAACTACATAGAATACAGCTTCAATTTATTCAGCGTGAAACCTTTAGGCCTATTTGATTACTGCTATGTTTTCTTTCAGGCCTATACCGTATTTCAGTTTCTCAGAATTTAAGGCAAGCGGTTTTCTTAGAGGCGGTGGAACTGGCTTTAAGTCAGTGCCCACAGAAAACATACACTGACATCAAAAACCGAGAATCCCAGTGAGCAGATGTGCCACAGGGTTAACATAAATATGCAGAGGCTCATCTTAGAGATATGTGCTTGTCTGACACAACTTACAATATAAATATCTTGTCTAAAACATTTTCCAGTGTATAGAAGCTAGTGTATAGAAGCTTGGCATGGTTTATTCTTTCTTTACAAAATTGCTCTTGTGATTATAGCGCACCAGCTGTATGCATTTTAATTAAAAGTTTTCAAGGAAACTCAAGAACCAATGGTGTTCTTAAATTAGTGGTGAATTAGTTCTCAACATTTGCGCAATCTGCTTGATTAGACGGGCTTTGTTTTTCCAAGCAATAACATTCATCTACTAATAACACAGCTAGTCCAGATGTTTAAATGGACAGTACTGGAATCACTACAGAAGCTTGCAGTAACATTGTGATGTATTTTTTCTGTAGTTTCATTTGGCTGTAGTGTTTTTGCACCCTTTGCCTAGCTGGGTAAACTTAACTCTATGCTGCAGGGTGGACAGTATTTCCCCCTGATTACGTTTCTGACCACAGCAGCAGTCAGATTTGCCTTGTGTGTGTGTGTGACAGGCTTTTGTCAGTTAACGTGTGCATGCATTTGGGCTTACTGTCAATGCTAACCAACGCTTAAGTTAGGGCTGTCCTCGATCAAAGAAATTCTTAATTGACTAACATTCTTACAATTGTATCGACTAATCGATCAGTTGATTTAATCGACGGAGTTTCTCTCCAAAGAATCACGATAACGCTCAACTTCAAATCTTGTGTTTATCAGAGAGGTGCTGATAAGTTTCTTGGAAAAAAAAGGCTAGACAACTAATCGACTAAAGAAGCCCAAAACGACAAAAAACAAACTGACCGACTGATTGACATAGAGGGGGCAGCCCGGAAGAATGTTGAAAAATACAAGCTCCTGTTAGGTGAGCAGGTGTCGTTGCTACAGAAAGCAGAACGATTTGACTTGTGGTGTGAATAATTTAACAAATATGCAACTTGAAAATATGGTAGTAAATATGGCCAGTAAATCGTTGCACTGAATTGGGCACACTAAAATTCAAGATGGGATATAGTAACTTCCTTTTCCGGAATCAATCTCTGTAATATTGCCCTCACTGCTGTCACTGGTGGCTGGTTTGACATTACATACTGTCCTTACCAGACTCTCCTATAACGTTACTTCATTATTGTTGCAATACAACATTCTCTAACCAGTGGCAACGCTAACAGCAATGCTACAGTGACCTCCCTATGGACAAGTGGCAATAGCACCAATGGAGGAACAGATTTCCTACTGTATATCAATATATATGCATTATTTAGAAAGGCCCTCTGGTGTTTTACTGTACTCCTTAACAGCCAAGAGTGGAAGTTGGGGAGTTTTATCCAAAGTCGCTTTGGATAAAAGCGTCTGCTAAATGACTGTAATGTAATGTAATGTTAAATCTAAGCCATGATTGCTTTGATTTCCGTGCACTAGCTCTGCCACCATCATTCTTCCTATTCCTTCACCTTAACATCACAAACATCTACATCAATGTAAAGGCTGATTACAAAAGAAAAATGACAATCACACATTATTGTAGCTTAATATCTTAATGATACTCCAGCATTCTACTAGGTTAGGAACCTAAATATGAATTTCGTTATTCCAAGGACTACATGTGAGGAGTTACTCCCCTCTCATTTTACTACCTCACTTCAACTAGGGAAATATATACAGACCAGGCAGCTCCAATACAAGCAATATCACAATATCTAATTGAGGCTCCCCCAAATTCTACAAGGATTTCCATAAATTACATTTAGTACCAAATTACAGCAAACACCAATTGCAGATGAAAACCGACAGCTCAAAGAGATTCTAGTAACACAAACATAGATTTAGGAATATTTCACAGTAGAATATAGAGGAGCGATTGTCCGGCTTGGCAGCCCTCTGGATGGTCCAATATTAAAAGTGTTTCTATAGTTTATTCATTTAAATTCAGTTTACATTTAAATTGAAAATATATATTTTTCCTCCTTATCATGACTTGTATCTACAGGTGTACATATTTCCCCTTAAAAGACCAGTCTGTATTGAACCTCTAGATGACAACTGTATGTTAAGTCATCTTCTTTTTAAGATTTATAGTTGTCCACAAGTGCTATCAATTGTGATTTTGCCGTTTTTAAACGTGTGCTCTGCTCATAGAAATACTCGACTATTTTGGCTTCACTTTTGTGGATCTCTGATGCTACTGCGTACGCACTCTTCAGAGGTAGCTTGTGAAGAACTTTCCTGAGTAATGCGGCTGCAGTCGAGAGAGTATAAGAGTAATATACTGTATAGTACTTGTTGTGCCGGTCTGCTCTCTGTTGTATTGTAGTTGTACAACAGCGAGCAGGTCGGCAAAACGAAATGCACTAAATTTTGATGCAAAGATTTGTTAATTAGCAGGAATGTAGCACAATGTGAAAGTGATTTGTTGATTTAATTTTGGGTAAGAAGAATTTGGTTTACTTTTATTTTGCTTCTCGGAGATGCACTGTGAATAACAATCAGTCTTAATTTGATGCAAGGATTTGTACTTAAGCAGGAATGTCGCGCAACATGTAATTGGATATGGTGCTCTGTTCATTTAAATGTGAAAGTGTAGTACAAACATTTGTCTCAAAAAACATTGTTTCTATCTTAAATATTGATCTAAATAATCCTGATTATTTTTTTCGCCATTATCTTGCAGCCCTAGATGGTGAGTAGATATTTTCATGATCCCTCTATATTTACAAAAGATGAGAACACATTGTCTGTACATGGGCATTCCCATGCCAAAGGTGCGTGTGCGTGTGCGTGTGCGTGTGCGTGTGTGTGTGTGTGTGTGTGTGTGTGTGTGTGTGTGTGTGTGTGTGTGTGTGTGTGTGTGTGTGTGTGTGTGTGTGTGGGTCTGGTGGGTTGATCATGAGTTCATTGGGGCTTGGCAGTACATCAGGCCATTGGATTGAACTTGTTTATTTAATCAGATTGACTGCCAACATTATTAATAACTGTGGAACAAAGAGGGTAAAAGGTGCTGACAGAGAGCTGTATAATAAGCTTTTGTACCTCGGACATCTCTCCCTCTCTCTCTCTCTCTCTCTCTCTCTCTCTCTCTCTCTCTCTCTCTCTCTCTCTCTCTCTCTCTCTCTCCCCCTCCTCCCCCCCTCCCTCTCCCTCGGTCTGTCAGTTGGTCAGTCTGTTCACTGTCAGGGAATGTTGTGACTCTTCCTTAATTACCTTGCCACGCCAACATGTGAGTTACATGTATGGATGATAAAATATAACTGTTCCAATTCAACAGACAGAACAGGTGCAACATGTTGCACAAAGTGCCTAATTTGTCTTTTTTTGGGGGAGGGTTTTAATACATGCCTATAACAATATGTATAAACCAAAATAGATTGCAGGGGATTTCTGCCTTGTTGATGGCATCTCAACCATGAAATTGCCATCCAAACAAGTATTAAACCTTGAGAGTTGGACTGCAGGCAGTTTAAGCTGCGTTGTAGAAAGCCTATGTCCACTCATTGATATTCAGAGGCTCTATGAGTGAGAGCTGTAAACAACCAGAAAGCCCTGGATTTGGCACTTGAAGCGTTGCAGGACACACACACACACACACACACACACACACACACACACACACACACACACACACACACACACACACACACACACACACACACACACACACACACACACACACACACACATATGCACATACAGTCCCTGCCTTCTTTACAATGCTAGACATTCACATGTCTTCAGATTCTTTTTGAACACACACATGCACACAAGCAAGCAATGCCAGCCCCCACCTCACTCCCTCTCTCTTTCTCTCACTCCCTTGCTCTTCTTTTCCTCCCCCTTTTTCCCAGTCTGCACCACATCAGCAGCAGCTGGAGAGTGCAGCATAGCATTTCAGAGCAGAGCCGACGAGGGCAGGGCAGGCAGATTGGCCCTGTGTGGGCCATCCAGTAGAAAGAGGGAATCTGCCCGCTAACGTTGAGCATTTCTCCCCCTCTCTCTCTCTCTCTCTCTTCTCTAGAGCTGCAAGCAGAGACGCAACCAAGCTCCTCCTCCCCTGCCACTCAGGAACTGATGACAAGGCTGGGCTTTTTACTAGGAGAAGGGATCCCGGGTACGGCACGCATACCTATGGACGACAAGATTGAAAAGAAGGTATTTAATTTTCCCCCTCCCCTCCAACTCCCTCCCTGTTTCAGCAGCAGCTGCTGCCGCTGCTGCAGCACACAGATAGAGAGATAGAGGAGAGAGAGTAGGGATGAGAGGAGGAGGGAGTTGTGACAGTCTAACAGAAGAATGGATTTTTTTTGTTGCAGCTTGATTCATTTTTTTCCACTGTGCATTATCTTTGAATGGTGATTTAGGAGGCACCTCTGGGAATATTTCTTTTGGCACAACAAACAACGGTAACTGTCAAACTGTTTTGTTTGAGATGATAAAGATGTTCTTAAGAAAGTAACTGAATATGTAAATGCTGCTGCATGTGGTTTTATTCTCTTTCCAGTGTGGTGTATGAGTCTCTCAGTAACTTAAGTGATATTCCAGGGACTCTTGAGTATGTAACAAGAGTGACTGAGTCCCGATCCAGAAATAGTTATGTTAGGTCTGAGCCTCAGTTTGTTTGGTTCTACTAATTAAGCTCCGGCTGTGTGAAGAGCAGAGCCCAGCACACTACGCTTCCCTCATGTATCTCGTGTCTTAGACACGTTTTGACATTGAACCGGTAATTCTAGGAATGAGAAAGAGACTTACAAAGTATTTTATGAATCATGTTCATTAGTTGAGATGTGGGAATGGTCTGTTTGTGTGCCTGTAGGTGTGTGTTTTTAGAGCTCAGTTGGGGAGGAGCACTTTATTGTCATCTGCCAACCATTCTCTTTTCCTCTTTACTGCTGTTTTACAACATGAATTAAACTCAGCATGCTTGTTTTTAGTTCTGCTCAACAGTAAATTATTAAATGTCAGTTAGCAGATTGGTTCTTTCTGTGATTTGTTATGTGGCATAAGCTTAGGGTGCAGCCCTAGGCTGGAAATTGCTGGGCAAAACAAACTATAGGAATTAGTAAATGTTATGTAGTTAATATTAGCATTCCACAAGTTGTTAATGATGCCTTAAGACATTCGGCATCCCTCCTACTCTGATGCTTGTATTCATTTAGTGTGTGCTGACATAAACCTTTTAAAGACCTTTAAACAGCAACAGTCAATACATCTCGAACGAGACGATAGTCCCACTTCTATCTGAAATTGGCTAAGCATGGGTGAGTCTTACTAATTTCTGAAGAATAATATTTTTTTGCAGCAGAAATACTGCAGTAAGGTTTATAGCAGGACACATATTTATTTTGTTTTCACAAACTCAGTTATAGTCACTGCATATACACAGTAAGTTCTACTATTGTTCCAGTTAAGTTATTATTCAAGAGGCTTTTTAAACTGGTTAGGAATGTTTGAGTTCAGGTATAATGATAGAAATGGTTTATGATGGTTTGCTGAGATTTTAATTGGAGGAGTTCGTTTGAGGTAATGCACAGTCTGTAGTAAGTGGTGCTGGAGAAGCCATCTGTGGGTGAAAGTCCCTCAGCCAACAAAATACGTGCAGTTGATCTATTGAGGATGAGTTATTTAAATTGACCTGGGCTTGTGTTAGCATTTTAATTGGAGTTTTAAATGTATGATTCAGAACAGTTTGAAGGCTTTGGCTCTTCTTACAGTTGTACAAAGATGATTCTTGAGCCACAGTATTTGGTGTGCAATCAGAATACAGTTGAAGGAAGATGTGAAACAGGACAAACCAGCTTTAATTTGGATTTCCACGGTTGTCAGTTGGGTCAAACAAAGATTCAGCTGCTGTTTGGTCGAGAGACAGACTCGGTGGCATGTATGAGAAAGGTATCTATTGTGTCACAACAAAGTAGATACTTCTTCCCTTGTGAATTTATCTTCAGGCCTATTTTGGTTCCTCCAGACATATGAGTGTGTAATTTTCAGTGCTTATGCCCTTCGGCTTGTGTGTCATGCTCTCACGTGAAATGCTTGTTTATTTGTGAGGGAATTGTTTGCATGGCCTTTACATGATCCTGGTAAATAGGCAATGAACTTGGATCAAATCATTTGTACGAATGTCTCAGTTCTCATTCCAAATAAGGTTGGAAAAAGATTTTTGTTGTCGTATTTATTGCTGCTCATGCTGAAAAAATGTGAATATGTTGCCAGCCGACAGTTTGTACTGGGTTGACTTCATACTTTGTTGACATCTTTGATAAGTAGAGCACATTCTTGGTGTACCTTAACCCTTTTCCACTTCCTTTCCTTCTACCCAGTGCTCCGTGATTAGCCAGGGTATCAGCCCCTGCTCTACACTGACCAGCAGCACTGCGTCTCCCAGCACTGACAGCCCATGTTCAACACTCAACAGCACGGCCAGCCGACCCCCTCTTAGCTGTTCCAGCCCCTGTGGGACCATCACAAGCCCCAGCTCCACACTTGAGAGCAAAGACAGTGGGATCATAGGTGAGAAATAACCAACTCCTTTATCATATTCAAATAGCAACTTGTATGGAGTAAGAACAAACTGAAACTAGAAGTACCCATGTCCTTAGTTAATGGTACCCTGTGGAGTTTTGACTAAAAGTAGCATCAACAAGCAGTGTTTTTACAAGCAGGGCCCTCTAATGTTTGTTTTTTTGCGGACGAAATACACTTTCTTGTCGCAGGTTTAGCGCTTTTGGCTGCTAGAATGTGCAGATTGATGTAACAACAGGCCAAAGCTATCAATCATAGATGGAAACAATATAGGATTTGAAATATTATTTTTGGAGTATTTCTTTTCAGCGTTCTGAGGATTAATATGTCAGGAAACAAATATTTGCTATGTAAAGATATAGTGGAGTAATGTCCTCCTGAGCAGAGAATGAAGTAACACTCCCTCTGTGTGTGCTGTGTTTAAGCTTCTACGTTTTCTGTTTGCATGCATGCATGTTAGTGCATGTGAGTCCCTGTTTGCTAATGGCCCGCTGTGCACTGTGCTCATACGGCGTTTACCGCTGATAACTGTTGATAACAGTGACGCTAAAACCCCCCTTCTGGTTCCCTCGCAGGTTGACACTGTTAGCTCTGTCAGCACTGTTGCCGGTGTTTGTACCGTTTGCGCTGTTAGCACAATTAGCTGCCGGTATAGTTAGCAGCTAGCCACCGACTCAGCCATCACCATGTTTCCATATAGAGCTCCTTTAAAGTTAGCTTTGCAAATATTTTTATGAGGAAGCAATGCATCCAACACCCTTTTTTAGGTCTCAAAGATATAGACTCTCAATGTATTTTTGAAGTTGACACTGAATGTAAACATAACTTTGTTAACAAGAAAACTCCACAGAGTAGCCCCATGTAGCCAGAGGTGGAGATGTTTTACTGTTGTACTGCATTTGTATTTTAAGGCAGCATTCATATCTGTAACTTCATAACATAGAACAGTATATAGAATGTCTGTAAACAACCAGCTTCAAACTGACCTCCCTGCTGTTTAAATCCACCTGTGGTATCAGTAACCATGCTAGGAATGCAACTGATGAGTCAACTCAGCTGCAGATTCAGTGGGAAACCAGGCACAGTGAATCAATAGCTTAGTGAGAAGCATGAATAGCATATCTCAGAGTCATGAAAAAATGAAAAACAATTTATCCTGCAGATTTCTCTCCGCACGCACTCTGTACTATATTATTATCAACTAATTACATCATTCCCAATGAAGCCCTTCTATTCAATCTGAGAATGTTACCTCATGTGCACGTTGTGATTTAGACCACAAAGTCTCCCCTGTTTCGTGTCACTCATTCATCATTTTGTTAAGCCCATTGGATTTATTTTTTTTGCCACTGAATAGCATTTATGTCAGGATGTATTAAACCACCATGTGTCAGTTATTGCGTTTGTATAGAGCTATTCCTGTAGGAGAGAGCATTGAGGTGACAGTTGCCACAGTTTGACATTATATTATATCTCTGGTAATAGCCCTGCAAAACATCCGGGGATTTACACAAGCTGACAGGAATACGACGTGGTCTATTGATATATTAATCCGTCTGCTTTTTCTACTCACAAACCTTCCGGTGGCTATACAAATGTTCAAAA
The DNA here is from genome assembly GCF_027596085.1 of Anoplopoma fimbria. Lineage (NCBI taxonomy): Eukaryota > Metazoa > Chordata > Actinopteri > Perciformes > Anoplopomatidae > Anoplopoma > Anoplopoma fimbria. Next base: position 14,005,844 of record NC_072464.1, on the reverse strand, counting down.
TTCATTCTGAAAATGTGGTTTGAATATTTATAGTGGGAATTCAATAGCAAATTGTAACTACATGATCCTGCAGTTATCCTCAGTTGAACTTTGAAGGCAATGTTGGACTTCGTGATATTCTTGTATGAACTAACTTGAATATGTCAATTCTTTTTCCCATTTAGGAAACTCATTGCCATGATTGTTCTGCAGTAGAAAGCAACGCATGGCAAAGACAGATAAAACACAGCAATTTGGATTTCAAGTGCTACAGAGACTGATAACCATGACTCAGTTTTTCTTCCCCCCCCGAGCAATAACTTAGCTAGCTGTAAATAATTAATGGAAGCTGTGTTATAGTATCTTCAGCATAGAAACTCGACATGCTGCCACCCAGCATGGTCTATCTCGTTGTAAAGCTACTTAACTTGTGTCAAATCAGAATTTACTTTGTGAGAGAATGACACAACGTGACGTTGGCCTACAACATCCCACCCACCTGCTTTGATAAGACTTTGCAGACATGGTAGAGAACAAAGCTATGTTGTGTCCACAAGTCAGATTCCAACCAGTGATTAATGTCCCCCGTTGTTTGAAGTTTGACTCTGACTCTGATTTCAAAAGCACATTAATTTGGCTTTGTACTGCCGTTAAAAGCTCCTTGGTGGATTTAGGAGATTTTGCAATGTCTTAACATTTATAAAATAGCTCCTGAAGGAGTTTCTGCATGGGGTGCCTGGAGAAGGACTTCTAACAGCCCTGTAGCAATGACTATAACCAGCCCAATATGGTAAAATGACACGCCCACCATAAGTTTAAATTAATAAAAAAAAATATATTCTTTAACAATCACTGTAAACTCTTCTTCAATGTGATGACTGCTAATAAGCAGCTGTGGTAAAGCCGGTTGTCTTCCAATTGGAAGATCCGCGTTGTGTGTGCAGGTGGAACCTTGCATGGTAGCTTTTGCCATTAGTGTGTGAATGGCTGTGTGAATGGGTGAATTTGGCCAGAATACTAGAAAGGCACATTATAAATGCATGTCTATTTACCATTTGATGCCATGCTCAGAGCAGGGCTAGACCTCACTGCTGTCATGAATGACTTCATATTTGCCCGGTTAAACTGATGAAATGATGTAACGTGCTTTGGCATTATCAAATCCAGATTAAGAGTGTGTGATGCAAAAGCAGCCAGCTGGACAGTCAGTTCCTGTCCTCTGACCGTACTGATGTTTCTGTGTCCAGCTGCAGCTCTGGTAGCTTTGGCCCCGTGTTGTGGCTGGGTTGGCCTGAGGAAGGATTAAAGGATTTGTTGTCATGTTAGCAAATCACCTGTGTGGAAATAAAATGACTGAAGGCAGCTTCAAACACTCATTCTTCACTCTACTCTTACATTTCTTATATATTTAAGGTTGAATTTGTGTGATAGTAAAGAACAAAAAGCATTCTAAAATCCCAGGCTCAGGAAATGAATTCTAGTCCATGCTATCATGTCTTTCCAGTTTTTATTAGTGGAAGCAGACAGTCTCTGAAAAGTCAGGTGGTTAACAGTGTTGATAAGGGCAATGAGAAAAAGAAGGGACTTATTCAAAGTTAAAAGTTCCGTTACAGCTCAGTATCTCATTAGAGATGAAGACAGATAAATGTTCATAGCACACAAAGAGCATCTTACCTCCCTCACTCGTTCTAATTCCCTCTCCATTTAATCTCCCCTCAGCCACCATCACTAGCTCCTCTGAGAATGACGACCGCAGTGGCTCCAGCCTGGAGTGGAGTAAGGATGGCAGCCTGAGAGGCAGTGGGCGCCATGGCCTGGCACAGAGTGTGCGGGCCGACACCTGCTCTCCTGTGGCGGAGGAAGACTACAACAGCGCCACTGCAACGCCAGCCGACACACCATCCCGAACAGACCAGCAGCAGCAGCACCAGTCCAACACATCAGGGGGGGCACCACAGCCTCAGCATCACTCACCCGAGGGTCCCTTTCCATATTCGTCACAGACATCTTCTTCCCTCATGATGCCGAGGCCGAACTCTGTAGCAGGTAAGAGCCCTTGGATTTTTTGAGCATTCAACATCTGGATGTCTGCTGGGCAGAAGGGGGCAAGACATGGATCTGTATACCCTTCCTCATTTAGCATTACATGAAACAGTGTACTTACCTTTTCCTCTTGTAGCCTAGTAACCTTTGTTACGCTGACAACATGTAAAACCGACGGTGTGCTTGGGTGTCTCACTGCATTGCATAGCCAGTCAGTTCAGTGATGCTACGATATGATTCGTGCCCGAGGCTGACAAGTGTGGTGTCATTTCCAGTCCAAGTAAGTGACAGACGCAGGCAGGAAAAGAGCATTTGTAGATACAGAAGGAACGAGAATTTTTTTTAAGAAGCCAGTTTGCGCTTTTCAACGAGGAGTGGGGTATCGAGGCAGGAGTTTGGGATCAGGCAGCTGTTGTGTGCTGTTGCCTTGGCCCTGCCTGCCATGTCGGACCTGAGCGCAAACCACTGTCTGGCTGATCTGTTCTGCATTCCTGCCCTGGAACCTCCCTGTTATGGCTCAGCTAGCCATATCCACACAGCTGTCACAGTTGTTGATATCCCTCCGCAGCCCCCTTTCCCCCTCTCTCGTCCCCCCTTTTTCCATTCCCAGATCTCCCCCCTCTGTTTTTGCTCTTACTGCTTTTGACCTTGGCCCTGTTGTTGTAACTCAAGCAGTTAGAAGTTTTGCATCTTCCTTTAAACTAGACTAGACTAAATTAGAATGCCGTGGTTAAAGCTAGTATTTGAGATCCGGTGTTATAGGATTCACTCAGGACAGCTGTTGGATTTTAATGTGTAAGTAACTGTGAAATCACAAGCCATGTAGTCTGCAGCTCCATACCCAGGGGAAAATGCTGAACATGCTTGCTGTCAGGGTTGACTAAACACTAGAACTAACAGGAATATAAACATAAAGGACATGAGTTAAATGTTAACTTGTTTTAGCAGTAGCAGACTAGAGCATGAATATTGTGGAAACTGTACAACAGTTTAAAGAAGAAATCTTTAAGAGAAGGTGAAGAGTGTACGGAGGTGAGGGTAACAGCTTGTGGAGCAGATGAACTTAATCACACCGCATTACACAAGCAGATAATTTCATTGGCGATTTCGAAGTCACAGGAAATTACAAAGGCAGGGGCAGACTGTGAAGAACTGGGGAAAAAAGCATGGAAATATAATCAGACTCCAGTCAGACCAATACCCTGAACAGAGATAAGTCACAGAATTTTTTTTTAGTAGTATATCCCTCAACATGCGAATATTAGTTTTTAGCTGGGAGATGAAGTATTTTTTTTATATATATATATATTCAGGCTTAGGAATACATGAGGGTTTAGAGTGTTTTACCCATTTCACCTGGATGCTGCGGCTGCAAATGTGTTGAAGATCAAATGCTTTAATGCTCCTGCAAAATAAGCCTTCCTTGGGTTTGACCTTGATGAAATCCAGCAACTTAACACCCGTGTCTGCTACTTTCTTCAGTGTGGTTTTTCTCTTTGGTAACATCTAGCTTGAGTTCCTATTGAGTTTGAATGGACCTATTGTGAATCACAGTTGACAAAAGCATGTGCCAAATGAATGTAATGTTAAGGTTTTCTATTGGCAGGAGAGTAAGATGGAATGTGTATAAGAGAAAGAAGCAGAATAATGAATGGCTGGTAACATAGAATGCAGTTCATAGCTTATGTATGAATGTCCCACAATGTGCACTGCTTTTGCACAACACTTGGATAATATTTCTACAGCCCATTGTTGAATCTGTACCCACACAGCAGACATGAAGTGGAACATGTCATTGTGATGTACAAATGCCCTTCTCTTGTTCCATGAGTCATACCCTTTTTTTTTTTTTTTTTTTTTTTTTTTTATACATCTCATCATTATTTCGCCGCCGACAACGGCACAGACACACACAAGCTCATAAAGCGAACAGACCTGGAGATATTTGATTGTTGATGTGTGTTGGATTGCGTGTGAGCACCAGTGTGCACGTCTCCCTGCCTTCTTCCAAAGGCCTATAGGCTGATGTCATAGTTATGCAGCTTTGCCCTCTAGGGTCCTGCAGAATTCGCACCTCAGATTTTACGCTGTGCACATCAAGGACTTGGTGAGACAACTTCATTTATGGCAAGAGATAGTGCTTCCTTTCAGTTGATGTTCAAGGATATTGTGTTAAAAAAATATACTAAAGAAGCATACCGAAGCAGGAAGGTTAATTAATGGAATACCATTGTACAAAAAAAAAGTAGCATTAGTGCATTCACTCTATGTGCCAGGACCTTTGTGACTATTTTCCATTGTTTGGTTCTGTGTTTCAGCACATTGGATAATGAGATGTCTGCTGTGACTATGCCTTTTCCTATTTGATAGACATTAAGTTAGGATAATGAGCATACTAAACTTCAGATAATTGCAGATAAATGATCCCCCCACTCCCTAATAGGTTCTGGGGGTTAAAAACGCTTATTTTTCCCCGTGCTTTAAAATTTTCATTTAATAAACTTTCATTCTATGTCAGCTCCTTGAGGTCTGAGACCATGGCACTTAGCTTGAAAACTGTGAATTGCTCCCTTTGGGTTGGCAGCCACTTCTGCTCCAAATGAGGTCAAGTATCTCAGGGTCTTGTTGACAGATGAGAGTAACATGGAGGATGAGATCCACAGACAAATTTGTGCAGAGTGGGTAGCGATGCAGACCTTGTACTGGAGTGTCTTGAAGCAGGATCTAGGTATGAAGGCGAAGCTCTCTCTTTTACAGTTGATCTACATTCCTCTTTTCAAGAGAATAGTAGCAACCAATAAAGTGCGTTTTTTGCAGGGTGCCAGGATGCACCCTTAAGCTCTGTGTGAGGAGCTCAGACATTTGAAAAGTACTGAGAAAATGGTTTTTTTGAAGCTGAAAAGAGACAGTTAAGGTTGTTTGGATATCTCTGGAGGCGTCCTTGAGGCATTCAACTATGTGGAGACCCCTATGTGGAACACATATATGATATAAATATATATATATGTTCCCCAGACCTTGTGGTCACAGTTTTCAAAGAGCGCTATTCTTCACTGAAGGCAGACAATAGTAATCTCACTGTTTTGTTGTTACATCATCTGGCAACCCATGTCCAGGTGGCTCCTAGGATAAAGCAACATATCAAATGTACTTGCAATATTATTTAATCTAAATGAAACTCTGCTGCATAAAGTCCAAATTTTCTTAGAGGCAAAGTGGATTTTGCCCAACTGTCTCATGCCAGTCAACAGGGGTGTAGCTGTGCCTTTAGAATGTTAACTATGTATTTAGAAGGAATGTCCACATATTGCAGAAAAGGATTGTTTGCACTACCTTGGTGAACACACACACACACACACACACACACACACACACACACACACACACACACACACACACACACACACACACACACACACACACACACACACTCATTCTGTTGCTAGCATGTCCCTGGACTGTTGTCTGAACTCAAGCAGCACTGTGTGGAGCCTGTATTTGCTTTGGCAAGTTGCACAAATGTTGGCTTGCACCACCTGTCACCGCTGACGGAGCTGAATTCTGATGCCTCTTTAGGAGCAGTTTGTAATTGCATCATTAGTTTGTAGTCTGAGGAACTATCTTGGCAACCATTCGTCACAGAAAATAATTTCTGCCATATCGTATGAGGCAACATTTAAAAGTTGTAACAACGGCAACCCGAACAGCCACCACAGACATTTATCATCAATTTACAATTAGAATATCCCCTGCTTAAAGCTTTTTCCTGTGCTTCTTTGTGCTTTCAAAATGTTTTTTTTCCCTCTATGTCCTTGCAGCAAACAATCTCTCATCATTTAGCATCCCTTGAAAATGCAGTCCTCTTCCTACAGTCCAGTATTAAAAGCCTGCTGAGACAGCCTTTGCCAAACAAATGACATGTTTTGCTAGTGATATAAATGTCTGTCTTTACAATGATTCAGTTGGATCCCAACATCTAATTAATTAACATCTGATTTAAGACTAATTCCTATTTATTTTCAATATGGTACAGAATAACTCTGTAATTTGAATACAGAAGATCTCATGTTTAAACAGAGGTAGGGACTGTATAACTTTCAGTGGTTGACCAAATTTCACTTCTCAGGATGGAACGGCGCTACAGTGCATCTGTGGTGTTTCTCTATTTGACAGAGCTTTGTGTTCGGAGCCATGTTGAGCTACAGTACACTCTCATTTGGTTCTACTCCAAAGTCCTCTGCTCCTCTGGCAACACTCATGCTCTGTGATATGTTATGTTATGCTCTTCAAGGATATGTTATTCATCTATCAAAACCTTTGAAAACAGGGACAAGGTGAGGTTTGAGCACAGCTCACATCTGTGTTTTATTAGAAGGACTGAAGTCATCGCCATCTGGTCCATGTGAACAATGACTCAATGATGTTTGCAAAGGTCAGGGAGTAATTTTCTCAAATTAAAAAGTCATGTCAGTCAGTATTGCAACATGAAGATTATGGCTTTTTAGATTCAACATGCTGCAGTCCCTCTGTGAAACTGGAACAATACAGCATGATTTGTTTTATCTGATAAACTGTAAGCTCATGTCTTCTCTGGTGCTGCTTGAGACAATATTGTCTCCTGTAATTGCTGGACCGTCACCGTACAGCTTCATCCTGTTTTTGTCAATGTTTTGTGATGTCCTCAGGTGGCCATGGCATTCTCCTCTGCCTCTGGCTTCACGAAAACCTTGATCTGTTCAGTTAGAATTTGAAAAGAGAGCACGAAGAAAACGGATAACCCATCGATATCGTCCAGCTCTCTTAAAAGGTCACACTGACATCTTTAAAATGTCTGCTCTCAGATAATTGTTGGTGCATCCATGGCAGGAGCAGAAGGAAAACTTTTACAGGGATCAATCTGCTTTAGTTTTGAAAAGCCATTTAGAATTCTGATCAGAGGCACTCCATCGGTAGATAACAACATGCCAGAAGCCTAATCTCAAAGGGAGAATGTGTTAGCTAACTACTCTCTGCCACCACAGAGCCATCTGGCTATGTTTGATTGACAGCACCCCACTATTGAGAACCATGTAATACTGTAGTTGTTGAGGAACTATGCAACTGTTCAGACGGCATGAATATCAATGTCCAAGTTGTCTTTTTCTTCCTAGTTCTAACTCTTGGCACTGAGTTTTTTCCAGTGAGGTCTGAACTCGCCTCTGCAAATCTATTCAAACCTTTTATTGAAAAAGGGCTGCAACTGTCCCACATTTGTAATGCCGTCGGAATATATGCAAAATATTCACAGCCTAGTATTTCGCATTTTCGTGGTGTTTATTTGTCACTCCCATGGTACGATAATTCCTTCACTCTAAAATCTGTCTTTCACTCTTCCTCATCTCATGTCACACAGTGGTTACAATGAACTCCTGCATCTTGTAAAGGCGCCACGGTGTGCATGGTGATGGGAATACTGATTGTATCGACTGGTACGGAGGAAAGTCACATCAGGTCAAGAAAGAGTACAGTGGTTTGAGCAAAGGAGCTAAGCCCTCTTCCTCTCTGTTCTGTCATGGGAAACACAGGACTGAAGGTTTAAAGGGCAGAACGGCCTAAAGGAAATAAAAGAATTTCCATCAGAATACAGTCTGACACATTTGTACATCTTCAAAGTCACTGCAAGCATAGACTTCAAGGTATCAAATGTACGTTTTATCAATGAGTAGAGACATGTAAGAATAGGAAAGAAATGGAGACTGAGGGTAGAAAAAGAACTGAAGAGGGGGATTTGCCGGATACGAAGGCCTCCTGTGGGAATTCTTGGCCTTGGAAGAATCGTGGATGACAAGAGTTGTGACTAAACAAAAGGGAAAATGGCATTAATACAGACAGGAATAAAGGAGTGTGTGCATTTATAGTCTTTGATTATATAACTCATAGGCAAGAAGATGTGTTTTCCACTTCAGAGCTCTTAAAGAAATTGCAGCAGAAAAACAAGAGACCTCTTCTTATGGTTGACGTGTCAGTATAAGGCTTTAGAGGTGATTAGTGGTGAGCTTACTGTCCATCTCCTCTCTCTCCTCCTTTGTTCTGACTTTGCATGCTTTTGTAAACCTCTTTTTCTGATGCCTTTCTCTTATCCCTCACCCCACTCCAGCCAGGATCATTGATTAATACTCCAGGAGCTGCCCATTACAGACTGTAATCGGCCACTGGAGACCAAGTCTCTCGGTTTTTCCATTTATACTCCCTCTAATTCACTCCTTTTCACCCTCTTTTGCTTGCTTTCCAATTTTGGAAAGCATTTCATTCATTTAGCGAGTGCCTAATGCTTTGGACGCTGTGACTGGCTGAGCATTAGAGAGGGGGCAGCCAAGCCCTCTGCTCAGCAGTCGAAGGCTGCCAATGTGCCTTCATGGGAGCACTGGGGCAGAGCAATCGCTTTTGTGCCCTCGGTGAGCTCATCCACTCTGAGTGTTCTCCAGAGATTCAGGTGAGGGCCTGCACTCTCTGCCTATTTGCCTGTATGCCTGCCCAAGTATACTCCACGCTGGGGACAAGGAAGTCCCCTTGTGAGAAAACCCACTGTCCATCCTGGCTCTGCTGTTGGATGTAAGTAGCTGTTCAGTTTAGCTTTAGAATCACGTCTGCTTAAAAATGAGTGCTGTGTTGCTCTGAGCTCACTGACTTGATGAGTTTGCCTTTATTGATTTCTTTACTTTGTTTGTTAATAGTTCAACTTTCTTAATTTTAGTTAACTGTGAAAACACAATCCACTGCAGGGAAAGTAACCGTGAGGGCCCTCTTTTTATTCCAGTCATAGTTGAATTGATGGCAGCTTCCTCAGTTGCTCTGTTGTCAGCAGACGGGTTTTAATTAGTGGGACATTCCAGATAGTAAGTTAGCGACCAAGTTAGGGGAGAGAGGGAGTGAAAAGAAGAGTGGAGTGTTTGCGACAGTCTCCCCCAGCTAAGGCTGATAAAGTAGAAAGCAGAGGCTTTGGTTCTGCTCTTCAGCAGGGCTAACAGCAACTGGAAGAGAGACCTTGAAACATTATGCACATCTTTATTATGTTTAGACCATTTTTATGTAATCAATGACTTAACAAGTCGTTCCTATGCAGAGTTAACATTGTAAAAAAAAAAAATATATATTTTATATCTTGTTTTTAATGTATAATAATATATATATACGATTTAAAGATGTTCTGCATTATGGTGCTGAAATGTCCTTTTATTGCATGTAAATTGACAGTAATAATAAGTAATTTCTAAGCAATATAGCAGTTGACCTTTAAAGGGAAACATTTCTGTTACTCTCTCTGTGTATTTTTAAGAAACATAAAGATAATCTGCTCTTTTTGTACACCCCAGTGGGGGTGTTTGTGGGGACAGACCTCTCACTTCTATATCGTGTGTAGCTGTCACCTCAAATCAAAGAAAAAGAGAGCATCGCTGTCTTGACTTGGGGATACCGGTATTCTTTCTGCTACAGTATACTGGTACTTGCACACACAGTCTCAAGCAAACTACAAATGTCAAAGCGCACCAGCTTGCCTCCTCTTCACTCATTGTCTCTCAGCGATGCCAAATGTGCCATGGCATTTTCCTCTTGTGTGTGTTTCTGTCTAACTCGTTGTAGTCGATGTGACAAATGCACTCAAGATGTACCAAAAAGTGTCTGCTTCACTCTCTCCCTTTCTTTCTGTCTCTGTCTACAGCAACCAGTTCCACAAAGCTGGAAGACCTGAGCTTTCTTGATGAACAGCGCAACACCCCCTGCGGACATCCATACGCCTACCGTGGCACAACACAGGAGGAAGGCCACCGCAGGACTCTAAAGGTGACTCCACTATGCATTGTTGCTGTAGATACACATGAGGCAAGCTGATGAATAGCCAATTCCTTCATTTGAGATGGGGACGATTTTAAAATGAATGTTGTACCTTTTGTCAGATGGAGTGTTAAAGGTATTGTTACAGTGTTTCATTGTTTTGGCTCTGCTCCAGGACACTAGATTTCAAATGAAACAGTGACAGTTGCTGTGAGGATAAAGTGCTGTGTTTCAGCTTTAATGGTGTTTGCTCTGTTCATATCCATATAAGGTAATGTAGGAAAGAGTGTAGGAATTGTAGCATATTTTTGCTATTAAGAGGTATGTAAAAAAAAAAGTGCTACAGTTCATGCATGGTTCATCCCAGGTGGACGTAATTACCCTTAAATTAAAGGTAAAAGTCAGCATTTAAATCTCATAGTCGTTGTTTAAGTGCAGAGCCCCAAAACTGTCCAAATACTTAAGGTATGCACCGCAAACACTACTACACTAATTAAAAAATATAGCTATACTTTCCTGCACACATTTAGCTCTGCAGATAAATTCATGTCCTTGATTCACCAGCCTTAATCGTGGTTATATGTTTTGAAACCTCCATTTCAATGAGAGAAATCCCACAGAGTGAATATTTGATGAGATCATGAATAATTTAACGTGACATCATTAGGTAGTCAAACTATTTAGCTCTGTTTTAAAGAAATGTCCTGTTCCTTTTCCACATTTATTTAAACATGATGTTGATACTGAAGCATCATGACAGTGGATTCATTTATACTCAGTTTTATATCCCTAAAGAAACATTAGTACTGAGTAACAGTCAATGTCTGTTCAGACAGAATTTTTGTTCCATACTGTACGTATGCATGTATTTAGTTTTCTGTTATTGTCACACTTGTTTGGTCTAAAACTGTTTTGGACTGAAGTGAATGCAGGCTGAAAAGAGAACCAGCATCTTATTAAAAGTCACAGTACGTCAAAGAGCAAAGTTCTGGTACTGAATACCGCTGAATAATGGCCCACTTTGAGCACTGGCTGGCAGCATTACAGTCTATGTCCCATTAATTTAAAATTGTGTGTACTTAGGAGTCCTACCAACAATTTATTTATTTATTTACCAATTATTTTTCTCCTTTCAAAAAACACATTACTTTTGATTTATTTCAAGTATTCTTCTCAGTATAACTATTCAAGGAAACTCAGGCATCCAATTTTTTTATTTTTTTTTAAGATCACAAAAGCCAACAATTTAGAATCTTTTAAATAATTAAAATTTAGACTTTCGGAATAAATTTGAATTATATAATGTCTGGATCACTGAAGGTTGGTGCTGAAGTGGACCAGACAGAGAGTCCTCTGACACAAAGTCGACAAAAGACGTGTACGTGGCACAGTCTGGAAGAACAAAATGATCAAGATTATTCCTTATAAACTGGGAAATGTATGCAAGTTTGTCTGCAAAAGAGGATAGATATATTTACTCTGGGGTAAATTACGGCTGTACTAGAACACATCATCAGTTTGAAGTTGCCAGTATTCAAAACTTGAAAAAAAGTCCATTACTGACAGGGAGAGTGGGATTGATTCCAAAAGCAAATGGAAGCATTTGTCATGCCTTTCTCTAAAAAGCACACACTGACTGAATATTTTTGCATTAGTAAGAGAAATAGTGACTGAATTGTATTTTAATGCATTTCTTTCCTTTTACTTTTCCTCAGCTCGTTTTGCTCCCTACAAACCCGTGGACATCATGCTCAAGCCCTTGCTGTTTGAGGTGCCCAGCATCACCACAGACTCTGTGTTCGTGGGCCGAGATTGGCTCTTTCAGCAGCTGGAAGACGTCCTGAAGGCCAGCGAGTCTGCAGAGAACCACGGCGCTGTAGTGCTGGGCAGCGTGGGTTACGGGAAGACGGCCATCATCTCTCGGCTAGTAGCACTGAGCTGCCACGGAGGCCGCATGCGCCAGATCGCATCCAACAGTCCCAGTGCCTCTCCAAAAAGTAAGACATTTTAGTGTTTGCCTTTGGATGTTAGCACTACATTAGCTAGTTTTGTAGTTCAAGTTATTGTATTTTAATTTTACAATTAGCTTGTAGAGTGTGAAAGTGAAGTGAGGATATATCCACTGACAATATCAACTCAAAACAATCTGATTTAACAAAATATGTTATAACAACATTAAACCAATTTATCTAATGAATCAAATAATAAATATACTCATTTTGATTAAGAACTCGTATGTCTATATTTATTTATGTCTTCATACGTATGTGACAAAGTGTGTGACTGTGTCTTCCAGGTGGTGGTGGGGGACCAAGCACAGAACTTCCACTCAGCCAACCTCCACAGCCCACTCCACCTTCCAGTGCTACCAACACCCTGAGGACCAACAGCTGCCCGGGCACCCCCGAGATGCAGCGACGTCGGGAGGAGGCTGTCAAACGCCTGGCTGCAAAGGTACAACTTTAGCCAATACAGCCCCTCAGCATTCAGGAGTAACCACAGTGTCACTTGGGGGAAAAAATGTGCCTCACTTATCCTTAAAAAGGATGATCAATCCCAAAATGTCAGTCAGCTTCATTATAAAAAATGGTCTGATGACACCTGAGAGCAAAATGTTGTTATGATAATGAGTCAATCATTATTGAAACAAATGCACAGGTATCTGCTTAATTTATTGATGTACTGCGTCTTCTGTTCTGGACAGAATATATCTACCCTTCCTGCAGTTCCTCTGTTTGTTCTTGCTAGTGATACTCTCCCTTATTACAAATATGTTCATGGTGTGCTGAATTGCTTTTAGTATGTATGAGATGCACTGCAGAAGCCTGATACCAGCTCAGCTCAGTTGATTTATGTTTATATGTGTTTGTATATGAATTATCGTTTGTTTGTGTTCATTTGTTTAATATTCAGCCTATGAAATATGGATGGTCTTGCGTTGAGGTTATGAAAGACGATGCCAGTATTTGTCTCTCAGAGACTTTAATATCACAAGATTGTTTGATCTGAGAAGAAGTGAGCGTAGTTAAATAATTGGCAATGAAAAGAACGAGTTCAATATTAATGTCTGCAGCATCTCACTACTGCAGTACGACTGTGAGGATTTGCTAAAATAGATAGTTAGCATTCTCTTTTTCAACTCACAGATGGAAGGCATTTGCATTGTGTAGGTGGAGAATTACCATAGGGTCTCTCTCTGTGCTGCCATGGGACCACACTTAACAGTAGTCAGAAGTTTTTTCCTGAAAAGAAAACTGTTTCTAACGGTGTCTAGTCTGACATTTACTTCGGATCAGCTGTGTTAAGTAAAAACTTTTCAGATTATATCCTTACTACTGTAGCTTTCACTGTCTTTCATTAAGGGAAGACACCAAAAAGGGGACATTGGGGCTTTAGCTTTTTATTATTTTCTTTTCACAGAATATATCCATTGAATATTTGTGGTGCATTTTAAAGAGGAGCGCGAGATTGGAATGACGTGTGTGTGTGTGTGTGTGTGTGTTTATATATACTGTATATATACAGTGGGTGTGTGTGTGTTTACCCCTTTAAACTTTATACTCTTTGTTTCATTCAGACCCCTTTAAATTTTTCACTCTTTGTTTCATTGCAGCCATTTGCTAAAATCGATTTGCAAATTTCTTAAAAAAGAAAAACTGAAATATCACATGGTCATAAGTATTCAGACCCTTTGCTGTGACACTCATATTTAACTCACATGCTGTCCATTTCTTCTGATCCTCCTTGAGATGGTTCTACTCCTTCATTGGAGTCCAGCTGTGTTTAATTAAACTGATTGGACTTGATTAGGAAAGGCACACACCTGTCTATATAAGACCTTACAGCTCACAGTGCATGTCAGAACAAATGAGAATCATGAGGTCGAAGGAACTGCCCAAGGAGCTCAGAGACAGAATTGTGGCAAGGCACAGATCTGGCCAAGGTTACAAAAGAATTTCTGCAGCACTCAAGGTTCCTAAGAGCACAGTGGCCTCCATAATCCTTAAATGGAAGAAGTATGGGATGACCAGAACTCTTCCTAGACCTGGCCGTCCAGCCAAACTGAGCAATCGTGGGAGAAGAGCCTTGGTGAGAGAGGTAAAGAAGAACCCAAAGATCACTGTGGCTGAGCTCCAGAGATGCAGTAGGGAGATGGGAGAAAGTTCCACAAAGTCAACTATCACTGCAGCCCTCCACCAGTCGGGGCTTTATGGCAGAGTGGCCCGACGGAAGCCTCTCCTCAGTGCAAGACATATGAAAGCCCGCATAGAGTTTGCCAAAAAACACATGGAGGACTCCCAAACTATGAGAAATAAGATTCTCTGGTCTGATGAGACCAAGATTGAACTTTTTGGCGTTAATTCTAAGCGGTATGTGTGGAGAAAACCAGGCACTGCTCATCACCTGCCCAATGCGCTAAAAAAAAAATGAACATTTTTTTTTTTTAGCAAATGGCTGCAATGAAACAAAGGGTGAAAAATGCATCATTAAAGGGGTCTGAATACTTTCCGTACCCACTGTACATTTCTAATCTAATCTATCTCGTAATATCTGTATCACTTTTCAACATCCTGAGATATTTAATTGGCAGAAAGTTCTCCTCTGTTCTTCACTCATGCTCCTTTAGGGACTACCGACTACACCCTATTCACATGTGTGGTTTATAAAGTAGCACCACTGCTGCTTACCATGCAACACCAGCACATTTTTGTATTTTTTCGCCTGCTGAGAGTTTTAAGTAGGAAGATTGAGGGCCACTGTGTTTCAGAAAATATTTTGAATTCACAATGGCATTCACATAATTTATAGATACCTGCTTAATAGTGAAATGGGGCATGAGATACCTACTGTGCTGTTTACCTCTGCCTCTGGAAACGCTAAATGTCATGCACCAGACATCTGACTTTATGCCACTGAGGCTCATCTAAATGTCCAATAAACCCAAGCGATATTCCTCAAGCTAATTATTGTGTTAAGTGTTTCCAACAGGCGCTCAGTGATGTGTGAATACTGATGCACTGAGCAGCTTCTGTCAAAGTCTGTCAGTTCTTTTTAATCATTGATTTGAAAGCGGTGTCATAATAGGGGCACTGAGGCCATTACGTTTTATGGTCTATCGCAGTTTTATATCTCAACCCTATTTCAGAGGCACGTTTTAGGCATTGTTTCACAACAGCAGGTTCATTTCTGTGCCAGGACATGAAGGGCTGCAGGTGCACTGCAGAGTGTTGCATCATATTTGCCGAGATGCTTATTGCTCATTGATGAGGCAGGAGTCGACATGACTTGTACGCTAACTATCACTGCAGTCTCTTTGTCAGGCACACATGACAAGATATTGTGTTTATACAAATGCCAGGTAACTTTAATTTATTGTGTATTCATTTACCGTAAGTCCCAGGAGAAAAGGGTTCCACGGTCTCTGTTTTCTCTGGAATACGGTGTTTTTTAAAGGTCACAGATAATTTGATTTCATTGAGTTGAATTACTTCCTTTGCTTATGCGTTTGGATTTAGCTAAATACTCACCGAGTTACCTACTTCTCTGACTATCACATAATCCCAGGGTTTAATTTGTAATTACTTGTTTGTATCACAGTTCCTTCTTTGAGCACCGCCGCCATCATGGGGCTCTGGATTGGTGCACAAAGTATGGTGTCATTGTTCCTATAAATGTCTTATTTTAGATCTTCGAATTACTGTCAACACCATGCAGTGCTTATAGTGGATTTATTAGTCAATGGCGTTTATATTTCCTCCATTACAAATGTCCTAAAATGAAGGACATTTGTAATGGATGTCACTTATGTCACCGTGGTTTGGCTTAGAAGAAAGTGCTTTAGTTAGTTATTTTTCCAAAAGCTGGTCATCATTGTTGATGGAACAATAGGCAGCAGCAGCAGATGAACTGGTCACCTGCTCCTCCTCTTGCTGATCTTAGAAGTGTGTCAGCTCCTCCAGGTTGGACTGTAATTAGAACAGAGTCATACATCCCTAGGGCATCTCTCTGTGCTTCTTACCCGACCCCTGTCCCTCCTTTTTGCTTCTAAATCAGACCTCCTTTGAACACTGCAGCAACCCAACTTCAGACACAGAAGATCCTCCTTTTGAAGCTCCACCTGGGATCCACTAGCTTATTTTTATAGTAGAGTTTATCTGAGGTGGTCGGCCTTTGCCCAATTACCTCATCATCCCCTCTAGTTGTGGCTTTATGGAGAGTAGTATGAATAAAAGAGCATCAGATTCAAGACTGTATCCACATAATTTGGTTTCAAATCAACAAAGCAGTTGGCTTTTGCTAATGCTTTGAGATTTATGATGGTTCCCAGCTTTGCATATTTTTCATTGCTAAAGCCAAAACTAAATAACATGTCTTACTCTGAAATGTTTTTAAATACTCTGAAATAACTCTGCCTTTATCTGTCTTCCTCTCCTCTCTCTGTGTTTACAGGTGGTGGCATATCACTACTGCCAGGCGGATAACACGTACACTTGCCTAGTTCCAGAGTTTGTGCATAGTATCGCTGCCCTGCTGTGCAGAGCACACCAGCTCAGTGCGTACCGGGAGATGTTGCTGAAAGAGCCCCACCTCCAGAGCATGCTCAGTCTGCGCTCCTGTGTCCAGGACCCCATGGCTGCTTTCCGGAGGGGGGTCCTTGAGCCACTAACCAGCCTTCGTAAAGGTAAAACACCATTGTATTATATTTTATTGTATGTGTCTTGATGCATTTTTACGTGTGTCCTTTAGCACTGAACCCCAAATTGTTCTAAATATATGAATATGTGATGAAATGTAACCTGCTCTGCAAAATAACTGTAATGGAATGTAATTGACGTTTTCATAAATGTTCCTATGTCAAAAAGAGACACTGCAGCTTGCAAATATTATAAAAATGCAAAAGATTATCATTACAAGATTATGATAATACCAAATAATCATGACAGTCCCCCCCCCCCCCCACCACCACCCCCTGGAGTAACTCTTATCAGCTGCCACCGAAAGTATTAACTGTTGTCTCTACGGAGCAAATCCTACTTGACGTTTCAGTAAGGAGTGAAGTGTGAGCAGTGGCTGTGTAGTTAATGAATCTAAGGGGTACCTGACCACTCACTCATTAGTTACTGCATTGAAACAAGGCACCTCTCTGCACACTGGCCACGGTGAAGTTAAGTTGATACTGTCACAGTAAGAGCTGCATCTCACTGCACGTCGTTTCCCTTTGTTGGTTATTGTGTGTGTGTGTGTTTCTAGAGCGAAGGATTCCAGAGGAGGATCACATCATCTTGATAGACGGGCTGAACGAAGCCGAGTTCCATAAGCCGGACTACGGAGACACCATTGCCTCCTTCATCACAAAGATCATTGCCAAGTTCCCCTCCTGGCTTAAACTTGTGGTCACTGTCCGGGTCAATTTACTGGTAAGGAAGCTCATTAATAAAAAAATAAAAAAATCTTGTGTAGAAAATGTACAAAATATATTTAATTGCAATATAACAGATATGAATATGAATTATGAATATACATTGTCATGATTAAGACTCATTCAACATTTCAAATTAACCAACTTTTGTCGAAGAATCTGCTTATTGCAGAAGGTTAGCTAATTTAAGAACTATCTCAATCCCATTGTAAAATGTAACAAAGCTCAAGTCCGATCTTCCGTCACCTCCTGATAGTCTCACTGACTGCCTTCAAACCCCCGAGGATTTTGACAAGTGTGAAAGTTGAAAGGTTTCCCTGAGCCGCTCTTCCTCGTCAGACTCTACTCTCTACAGAGGCATTTTTTGTCAAGCGTATCCTGGAACATTCAAGAAGGAACTTAAGTATCAGTGACCCAGGAATCAAGACTGCATGACAGGGAAGGAGCAGTCAGTCACTGTGAGCTGACGAGCTTGGGGGAAAGAAACGCTAGGTCGACCCGTTACAGAGATGTGCTGAACTCACACTGGCGATAGCCGAGGCTTTGAAACGCCCGATGGGGCACACAACGTCTGATTTTCTTTGCTGAGACGAAGCACTGAGCCTCGGATAATAATGTGAGAGCTGACATCCAGAGCTCAAGTTATTAATGCTCAAGCAGAAGCCAGGCAGAGGTAGTGGCCATCAGTATGCAATTCACCAAAAAACCAAGCTCTACCTATTCTCTTTTCTCCTGTAAGTCAGAATATAATTAATACTCAGCTTATGTCAAGGTTCTCTAGATATGCTAAATCAATCTAATGCAACGGTGACAGTTTGTATTCACGCGCTTATGTATTCACCTCTATTAATCTGTCAGGGTCCGTTTGTGGTGAGGAAAGATTTTTTCCGGATGTCCCAGCTGACTGCCCACAATGCAATTTAGGTGTAGCTCTGTAGGTGGGCTCTGATTGACACAGTGGAACAGGTTTTAAATTTAAGGGAATTTGTGTCACAACCCCTTAAGTCACCATCCAGTTTCACATGTCACATTGTCAGAGTAAGTAGTAGATATAACAAGGGATGAATTATTCCGCTGGCATTGGAAAGGCCACATAATACTCTGTCTTGAATACAATCCATGAAGAAATACTACTCAGTTTGCAACCAAGGCTTCATATGTGTGCATAGGGTCATGAAAGTGTCACAGCTTTGTTTTGTACATTGAGTAAACAAATGGGATGTCTACACGGTGGAAGGGTTCAGGATATTGGCCTCTGCTTGCTGGACTTATATCTGGCTTATCGGTAAGGTGTTGCTGGCACTTCACTCACCGCGTGGATTCTAATCAGTGTGATTCAGTGACTCTGTGCATGTGTGGACACACGTGCACGCGCGCGTATTTGCTGTACCTTGTCGTGATGAGGAAGAGTGAAGTGTTATCTCACTGAGGCAATGTTTCTTTAGCCTCAGACAGGCAGAGGATTGGAAGGATTAAGGTGCATTGATTTCTCAAACCCCCAGGACATAGATTGAAATGTGAGCTCTGACTCAGACCTCTGTTAGAAGTGCTCCAGTTGCCCCCCCACCATCCCATCCATCCCCTGCCTCTTAATACTCGCTTTCCCAGTCCTGTTTTTTCTCACCGCCACATTTCCAACAGTAACAAGTGTCTGCAGTGGCCTGATAGCTCAGGATGTTTGCCCCCCTGCTGCTGAAAGACAGCCCTCTGATAATAATTCCTTTATTTGTCTGTTGTGGTAATAAGGAAATTAATTCATATTGCAGAGACGAGAACTAGAAAACTTCATATTGGTTTCCGTGTATTGAGATTTATTTGTACATTTTCTCAATTAATATATGCTAATTTGCAAAGAGCATGGAAATATAACTTCTTATATGTCACTGACTGTCTTCACTATGTCTCTTCCATAGGAGATCACAAGCCTTCTGCCGTTCTCCAAGATCTCCCTGGATGACTTCACCGACAACGCAGAGATAAGCAACGACCTCAATGCGTACATCCAGTACCGCATCAATGGCAGCAAGGACATCATGAACAATATTAGCCTGAACGGCAAGGCCGACCCGATCACAGTCGGCAAGCTCAGTAGCCACCTGATCGCCCGCAGCCAGGGTTCCTACCTGTATCTCAAACTCACCCTGGATCTGTTTGAGAGAGGTCACCTGGTGATCAAGAGTGCCAGCTACAAAGTGGTGCCCGTCTCGCTGGCTGAGCTCTACCAGCTGCAGTGCAACATGAAGTTCATGACCAATTCGGCCTTTGAGCGCTCACTGCCCATCCTCAATGTGGCGCTCGCCTCGCTGCACCCCATGACCGACGAACAGCTGTTCCAGGCCATCAACGCCGTCTTCGTCCAAGGGGAGCTGCCGTGGGAGGACTTCCAACAACGCATGGAGCTGCTGTCTTGCTTCCTCATCAAACGGCGGGACAAGACGCGCATGTTTTGCCACCCCTCCTTCAGAGAGTGGCTGGTGTGGAGAGCTGATGGAGAGAGTACAGACTTCCTCTGTGACCCCAGGTCAGTCCTCTTTTTCTTTTTAAGCTAATGCAGTAACTCAGAAGTTCTCCTTTATGGATTGCGGGGAACTTTTACAGGCATGACAAGTCTGTAGTACATTTAGAAAATGTTCTTGCTGTGCATCACAGTACAAATCACGAATCAAGGGAAGTACAAATCAAGCCATGATGATAATTACATTACAGTAGTCATATTAATAAAATGAAGGAGGCTTTTAAAGACGATATCCTTACTGCATTCTTTTATTAGTCAACTGTTTAGAATTCAGCCCTTTGAGTACAAATAATAAGCAGGCAGCACTCATGAAAAATAATCATGTTGTTTGTCCCTGAAGTTTCTTCTCATAGTCCTGAATTACTTATTAATGGTATGTTAATCATGGCCAACACTTTGCATGAAAAGTAGATTTGACATGAAGGACTTAGCGTGGAGAATAAATAAAACATTCTGATAAATAAGTGCAGAATGATTCATATGTTGGAGTCAGAGAGGAAATTGGCTTTGAGATGTTCCATGTTTGTTGTAATCATAACAACCCACTTTTTTATAATGCAGGTGCTATTATGTACTGTATTGCAACTTGATTTTTTTCATTTGTCACTAGCAATCAACATTTACTAGGACACTACTGACAAACAAAGATGTGCTGGATGTTAAAAATATATGAGATACATTTTCTAAAAGTAATTTTGTTAGTTTGTGTTCCGGCCAATGTGTCCCTGTTCACTAAAACATGTTTTAGAAATGGATATAATATTATAAAACAAGTTGAAAACTATGAATACCTTCCATTTCTGGATGTTGGTTTGTCCTAAACATTTAACATAATTCATGCATTTGTGTGAATCTACATTGTATTCCACTTAAACTTCTAGAGGAGACTCCAATCTGCAGAAATGTATCACTATTTCCTTTCTGTGCCCTCTTTGCCCTGTGAGGTGGGCTTCTCTGCTATAGTAAGGCTAACTTATTGCGATTCTGGAGCCTCCTCATGCACATTACAGACTTCAGTCATTCACAATTGATAAATTGTATGATGTCACTTTGGCATGCTTTTTCTCCTCCCTGATGCTCGTAAGTATCACCTCTGCTCACACAGTGGTGTTTCTAAATGGCCCAGAGCCGAGCTTCATATTCTGGTCATTCACAGCCTTCCAACTCCTTCATTAAAAAGAAACAAAGACTCAGAGTATGGCACAGGGAGTGCACATGCAGACAAAAGCTTGCCTCACTGCCTCTCTGTCTGTGCCAGGGCATGAATGGAGAGAATTTTAACCAGATCAAAGTGATCTGCAATCATGCATGTCCTTTTAATGAAGTTCTGCATTAATTAATGGCAGAGTGCCTGAGTGAAGATTGAAAGGAGAACCCAGGGGTTTAACACTCTTCCCCATCCTTCAAGGGGGTATTCTGAATTCCTCATTAACTCACTCACCAAGGTAGTCTTCATAACCAAAATGAGCAGTTTCATGTTCACGTGGGATAGATGAACACCAAATGCATCAGTAGATTTACGTATTTCTAAAAAATAGCATCCAAATTGTATTCTGAAGCAGAAGACCAGACGATCTTTATTATGAAAGCGTTTTATGAACATTCATTCAGCCACAGCATCAGGAAAACTTAGGTCTCCAAGTGTTCTGCTGTCATTCTGTTTGTTACCTATTCTCCTCTATAGCTGAGTATCATCTCTGTTGTTTCCTTGCCCAGGACTGGCCATGCTCTTA
Organism: Anoplopoma fimbria; assembly: GCF_027596085.1. Lineage (NCBI taxonomy): Eukaryota > Metazoa > Chordata > Actinopteri > Perciformes > Anoplopomatidae > Anoplopoma > Anoplopoma fimbria. The sequence continues at coordinate 13,984,342 of NC_072464.1, read as the reverse complement.
TGGCTTTCATGCTTTCCCGCCAAGAGGGGAAACTTAACCGTCAGCAGACGATGGAGCTGGGACACCACATCCTCAAAGCACACATCTTCAAGGTACAGCTTAGAAACCTATACATGCTCTCTATATTCAGCGTGTTCATTCTCTGTTTATTTATTCAGTGTGAGTATAGTTCACCAGAGGATAAACTACGAGAGAGATGAGAATAGAGACACTTGTTCAGCTCAAGTCCATTGACTTTATGTATGTGTGTTTATATCCTTGTGATTTCATATATGCATTGGTGTATGTGTTTGTGTTTGTGTGTGGGCAGGGCCTGAGTAAGAGAACGGGTGTGTCATCCAGTGTGCTGCAGGCTTTGTGGATCAGCTGCAGTGCCGATGGCCTTTCTGCAGCCTTGGCCTCCCTGAGGAATCTCTACACACCCAACGTCAAGGTAAAGATGTTCTCCAGCTTTCAATTAGCTGATTCAATGATGAAACATCAGCTTGTTTCGGCTTCTCAATACTAAACTGGGTTTTTGATCGGGGGTCAGACAAAATAAGCAATTCTTCAAATTTTAGACTGTAATTTTGATAATAAATAGATTTTTGGTCCTAATAGGTGACTGATTGATTGATTATTGAAATTATTTCCCCAGAACTCTCAACTCCCACACAAACTGATACATGGTATTAAAAGTGACATCTGAAGAACCCAAATGTCCTCCTGAATGCTCTTGCAATTCCACGGATGGCAATTAAGTTGTGAATTATTATAAATGTCACACTCTGTTCCTTACACATACTTATGGGGATGAACGTGAGCTCAGAGCAGATTAACTTTTGAAACTGCCATTAAAAGCAGTGCAAGGATGCTCATCGGCCTGGACAGATTCATCTTTTTTTTAACCATTAGCTTGATCTATGGTCGTCTCTTGTCCCTAAGGCTGAAATTAAAAACCATTAACTGGCAGGCAAAAGTGTAAATGAATACAAAAATAATTAGAGTCGGAGTAGCTTACTGATTGTAAAAATGTAAAAGCCTAATCTTTCTTCTTGAAGCATTTGCTATTTACCTCACATTTCCCATTTTCTCATAACATTTAGCAATAATTCACATTTTTCTCACATTACCGTCTTTTGGCATTTCTTGTCCTTCTTGCAATATGTCCCATTTGTGCTTATATGATAATGATGAGAACAGGTCTCAGTATGTTCATGACAATGATTGATCTAGAGTGTTTTTGGCTAATGTAACCAATGACTATAGACTGGAGCAAGAGAAAAGAGTGCGTCAGTGATAAAATATCGTCTGTGTTGCATTAGATAATTTCAAAATGCTTATTTCGACCCAAGAAGAAAAGAAAAGAAGGCTGATGCATTCAGTTTTCATCTTTAGCCAAATGTAATATAATTTATATCTTGTAGCTTAATAATATTCCAAGACTAAACATATTTAGTTGCTTGTTTCACACAGTGATTAGCCCTTTGTGTATCAGATATTTCACAGGCATTCTTATTCTCAGATAAACTACACAGAAAATGAAGTTGGCAGGTTATTTGGGAACTTCATTAAAAGTGCACCAGGATGAAGAAAAATAGGAAACTTGAGGAGATAGCAAAAGATGGGGGTCAGAAAGTATTTCAAGGATAAGCTTTTTTATACTATGAATATAAAATATGGTATTTAACTTCTGTATTTATTCAGATATTCAGTTACACTTTTGACTCCTCAGATATTCTACAATGGTTTGTTGCTTTTGGAGTCTCCTCCAGTTTTGTTTTGATGGACGGGCCTTTCCTAGATTATGTCACAATGATGTATTCTGGCTTGAAGCTAAATGATACCACATATTATAGTATTTCAGTGGTATTCCATCACTTGTTGTCATCCTCAATGTCCATTTGCGAGTTATTGTGTGCAAGTATAACATCACTCAGAGAGACATTTACAGAATAACCTTGTTCTGTCCTCTGGGAAAAACAGAGAATTGTTGTTAATTCTTTTTTACATTGGACCCAACGAAAAATACACAATTTAATTTCCTGTTGTCGGATACTCATTTGGCTCCGTGGTTCTGTTTGACTAAGCATTCATTATTGATTTCCTCATCAAGGAAGAGAATAACACACTTAATAATTGCATTCAGTAGAATGTGACCACTTCATTTTGTGGCTGACCTTTGCTGGTAGAAAAATATCTGAAGCTAAAGCAATAAAAACGTTTGCACTGAAATTAGGTGGAGAACATCAACTGTGTTTTAGAGTCCGAGCTCTAGATTCTGCTGCTGTTTGAATTAGTCCTTGACCATGGTGTTCACACAGCCATACATTGGAAAAATGCATGGGCTTGGAATTTAACTTTATTTTAAAATCAGTCAAGATCATATTCTTTTCAAAAGATAACTATAATGCCTTTGTTTAGTATTGTGAATATTATGCAATTCATGTTTTTTACCTTGAAAAACACATTATGACAGCATGTTGTTAGTTTTGTTTTTCTCCTTTTATGCAATTACATAAATCTTCAAACATTAAGGAAACATTAAAAAGAGATTTCTAATTGTCTTTTACATAAGAGGGCTTATAAATGCACAGTTGTTTTCAGATAATACTCAAGTGCCCAGGTGGTAACACTTTGATAACATTGTTCCAACACCAGCTGTCTGTGTTTGCATTTCATTTGCACAATCAGGTGAGCCGTCTGCTGATGCTTGGTGGTGCAAACGTGAATTACCGCACAGAGGTGCTGAACAACGCGCCGGTGCTCTGCGTCCAGTGCCACCTCGGCCACCAGGAAATTGCCTTCCTGCTGTTGGAGTTTGGGGCCAGCGTAGACGTGGTGTCTGAGAATGGCATGAACCCCCTCTGCTTCTCAGCCGCTGCAGGACACTTGGGACTAGTCATGATGCTCTGCAAGAGGGGGGGCAAGGTGAGGAGCCCACCCTCTAGTTTTATAAATAAAGATGTGTTAGAAATACCAAAACTGAACTGTTCTCAGGCTAAAGTCGTATCTCAGCCGCATTGCAGCAGTACATCACTCCAAAGCTATTTAAACATACAGTACATTTATCCCAGGTAAAACTAACCGTGTTGTATTCCCACCAGGTTGATCATGTAGATAAGAGTGGCCAGTGTGCACTGGTCCATGCTGCTCTCCGAGGACACCCAGAGATTATCCAGTACCTGCTGGAGCTGGAATGGAGTGCTGAGGGGCAGCAGCAGGACTGTGCTCTGAAGAACAAAGCTCTGCAGCAGGCTTTGATAGCAGCATCCAGCATGGGACACACACAGGTCTGACTCACAGACATGCACATGTTTTACTTTACACACAGTCAACCACCACCAGCAGCCTCACCATGTACAGTAAAAACAATGAATTGAGTTGAGAACATGATTGTTAAAGTTTACTGACTACATAAAGAGACATATTTGAAAGAAGAAACTAAGACTCACACATACAAAACACAATATATTTTCAGAATGCACTGCATGTTTAATAATAAAAGATGTTTCTAACTTTACAAAAGCATCGCTATCCTCACCTATGGGTTTTCACACAGCTTTCCACAAAATATCCCAGAAAGCAGAGGTAGCTATAGATATAATCTGAGTACATCTTGTTTTCAGTGAGGATGACTTAAGGTTTAAAATCAGGGTCCAGGTGGGATGCAGGCTTAAGGTTTATTTTGGCCTCCTCATTAGTTGGAATGGGATCCTAAGGCCCGGCTCAGAATAACAGAACTGGGCCAAGCTAAGCTGTCAACCCACATGTAGAAGGAGACCCCGTTAAAGTCGAAGTATTAATCAGATAGGACTCAACTCATATCACCTCCTACCGTGGTTCAGGGACAAGTGGCTCTCTAGTCTCACCCTGGGGTATCCCATTTGTTGCTATTTTGCTACAAAATTAGCATATTGTATAACCTCTTGAAGATTTATTTGATATCTTATTCTGAAACAGTATGCCATTAATCCAAGTTTCTTTTTTGGCAGGTTGTGAGAGGCTTGCTGGCGTTGAATAATGAGCATGCTGTGCAAATTGATAGCCACGACACTCTGTGGGGAGAGACAGGTATGTTTTCATCCATCTTTTTGCATTACGTGGCTCCCCTGTATCATCGCCTGCTGTTTTAACATTCTGGACCTCACTGCTGTTATTGCATGCTGCAGCTGAGGATCGTGTGTCTCTCTCTTCTGCAAAGTAAAGCTCTCTGTTTGATGTGTCGGTCGCTCATCCCAAATGTGTGCGCTTTTTTATGGCCGTTCCAAGTTTTTCCTGTGCTTTCTGGTAAAAGCATTACTTATTGTGGCTCATGTGGGTTTCTACTTTGAGTTTGGTCAACACAGCATTTCCTCAGGACAATGATTTTCCAACATGCCGCTGGATTTCAGCTACAGTATCCCTTGGGGCTCTTTGTGAAGATATCGCCAACAGTTTGAACATTTTGAAGTCACTCCACCAGCTGTTGTATGTATTGTAGACCGCATGTAGGTATAAACGTTTACGCATTACATATGGTTTGTAATCCACTTAGATTTAGTTGTTGACTTTAGTTGAGCCTTTTTTTTTTCATCTCTTTTTTGGGAGACTGGTAAGTTTGTGCTACTGCCTGATTAAAGTAGATTGACAACAGAAAGTGAGAGACAGAGTCTGCTTATCAGGGGTAGAAGTTGTCGACAGTGATTGTTGTTGATGGCGAGCTCAAAGCAATTTGAGATCGAAATAATAAATGGTACAAAAAATGTGCAGCAGCAGGTAACAGTCTAAAGTCTAGAAGCAGGAAGTGAATGTCAGGGATGGAATTGCTAAAAATAAAGCTGGACAAATTAGTAGAGAGTAATGTTTACTTTGAGAGACATTTCACCCTCTGGATGGACCCATAAGTGGCCATAAGAATATTTATTTGCACATGTGCCTCGTTTTCTGGTTCCCAGTTTGAGTACTAAAAATCTTTCTTAGACCTTTGTGAAGTTGCAGACACATTAAGTGTGAGAGCTGCAGTTTTTTTCCGTAAATGTTTTTGAAATGTTTGTCTCTCAACTTCAATGTGAGCTTTTGCTTTGAGACTTAAGTAATTCAAGCTATAAATGTTCAAATCGTACCCCTTCTTGTTTGACAATAGTGTTTGATGCTTTTTTTCAATCATACTAGAATAGATTTTTTTTTACAAAAAGAAGAATTTTAATAATAGTCTCTTTATGTCTGTCTCGGTTGTAAGCCAGCAGGATTTAGCAATAAAAAATTGGTGCTACAGGAATGTAGGTCAGCCTATTAGTGGACAGGCTGTCCGTGTCCACAGTGTGCTTAACTGGTGCTTGTGTCCTGCTAAATGACTGCAGGACTTCAGACCCTGAAATATTCCTTTGAGGAACTGCTGCTCTGTTTCCTCTGATGTGACTGGGATCTGTGTTCTGGTATAATCTTTTCACCTGCCTTCTTGTTGCTGAAAACATAAAGCATTTGTCCAAAGCTTTGAGTCATATTACTAAACCTGATATGTAACCTGGACATGATTATCACTGTGAATAATAGTAACCATACCCTAAATTGAGCTCTCAGCTCTATTTACAGAGTGGATGTTAAATCACAGCCAGCACCCTCTTTGTATGGCTTATAAAGTCATTATATTTTAGGTCACAGGTAGCAATAGAAAGTTGCAGAGCTTTGCCATAGCACCTCCGACCTGAACAATGTGTCTCCAAAACCCTTGACACGATCACATATTCACCCATCTGGCTATATCTGTCATTTAAAACGAGATCCAGGCTGGGACTTACTCTGGAGAAAAAAACCTGTATTTTCTTCGCACATATAATGAATATTTATTGGTGAATTACAGGTATAGAAACCGCTTTGTAGAGGAGTTCACTACAGGCAGTACAAATGACTGTGCCCATGTTGTTTGGATGCAAACAACAGAAATGATCAGTGCTGAGCGGAACTATATTAAATCTCAGTTTCACTTCAAATCCCTTTTCTACCGTTAAGCGTGCAGATTTAATAATCCAACCTTATAAAAGTCTGCCCTCTGATGCAGTTAATGCCAAAACCAACAGAGTCCCTGCAATATCCCCTCTGGAACAGTCCATTCATTGCTGTCTCCAAAACAATTCTCCGATAACAACCTGTCTCTGTGAAGATGTATTTCATATTCAAATTCATTGGTATATTACATCTCTATGCAAATAGACCCACTGTCTCCTGTGTTTAAATAGAGGCAGATTGAATTTTACATCTGTGGAAGCTCCATCTTTTTAAAAACCCCTCTTAGGATGCAAAACACCCCACAGTTATGCAAAGAAAGGTAATTTACCTGCACAGGATCATTGAGGTGAAAACACAGCAGTAGGATTGGCTCAAGGCAAAGATCAACAAATCCCTGTGTTTCAGGAAAGTAATCTTTTGTAAATAATGTATCATTTTATGATAATTTTGTTGTTTCTAACCCCTGGAATGTACAGCTGAGTAAAGACCATCCTCTGTCATTTTTGATAAGCATCCTAAAAAGGAATATATGTATAACAATCCATGACAAATGCAGTAGCCAGTGGGTACTTTGATGCATATTATTCTTGTTGGATGTTATCGTGGCAATCATTCATTTAAATGATAACATTTCTTTTTTTTTTGAGACAGGATCTCAATTTTTTGAGGGGCATTGAGCAATTATTTGGTGTACAGTGCTTGGCTTTGTTGAGTTTGTATGCTCATGCTGATATAGATTTCTTTCAAGAGGTCTTAAGCTAGTGGAGAATGACTGCCCACTGCTCTTAATACTGTAGTTAGAATGGCTTAAATACAGGGGGAAAATTCTGAATATGAGCAGAATAAAATGCACTTGAGGTCTTTTCATCGTCCGTACAACGCTCTGCTGTTTTATTTCATATGTACAAAGAGCGAAGTGTTCCTACTGTATAATAAGAGCACAGCATGAGCCAACCCAGGCAGCTATTTGTGGGTTTGCTCAGGTGCCTTTGGGAAAAAATGCTCTTTATTCTCGCATCAAGTGACAAACACCTGCATTTTCACTGTGAGCGCTGAAGCCAACCCTGTGGTAACTGATGAAAAGATTTTTTTTTTTTAAAGGCTATTTTTATCAGCGTTTTGAAGAAAAAAGATTCTTCATCCAATCTATCTTCAATCATGCTTCAAACAGGAAGTTGATGCGAAAATAAATGCTTCTAAATAAATTGAAGATGTTACTTTCCCTTCATGAGCTGAAGGGAATGAAGCTCTTTTCTCGTCGCTGATTTCTTTCTTTTAATGTGGAACAGTCAAATGTAAATGAGAACGTTTTAAATAATATAATTTCAATTTGGTTCACAGAGGGTGAGTTAAAGTACGCCTGTGTGCTCAGCATGAATGTATTTCTTATGTAAAAGACCCCAGGCCAAGCAAACTCGCCATTTTACAAATAACAATCAATATTCTAGTGTTGCCTTTTATAAGACATTTTGTAATTGACATTTCATCCATTATTAAGCTATACTTAATTTAGTGATTCATTAATTTAGAAACTAAACTACTGATAAAGTATAACATTAGCAAACACAAATTGAGAAATCCTCTAACTCTGGTTAAACATGTTTATTTAGAGCCTTTAATCAGTGTTGAGAAATAGCTTCATGTTGTTTAATGGATCTGCAAAGTTTTTGTGAAAAATGCCAGGTCGCACCTCTTTGTTGTTGTTGGTATATCTTGGGTTTCTCCAGCCTAGTGGTGTAGTGGTGAAGGATAAAGACATTATTATGTGTTTACTTTGTAAATCCGTTTTATCAGACGGTGGCTCAGAGTCTCGTCCTCAGGACAGCGTACAGGCTGCTTTGAAGGAGTAGGCGGAGCAGAGCTGACACAAGGCTGATCAATAGCTTACAAAACATATGATAAGATAAAATAAGGCAAGATTAGACAAGAAGTGAAAAATAAAACTCAGACAATAAATGTTCTCTTATCATGAATGTATGGGACTGCCACTAAGCAAGTAAAAACTTTTTAGAATAAACTGCGTTATGTAAAAACAGGCGTCACTTTCAACATCAACAACTGCACAGCTGTTGATGGTTTGCTCAGTGTAACCCAGGTGCTGCTAATGTTGCTCTCTGGAGCCTTAACACTGCCTAAATTTAGCTTTTTCAAAATCATTGTTCCTCACTGTGCTGTGTGTAAGGATATCCATATTTTGAGCAGATGGAGGGTGGGGTTGTTTGGCTGCTATGACTGTTCTTCCAGATGGATGATGTCAGTCAGATACGGAGGCTCAGCAGCACCTTAAATCTCTCCGAGGTAAAAAATGAGAGCAGAGCTGTTCCGATTCTTATGGTGGATCTTACTCTGTTTTGACAACTAGCGCTCATTTAAGACCGGCCCATCTGCTGCCGTACTCCAACAGCAGCAGCCGATTAACAGAAAAGTGTTGAACAATTCAAGAATCTGTCTTTGATTTCTTCACAGACCCGAATACAAGCACAAATCGTTCTTTTTTTTTTTTCTTAGAAATGAATTAGACACAGCTAAATCCAGTTAATCGTGTTCTGAAAAAGATACAAAATATAAATAAGAACGGGTGTTTAGCAGTAGTTTTCTAATGTTTGGCTGTTGATGCATAAAATGACTGGATTCTCCTCCCTCTGTGCGAGGCCCGGGAAGCTTGAGGCAGAATTCTAATGAGTTTAATAAGCATAACGTAATTGTCTGTTTTTAAACTCAATTAGCAACAAGCATTAGCCTGCTTTTCTCTACTTGTCCTTGAAGAAAGGGAGGGATTCTGGGATTGAAACAGCCTGGAAATCCAAGTAATTCCTTTTCCACATACTTGGGTTACTAAAGACCCTTGATGTTGCTTGTGTACAGAATATGTCTCTGTGTACTCTACATGTTGTCATTTTTACTAATGATCTTGCTATACAGTATCCTCTCTGGCTTAGTGTTAAGGGTGATGCTTTAAATTCCACTCCTATCTCACCACTCTACTGTTTCTTACCTTAAAGTGGTTCCTCTGTTCAGATCTAAATAAAGAAATCAGGACTACATCACATTTTAACCGCTCCTCCTTCATCCTCTCTTTAGCATTGACAGCAGCGGCCGGTCGGGGGAAGATGGAGGTCTGCAGCTTCCTGTTGGAGCAGGGGGCGGTGGTGCAGCAGGTTAACCGGCGGGGGGTGTCGCCTCTATTCTGCGCCGTCAGACAGGGACACTGGCAGGTGAGAAACGCTGAGTTGCTCTTTAGTGCCAGACAAACTATCCCTCTGTGTCCCTATTGGTTCCTGACACGGGGTCATGCTCCCTGCTAAACAAACTGATTTGAGTGAGCTCTGTGCACCTGGATGTGTCCGATGCCTGTTACCTGACTGACTGTTTCCTAGATTGCAGAGTTGCTGTTGGAGAATGGTGCTGATATTAACATCAGCGACAAGCAGGGCAGGACCCTTCTCATGGTGGCCGCCTGTGAGGGTCACCTGAGCACCGTAGAGTTTCTGCTTTCTAAAGGTGAGCCACGACATCAGCGCCACAGAGCATCCGCCATTAATACCGCAATTGCAAGTATTACATTTGCAGAATGTGTTAATATGAAGTATTTGATGACCGTTGTTTGTTTCAAAGGTGCATCTTTGACTTCGATGGACAAGGAGGGACTGACCCCCCTGAGCTGGGCATGTTTGAAAGGACACAAGAACGTAGTGCAGTTTTTGGTGGAGAAAGGTGCGGTCATCGACCACACGGACAAAAATGGACGAACTCCGCTGGACCTCAGTGCCTTCTACGGAGACGCAGAGATTGTAAGTGAAATTTGGTTAAAACGCCCCCAATACACACAAACCACCGGTGCACAAAAACACCACACACCAACAGCATACTTCATTGAGCCTTAACTGAGAGCGTCCCTCGGCCATTACTGCACACATACCGTTCTGCATTAGGGCCAGCTCATGACTGTCAACACAGTGTTTCTGCCTTTTCTTAACTGTTGGTGGTCCCGTGTAGGTCCAGTATTTGGTGGAGAGAGGAGCGGTGATAGAGCATGTAGACTACAGTGGGATGAGGCCTCTGGACCGAGCGATAGGCTGCCGGAACACGTCGGTGGTGGTGACTCTGCTAAAGAAAGGGGCCAAGCTGGGTAAGCACAATGGATTATTTATTTTTCCCTATGTCCAGGTGTAAAACCTGCTGGTACTGTAAAGGTTCGTGTGCAGATAATCGGTGCCGTCAGTTAGTTCACCATCAATGAAGTCAGCTGTCACTCGTGTGGTCTCTAGAAACTGTCTCTGGTTTGTCAGTTTGTTCACGTATCAATAACTAAAGAGACTCAGTATTTTGTGCCTCGATGTGAAGCTCGTTTCTGTCTGCTCGGCTATCTTATGGTACTAAGAATTAGATCAGACTCATTTTGTGGAATGTTCTGGAGTAACCCTGTTTCCATTCCTGATTTTCACTCGCTGTTCAGCTTGTGTGCATGTGTGTGTGTGTGTTCACTTTTACTAGTAGGTCTGTGTGTGTGTGTGTGTGTGTGTGTGTGTGTGTGTGTGTGTGTGTGTGTGTGTGTGTGTGTGTGTGTGTGTGTGTGTGTGTGTGTGTGTGTGTGTGTGTGTCTGCGTGTCATTCCTCTTCTCCCTCACGCTCTGCTTGGCTAATTTAAGAATGTGACTTATCACCTAAATGACATTCATAGAGCTATCTGGGTCTGCTGCTTATCTCCAGTGCACTCTGCTGTCTCAGAAGAAAAAAAAAAAGTAATAAGCAGAAGCCATACATTTTCTTTCAGCACAGTTGAACGCTCTGCATGCATTTACTGCTGAAAAGATCAGGCCATTTCAAGTTGACTGACACATAATTATATATTGTCACAAAACACTTAACACCTTTTCCTTTCACTACAAATGACTCCTCTCGCATGACCTCTTCTCTCTTCACTCTCCCCCTCCTAACTCTTTCTTAACTGCCTTCAATAAACTAAGGCTACAGAACGTCACCTTACGATCGATCAGGTACAATCTTTAGGTAACTTTACCTTGTACCAATTTCCAGAGAATACAGTGACCTCCTGTTAGCACCGGCAACAACAACATAACACGCTCGTCTTCCCCCTCTATAACCACAGGGAACGCAGCTTGGGCCATGGCTACTTCCAAGCCTGATATCCTGATCATCCTCCTTCAGAAGCTGATGGAGGAGGGGAACATACTTTACAAGGTAATGTGCAACTGGAAAAATCAACTATAAACTCTTCATGAAATGATTCATTTTCCTAATCTGCCCAGCAGTACTGAGTTATTATTAGATGATGTCAGGCTTTCTTGTAAAGGAAGTGAAAAAACATTGAACTATAGAATTCAGTTCAGCACAACAATGAAGTGATAACCATCCTATTCTAGCTCACTTAAATGAAGAAAAGGAATGGATGTGTATGTTCCGCACTACTTAACAAAGGAGCCATGATCGATGCCTGACATTTAACGGATTCAGCCTGTGGGAGAAAGGACACACTTGTCAGGTGTGTGTGTGTGTGTGTGTGTGTGTGTGTGTGTGTGTGTGTGTGTGTGTGTGTGTGTGTGTGTGTGTGTGTGTGTGTGTGTGTGTGTGTGTGTGTGTGTGTGTGTGTGTGTGTGTGTGTGTGTGTTGTGTGTGTGTGTGTGTGTGTGTGTGTGTGTGTGTGTTATTTGCCTGTGATTTGTATGTATGATTGATGAGAAAGGGAAGGCTTAAGCCAGAGAACGGGCTTTGCAGGAGTATCTGGTGAATACCTCTGTCCTCCTTCTTCCCCCCCCCAACGTTTTCCTTCTGGTTCGTTCCTCTTCCTTACTGCATGTTTGTCCTCCATGTGTCCTCCAGAAAGGGAAAATGAAGGAGGCAGCCCAGAGGTACCAGTACGCCCTGAGGAAGTTTCCTAGAGAAGGCTTTGGCGACGACCTGAAGGCATTCAAAGACCTCAGGGTCTCTCTGTACCTCAATCTCTCCCGCTGTCGCAGAAAAACCAATGTAAGCCTCTCAAGAGACACTCCACTTTCTTTTTTCTTTGTTCCTCAGCCAGTGCTTCTAATTTTAGCTCCATCCTTTAATGACTGTTTATACAAGGCGTTTCACTCACCAGAGTTTTATTTGTCAGTGAGTAATGAATATCACGGGGCGTCAATAAATTAATATTTGCTGCAGAAAATAGTTTTTTCTGTAATTAAAGTTTATTTGTGCTATGGCACACAAAACCAGCTGCTGAAGTAGAACAATGATAAATAAGTAACAGATGAGATGAGATGTGGAGATAAGTGCAAAATAAAATAAAAACTAAACAAAAATGTATCACACAGGGAGGCACCATGTATTAATAAGTTGGATAGCATAGTTTCCAAAGGTTTGTTCCTTTATACACATCAGAAACTTCATAACATTTTTTGTTGGTAATTATTAGTCCTGGCAATGTCTGTCTTCAATTTTAACCATTCAGCAAGACCAATTTTTTTGTCTAGATCTTCAAATGGTAGAGAACAATCCTTAAAGCAGCAATAAAGCCTGCTAGTGCAAGTCAAACATTTTGTTAAGTTATACCTGGTGGTAGGACAGACCGGTCTCCTTATAAGCACAGCTGGGGAGATTCCATCAGTGGCCTATGCAACCACTCGCTGATACTTACTTGCTTCCATAAAAGGAGAAACTAAAGAAAATTCTCACATAAACTAAGTCTTTCTTTCACATTTACACTTCCAACAATAGTTGTCAACCACGAGTCCCATTTCTTTCAGTTAAACTGATGTATAATAATACCTGTGGAAGATTTTGTTGTGTTAATTTGCCCACTGGGTCTCTAACTGATCACCAAACATCTGCCGCTATGTTTGAGTTCAGATCTCCTCCCCTTTCTTTCCTTCAAAGTTCACAGTTACTTTATAGAGTGTTCTTCGTTTGATTAAAAAAAAACTGCAGCTGATGAGGCAAATCAACTTTAGTTTCTGAGAAGTATTTCAGATTGTTTAGAAATGTTTTAGGCAAAGATAAATCAGTGAGTAGGACTCCAGCTTGTGTAATGAGTTGAGCATGCGTGGGCAGGGGAAGCTTGTTAGTGTTCAGATGGTAGCAGGGAGGAGGTGGGGAGGAAGCTACAAGCGCACTGGGCAGTGGACTCAAATCTTCATGTGAAACAAACTCAATTCCTGCCTGTGCCGGCCTGTCTGCTCACTCAGCCAGAGTTTCTGTGCCGAGAACAGAGATGAGATTTTACCAAATTATGAATTAATAACTATTAGAGAAGGACTGGACATTTTGAAAAAGACTGAAGAAAACTTTTCTTCTCTAATAGTTTTATGAAGAGCTTTTCTGAGAAAACAATTGTGCAGAAAATCAAAGACAGAACAGCTTAAATAAATCTCTAAGACTGAAGAAAACTTTAAGCTGTTCTGTCTTTGATTTTCTGCACAATTGTTTCCTCAGAAAAGCTCTTCATAAAAGTTTGTTTACACAAGTCTTAGTCTAGTCTTAGTTACAAATCTAGCAGGAAGACTTTTGTAGCGAACCAGCTGATGATGTGATTACATCTCAAAAGATAGAGGGCGATTAGGGGGAAACGGACACCATGAGGTTGTCTGTTGTGTGTTTCTAGAGTAACAGTACCCGGGATGCCTTCCAGGTATTTTAACAGTTTATACAGAGAGCAAAACTGCTGGAGAGATGTAGCATGGGTTAAATACTGTCATTACTTAATTTAAAAATATTGTTATCTCCTCAAAGCGATAAATAAAACAAGCAACAAGGACAAAACGTGTATTTCTGTGACTGAAATTGAGCTTAAATATCATCTGGCTAAGTCATTTATTGATTCTGCTCCTCTTGTAGGATTTTGGGATGGCTGAGGAGTTTGCAACAAAAGCACTGGAGCTGAAACCCAAATCCTATGAGGCCTACTACGCCCGAGCAAGAGCTAAAAGAAGCAGCAGGTAAACTATTAACACAGTTCCAGTCTAGCTCCTGCGGTTATTATTGGTGGTGAATTATGTAGTCTGGATCCGGTAACAATGTTTCTCTTCATTCTTTTCTCCGATCCACAGGCAGTTTACGGCGGCCCTGGCTGACCTGCACGAAGCAGCCAAGCTCTGCCCCAATAACCGGGAAATCCGTCGTTTGCTGGCCCGAGTGGAAGACGAGTTTAAACAGATGCAGCGCACTCAGATTAAAGGAGTCGCCGGGGCTGCAGCTGCTTCCAGCCAGGCTTCTGGAAACCACGGGTCTGACCAGGAGCAAGACGAAGGACAGGAGGAGCCTTCAGAGCACAGCGTTGCCAGGAGCGTGGAAGGACAAAGAGACATCCTGGAGGAAGAGGAGGAGGAAGAGGAAGAGGAGGAGGCGGCCTCGCTGCACGACAGAACAGCTGAACCCTGCTGGTCACAGAACAGTTATTCCTACAACAGAGTGTTACCCTCTGAGCCTGTCAGCAACAGTTTGGCCCATCAGAGTCAGAGTCTGAGCCCCAGCTCCCCCCAGGCCCCGGCAGGCTGCCCCCCCACCGGTACATCCGAGAGCACCGGGAGGCGCTGGCCCAACAGGGCCTGGTCCTGCAGCCAACCAAGCAAGCCCAGATAGTCAAGACCAACCAGCACATGAGCTCAATGCAGGTCGGGGGAGGAGCCATGGGGGGCCGCGTGGGAGGGGCCAAATCTCAGTACGCTCCCTCCAGTCCATTACCGAGCCGACACATGTCCAGTGTGCTGAAGCCGGGACCAGGCATCGACATCAGCCCTCTGCCGACCCCGGATGACGAGCCCGTATACGGGAACCGCGTGTCGCTGGCGGCCGCCTCCACCTCCACGGGTCACAGCTGTGAAATCGAGAGCCTTCATTCCTCCCAGGTTTCCTACTCATCCTGCAGCAGCTCCAGGGGTCAGGGGCAAGACAGGCTGTCCGTCCACTCTGCGTCCTCCCTGGACGGTTTGGCCTGCTCCGGTCCCGGACCTCAGGGGAACCACGCTGACCTGGGAAACGAAGGGATGATAGGTGCAATAGGATCACAGGGAGGAGGAGGAGGCAGCAGCAGCAGCATGCGCGTGTCCAGCTCCACCAGTAGCCTGGCGTCCAGCAGCAGTCTGTCGGACAGCGGCAAGCTGGGACCCGATGTCCGCACCAAGATCTCTGACAAAACAAAGCACAGCCAACAGGCCGGTTCTGCAGCAGAGTACAAACCCAGACCCTTCATGGGCATAACTGACAAGACGGCCCGCTTTCACCAACAGCTCCAACAGCAGCAGCAGCAGCAGCAGATCCAGCAGATCCAGCAGCAGCAGATCCAGCAGCAGCACCACGGTTTGCAAAGTTACCCGAGTCTGCAGTCCGCGGGCCGCAGCTGGCTGAACCACTCGTCCGACGGTCTGGTGTGTCACAACATGTCAGCGATGGGCCTGCTGCCCGTCGATTGCGAGCTGCCTTACGCCAAAACAGTGAGCACTTACCAGGAGCAGCACAAACCTCCACCACCTCAGGGTGCTATGGCAATGAGTAGCTTACAGAACGGCATGCACGCCAAGGATTTCACAGAGAAGTTCTGCCAAGCCGCCAACTGTTACAAAGAGTCCAAGCCAGCACTGGCGTTGCAGCACCCGTTCATGGACAGTAAACCCAAGCAGCCCGGCCTAGCGCGAGATAATCCTGCCAATCACGTAGCTTCAATGAAACCAAAGCGATCGTTTATAGAGTCAAATGTGTAGAGATGTTTGTTTTATCTTTCGTACAGTCCACAACGCACACAAACAAGCAAAAAAAATCTCAAAAAAATCTCAAGAGAGGAGTTGTTTCATTTTCTTTTTAACCAACCCCAAACAGAATAGTCTCTCTTTTAAGCCGTGTGAGGAGCAGTTTGCAAGCTGTTTGTTTTCCTGTGTGAATACAGACTGCAGGCGGTGTACTGAACGCTCCGGATTTTTTATTTTTTTTTTCCTCCCGACCTGTCGCTTGTGGCTGTGTGCTTCTGTTACATGAAAACATGTCGGCCGTCATTCAGCCAAGCTGGAGACATTGCACTGAAGGAAGTATTTGGACATGTAGTGTACAGTCCTCATCAACGCAACGGTGACAGTGAGCACTTTATACACACTTAGGCCGCTCAAGTGCTTAAACGACATATTCAGATACCGCATAATGTTATTACAGAACAGTTTAGGGAGAGGGAAATGGGGTTTGAACTGTGTTCATCACGTCCATGGTGCTGAGAGAAGAGAAATAAGGAAGAGAAGAGTACTCAGTGAAGGTGTAAGAAAGTGTAGAAGGACGGGCATTCCTGTGTTTTAAGGAGGATGTTATAGATCCTCCTGTGTATATTATATAAATATGTATTTTTCCTTCTTTTCAGTGAAGATCTATGTTAAGTGTATTGACAGATTGAGACTTGTGTATTTTGAGTTTTATGCACAATGTTGTTTAAAAGGTGTTAAAGGTTCTAAAAAAAACATTTGTTAAATGTGTTTGTACATTATATAAATCACCATTAACATTGAATTGAAATCCTTTCTGTATCTGCTTGTTGTTGCTGTCTAGTTTAATTTATTTACAGCGCCAATGGCTTCGTTAATTGTTAAAGCAATATATTTTATATAGTTATTTTTGCACAGCTAATAAGACATTTAATGATTCTCAATACCGTTGAGTTTAAGTGTATGCTACAATTGCAGTTTATATTACAGAGTTAAAAAAAAATCTATAAAAACAGAAATGGTTTCGGGGCGCAGTGCCATCAGCTCTATTTTAATATGTACGTTAAATGCAATTGTTGCCATGTTTTCAGTATTGTGAGCTTTATTAGCTGTGATCACATACTGTAATAGAACATTACTGCCATAGCCACCATGGGAGAGAGAAAAATAAAGACCCACTGAGGAGAAAACGAACAGGTCTGCTGACTTTTATTCTGAAACACAGGTCTGTCCAAGCTAAGAGGACTTAATGATGATCATGAGAGGAGTATAAATATTATACAGCTGTTTGGTTTCTGCCAAAAAAGATCAATAAAGCGGGACTAAGATTTGCTTAACTGATTCCTCTGTGACTACAAATGGCTGTTACAGGACAATGGCACATTCATTTCCATTCATTTCAGTGTTTGCTTTTTACTTTTTCCATTTGGGATTAACTGTGAAATGCTAAAATGTAGTGCAATGGTAGCAAAAGTAGAGAAGGATCATGGTCAACAAAGTGATCAATGTCTATGTAAAGCTTGATACCATTGGCTAACATTAGCCACTGCCTGATGTTCATATCTGATCTACAGTAACTACAGTGTAGCTTTAGCAGCAGCACTGACTGTATTGATTAGATTGAGGCTTTTCTTTATTGTCCCCGAAATAAACTTTACATTTTTTAATTCATTTACAATTCAGTCACAGTGTTGCTTAAAGTGATGGTATCTTCAAATATACAGTATAAAGCCTTACAATTAGCAGGTATGAAGACATTTGGCTTAACAGGACTCTTTACTGTACTAAGTTGCACCTTGAACAAATCTTTATTATTAGTAATAACTTAATGATTACAAGAGCATTTCTTATCAGATGAGCAGGTCCAATATGATGATAAAGCACCTGTTAAGTTTTCAAACAAGCTTGAAATCATCTGCCGTCTACTGGCTCGTCTTCCATCGTGTTATTGCCATCTTCAGAGATCTGTTGGGGGTTAGCAGCGTGGTCTGTAGGAGCAGGTTTGTCATGGGGCTGGTTTTGTTTTTGCTGATCCAGCTCTCGATGGATTCTCGCTCATAGGAATACCCATCTGTGGAGTAGACACACGTTGTGACTTCTTATATACGCTGAGACATTGGACAGGTTTTTAGCATTTTGTTGTCTCACCTGCAGCAATGACTGGATCCTTCATCAGCTCTCTGGTGATCGGACACATAAACTCATCTGGAGCATCTGAGCCGCTCTGCTCTGCCTTCAAGGCCTCGATTTTCCTCAGGAGACGACCGCGGAGGCCAAAGGACTCTGAGAAACCAACAGACTGCTCAGAACATCTGGTAAATTACATCACACGCACTGCAATGTCTTGTAATGCTTACAACTTAGTGATGCAAAGATTATATGTATCCATTCATTTATGATCAAAGCTCTAATCTATTTAATGTTTAATGTTTTTCCACTAAGATGCATCAGGGTTTTTTTTCTGTTGAACAGAATCAGTGATCGGCACTTGGCAGACTGTATTTGTCCTCCCTCTGGTCTCTAAGATAAAAACAAAGGCAGGAATAAATCTGGACTTCCGCTCAATCAATCTGTGCCGAGACACAAAGAGCCAGACATGTTTACTGTGTGATGATCGCCACACAGCTCAGGCAAGGTGTCTCCCCAGAGGAGTTTGTGTGGGTTGTGGTTTAAAAGTGAACATCTGTCATTATTATTATTAAAAAAAATATTTGAAAAAAGGGTCAAGAGAGGATAAAATGACCCTGCACGTCTCTGCCCACTGACTTTTACAGCAGCTCATGATTAGTGATGTGTGCGTGTGTGTGTATAGGGGCAGACAGAGATACAGTGAATGAGAGCATCTGCAGCAACATGTTTTATGACCAGCTTTTTTTAAATCCTGAAGAGATCTTGTAACAAATATATTGTTTTTACGCACAACTTACATTATTTCAGACGGCAGTTTAACAATTATATTGAGACAGGAAATGTTAAGAGAATCCCTCCTATCACACTATTCCATCGACTTCCCCGTTTATATTTCATTCTATTTCTATGATACTTGCAATATTGCAAGTATATTAGCAATATCATTTAAGAGAAATTCGAAGTTTTTCGCACTATGTTCTGAAGAAATTTGATCCTGGACCCTATCAGCCTCAAACAAACCAAAGAAACTTTCACAATCAGCTTCTCTGGGCTGAGGTCTAGATTCTTCTCTTTCTGCAGCAAATGACATGTTGTGAGTCCGTCTTCATGTTGCACTCATCCACAGAGTAGAAAAGCATTCAAGTAGACATTACAAAGACTGTGGCCACCTCCTGCTTTAAAGTTTAAAGTAAAACAGGCCGATGCAGTAGTGGAAGCTTGCCCTCACTATCGTATATACGTTGAATCCTACGGGAAAAATGATGTTGCTCAATCAAAAGTCTTCTCCCGATAAGACACGTCGAACCTATTAAATCCATCAAATCCTCCCATAAATGACTCTTGGATAGAAAAACGGCACTTAACAGCTCTATAAGATTTAAGGTTTCCATAAGTTCCCACATATTTCATAGGGCTTAAGCCATTAGTACTATACGGTCCACTTTACATTTAGATTGATAATTTGATGGGACGCTACAACAAAACTGCAGAATGAGACTGTCTCCACAGAGACACACTGAATTATAATCGAGAGGACCCCCCCCACCACTCAAAGATTCATGAATATTTCATTAAGTAAAGTGAGCTGGAATCAAATTTTCTGTGTGTGTCTGTATAAGTAAGTGTGTGTCTATGCACGCACACTCATTCTACACAAACAGCATGCATGGAAAATGATAGTTGTTGGTTGCACAGCACAAAAAGGGCAGGAAATGTGGCAATCTGCTGTTTCCTCCGTCATCATGCTGTGGTAATGATGAGAGCTGTCCTCCATACTAAACACATGGAAAAGAGATGCTCGGTCCATAGGACAAGCTTTGCATAACTGAACAGCATGCGAGGGAAGTCGGCTTTACTGTTGTTTTTTAACTGTGTCTACTGCTGTCCAATTAAAGCAAACACAACAATAGCCAGAAGGCTAATCAGAGTAAGGACAGCTTTTCTGGGCATTATGGCATTCATGCATTCATGACTGCTAAGTTCTCCTCAAAACTGTGTGGGGAAAATAAGAATTTAAGATTTGCTGAGCTGAAAGTACCAGTGCTGAAATATTACCTAGAAAGCACACATATCAAGGAGACGAAATACAAAGTTAACAATCATCAAAGTCTGTTCAACGGAAAACAATTAGGTTATAATCTTCAGTGAGGATGTTTACAATTTTAACATATTAACACCACATGATGGCGCTATCAGCTCCAAAAACTCACCACTTGTTCCTTGGCCAATAGCTCAACTTTCTACCAACTTTATTTGCACTCTGTTTTCCTGCTAACTAACAGATAAACATATGGAGACTGAAGCTGGAGCCAGCAGTCAGCTTTCTTAGGATAAACACTGGAAACAGAGGGAAACAGCTGGACTAGCGTTGTCTGAAGGTAAGAAAATCCACCTGAAATACTTCTAAAAGTTATGGATTAACATATATTTCATTAGTTTGATGCTTGTGTCTATAAATTGTTAGCTTCTGTACTATGCTGCTCTAACATTGGTGTCTACAGTTGCCTTCTGGCTGCAGTTCGGACAGTGACTCTCCACACGGAGACCTTGGACGACCCTGGATGGACTAATCTTGTTTTCAGAGGGATTATCATTGTTTGTGACGTAAAGGTCATCCCGTGGGGTTCTGTCCTCACAGCGGGATCTGTGATTGTATAAGCAGATAGAAACGTTGCAGCTCCACGTCCCTAAATCAGATCACTGTTTGGGGAAGAGTTGTGAGTGGAGAAAAAATAAATCAGAACATCAATAAAAAAAATAGGAAGCGGCTTATATTATGCCATCCAATTGAAGCTTGTCATGTTTTAGGATCAAACAGTAAATCCCCACAGAAACACAGAGTCACACGGTCCCTGTGTGTGTGTGTGCGTGCGTGTGCGTGTGTGTGTGTGTGTGTGTGTGTGTGTGTGTGTGTGTGTGTGTGTGTGTGTGTGTGTGTGTGTGTGTGTGTGCGTGTGCGTGTGTGTGCTTTACACTAATGTGCATGATTGTGTTTTATATTCCATCCTCACCAATTCCCAGCTCTGCTGCTGTTTCCTTGTTCATCTGGTTGAGCTCTGCTCCATCGATGTTGTTGGCTTTAAAGATGCTGACGAGCTCCTGCAGTCCTTCCTCGCACAACCAAGTCTGCACATCCTCCTCCGACCAATCAGCAACCAGCAGCCTGGAGTGACCCGGCAACTTCCTTCCTGCAAAACGCACAACAGGAAGGGAGCGAGTGCCCTGCTATTATAACAACCCCCCTCATCTCCTGGAACAAAACTTATCTGATGTTAACAAATTATTTCTCTCACACTCCACAGAAAAGGACACACTCCCTTTGTGCTGAAGTGGGAGTGACAATTACATTCCTGCACACAGATCCCTGACTCGCATAAAAGCATGTGATCTACCAAAGAAAAAAAAGTCAATCCCAGGGTTGTGTTACTTCAGATTGTGCCAGCATGCAGCTCATCAACCTTCACACGACACTGTGTGAGTGAGCGGTCATCATCTATCATACGAGTCCCAGAGACAAACTGGCCTGCTGTGTGCCGGCCCCGTAAATGACACCTTGCAGCAGCCTCGTGGTCCCCATCGCCCGTCATTATCTTTGTCAAGGATAACCCTGAAGCCCGGGAGGTGTTGCTCATTACCACGCTAACCACATGTTAGGTCCATCCCCTCTCCTACCACTGCTAGCCAAGAAAAAAAAATCATAATCAATGCATATTTTCCTAAAAAAAAAGACACTCATCACTCAAAATGTGACATGTCCAATCTTCTTTTTGTAGGATGTGGAATGGCATGACAGCTGATCTAGAGGTTAGGATTTGCTTCTGGATACTACTGTTCAATATGCTAACATGATGTGTTTAGCATCTTTACTTTCATGTTTACCATCTTAGTTTGAACAGGTTAGCATGCTAACATTAGCACTAAAGACGCAGTACTGGCTAGAGTAAAACTTTGCCATCATAACTCATGCCCCAAGCACAGATAAACTGAGTGGAAATATCCACTTATTGGTTCTGCACCACAGTGAGCGGAGTAACACCACCTCCTCTCTGCAGCCCTGGAGTGTGGAGTCTCCCAGTCTAGGAGTCTGAGTCATGGCATCACTGTGCCAAAAGCATGAAACCCTCACAGAGCCTTACTGCAGACTGGGACTGCTCAGCCTGCAGAGTTTAATTACATGGACAGATGCACATATGAGGCTCTCTTCATCATCTATCCATCCATTTTTCTGCCGCTTATCCGGGGTCGGGTCATGGTGGCAGCGTGTTAAGCTCAATATTCCAGACGTCCCTCTCAACAGAAACGTTTTCTGTCTCCTCCTCGAGGATTTCGAGGCATTCGCAAGCCAGATGAGCTACATAATCTCTCCAGCGTGTTCTTTGTCTACACTGGGGTTTCTTAATGATCCCCTTTACACAGGACAACCCTGGAGATGGTCTATTTTTCTTATTGTCAACAAATCCCATGAAAAGACAAAAAAACAAGAATAAGCTGTTTCTTCTAACAAGTATTGCCGTAGACCTCCATTAGTTTCCAAAAATCACATTACATTTGCACTGCAAAAATAACGCTGATAACGATATTATTGTGAAATCTATAGAAAATGTTTCAAAATAATGCTATCAATCAAATTCATCTTTAACTTTGTTTATTGCGCTAACGCTGCCCATGAACACAGGTGTTTCCCAATCACTCTGGCTGATTAGACTTTTACTCAGGTTGATGCTAGCTGGAGATCTATTGGGAATCACTTGACCACACTAATGAGAATGATAACTCGGTAGGTTGTCTCACAACAGAACTTACATGAGGGTGAAGGAAGGTCTAATTAATCAACATGAAAAAGACTGTGTGGTTGGACTATGGATGTGTTTGGGTTGTTTAAAGTCACATCTTCCACTGCACTGTATTTTTTATTCAGTTTTGTTCCATTTTAGCTTATCTTTAAAATGTTATTCAAGTGCCTTTTCATTTTGTCTTGATGCTTGTCTTATATAAAGCACTTTAAAAGGTGCTAAACTTGCCTAAAGAGTCTACAGCTAGCTGCTCTGTGTAGCTCCACTTTGGCTCAGCAGAACTTTGAGTTAGGTGCTTACATTAGCACGCTATGCTCACAGTGACAATGCTAACATGCTAATGTTTAGCAAATATTATGTTAACCGCCATCTTAATTAAGCATTTTAAGATTTGCTTATAAGGACTAATCATGGAGTACAGCTGTGGCTGATGGGAATGTCATTTGTTTTGCAATATTTAGTCAGACAGCCAAATTATTATTTTTCTGAGAAGGAAGAGAACGGCTGCACCAACCAGAGTCACTCCGCTAGCTAACGCCTACTGTGCCCATATGTTTTAAGAAATGACTGACCGTGTTTTGAAAATGAAACTGTATATCTTTCTGATGCATTTTTAACAATTCAGCAGGAACGAATGAACTTGGGAAGGTGTTATGAGACGGACAAACACATTGTTGTTTTAGTCTTTAAATGGGATTATCTGCCATTAAGAAAAATATTGAATTATGCCAGCTTTATCCTTTAAAGCCAGGTGGTTGTTTTTTTCATATACATTTTTAGGATCCCCATTAGCTTCACAAAGGCACATTTGGGTTTCTCTTACTATAGAAACATGATAAACACAATGTTTTTTTAGCTCAGAGTGCTGTGAATAACTAAAGATTTTTAGGGGAAAAACAGAGTAAAGCATCTGTTTACCTTGGCACACAGTCTTCCTTGATTCAGCCGCTGCAGGAAAACATAAAAGAGAATAACTTTAATATGTGAAAAGAAAGAAAGAACGAAGATTAAAGGAAATGAGAGAGAGAGGAGGCGGTAGAGGCATACAAAAGGCAGATCTTCATTGAGATGGAATTTGCTTTGTCAACATCAACCTGACTAATGGCAGATGGGAAGCTGCCCTGATGAAGCTTCAAGGCCTCCAGATGTCTAACGATTGCACCTTTTCATTTACTATTCGAAATGTTTTCTTTCATGTTGGTTTGGAACCCTCACAGCAACTCTCTGAGGCTCAGTGGTACTTTGCCCTGCTGCACCAATAAACATCAATCACAATTCCTCCTCTAGACACTGCAGCCAGACAGCAATACACATGTAATGGAGCTTCTCCTGCTGGATATTTCCCAAAACACTCTCTAGGGAAGCTTTGGAGCTCCAAATGCCTCCTGGGCTTTGAAACCACTGCTAACAGTCTGTTAAAAAGGAGGAGTGATTGTGCATTTTGAAGGCGCCAAACTAAACAATTCCCTGTTAAGTATTTACCAGTTCTGCTGACTTCATCTCCTATTCTCCACACGTTTACGGTTCGGTCCATGGAGCCGGTTGCAATCCACGGCATGGTGGGAGACAGAGCAACAGCCGTCACATACCTGCAGGGAGGATGGAGAGGAGCAGAAATGTAAAGGGTGTGTATGACAGACTGAAATTGGCACAGGAAGAGATCGGCTTTAAAAGTCAGCTTCCATCTACCCTTAATAAAATATATAATAAATTCCAGTTTTAGATCATAATGTATCTTAAATCCTTTCAAGCCCTTCAAAGGGCTCTGCTGGTGTCCACCTGCGGTGCCACCTCAATGACTGTCTGAAAAGCAGCGCAGGAGAATACACTATTGCATCACTGCACCCAGTGCTTCTGGGAAAAACTAATCAGGCAAAAATCACACGTTTTGATCAGAAACTCTTTTGCTGTTTGTCTGATAGCTGCAGAGATTGCATAGCTGCGGGAGGTCAGGTCTTTTACCTGTCATGCTGTTTCAAAGTGTGGAGCAGAGTTCCCAGGTTCTGTAAACAGAGAACAAACACACAGGGACAGAACAGGAACGATTGGGATCTCTGTGTTTATAGTGGTTGGATAAATTATTTAGAAAGTAGTTAACTGAAGCAGCAAAGCCAAACCTAAAAAAACACTATGTTTTGTAAGTGTTTTTTGTGCTTTACTTACCGCATCATATATCGCAACACTTTTATCCACTGAACTGTTGAATAATTAGAGTAAAGTTGTTTGCAGAATCCATAAACACGCCTTTGCATTACAGAATTGAAGAATATGGTTAAAATGTTTACGAGCTACAAACAGAGCACAGATCAGCCTTCAGTATGTTTGTTCAGAAATAGCAGAAAGATGCAAACAGAAGGTTAAACACAACAAAATACACTCCTCCTGTGGCCTGCTGAGGGAACAGCACGATCAGTGCTCAGCAGTGGCATCTGCTGTTTACAGCACAGAAAAAAGGAGCACTTAAAACATAGGGGTGGGATTCATTTAAACTTAATTCGTCCCAAATGAGCATATGATTTAACAGCAAATAATAAATAATAAGCCAATATTCAGTTGGAAACACAGGAGGTGTTTATTAGCTCTGCTCACACGTATGAAGATAAGATATTTATGTGTGTGTGTTTGTGTGTGTGTGGTGATGTGATGTGATGTGTGCCGTACCCCGAAACAAGCAGCTGTCCATCAGAAGAGAAGGCACAGGACAGAACTGGAGCCGTTTGGCTGGTGAGAGTGTGCAGCAACTTCATGACACAGGCTGAGGGGTAAACAACACACACATGTTTACTAAGCTCACAGTCCTGGACATCACATTGACTTACACTCATTTCCTGGAGATTTTAACCAACCCCTACTTGCCTCCCCTTAACCTTTACCACTGATCCCAAAATCAGCTATTTCCCAATGGGGATGTGGCTTTTGCCCCCAAGCCGTCCTCAGTTAACTGATATTTAGTCTGAAATGTGTCTCCAAAGGTAACCAAAGTTGGGAACACACACACACACAGTAAATCTGTTTAAGTACTTACTTTCTCACACACACACACACACACACACACACACACACACACACACACACACACACACACACACACACACACACACACACACACACACACACACACACACACACACACACACACACACACACACAAAGTTTTGTCAAAACTCTCTTCCCTCTTGATGGTTTGAAGCTGTGCCACCTGCTGACAGCTGCTTGGGAACAGAATATTTTCTTTTTGGCAATAAACCTGAGACTTGCACAGTTTAAGATCCAGAGACACTGAGGATTATTGCACAATGAATTATTACTCTGTACTCATGTGCCGAAAACAACTGGTCTGTATCAGCTTTTAAATTGTCAGCCTGTAAATACACATGTATTAAATTAAACCTCCCTCTTTTCCATTATAATAAAAATTGTGTGTTTTCAGGTTCTGTGGGAGCTTAATTTGTTATTTGCATGCATATTCATGATGTGATGTGAAGCACCTGTACCTCTCAGTAAGGACAAAAAACAAAACTTATTATCAAACCTGACAAAATCTAACTGCACACTTGAGAATAGGAATGAAATGAGATGTATGATTGAGAGGTATGCTGCTGGGTGAAAGGAAAAAGCTGCAAAACTGACAACATGTGAAATTTGCTCAAAGAAGACCATTTCTTTTTTATATGGAAGCATAAAAATATGAGGCTGCAAACATAAAGTAAGGCCGGACAAGAAAAAATGCTCCATACAGACGGCAATCCCAGATTCAAAATTGGCCCCTTTCTTCCCTGCATGATCTACACTTTTTCTGGTAAAACAGCTGAAGAGGAGTTAAAGCATGCAATTTTCTTCAAAAGACAAGATAGATGCACATTTCAGGAAGACGGGCTCGTTGGAAGCTCCTCCAGAGAATATGAAAAATAAGAAAGACATGAAACGAGAACAGACACTGTTCTGTGTCTTTCTACAAGATGAAAAATCCCCATGGATTGCAGTGGGTCATCACGTGGGACACATCGCATCCTCCCTAGAAACAGTCGTTACCACGGCAACACTACTTAGGAGCTAACAACATGGCATGTTCACACACTAACAAAAATACAGTCCGCGGGCTGTTTACTCAACGTATGAACATACAAGAAATGTTCATGTCCTACTGTCAAGATATGAATGAGTGAGTGGATATAATGTCTGCACCTGATTTCCTCTTCAACTCATCTCCACACACACACACACACACACACACACACACACACACACACACACACACACACACACACACACACACACACACACACACACACACTGCAGCTGCTGTATTTCAGCAGAATGTCTTAAAGTGATCCATTATTAATGAGTCGGTCTGCAGCTGATTTATTCCACGCACTAATAAAATTCCTCTATTCAGCTGAGCGGTTTCAAGGTTAAAGCAGTCAGCAGGTTCTCTCTGTCTCTGTCCCCCGCCTCTCTCTCTCTCTCTCTCTCTCTCTCTCTCTCTCTCTCTCTCTCTCTCTCTCTCTCTCTCTCTCTCTCTCTCTCTCTCTCTCTCTCTCTCTCTCTCTCTCATGGAAGATGGAGTGAGAGAGCTTTCAGTTGAGGAAGCATGCAGAGGGGTCGGCCTACCTGCACCTTCACGCTGGGAAACAATCCGTATTTTCAGCCGGCTGTCTTGTCCACAGGAGGCCAGTCGAAACTCCACACAGCAGCCATCTGCAGAACAAACAAAAAAAACAGCCACATTCCCTCTTTCTGAATGTTTATGCTCGACTGACTTTAATAACAAAGGAAGAAAAAATATAATTTGACGGACGGTTTGTGAAGTGTTACAGCACCAAGCAAGCATCTTTTACACTGTATGGGGCATAAATGTAGTGTTTGGATTAAAGGGAGATTTCGATAACAAAAATATGCTTTTTATTCACCAAAAGTGGCAAATGTACATGTAATGTTTGATTCAAGGATAAAATGCAACCGCTTACTTTCAAGTTACTTCTAACTGTCAAAACAGGCCAAAACTGAAATATAAACTGTTTTTTTCTGTTACAAACTAAATGATTAGTTCACCCCAAATCCCAAATACTGTGAATATCAGTTGAATAACTAGAACTATTTTCTGTTTACAATGGTTAACAGCAGGAAAAATCATCAATGGACATGAAACAGATTAAAGAAAAGAGCATATGTTTGGCATTTTGCTTGATAAATGACTTCAAAATAAACCTTTCAAAGCATCAACAAACAAAACTAACTACCCGCACGTCTAGACACCACTATTTAAAAGTGATTATTTCTTGTTGTTTTAGGTGAACTGACGTTTTAAACACTAAGAACTCACTGATTATAAACTGCGGTGCAAAGCTGCAGCAGGTGACTCCCAGGTCGTGGGCGTCCTTCTCAGCATGCAGGAGGTTGATGTCCGTGTCCCACAGTTTGAGGTCTCCGCCGGTGCAGCCGGTCACAAACATCTGGCCACAGGGAGAGAAGCAGCAGGCAACAACACTGGCCTCGCTCACTGCACGGCACCTTTAAAAGACAACGTTGGATAAGCACACTGGGTTGTTATTCACAGCAGGGTTAACTTCAAAGGGTGTGAAACAAACAAGGAGCAGGACTTTATTGATCCCGGCTTAAACTTTAGCTTAAAATTTAGATGAAGCTATAGAGAGCTGGACAGAGTTTCGCAAGATTAATTTAAACCACCTTTCAGAGCCTTGAGGGTGCTTGTAAAAGTTGTAATCCTTTGATGAAGACAGCTTCATCAACATATTTCACAAGACAATAAGTTGTCCAGCTGGTTGAGTTCATTAAGTTTCTCTTTTGTTAAACCTGCATTAATGTAGCAGCGAGGGAAGTAACTCTGATCTTTCTTTAGTACATTAGTTCAGTTCATTCTAAACTAAGCCTGATGTAGGAATAACCAAACCAGGCTTGAGACAGTCAAATAGAGATACAGATGTTATATGGACAAGAAAATCTTGTTTTTTTTTCAACTAGCTTCTTATTGTGAACCATACAATCTATGTCCTGTAGAATAGGGTTTCAAATGAGCACAATATGTTCTGCCAAACATGTTGCTATAATTCATTTTCAGCATTTTATCTGTGCTTCTCTCACTGGTGGTCGGGCTCTGATGACATAATCACTTGAAACATATTTAAATGTGAGAATCAGGATGTTATGTGATGAATCTATTTGATGACAAAGGCAGTGAGGTGTAACCAAGTAAGCCTTCTTGTATCAAATTCCCAAGTCTAAGAAAGAACCTTCAATCTCAGGTTGTGAGATCGTTTACCAGTCAAACAACTATAAATAATCAATTTGGTATTTTGTGTTATTTTATGGTAAACTGATTCTGGTTGGATAAAACAAGCTATTTGAAGACTGTGGCATTGGGCTCTGAGAAATGATAATTGGCACTTTTTCACCAGTTTCTGTCACTTAATACACTAAAAAAACCTCTGCAATACAAATACACTGTGCAATACAATAGTTATAATAGTTTCTGTCTGTATATATAATATTTAAGTTACTGTGGATTCTTTACTGTTTTTTTATTGCTCATTTGCTTATTTATAATAGTTATTTTGATCTTGTTTTTTTACTATGTCTCTTGTTTGCACTATCCTCTATGCTGCTGTAAACCTGTAAATTTAACTAATAAAGGATTATCTTATCTTATCTTAAGATGAGAAAAGATTCACAGAGGTTTAAACTGTTGTTAAGTGCTTGCTTTAACAATTGCTGAAATACTTGTCTCTTACAATGAGCTCGTCTTTGATTGCTCTAACATGTTGGAGCTTTAATCTGTTGAACATGGTTGACGTCGGGTCCAGGGCGCCGCTAGGGATTTTGGGCCCCATGAAAAGAATCTTTACAGGGCCCCCAACACAGCGGCAAAATTTTTTGATGCTATTTTACATACAATTATGCATTTTAATGGTATTTTTGACTATCATTACCATATTTGTGAAAGAAGAACAGCATGACAGTGAAAAAACATGTGTGATTATATGTTAGTTAATAACTTAGTGTCATTATTTTTTCTGTATTATAATTTCATCATCATTAGGGGCCTCTCTGGGCCCCCTCCATCATGGGCCCCTAGAATCCGTCTCCTTTACCCCCCTTTTCGGCGCCCCTGGTCGGGTCACACGGTACCTGCGTAAAGTCTTGGAGGGAAGTCCCAGAGGGCCACGGTGCCGTCGCAGGCCCCGGCCAGCAGCAGCAGCGGGGAAGAGGAGGAGGAGGAGGAGGAGGAGCCCGGTGACACCGCGCACACCCGGAGCGGACTGCGGGTCGGATGCTGCAGCGCCGCGGCCACCTCACCTGTCCCCGCGGCCCACACGAGGGCGGACCCGTCGGTGGAGCAGCTGAACAGGTAGCTGCCACACGCGCTGAAGCAGCAGCAGTGGACCCCGTAGCCGTGACCCGACAGCGGGGAGAAGGGAAGCTCCAGGAAGTCCTCTGTCTGGTACACACGGAGGGTTTTATCCGCGGAGCAGGTGGCGAGGAGAGCCGGAGAGAAAGCGCAACAGCTGACCTCGTCTGCGTGATGCCGGAGGGAGCGCAGGAGCGACACCATCTTTGGACAGATGTGTACGGCTCCACCGAGGGAGGAGTTCACTCACAAGGTGGCGCAAAATGCCCAAATGTTCCGCCCAAGAAAGGAGAGAGGAGAGTTGGTGGTGACAGCAGTGATACAAACACAGGTGTCGACGGTTTCTCTCATTTAGGACTTCCGGGTCCACCTGTAAAGTCGCACAGCTGTTCTCAGTCATGTGACTCTTTCTGAGTTGCACAACGTTCGTAGTCCATTTTTTTTTCTTCTGTAAATGCAATTAAATATAAAATATACTCTACAGTAAAAACATGGAAAAAAAACTTAACTCAAGTATTATCAGCTAAATTCAATAGTACTCATAATCCAGTATAGTTCTTTTCGCTGTTATACAGTACCAGTCAAAAGTTTGGACACACCTTCTCATTCAATGGTTTTTCTTTATTATAATTTTTTTTCTACATTGTAGATTAATATTGAAGACATCCTAACTATGAAGGAACACATATGGAATTATGTGGTAAATAAACAAATGCTCAACAAACCAGAATATGTTTTATATTTTAGATTCTTCAAAGTAGTTGAATGAGAAGGTGTGTCCAAACTTTTGACTGGTACTGTATTTACATTATTGAATTAGAATTATTGACGAATTCAGCAGCATTTGATATTGCTGGTCGAGTTGGTGCTCATTTTTCCTACTTTATTGTGCTAGGTAGTTTTATCTAGAACATTGCTGCATATTTAATGTGTTTTTTGTGTGTAAAGTTAAATTTCAAAGTACCAAATTACTACAGTATACCTGTGAAATAAATGTAGTGGAGTTAAGTATAATATTTCCCCCTAAAGTGGAATAGAAGTATCAAGCATCAAAATATGGAAATACTAAAGTACCCCAGAGTTGTACATACGTGCATTACTTGAGACATTCCACTATTTACAAATCAAAACAATGCATTAACTCCATTTAAGCACATTTCAAACAAATGTTTCAAATTAAATCTATTATTCAGTAATTGCAAGATTATTAAAATTTGACTCTCTGAATCAAAAGGGAAGACAGTGAGGGCCTAAAATTGTTATTTTGAAAAACAGGTTTATTTGATCTGTGTCACACTCACTATTCAAAAATAATATTCCCACAAAAGTCGCTACTCATTTCACAATATTCATAATAAAATACAGTTACTTCAAGTCTTCTGACTTCAGCTGTCTTGAGATGTCTCCACTGGACCGTGACACTGTGACTCACAGCTGGATTCAAGCCCACCGCAGGTTTTTACGTCAGTCCACCAGATGTCTGACAAGACTGGTTGAAGGAAACGCTTGGAAATGAATCACACTATATGCACCACATTGACTGTTTTCAGAGGAGAAGCTCTACAGAATATTACATTTTGTGTAAGGGTTTCCTACAGTATATTGTGCAGGACACAAAAACAGTACACACACAGGAGATAGAAAAAAGCGCACTCCTCCACACACTGTTTAGAGGTCAGAGGTCAGGCACTACAATACTGAGGAGACCAGTGTTTGAGTGGATATTCAGTACAGGCAGAGCACAGTATAAGACATATGAATTGCTACAATCATCCTTATGCATTAACAATATGTTAACAAGACTGTACTGTATGTACACTATACATGTTAGAAATAGGACTTGAAATAGTGATAGTAATACCTCCTGGTATTTTACACAATGAACTCACAGATTAACAGTAGCACTGCTGGCACCCTAAAGTCAAAGAGCTGTAAACAATTTTTTTTTTTTTGATTGGCTAGTTCAATAGCTCATAAAACAATCTTTAGATTTTTTTTTCTTAAAGCTGTGTGCCATGTTCTGCTTTTTTGTTTTTAGAAAAGACTGACTGTAACATAAATACTTGAGAAAATAAATACACACATATACACTAAACTAAAGTACTGATGATAAAAAAAGAAGCAAAAGGCCTATCCACTTTGAAATATCTCAAAGTAGAAAGGCCCAAATACAATATTGAGCCCAAGAGTCAGTGCATTCTGATAAAGAGAACAGTATTGCACTTTAAGATATTAATCCATGAAGTGTGTTTTCTCAGCAGGAGACTATCACATTGCACGTCAGTGGTATTATAACTTATTTATTGATTTAGTGTCTCAGGTGATGAGAAGGCCTCCAGCACCAAAGATGAAGTTTGCTATGTAGAGAGTTTCATTGAAAGTCCACACTGCGAACGGTTACTCCAGCAGATCAGTCCATCGTTTGTCAAAAAATGTCCTCATGCTGTGGCCGGCTCGTCCTATTTCGGAATCATCTTCGTTAAATTTTTCACAGTTATCAAAAACCAGGTTCACGTCAACGATGAAGGTTTCCAAATTCAAGTACCTGTAATGGTTAGAAAAGGTTTTAATTTTTATTTATATGCACATAAAAAACATCCACATGTCTACTTAAAAAGCTACACTGTGACACACATACTGGTTGTTGGTGAGCTTTTCCCTGATGGTGGAGAAGTCCATGGGCCTCCTGATGACCTTCCTGTATCCGGGGACGGCTTTCTGATTGACGGGCGTGAGGAAGGGCCAAGCGTCCTGATGGGCCTCCAGCTCAGCCAGCAGCACTCTGGAGAGAACAAGTGGATATCATTTCAATCTAGTGTCACCAGTTAAGAGAACATTTTTGAAACAATGTCAGATTATGTATGATATGTAATTGCATGATAAAATGGATGTTTTGTTTGTCAAATGTTCATAACTTCCAGAGGAGAATGAGAAGAGGTACAGTAAAGGCTGCTATGCATGCAGTGAGCACATGTTCATGCGTACCGGCTCATCGTCAGCCCATTTGTGTTGTTGTCTTTGGCCGTTTTGGCTTTTTTCACACAGGAGACAGGGCTGCCGTGACTGGCCTGGGAGCAGGGGGGCAGTCATCTCCTTTCCTCTTTTTCAACTCCTTGGTACCTTTCTTTGGCACGCTGTTGCTGCTGGCAGCCTCTTCTTTGATGAGCTCTCCTACCACAGATGGCCTACTGTTTCGTTTTACCTCACTGCCTTTCTTGCCTCCTCCAGCTGTTCGGCTCTGTTGCTTCCTACTCCAGGGGGATTGACCACTACCCTGATTGACAAAACACACAGGAGAATGGTGAAGAGACACATAAAACATGAAATATTCAAATCAATTAACTGGATGTGTACATGTGATACATCTACGTTATCGTGTGACAGTTTGATCTATTTTGATAACACCCAGGGCATGCTGGTGTACCTTTGCTACACAAGTGGGACAAAACCAGTCGCCGTCAGGTACTGTAGTGATCTTGGGTTTCTGGCAGTAAGTGTGGCAGCCTTTGTCACAGCCATCACAGAGTAAGAGCAGTTCTTCATTATCACCCTTTTGACAGAGCTGGCAGTGCTGGAAACATCAAAGTGTAGTCGTTAATTCAAAGTGAGATGCATCACTATGAAAACTAGTGTTTTAGGCATTTAACTGCAGCCAGGAACATAGAATGATGTTTATATGTTGCTGATTGTAATCTGATATGTTGCTGCCTCGTAATGATGTATTGTAAATTGATGCTGTTAACACACCTTTCCTTTCTTTTTACCTTTTGTCTAACAACAACCCTGCTGAGCAGATTTATTGTGTTATCTTTGATTTCTTGATTTTCAAGAGGTTCATGTACTTGCACTTAACAAGGCAGAGAGCTGACATAACAGTAATATACAAAACAACAAGACAAACATACATAACTAGCATTACAGGTTGAAAGCAGATTTAATTAGATGAGTTTTAAGTGCGTTTGTCTTGTTGTTGTATGTTACTGTTATAATGTAATCTCTGCCTTGTTTATATGGTTATTGCTTTTATTGTTTCTGTCTTCGCCATGTAAAGTGCCTTTGAGTACCTTTTAAAACGCTTTACAAATAAAATGTATCATTATCATTAGTAGTATTACTCAAAAATATATAAACCAATAATTGATACAGTTGTATCTATATGTACATTTGATATTTTATGAAATGGAATGAGAAGCCATGCAACCTAAAAGATTGGTCTTTAAAAAGACGGGCATCTTAAGTGAAAGCTAAAAATGGCGCTTAAATTTATGTATGATGAACGATATAAAAAAAATCTGTGATTATGGGAGAGAGTGTGTCACTAACCACTTTCATGATGGATCGTTCCCAGGCGATGGATTTCTGCAGCTGCTGAAGGCAGAGTGAGAGCTGAGCCGAGCTGCGGACTTCACCGAGAGCTTTACGCCACAACTTCATCCCCGGTGCCACCTCCTCCTCACTGTTTAGAGATCACAGAAAGTGAGACTGTAGCATAACTGTACAAAAAAAATATACAGTCTGCAACATTATTGAACTCAATGAAAAGTAAAAGCAATCGACCCTTTTTTCAGAAGCAGTCTATTGAATCTGTGCGGGATGAACCTTCCCCTCACCATCACCACTAGAGGATGGTGTGGTGCAAGGTACAGTAACATCATCCAGTCTGATCTGAAAGGTTCTACTTAAAGGTTCTTCTTCTCCCTAGGTACCTTCGCTCGATGTTCCTCTCCAGCTCTGCCAGCCTGATGACAGCTATATCAAGGGGATTGTCGTGCTGTCGCACCATGGTGCACGGGTGTTCCTCCTGGCTGGTTTCTCTCTGTCCTTTCTCTTCTGGAGCAGGGGAAGAGAAGAGCTTGTGCTCATGGTAGACCAGATCCTCCCTCTCCGACTGGGGCTCAGGATTCATCCAACCCTGAGGGAGACATTGTTACATTTGATGACACATTAATTAACATCAAGACAAAGTGAGGACACTGGTCAAGGACAAGCATACGTTGGATAATAACTCATGAAAATTAATTTGAATAAAACCAGTGTTTTATTATCTATATGAGCTGTATGAAGATGAAAGAGTAAGATGCTCATTTGCGCATACCTTGACCTGCAGGCCGGCAGATATGACTTTCCTCTCCAGACCCTCGACTTGCTGCAGCAGGCTGATGTCCACCTCCATGGCCTGCTCCTCCACACACCAACTCTCCACCGTCTCCTCACTCAACTCCCCCTTCTCCAGCTCTGCCACATCAATCGCTGCCACCACAGATACAAACAGAAATTACAAACTACTGCCTACTGAAAGCAAACTTATTATATGCAATGTTAAGCGACTGAAATGCAAATAATATTTTTTCCTATCACTGCATGTCTGTTGACTCTTGACATAAAAGGAGCAGGGGAAATTGTGGACGAACCATCTTTGTTATTGGCACAGAGCTGGTTTGTAAACTCCATATGTTTTTGGATCTGTTTCTGCAGGGCCTTCTCTCTGATGCCTCGGCTATGGAGGGCCTTGACCAGACTGTGCAGTTCCTCCATGTCTGCCACCCTCCACCAGCCACACAGCATCTCTGCCAACACACACACACACACACACACGCACAATTTAAAAACTTGTCACAAAATTGTTTTTTTTCATTTTCAGCAACATAGAGAAGTTGTATAACTGAGTGACCGTCTGTCTGGGCAGTACATACTCCAGCATATTTGACTGGTGCATATTGGCAGTGAGCCATTCTTACCCTCAGGGATGGGCTGAGGACTAGGGTAGTCCTGGGTCTTGGCCACTTCCACAGCGGGGAATGAGGCGCACTCGGGCTTGTCACTCTGTCGCTCTAGGATCTCACTCTTGTTGACAGAGTTGTCATTTGCCAGGAAGAAGACCTTTTCGCCACGACCCTCTGCATGTTGGGAGGCCACATCCAGCATTGGGGGTAGAGAAGCACCAGAGGAGGGCAGGCTGGGGCTAGTCTCTGCGCTGGACACGTCGCACCGTGTCAGCCTGCTTTGATGAATGCCGGATTTGACTTGCTGAGGGGGAAAAAATACACACATTTTAAATCATGATCAAACTATACTTCCACTTGCATAAAGTGGCAGCACTCCAACTTGCGTTCTGAGAAAACACAACGTGATCTGAATTAATTGTGACTGAGATTTCTTTGCTATAGGCCAACCTGAGAGACAGAAGGCTGCATGTTATCGATCCCAGCAGGAGCACTGGAACTGGCTGTAGCTTGGGGAGTAGGGGAGGGGGAGGAGGGGGATTTGGTGCTGATGGTCTGAAGTGGAGAGGACGAGGCTTGAGGGCTGGAGCCTGAGGTGAACGAGGACTCGTCACAAGGAGAGCGAGGCAAGAGGCTAAACCACTGGTTGCTCTTTTCCATCAGTATCTTGGAGAGCTGGTCGTCATGAAAGATTGACTGAGGGCCGCCGATTATCCAGGGACTAATGAGCTGGGGGGGACTAAGCAGTGACAGCACTGAAGTATCTGATTTATCTATCAGTCCCTGCTGACTAGTAGCTGTCTGAGAGGTACCATATGAGGGATAAGACGCAGGGGAAGGGACTTTAGCAGAATGACTGTAGTGAGAATTGATGTCTGAATCTCGAGCCATTTTGGCTACTTCTAGGAGTTTGCTGAGCTTTGAGAAGGAGCCGGGTTTCTGGAGGAACAGATTGAGGCTGTCCTTGTCCTGCTGGCCCTCTGGTGTGGTTGTATAGCCGTCTGTGCTCTGTGCTGGGCTGGAGACCACTGGATTCTTTGTCTCTTCCTGATGTTCTTCTTTGACCCTGACCACCACAGCAGTTCTCTGTCTATTCCTCTCTTTCTCCGCCTCTTCATAACCTGAATAACATGAAAAGGTAACGTCAGCACAAGTGCACCAATTTGTTTTTAAAATTCTGTACATTGTGGTGAACAGTTTTGGTTTGCACCTTCAACGCTCTCCATGCCCTCCACAAAGACGCCACTACAGTGTGGAAGGACCCAGTAACGTCTCTTGTAGCGGTCCTGTCCGACCGTCATGGAGCGCAGTGAGTGAGACGAGTCAAATAACTTCCGTCTGATCTGACTTTGTTGCTAAAAAGAGACAGAGAATACAGCAGGTTGAACTATGCGGTATTGAAATCATTGATGTGCTCATCCTGAGAAAAAAATAGCATCAAAGGGTTTAATCTACCTTGTATGTTTTCTCTATCTGTTTCTCCAGCTCCTCCATGCTGGCTGAGTGTACACTGTCGTCCTAGATGAAAAGGATCTCATTAGCATGAGGCCAGCAGACCGGCTGACATTTACTATAACAAACACTGATTTAAGCCGCTGGCTCCAGTAAAAGCATCACGCTGTCACTGACCTCCTCTTCACATATCTCTGCTTTCTTCCCCTTCCTCCCCCCCGATTCTTCTTCCTCATCGTCGTCGTCCTCTCCTTGGTCTTCACTGGTGTCTTCCTCGTCCTCTTCCTCCTCACTGTCCCCTTCTTTCCTCTTGCTTTTGTTTCTGGCAGTGGGGATGACAAAGGTGTGGCTGTCCTCTCCCCCCACACTGCTGTCCCTTTTCCCTGTCTTCTTGGCATGGATGTTCCTCAGTCTTTGAAGACAAACAACAGACAGTCAGCTCAAGAATGCACATCTGTGTGAAATTCAAGCACAGAGTCTTTGAATAGCAGCTTAGATGACGCATATACTCACTTGCGAAGTTTTCCCTCGACAACCCACTTATCCTTCCTCAGGTTGGTAATGTGATCTATGTTTCTCTCGATCTCACTGTGAAGTATCAGAAGATATTAACACAGATGTGTAACCTTTTTTGCATTATAAAAAGAGTATCATGCCTTTGTGCAGTGTGCAGCAGATGTATTTCAAAGAATTACCAGTGCTACTGAAACATTTATGAAATTTAGTTTGATGCAACATTGTGAAACTGTCTGTATCAGACCTCAAATTATCTTCTTCATTTTGGTACATCTGTTATCTCTATTAAAGCTGATGCCTCAATGAATAAAACAAGGCAATACTTTCCACTCTCAGCCACAGAGATTAACTTGTTTGCTTCAGGCACATATAGTTAGATCCACTTGTTTTTACAGACTTAGAATGCCCAAGATTTATTTTAGGGTTATTTTATCTCATTATATTACTGCAAAACACAGCGTAGCTTAATTTGATGAATAGATAAATACAGAAAAAGCAACAGTCAGAAGGAGGAACAACCCTCACCTGATCACAGCTCTACTACAGCAGAGCTCATTAACTAGGAATGCTAGCATGGAGGCCTTCTGTGCCGGCCGGTGGGCCTGAAAGGCCTTGGTCCTGAGGCTGAGGGCCAGAGCAGCCAGCTCCGTCTGCTCACAGTGACCCTCCATGTAGATCTGCAGGATCTCAGACACGTTGTCTCGGTTGATCCCCACGTTTGTCAGGTGGTCCCCCAAGGCGGTCTTATTCTGATAGAAATAGGGTGTTATTAAAAAAGAAGTTCAGTGGTGTTAAACAAACAACCAGAAAATATTTTGATATACTGTAACCTGTGAGAGCAGGACACAGGTGACGGGTATAGCCCCTAAGAGCGCAATGACAAACACTATCCTTTGAGCAATTATCTTTTTGTAAGGTAAGCACCATTAAGTGCTTAAGGGACCGCTGGGATGTGTCTCGGACACATTTAGGATGTTCAGATATTATGAAATATGATATTTTAGTTGACAGTCTTGCACATCCCACTGAACGTACACACAGCCTGGGATAGCTTCTTAATACGACGAGGTGTAATAATGCATTTTATTGTAAGGACATGATTGCACCCTACGGCACAGCATGGACAAATAGCTTTGGGGAATGCGTTAAAATTATGGCTTAAATTTATCTGTGTACTAACAGCTCTAAACACTTATACTCTCCTAAACACACTCTTAATTTAGCTTCACAGAGCCTGAGTACTGATAACTCCTAACATTCTCAAGAGACAGTCCACTGCCAATATTTCCTTATGTATATCATCCTATATTGTCCCAGCACTTGTTTTTTTTTATTTAACATCTTAAATAAAATAATTGAAGCAGTAAAAAGGGATATTTGTACAATAGTTCTGTTTGAATCAATACATTTTATGGGAAAATAGCAGGTGTGTGCTTGTTTCTGTGTGTGTGTGCAGTACAAATGTAAATGACAGTACAGCAACCATTTGGAATTAAACAACAAACTCTCACCTTGTGACCTGCAGGTATACCGGGATCACACACAGCTGCAGAGAGCATGCTCACCAGCAGGTCCTGCACTTTGCCCATACTGTCCCCAGTGTTGAGCAACCCCTCTTGAAGGTCACTTAGGTTGAGCGTGTTTGGATTTATGTCTAGCCTCAGGACCTTCCCAAAGCTGCGCAGAAATTGCAGCACCATCAGGCAGTCAGAGAAGGTACTACCCGGCAAGACCAGACCACGGATCCGGGACAACTCTGGAAGTGGCTTTAGAGTAATAAAAACAAGATATAAAAATACGTTACATTCATCATCTCTCAACAACTTGTTTCTAGTTCCTGTACACAAATAATCAACATTAAGATGATTTAATATTCAGCCTGTGAAACATTTTCCAGCATTTCTCACAGTGCTGATGTTACTTGTTTCAGACTAGTTTGTCAAGTTCTGTTAAAGAAATCGTATGATTAAAGTCCAGAATTCTTTGATTACAAGTGACAGATCAATAATACTGTAGTTGGTGTTACGACACCAGTAGCCACTTGGTGGCAGTATTTTAACCTAAACCTGTTTTCGTTTTAATATATTCCAGATGCTTTTAGTGATATTGCACATCATTTTTTGGTAGTACTGATAGTGAAACAATGAAACCATAAATTTATCAAAGAGCATTTCTAATCTTCATGCCTATAGCTCCTACAGTGATAATACTGATTGATTTGCATGTCAAAAAAAAAAAAAAAAAGAAATCCCCTTGCTAGTGGAAAATCCAATCTTTTCCCCACATATTG
Source organism: Anoplopoma fimbria (assembly GCF_027596085.1). Lineage (NCBI taxonomy): Eukaryota > Metazoa > Chordata > Actinopteri > Perciformes > Anoplopomatidae > Anoplopoma > Anoplopoma fimbria. Next base: position 13,944,428 of record NC_072464.1, on the reverse strand, counting down.
CACAGATGGAGACTATCCATGCTGACATACATGGACTCTCACTCTCATCTGCCAGCAGCGCCACAGTGTGTGAATACCTTATGATCTGCTAAACACATGTCTTCGTTTGGTTTCTTCAGCTCCTTCGCTTTTTCAAGTTCCTGTCTTCTGAGCTCCAGTTTCCTCTCCTTGTTTAACCGTTTCTCATCCTTCTTCTCTTTCTTCAGACGCTCTTTCTCCTACAGCCGAGGGAAAGTATTACTGACACTGCTGCAGACTGCTGTGCTCAGAATTACAGAGGGTGGAAAACACAAACTATGACCTCAATTACCATACTGTTGAATCGTCAAAAAAAGAAAATTACTAAGGGAGAGAAAACACAATGAAACAGTGCAGGAGAACACAGTAGTGGGGATGTGAGCGGATCAGCTGTTACCCACCTCTGCCTTCTTACGGGCCTCCACAGCCTTCGTGAGCATCATGTGCTGCTTGCGTCTTTCCCTCTCCTGGCAGAGCACAAACATAGTTTCTTTTCAATTCACAGTTCAGATTATTTTTTGAAGGGAAAAATGGCTCATATATGCAATACACAGTATGAACACCTAGTACATGCAGAGTAGAAGCAGAAACACAGTTCACCATTTGTCACAAACATCACACAAGCAAAATGTTGCACATTGCAAAGTAGTCAAAGTGTAACAAAAAACCACAAAACAGGTAAACCAAATGGAACACAATGATAGACGAAAAGCTTACTTCACGGGTAGGGATGCACACACAAAGCATAAGTTAGAAGCAGCCATTATTAATCTGAGCATGTCGGCAAGAAGGCAGACAGAGATACAGGCAAAGAGGTTTAGAACTATAAGCTGCAAATATTAAGTGTTACAGTGACAAGCAAAGCACATCATGTCGTAAGAAAACTATGCTGAAGAGATAAAATTCAAATGATTATATTTCTAATCTTTATTTACTGTGAAAACTAAACTGTAGAGTATATCTATGCTATCATTGCCTTATTTAATGACCTAAATGAACAACCATGATAAAACATTTAAATCTCAAATGAATAAAAACAAGACATTTGTCTATGTTAACTCAGTGATGTAAATCGCTGGCAAAAAGTATATATTGATTTTTCTCAGGTGATAGAATAGATTAAAATTTGGCTCACACGCTTTAGAGTAAAATGATTTTGAGCACCTACATTTAATCAGTCCAAAACAAAAACAATGTAATAGGAAACTTGTGTTCTTTTAGGCTACCACAGCGCTTTGCACCTTGTTATATTTTCTTTTTTTATCGTATTGGCCAGATAATGGATGTGTTGTCTTTGAGAGACAAATAGCGCAGACGTATGGAGTGCACTGTTCTGGAAAAGCCATGCAGAAGGATGTAGTATGACTGCAGCCAATGCTACACTTTGATGGCAACCATTTATCACAACACGTTCACAATAGGTTGTTAAATGTACAGAAACAAACATACCCATACCATATCTAGTCTATGTCTCTCCAACTCCTGGTAGAAAGAGTTGGCAAAGTATTAAGAAATAGAAAAATCACACAAGAAAATAAATGCAAGAAAAATCCAAACTATAGTAACTCAAATAAAAAAAACACACCTATGATAACCTCAAGCATAATTTCATAGGATACATTGTACAAAATAATTCCATTAGGTTAATGAAAATGATCTTTAGTTAGATACCATCTCCAAGACATTCAGTTTAAACACAAGAAATGGCTTGATAATAAAAACTAAAAAATTACCTGGTGCTTCAGTATCACAGCTTGGAGTCTTCTTATCTCCTTCTCCTTTAACAAAAAATATGAAGTCAATTAGAAACTAAATATATACACAAAAAAAATTACATTATTTTAAAAAGGCGTATAGATACTTTTTTGAAAAACGGCATGCTAAAGTTCCAGGCCCCTAGACTTCATTGGTTGAAAACATTTCATAGGTTCATGTAGAACACAAGGAGATGATCAAACCTCTTTTTAATCACAGTGAATAACTAATGCAACTAATTTTTTTTTAACTGAAAAGCAGCTCAATGACAAAAACATCAAAACATCATTCTGCAAACAATCAAGGGGCAAAGAATGGGAATCAACTGAACAAGGGAGCATGCTGATCTGGCTTACCTTGTTTCGCTTATCAGCTTCCATTATTTTAACATTGGCTGCTTCTTCTCTCTTCTTTCTTTTTGCCTGGAGAAACAATAGATTTATTTAAAAACACATACAGTACATACTCCACATAAAAGCTTTGAATAAATAAATAATTTGATCGGGGCAGCAAACTCTGATTATGAAAATTTAATTAAGATTTTTTTTATTAATTAAAATCATCAATTGAAAATAATAAAAAAAGACTAGAATAATAATCTTAAATGTATGAAATACATTTAAATCTGGTTTAAAAAAACTAATTATGTTTTGTTCTTAATATTATGTATACGTGTGGTATCTGTTTGCTAGATTGTTTCATTTTTTTCAATCTGTTAAGGCCATCAATGGAAAATATTCCACAGAAAGCTAAATAGTCATTGGCTCACTGATAAAGTCACATCTAACGTATTTTAAATCTTGTGCAATGAGATGATTATGTCCTCCCATTAACACTGAAAGACAAAATGGTTGCAGTTATTATGAAACACCAGCAAGCATGGAAAATAAATTAAGCAAAATTCTATCAGTAATTACAGCCACAACCAAATCCTGTTAAGAGCTGCTTGCCAAGCGTGTCAACTAAAATTTGATTTATAAATGCTAAAATACTTCACAGCTGCCATTAGTGAGAGAATGCAAAATAGGTATTTCACCTAGCCATGGTAAACTCTGGGCCACCTCTTACTTAATGAAATACTGTATTTTGTATTAAGCTCCATCACGGTCTGAGGAGATTTTCATATTCAATGGCACTTTTGCAAAAAACCAATTAGGCATTAGTCACATGTACTCACTGGATGTGACTAAAAGCGGGGCCACATCATTTAGGAATAGCCTTTGGTTGGGTTTATTAAAAAAAATAAAAAAAAAAAAAAAAAAAAGAAATCCTACCAACAGCAGAAAGGAAGTGTTTTAGAATGTTTCTGCAATAACTTTAAGGACGAACCTCGAGAATGTGCTGTGCACGGAGTTCTTTCTCCATACGAATTTGCTGAATGCGCTTGATCTTCTCCTGGTAAAAGGATGAGGGCAAGATCAAATGAATTAACTGTTAAGTCATGCATGTTATAGAGTGGTGGAGGGGGGTGAGGAAGTACAGTGGGTCTTTGCAGACAAGAAAGGTGCAGCATTCGGAAGGAGAGCAACTTCCTTGTAGAATTTTAAAAGCAATTTGACTGTGCTTAAAACCATTTATTTTCCTTGGAGCACACAAACCCTGCATATGAGCAGATTGTTAGGAAGCTTTGCACGGAAACTTAAACAATGCATGCAAAGGAAAGTCCTTACTTGCTGTTTAACTATCTTCATCTGCTCCCTTTTTTTCCTCCTCTCCTCTGCAGCCATTAATGCTGGAAGACACAGACAAATTAGACTTGCACACAGCATAATGATGTAAGTGTTGGAGATGAGTGTGACTTGTAGTTAGGTGTTTACCTTGTTGCTTTCTTGCCTCTTTGGCTGCTTGTGCCATCGCCTGCTTCTCAAGTTTCCTCATCATTTTGATCTGAGCTGCCTGTCGAGCTATTTCTGCAAAATAATGAAATATGTTACTGAAATCATAAACCCTATTAAAAAAAGAAGATACCGTGTTTACGTGCAATAATGTCTTTGTGGCCAACGGAGAAATCAATATTGCTGTCTCTTCCAAGATGGTTTCTATCATGTGTGATTATAGAAAGAACCCCGTACAGCTTGATTTTAAGGACATGACCACAAAAAAATTCACCACTGATATTTTAGATTGTTGGAAGTGGTTCTTCTATTATCCTCTACATAAACTATAAACCCGCTTTGAAGCTTAGCTGGAAAAGTAATGAAGTCATCACTTTATCACCAGTTGGCAACCTATCCTTAAAAAAAGATAAACGCCTCAAACCACAATAAATGATACAATACATAACTAATAGTTGTTTGTGTTTAATGGTTGATTGTCTTCTGGGATGAAAACTGACCTTGAGCCTCCAGTTTGCGAAGCAGCTTCGCATCACTGACATGTTGGAAGTTATTTTCACCAATATTAAGAGAATGGGACTTCCACTGCCTGGCTCCATGGCTGTCACCTATCGACTGCCGATCAGACTGTGTACGGCTGCGCCTCCCATCCATCGCTATGATACTGGGAGCGATCTCCTCCTCTGCCAGCAGGAACCACTGTAAACCCTGGGTTATCAGACGGAGAAGAAATACATACTGAAACCAAGAAACCAGTTTTCTTTTCTTAAAATGATCAAATATATTACATCATACTTGACATTATTTAACTTTTTCCATCTGTGATTGAATTACACATTTGTTCATAATCAATGTTGACATCCTTCAGTAACAAAGCTAAACATAGAAACACGAGAAGAAGTAGAAACATTTACCTCTGGTCCTTCTCTGGCTTCATAGAAGTCACCAACATGAATTTTTGTACTGAAGCTGAAATTGTCTCGTGAGATTTCAGTTATTCCGTTCCGAAGTAAGTACTGCCGACACAAGAATAATGCATATTAATTAGAGCAGTACATTTCAGCCATATTAACTGTAGCAGTGAGCATATGCAATCATGTAAGGCTTTAAAGCTACTTTCAATAAGATAAAGCTCAACATTGTAGGTTTACCTTCATGACATCAGGATACTGACGCAGCTTCTTCCCACATGGAGCAAAGTAAGCGACCTCTCCTTGTAGACGCCCCGCCACAGCCCTGATACGGGTCTCCCTCTGCCACCTGAAAAACAAAGAAATTGCAAAAATAGTACATACAGTATCATATGGTTAAAACAATGACAGACTGATTGCTCTAGTGTCATTATTGGCACAGATACAGTACACATCGTCCTCTTGTTTACAACAGCAAGTAGAAAAGAATAGAAACTATGTAAATGAAGTCTGTACAGCCATGTAGTCTATGGCCTTGTCTTCCTCTGACCCTTCCAGTAATCACACTTCTAAATGGCCATGCACCAAGTGGGGCTACCCCTCAATTCCCATGAGCTCTGCTGGAGAGCAGCCATGGATTATACACAAGACATGTAGGCTGTTATACCACATGGAGAATGGGCTGATATACAGACTTATGGCCTCTGTTTCCTGTGAACCTGCTGATGAAAAACATCCCTAGAAGATGAAAGGCACTCTGATCCAAGGCTGCAGAATTTGTGGGCAGGGGGCTACTAATGTTGCATGTCTGTGTTGAGGCTGGATGCAATTAACCCCTTGAAGTGCTGGGCCTCATTTCATTTCCTGCCTACAGCTCAAATCTGGAGTTTTTAAAGGCCCCTAAAAGGATGTTTTTTGTAGTCTACTACTACATAGCTCTTGATGAAGATGTCACTGTTCTCAAATCAGGAACTCTAGTGGGGCTTTTCACAGTAACATTTACAGTATTTCCCCTGGGAAAATTGCCTGAACATTATTTCTGCATTCTTGCCCGGCTTTATATTTACACAGTGATATTCCCCAATTACAGATGACAGGTAAACATGTTGTAAGCAATGGCATAAGAACTGTAATTGTTCAGAGAATGAAGTGTTTCTTATTCCTTTTTATTACTGGTGTGAATGTGGTCACACTAAAAGTTTCTTGATCAAAAATGTTTCCCAAACACAATTCATGTGTTTGTATGTGGCAAACCTGGAGATATGATAATATGTGCTGTGGATGACCACGTGTCTTAGGCTGCTTCACAAAGACTGTAGATGACCTTTCAGGAAAGGTCAGTCGTCAGCCTTCAGTGAGCTGACATTTTACAACACCGATTGCATAAACACAAACAATTCAGGAAGTATAACAGTAAGGACAAATGGAACATGGTCAGACTGTCAAACCTTTGTGTTTCTCTTGATATGAAGTGCATGCACAGTAGCTCACCCAAACTCAAGAGGCAACCGCAGAACTCTCTCATCAGTTACTCTCCTCCTCTTTCCCGATCCTAGAAAACAGGAGAAATGACTCAGCGCTTTTCGCACCTCCAGGAGGACGTGAGCAAATCTACAAACATGCCATGTTTACAGATATATCCACTTAACAAAACAAGGAGGGGGAGGGGCAAAACATTACTGCAAATATAAAACAGCAACAAACCTCAACACTGTCATGACTAGAAGTGATGGTGTGAAATTCACAGTTAAATTCTGTATTTTATAAATGTTAAATTTATAAACGTATACACTCTTCTATTACTATAATTAAATGAAAGCGGAAATTAATACTTTTCCATTACGGCAATTCAGAATCCAGCTCTGTTAGTAGCGTTATGTTCTCCATGACTCATTCAATATCAGATGTGTAAAGCATCTGCCAGGGTTAATAAAGCAAAAGCTGCTGCGGACCATCAAAACAATGACACAACTAATCTTTTCCAGCGCTCATGTTAACCTGAAACTATTGAGGGATGCACATCCATGTTTTCATACTGGATTAATTGGATAGTCTGAATAAGCAAAGTGAGTGGAGAAAAAATAAAGACCACGCTGACTTTTGTCATGATCCTACTCTGAATTACACGGTAAAAGTATTTTATTGAATTGTAAACTGAAGCTGTCATTTAGGTTGGGGATGTATTCAGTTTTTAAAAACACACACAGATTTGTTACCTTGCTGTTGGGATAACATGAAGGACGGCGATATGGTGCTGTGGTTACTCAGTGCCCCTGAGCTGGTCACTGTTTTGGGGGTAAGCAGGCTACTAGGTAAACTTCGAGGTTTGATGATCTGCAGGTTAAGCACGGAGTCGTTGGCTGAGAGGTTCAAGGAGGACTTCTGAGTAGACAAGGACGGTTTAGATTGTTTCCGGGGAGATCTTTCTGCATCGCTGTCTGCTTCTGTCTCACTGAGATCCTTAATATCATCCTCGGAGCCATCAGAGTCGCTATCCAGATTGCTCTCCGACTCTACAGGGGATACCAGTGTGACACAGGGGGGGAAAAAATATATATCCTAATTAGCATTCTGCTCACAACCAAACCTCCTCTAACATCTTACATCTGCAATAACATGTTGTCAATGGAATATATTTATTCAATTAAGGTCTGTTTAATCTAACCTGACAGGCTACTGCCAGAATCTTCATCCTCAATATCATCTTCATTGTCTTCATCATCGTCATCAAAGTCATCTCCCAAGGAGTCGTCAGAGTCCCTGCTGCTGTGGATATCAGACTCACTGCCTCTGACCAGGTCTACCGGTGGACAGGATGAGCTGGTTTTAGCGAGGCTCTTTCCTGTGTGCAGAGACTTCGGAGTGCTAGTCTTCCTTGGTCTGTGAGCAAGACCTGACGAGGCTGAAGATTTAAGTGGGGGGGCAGAGCTGCCGGACGTCTCCTTAGTGCAAGTGCTCAGGTTGATGGGCATGAGATAGGGAGGGCTAGTGGATACCAGGAGGGGCTTGCTACTGGGGGTGCTGCTCTGGCTGCGGGGTTTAGTGATGAGGGCCAAAGGGGCGTCCTGAACTGCCTGGTTGATCACTCCATTGAGGTGGTGGTTCAGGAACAGATTGGTGTCGTTGCTGTGTGGGAGGGACAGTAAATGACCGCTGAACGTATCTGACAAATGTTTATGCTGCGTCGGCAGCGATGAAGAAGATGCTGAATTTCTGTGAATTTTATACCAGTTCTGGCTCTTAGGTCGCAGAGAGAAAGCTTGCTTCACAGAGTCCTTGGAGTGGAGGGGCTTTATAAGCAAAAAATGAAAAAGAGAAAGAAACAAAGAAAAAAAAAGAGGAAGTAATTACAGAAACTGTCACTCACATAACATGACTGGGGGCTGTGAATGAAGGAATTTAAGGTGTAATAAGAGACAATGAAGAGCAGGCTCAAGCCTGTCAACTATAGTAAAGGAAAAAAAGGCTGCTGCGGAAAATATTTTCAAATTGTTTGTCTTAGTGCCATTGTGTGACTCTGGCTGTCATCTTGTATTTGTTGCTATTGTCACACTCAATCAAAAGCCTGTATTTAATGTACCACATCATATGAATTAAAACCCTCTTGTTACACACTGCTACAATTTCCCTCCTTTTCAAAATAGTGACAATAACAGAGTCCTTAAAAGAGACAGATTTCTCCGCTCCTGATAACAAACATCCCAAAGCGTAAAAGAGCTAATTGCTTGTCAATTTTGTGAAGTATTCCCAATAGAGCTAAATGCGTTGTCACTTCTCATCATGTTGCGGTCAGACACCAATGCAGTATAGTAAAAGCCCTCATTTCATTACGGTAATTTGTTTTTTGTAAGCTTTGGCAGAATTTGGATACAAAAATAAAAGCGGCAGCTTCAACGCGACAATGACTAACTCACCTGTTTCACTTTAAAACTCTTCAAGTGTGAAGATCTTTCATCCGGAGGGTTTCCACTCCTATCCTTCATGCCATCAGCCAGCTGGGTGTGCTTCAAAGAGGGCATCAGGAATTTGGGTTTCTGTGGCGGCTTTTGTGAAGCCAGCAGCTTTGTTGGTCTGGGTAAAGAAGAGATGGAGAGAGGCTTCGGTGAGGAACACAGAGACAGAAGCTTGGAAGGGGAACAGAGAGCAAATGTTTGGAAGAACAGGGGACAGAGCTATGTGTATATCACTATCAATATCAATGTATGTAGGAGCAATATAAACACTCAATATTTCTGACCTCATATGTTCAATTATGTGTATCCAACCACTTAATCTGATTATATTGTATTTTTACATTTTGTATTTTTTATGATTTACTTTTTATTTATTATACCTTTACTGTTTTATTATTTATTGTACTTGTTTTGCTTTTTTGTATTGTTTTCTACTGATGTCTCTTGTTGCACTATCCACCATGCTGCTGTAATCCTGCAAATGTCCCAGCTGTGGGACTAATAAAGGATTATCTTATCTTATCTTATTTTATTTTATGCTTTGGTGAGAATGAATGAGAGAAGTACATTTTTTGTGAGAGGGAAGGATGTAAATGTTGAGATGAGATTGAGAAAGAGAATGAGTTGGATGAGGACCTGGAGGGAAGTGGAGAGGCCTCCCTGTGGGACGGTGCTCGGGGACTGTTGCCGGCTGCCGACCCCGTGGCCTGGATCACACTGATGTGCTGCTGGCCTTCGTCCTCTGCAGTGCCGGAGCTCTGGAGGAAGAGCGCTGCGGACTGTGACAGGCCAGCGAGACGCGAAGCGGAATGCAGGCAGTACGGGGAAGTCAAAGGAACAGTTTCGCGTTGAATGTCTTGAGTTGAATTTCCGTCAGCAGTGCAAGGTCTCTTCTTTTTACTCTCAGAAGTGTTCTGTGTCAGCCGCTGAGTAGGAGGATGAGGAAAAGACAGCGTGTCATGTCAGCTCCTTCTGAGAGAGCCTCACAGTGGCAGCTCTGTCAGCTAGCACATACATCCAGTTTGCCACCCACCACCACGACTATTTTTGACAATTCAACTAACATTTACAGCACTTAACAGAGAGGAAATTTGTCATAAAACCCTTTTACCAGACATTTTCATCCTAGTACATTATTCAGAAAATAAACTCTTTGTCAATGGTGTCCACTGATTTTTAAAGCCGAGTATGCTGCTGATTATTCAAATGCTGCAAGTTTAAGACACTTACCTTGGCTTTCCTTTTCAGTGAACTGTCTTTTTCTGAATAAGACTCGCCACTGTCATTGCTCTGATCATCCTCATCTTCATCATTGTCATCGTCCTCTTCCATGTCATCGGGATCACTGCTGCTCTCCTCACCATCGCTGGAGGAGCTATCCGACAGTGATCCTGATTGGCTGCCACTCATGCTGGAGGTCTCTAGTGGTCTTTTGTTGGGTTTCTAAATAATGATGAAAGTCCACATTTTTGAATCAGTGGGAAATAGGAGAAAGGGTACCAGGAACAACAGAGCAGTGAAGTAAGTTGTAATGCAGTGCATTGTACTAAAGTGCTAAGCATTAACCTGTTCTTTTGTTTTCTGGGTGATCTTCTGGTGCAGTTGGCCAAGGTCCTGGCTGTTCTGTTGACTCAGACTCCTGTTGGCTTTTGTTTTCTCAGTGTTTCCCTTTGTTGGAAATGTACTGGTGTTCACAGCAGAGTTCCCAGTAGGAGTAGCAGCACTCCTACCATTCACTGTGCCATTTACGCCTACAGAAACTGGAATTGTGCATTTCTTTAGATGGATACTAATGAGAACAAGCAACAGCAGTCAAACACATTAGGCTTTAAAGCTTTGCTTTAATCTATAACAACATGTAATAACTTAGGCAGGAGCTGGCTCTTTTTTTACCTGAGGTACGTGACTGCAAGTAAGTGGGATCGTGGTTTTTGAAGGTTGATGCAAATATGGGATGCAGACCTAGAAGAGGAGGGAAGAAGGACGCTGCTCCACTGGTATACGCCTCAGATGGCCGCCACCACTCTGGAAGGGATATTGCGAGATACCGTACAGTTAGGCACATATAGACAGTTTATCTTGATATGCAGAGAATTCAATCTGCCAACATTTTATAAGAGCATGTTTTATCCAACCAGTTAAAAGCACTAATCACTCAGTTCAAAACAAAACATTGCATTGACAACAAGTGACTGTGATTTCATCTCTTTATGTTGAGAGTTCAATAATAGCGGCAAAGATTCACCTCATCTACTAGACATGTCACAGCTGCATCAGTTTTGCAAGCGCAGCAATCTTCTGAAACAGTATCTGCTTTCTAAAACCTACATTTACTCGGTGCTGAGTGTCATGATATCACCTAAATAGCACGCAATCACATATCATGGAGAAAATCTTTTTATGTTTTTTGACATAAAAACAATTTTAGCGGGGGGACTAAACAGGGAAAATAAGTTAATGTTAATTTCTACTTGTGTTGCAATGGAGTTTGACATTTAACCTCCCCATTAGAATAATGATATAATCCAGTAAGTCACTAAAACAATTTCCATGACAGATTAAAAAATATATATTTACTCTACCATCAAGCAAATTTTCCTCTTTACTTTCACTAATAAAAAAAACCCATTGCATTTCCTACCTGGAAATGTACCAAACTGGGAGTGAGCAGCTAAGGCGGACAAACCCAGACTTCCAAGGCCTCCAAACTCAGAGCGGCCTGAACTTGATGTGTAGAGCCCAAAAGCTGGATGGCTGACCAAAGGAAAACCATTGGAGCGGCCAGAAATATTTGAACCTTCATCACCAGTCACCTGGAGCAGATGGCCTGGAGAACAAAGGACACAGTTCAAAGAATGCTTTAATTATAATCTATTGATGTACATATTATTTTCTTGGTTAATCTCCTTATCTAAAAAGACAGTCCATCTTGATATTCTAGATACATATTGTTGGAGTTTGATTTATCATAATAAGCCAGCACTATCAAGTATGTTAAATGTTTTAAAGGACGCATATATTGGTAGTCCTTTGGACTGAAAGCTAAAATAAAGTGTGCTCTGCATAGATTTAAGTGTGTGGATATCTATTCTACCAGTTTGAGCTTGTTTGATACTTTCAGGACCTTATCTAAGATAAAGCCGGATGGAGCGGTGGTTATCCTGCATAAAGCACACACATGAAATATGCATATCGAAACCAGTATGAATATAGTGTGATTTCAATGGTTTAACATATAACCTTTTCGACTTGGTGAATGAAGATATTTTTTTTAAACTTCAAAAACCCCCGAAGCCATTGGTGTCTCTTTTACCAACTTCTTAAAAATAACCAGGTCATGCCTTTTCACTTGTTCTAACTGAGTTAAATTCACAAGAAGGGGCTACATAAACATGTTTCTTAGATACCCTCACCTAGTTAAAGCAATTACAAAGCTTTTAAAAGTATGAAAGCTTTTGATCAGTTATATTCAAAGTGGTCTTGTGGTATCTTTCTTCTACTTCCCACCGGGTATAGGACATCCCTTAAAATAACTCAATTTACTTGATACTCATAACAGCTATGTGATTACAGAGGTGCCAATGTGCTTTGGTGTTCAGTCCAAAATAAATTATCTGGGAAATTTCTGTGCACGTTTGGTGTGGGGCTCTGAAAATGAATAATTTATGAGAATGTCTCTAATGTGTTGTTCATTGTGATAGCACAGCAAAATAATAAAAAAAAGAAGAAACACTTCATTTTGGGGCATCTTATCATGGAAGAAAAAAATAATCACAAACCGTAGTATGTAAATTTGCACATTATTTTGTGGTCAGGGGTAATCTGACAGCTTATGCATCACCGCTCCTCAATGCATAATGGCTTTGACCACAATTAATATTCAGAGAAAACAAGAGGATGTTGGCGGCTGCATGCACACTGAGAGGCTGACAGACATGTCAAATCACACAGGATAAACTGGAGCTAAAGGTTGTCAAAAGACATTCACAAGGGCGTACACAAAGCTTTTTAATTGTGGGCATTCATTAATTCAACGGTCTTTCTATTCCTATCAAATTGTCTGTAACATGTTCAGACTTGGAGGTGTCTTAAGCCCCCTTATTGTTGCACAATTTTAATTCAGCATATTCAACACATTTTTGTTGGATGTCTCCTATTAATATTTTTTCACTCAGGTCTGTGTGGAATTGTAGTTATAAAGTGCATACTGATTGTAAAGTCAGTTGGTATTGTGCATTAATTTACATTTATAAATAGCTTGTGGATTTAAGGCTGTTTTGTCTGTGACTATTAAAGCTGTTTGAAGCACTGCACACTCAAAACTTAACTTACCAAAACATAACTTATCAACCTTGTCCAAAATGTGGGCAGAATTAAAAGAAATAATGACTTAAAACTTACCAACATATCAAACAATTAACTTTACGTCAGATTTTATATTGCGCCTTGACGCGCAAGTCAACGTAGTGTGTGTGTGTGTGTGTGTGTGTTTATTTATGTACCACAGGTGGTGAGAGGGGAGCTGGCTGCAGGGCTCGGGGCCGGGCAGCACTTTGTGGAGGGGGTCTTGGGTGGAGCAGGGGAGGAGCTGGCTGAAGACGAGGCCATGTGGAGGGAGGACGGGGCTGATGGCGGGGAGGCCAGTCGCTCTCCGAACTCCATATCTGTCGAACACAATCCAGTCAATACTTGGAGATGCAGGAAAATGAAAACTGAGACTTAGTTTCTCTCCGACCCACATGAATTACTGAATTACCGCCAAAACATGATTTTAACTACTGACGTCTAAATCACTCACTTGTCATCTTGTCATGTAAAAGCTCTCAACAACTCTTTAACGTAAAATGTCTAATAGAGCAGTAAGCCTATTGGGACTATTGGGAACACATTTTTATTCATCTTTCCACAATTTTTACATCAAGTGCACAATGATGAATAAACAGGAGGTGTAATCATAGTCTCCACCATTTTCTCTGATGACTCTCAGACAACTGTCTTTCTTCCCATCGTCCAAATCATGCCACAGAGATTCTAGTACTATGCTCTTTAATCAGCCCCACATTTCCTGGATTTTCCATTATTTATGCCACTTCACATCCCCCTGATCACAAAAGCCCACATCTGAAATCCTCTTTAGCGCATGTTTCCCAGGTTGTGTTTTACAGCCTGCCTTTGTTATTGTATTGTACATTACTCCAACCATTTCTAGATCTCCCTGGTGATTCTCCTCTGGACGAGAAAAAAAAAACAGGAGCGGCTGATTAATTTGAGGAGACAAAGCTACCCTCTGAATAGCAAGTATCATCCCTCACCAGAACAGCACTGATGAGACGTAAATGACATGAAAGCTGCAGCCATGCTTCACTGGAAAGGCCAACATTTCCTGCGGTAGTGTTAGTTTGTGCGGAACAATGAACAAAGGTGCTTTCATATTTATAAATCAACATAAAAAAATAATTTGGTGATTTTGACCTTGCTACATCACACTTCACCTGTCAATCAAAGATGTCAGGTATGCTAATTCAATTCAAAAACCTCTTTTCTGCATATTAATTATGAATCTGTACAAATTATATTAAACATTCAACAGGGTGGAATTTTCTTTTGACAAGGATTAAAGATAAAATGTGTTACAAATAAATTTTGCACACTCTAAATGTTAGGGTTAATTCATTTTACAACAAATTGCTGCAGATATGATCTCTTACTGGGTAATCATTTTCTACTGCATAATAATTTTCTATCGATATGAGACCTGTGAAATATCTGGAGTATTCTTTCCTTTATAAATGTTTAAAACAGCTTTACAGTTGAATTTATGTTAGATTTATCATATTCAAAAATATGAGCAAAAAGCAAGAAATGCTCTAAAGGGAAAGACTGTTTTTCAAAATCTACAAAGCCCACCTTGACTTCATCACAAGAAATTAAAATGGGCTTAACAAGCAAATAAGCTTGAATTTATAGGCAATAAACATACAACCACAGAGGCAGCAAGTGCGGTCTGCTGGGTGTTTTTAAATTGATTTGATGGATGTATGTACACCATCTTGAGCTAATGAAAGCATGTGAGGTGAAAGACAAACAGCAGGATGCAGGTCCTTTGAAAGCACATGCTTATATACCGGAGAAGAACAAATGACTCTAATTGAAAGAATCAAAGTCATGTCCACATATATGACTCCACACGCATAACGCAGCTTGTCCTCTCTGAGAAAACATTGCTCTTCAAAGGTAATATAATGAACTTATTCACAGAATTGAAGAGATTCTAATTAAAAAAAGCACAAAACACCATCAATCATTTGAATGTAGGCTGGTTGAACTATTCAAATAAACAATCTAACCACATATACAAAACACTCTGCAAGCAAACATTCACATTATACAACATTTCTCATAACAACAGCCCTACGTCTCTAGGTCCTCATCAAACAGGGCGGAGAGAATGCATATTCACATTTCTGTCGCGGTGAGATTTTTTTTCTTCTTTTGTTTGTATAGAATGGTATCAATGCTACTAATTCTCTTGACACTTTGGCTATGCAAACTGGCTTGTAGATAAGGAAAAAAAAAAAAGGGGTGTAATTTGCTTATTTGCATATTCCTACTCAATGTCATGGGTAGCTGGAGTCGATCCCAGAACGCATAGGTGCATCATGCAGAAAGTAGTAAAAATCCTTCATCGGATTGCCAGTCCATCACAGGTTTATTTCAGCCGTCTCCCATATCCTTGACATGCATGTCTTGCAGTGTTAAGGGGAACTGAAAACACCAACAGGACCAATAAAACTCCAAACAGAATAAGCTCAGAATCAAACACAGGAACTCCCCTGCTGTGAGGAGGTAAACCAACAAATCCAACATGTTGTCAAAATGGCTGACCAGAAATCATACACTTGGCCTCAAAGTGTATGCACTTTGTTTTCTTTTTGGCTCTTTCCTTCTTATATATTTATCTGCTATTCGAATCTTTAAAAAATGCCAGCACTTTGTATCATTTTGATGATGTTACTTGCTGACCTGGCTCTTATTGTCAAATACCTCATATTCTAAAAGCTTACAGGAAGCTGTTCGCTGATTTATTAGCTTAAATGAATGGCTTGACATTTTGAATACGATTATTTAGCTTATCAGGGCCACATTAACAATTATTTGAATGAGCGATTAATCTAATTGATTAAAGCTACTTATCATTACAAACCTACTTAACAAAAAGACCGGAAATACTTCTGTATTTTTTAAGACATATAATAGAAGACATAGAATTAACTAGTGAGCTTGTTTTCCAAAGATTTCCTAGACGTTTACAAATTATATGGAAATACTGAAAAAAAAATGTCAGTGTGCAACAATAAACTGTTAAAATATGTTTTTGCATCACTAATAATAAACATTTATTATTAGCATATCATTGTTAACAGTCAAAACAACTATTAACTAAAGATTATAAACTATCAAATTACCATTTATTAATAATGGTCATTATAAAGTGTTACTGTGAGCTTTAGAGGTTATGTTTTTGGTGGGTTTATTTTGGGTGTAGCATGTATAGCTGCTGGGTGTAGCAGCATATTTACCATACAGATTAAAGAATAGCAACAATCTCATCTAACTCTTGGCTATAAATCAGCATGTTTCTCAAAATGTCACAGCATTATTTTACCAGATTGTTGTTATGTTATTGGGTGCACGTAAGCGTTTGTTTTGTGTTCCTTCCTGTCCATGTTATCTTCTTTCACAATAACAGATGGCCGTTGCTAACAATGATAATCCAGTAACATAGTCATCAGCATGAATCAGCAGTATTGGGACTGCAAACATATTGTCTTTTCAGCTAATGGAGGGCACACGCAAGAGAAAGCGGTAGTGCATCAGAGGGTCTTGACACTGTTCTATGATACAGAGCTGCATCACTCAAGATCCTTTGTCTGTTCTCCAACAATCTGTGATGAAAGTGAAGTAATGAAAATAAAGAGCAAGTGGCTGAAAAAACTACATAAAACAAATAGGATATGGATTTATTCCCTCAGTAAACATTGTAAACTTGAGGTCTTATGGTCTCAATACTTAGTTTCAAGTCTTCTTCGAAACAGCACGATGTTTATTTCGTACATTATGGTCCATTTTAGAGTAAAATAGATCATGTGATCGACAGTTTGCTGCCACTACTAGAGCCGTATACAGCGTCTTTACGTCATTCCTCCACATTCCAAATATATTTTTTTCTGTTCATTTTTGGAAAAAAGAAAACAACGTTGCAACGGCCATAATACAAAAAGGCGACGCTGAAATCGACGAACTAGACGCTTCAAATCGTCGGTCAACAAACCAGTGGGTGACCTCACCATGACTACGTCCACTTCTTATATACATGGTCTATGGTTTACACACACACAACATGTGCAGGATAAGAAATGGCTGTAGGCCAGGCTTTTATGGTCGAAGAATGACAATGGAGTGCGTGTGGTCGCTGTGGCTGCAGTAGGTGCATAACAAGTTCAATGGTACACCCACAGTTCAGTTGGAGTACCATGCTCCTATGCTTTTCCATCATTTCTTTATTCTGCCCATGTCTTCAGATGACAAGTTATTGTTCCTGGCCTTGACTCCTACTCTACGTGGAAAGTGATGAAGTACTGTGTCCGACCCATCCCACCAGCTAAGGAAGGAAACTTCAGTCTGACCTGCATCAAGGGGCAAAACTACAGTAACGCACAGCATTACTCATAGAGTAGAGTCAGACAGAAGGGGGGTTTCAAGGCCAACTATTGCCCGCTATGTTTGGTGATGTTGAAGTGGGGGGATTTATGTACCATTAAAAAGATTTTCTTTGTGTCCATGGAGGTAATTTCAAATAGAAATTAACAGACTCCGTGCAATAAGGTCAAGGGAAGTGGTCATTTATTAATCTGACACTACAAAATAGGTAACATTTATTGTTCAAAAGGCAATTAATACTTATGAAGGTAAGTTTGAGCTAATTTGGCAAACAATCAAATGTATATAACCCCTTAGCAATGGTGTTTACCACACAGTCGCAAGAAATAATTATTCTATCAACAGAAAATGAATCCACACTCTTAAATGTGAGGATGCCTTTCTCTGACATTGTAAACAGAATTTCCACCTTACTTTTTCGAGGGTGTTTTCATTTGATGGGTGTTCAGCATGCTGTCAAAAGAGCTGTGTAGAGT
This sequence comes from Anoplopoma fimbria, assembly GCF_027596085.1. NCBI lineage: Eukaryota > Metazoa > Chordata > Actinopteri > Perciformes > Anoplopomatidae > Anoplopoma > Anoplopoma fimbria. Next base: position 13,926,759 of record NC_072464.1, on the reverse strand, counting down.
GATTAAACAGGAAAACATGGCATTGCTAAACAATCAATACTCTGGATCACAAGCTGGTTTACCATTCATCTCAGGTTTGATCTTGGCAGTGAGGGTCCCTTCTTTTTTTGCATGTTGGGAGGAAAAATAAACCATGTATTCTAATTATGTGCAGGGATGGTTTTCATCGAAGGCTGAAAGGTTCAGATGAAGATGCTGGATATCGGCTGTAAAACAACTGGACCTATTGAGCAGCTGATCGACTGACTGTTACTGTTGGGTGGTAGATGGCAGAGCAGTGCTGGTGACACTGTAGAGCCAATGGGATGCTCGGTGTCACTGATTCGGTCGTCTGTCACTAAATGTGATCCATAGCAAGGCCTGCGCTAGTGTTACTAAACACCTTCAACCACCATCTATTCACTGATTTGCCTGTCTCTTATGCATCAGTGTAATCACATCTTTGACCTCCTATGCAAGAACGCACACATGCTGCGGGCCCGGCAATGAGATCCACCTGCGCTCACACTGGAGGGACAGTAATCCATTATTGCCCTTGAGAATTACCACAAAACACAAAGTGTAGGCATTCTGTTGTCATCATTCTTAGAGGAACATTCATCTTTTAGGGAGGCCGTCACGCGGAAAAAATTAATTTCGGTTTGCATCGACTGCTTCAAACAAATATTGAATGCTACCACAAAAACATTGGAAAAAGCTGGTGGTTAACGAAGGCAAATGGACTCTGATGAATGATCTGAGGCCTCAGTATGACAAATGTTTCAAGAAATGCATTTGTCCTTCACAGTAGTGTTGGCACAGTTTGCAGCTTGCATGTGGATCATTTTCATGAGGGGTGTTCTTCTGGGGGTGGGAGACCCACATGTTCTGCACGGACTGACATCCATCATGAACGCGTTCCTAGAGCTCCTGCTTACTGCCGCCCCATCAGCAGCAAGCATTAGCCATTACATGTGTAGCTCAGCCTCCAGTTTTTAATTAGACACATACAGAGAGGGAGGTAGAGAGGGGGTAGAGAGAGAGAGAGAAAAGGACAAGTAATTGCATGCATCTCCCAATCAACTGCTATTAAGCTGTTGTTGTTGTTGTTGTTAGCTTAGAAAATGCAGGTCGTACAGGAAGAATGGTACCCCTGGATGACAATGTCATTTTTCATGCGTTGCTAGGGCAGTATATTTTCCAATAGAATGCTACACTCAATATTAACTGAGAGCGACGGTAAACCGGTTCGTTGCAATATGAAGCCAGTTCTTGGTATTTGTAGTTTTCAGAAAGGCAAGCCACAACGTGATCACTACACATTACTGAATTTACCACTACACCATCCTTGTTTGATCTTGCATTATTCGTTCACCATCATTTGCTGCAGGCCTCATTATAATGAGTATTGGTCTCTGTATTCTGAATAATGTCCACATGGTTCTACTGTTCAAAAATAAGGTGGTACTGCTAGTAATTTTCTATTTGCACACTTTGCAAACCACAGATTAGACATACAGTAATGATTTGGAGAGGCAAAAAAGGTTTCTGCCTTTTGGTGGGAACAATGTACCCATACAGAACTTAACTTGATGTTTACAAAAATGTTTACAGGTAACATTTGTTTTCTTTGAGATTACTTCTTATTGGATAAATGAAAACCTTTGCTTTTTAAAATATGTTGACATGCCACTGATAAAAAAACATAGATACGAGTGTTAACATAGGCCACTCTTATTTGTTAAAGAAGTCTTCTTTCTGGCACAAATTAAGTGTTCATGTGTATGATCAAAATTTTAAGAAAACACTGTGTTCATCACTTTGTGTGAAACTCCAATTACCCACAGGAAGCAAGGTGGCAATGCAGTTGGACTGTGCCCGAAAATGTTATAAATATTCAGCATTTGAATATCTCAGTTTGATATTATTGGGTTGTGAAAGGTGTGCATTTGCATGTAAACAGGGGAAAAAAACAGCTTGAATATAAATCAGGTGCAATCATCTGACAGGGAGCATAGTTACAAATTAAACATGAAAGTAGGATGCTGGTGCAAAGGTTATTTGTCATTCTGCGCAACTAAATAACACGTAGCAGAGCACTCCTTCTACTATTTTAGATTCAACTGTAAAAGAAGACGAAGACATCCTTGAGTCATTATAATCATTTCTTATTTACTTGGTAAACAAACTGCTGCAAGGAGGCAATTTGGATTATGCTACATAACTACATTATGTAAAAACTCTGCCTGTAGTTGTTATCAATCAAGTATCTGTTTGTTGTCTGTAGGTGGACGGTGATGTGGTGTGATTCTGACTATGTATCATGCCAGAGACAGCGAGGACAAAAGTCCAAGGCTTTCTCAGCCTTTAAGGCTTGACACCGCAATGCCAATAACACTCTCATGCTTTAGATGATCAAAGAAACAGCATTTATGTACGGGAAAACATGGGGCCTAACAGGGCTTTAACCCATTTCTCCCCACTGTCAGTGTCCAAGATGAAATAGAAGGCAGCCAGGATCAAGGTAAACATCACTATCACGGCTCTTTCATTCCCGACTCCTCTCTCTCTCTCTCTCTCTCTCTCCAAAGAGCACAACATAAATCTCATGGCAACCGTAATGGGAAGTGGGACTGCGGTGTGCCAAATGAAGCAATAAAACAGATCCCGAGTGTCCCTTTCAAAGCATTAGTCACACAGTGTCCATATGTCCACTGCTTTATTGAAGCAGGCGATGCTGGTTACATTGAAACAAACACCTGTGCAGTGCGCACACACTGAATGTCCTAAATGAAGGTCAATGATACAGGGGAAAAAAAGTGAGATAATCAGGAATTTTAACCTCATAATTTGGCACTGCTCCCTCACAGCTAGATAATGTCAGGCTGCCAAAAGGAGAAGACAATTCTCAATAGCTGGACTCTTCGCATCAGCCTTCTGAACCATGAGACCATACACTCATAACACATTCTTGGAACACAAAGAAAAAAGGAGGGCTCTCAACACTTCAGACAGGATGAAGCAGGCATGATTAAGACAACAGAGTAACATGAAACTCTGACGGATACGAGACTCTCCAGCTTTGACACATTCAGACTCTGATGATCAGTATTTTTGTCTTAATGCCAGTAAGAGTGGTCAGTGATGATTTCAACAATCTGCAAGTGTGTTGTGAGTAGCTGAGATCAGCTTTGCACAGCCAGTTTAAGCATAAGGGAAAAAGCTAGTTTTTTTTTTATATTATATTGTATGCCAGTCAAACCCCAGAAATGTCATAAGCAGTGTGTGTGGCAGTGAAAATACATGCAATAAATATAGTATTAAAAAGAAAATCAACTGTGAAATGAAAAACGGTGCTCCATAGGTTAAACCTGTTGAGAAGCTGTCAGCAGCTGACAGGTTTCCCAAGCAGACAAATAAAAAAGAAACAATTAACTCCTTAAGGTGGACAATGCAATAAAGTGGTCCACACCACAGGTGCACTGTCTTTTCGATTCTCACTTTGTTAAATCCAGATATTAAAGTTAATGCTTTAGGTGATTTTAGACACTACAAAATTATTCACTTTAAAACAAATAGGCCAATACTGAATAAAAACATCAGTGTGTAGATTTTTTTAATCAACTCCTTATACTTGGCAGAACATAAACAGAAAAATCTGTAGTTTACAATGGGAACGGTTTAACGAATTACATTAATAATGAAATTTGAATTGAGCCAAATTAATGAGTTTTTGCTGCATATTTTAGGCTAAATATGTACATTCAAAATATCGACTCACTTTCACACATGCACTGAATTTGTTAAGGCGCTGGCAATTCTGCATGTGACCATCAAAATAACACTGTTATCTGTGCAGAGGCTGCACAAGAGCCACAGACTGAACAATATGGCTCACAGACAGTCCCTGTTGACATTCTGCTTGTTAGTCATTGAATCAAAGGTTATCAGAAACCGAAGTGTCAAAGGCAAATACCTAACAATTTCGCCATCTAGAGTTCTTTGTTCCTAGCACCAGATTGCAACTGGGTTTCACATTGTAATTTTAGGAGAGCAAAAGGATGAAGGTTATAAAATGAATGGACCATTTCATTATTTAAAAATACTTATTATTGTGGCATAAAACACAGGACAATTGCTTTGAGATGAGGAAGAAGAAGAAGAAAAAAGACTCAAAACACCTGAAATTCATTGGAGACTTAATACTAAGCGCACAGTACATGCAGCTGTGGCTTCAATAAATGTGGGAGAGTCACTTGGGATACTCATCAGACTATTTTTATTTTGATGAATGTGAGGGTAAAATAACTAATTTCCTGTCTGCCTATGAGCCATGTTCAGAAAAAGAGCTTCTTCTCTGCTGCTATATGAATATTTTCATCACCTGCTTGCACTACTTCAGACACTGTGTACTCTACAGTGACATGGAGCGTTGCTAACAATGAGTATAAAGGTACTGAAAACCACTGGCCACTTCAAGCAACCATGATAATAAGTGGACATTTTAATAGATGTGAAATATTATTGTACCAGGCTACAACCAAGAGGACGGAGTTTCGGAAGCAAGTGCCTTTTTTTCTAAAAACAAATCACATTCAATTTGGAAGACTACAGGAAATAGGACTGACAATGTATTTTTGATGCCAATATGTATTCCAGAGATTACTCAAATTAGATGCTATATGTTTTTCAGGGGAAAGAGGCAGTTTAAATGCATTTTGGCAACAGAGCCTAGTTAAATTATAAAAAATGAAATATTTTGTAGGCCATAGTTCCTGCTCCCAAAAAGTCCATGCTCTCTTGCAAGTGATTTCTGATAGGACAGGAGCTGCAAAAGGGGAAGTTGAGTTGAAATTTCACAAACCACCAAACAATGTATAAAAACTGTGTTAATGATCACTATAAGGACTAGGGGTGGGAGTTTCTTTGATTCTGACAGTAGTTTCTTTGTTTAAAAAGAAAATACGAATGTGCACAAAGGGACTTTTAGTTCGTGCTTTTTGGTCAAAAATAGCCAAACAGAGTCATTTGTTTTTGGAAAAGGAAATGAGGGAGGATGGGTTCTAAGGAAAGCTGGCATTTGATTAACAAGCAAAATGGCATCATTAACCACTTTAAAGAGGTTCAAAACATGCATGCACAAAATGAATTAGAATTATACCTGCCCCAATTTTGGGTTGATCATATAAGAACTATTCCTCTTAATAATAGTGAGGGCTACCTAAAAAGCATCTAATTCATTTACCTGTGACATTTCATGTTTTTAAAAAATCTACAGCCCTGCCTTCAGGACAGTATAATATCAGTCTGGAGTGGGCCTAACTATTATTGATACGTATGTTCTCTATCTTTAATAGGATTATTATATTATATATTATTATAAACGCCTATAAGCCCAATGAGGAGCAGCATCTGTCCTTGCTAGTATTGCCACTGCTGGGCAGTTGTATGAGGATAAATGAAACAGACCACCACAAAAAATCTTACTAATGAAAATGTTTCACACAGTTCCTCACCCTCCTGAAAGACAGAAAAGCCTGTTGAGACAAGCTTTATGTATGGTTAACATTCTACAGTGTTTTCTCCCACTGTGAAAGAAATATCATTTACCTAACTGACAGATACCAGTGACCTAAACAATTAACATAGATATTCATATGTAATGTTAATGCAACATTAGTGCAAACAGGACATATCTTAATTTTTTTTTTAATATGTTTTGTTTGTAAGAAAATAAACTATACAAACAATAACAACATATTTGGAATTAATAAAGATCAATATGTTGACCATCAATATAATGAATAATCAGAATCTGTGGAAAACACTTTTTCTGAAGGAAGCCACTCAAATCCAAACATTTCCTCCATGATATTAAGGCTAAGTGGATACAATATCCATTTTACTGCAGGAGGACAGTCAGTGCATAACAATGAGAGCTGCTAATGAAATCAACCATCAAGCTGAAATACATACATATTAAACTGGGGTCTCAATGTCATTTGCTTTTTGCATCGTTTTTAAATTTTACTCATTTTTCCCCAGGTTAATTCAATATTTTATTCTGAATTAGATTTGTTTACAGCCGAGAATAATGACTGCATATCACCATTTTATTCTGTGTGCCTGTGTTATCTGGGTAATGAGAAGAGCCATTACCAAATTAATACAATATATAGGTTTATTCGCCTAAACATTTTAACCTTAGCAAATTATCTACTTTGAGTCAAACAATGTTAATGAAAACCAATTGTAGCAATGCAATATATCTGTACTCCTAAAAAGTCTCTTCCATTAACAGTTTTTTTTTAAAGAACTGTTGGAAATCAGTCAAATCAATTACAATTACAGCCTAACAACATGAAATAAAGGGAGCTAAACAGCTGCCATGTATTGGTTTTGTATCCGTCAATCTTGCACTGATTTACTTTCTACTGTGCTTAAAACGGTAAAAAAAAACTACAATTTGCTTCCTCATTATGCACTAACAACAAACACCAACTTCATAATTACACATTCAATCTCTCTCTAACAAAAAGTCATTTGGGTCATTTTCTACTAGCTTAGTAAACAATGAAAGTGAGATAATTGATCATGTGCAAGGGGATCTCTTTGAGCGGCAGAAGGTCACCGCCCGCCAGACGAGCTGATAGGGAAAATGGCGTTGATGCTCCCAAGCTGCCATTTTTCTTCCCTGACAAAGACTCCATCTGCCACCAAGCCATTTGCAGCCTCCGAGTTAGAATATCAATGATTTCTAACCATTCTACAACTCGCCGTTCACCTTGGTGTCACCTCTAGACCCGTCTGAGCGCTGACACCACAGTTCCTCTCTGCTAAGGTCCTGTGGGCTGCCAACAAAACTCTCATCCAGCTAAGTGGCATTTGTGCTGCTCAAAAACAGTAAGCATTTTATTAGCATTGATAATATTTGAGCGTTTTGAGATCTATAATCAAGCAGTTACAAGGTTTCAGAATGTTTTGGTTTACTCTAAATAGAACATATCCTTGCTCTCATCAGAAGAGACTTTGGAAGCTTTTTTTCGAAGACAGGATATGCCGGATCTTTATAATTTTGTAAAGACTTAATGCCATCGGTTAAGAAGGAACAAGAGGCAGCTGGCCATGACCGCATGAGACAATTTAATTTTCCACACTGCCATCTGCACACCTCAGAGACTCTCTTACAGGCCGACAGTCTTCCAACAAGCTCCCCAGTAGACCCTGTCAGTGTTGTCCCAAAACTCAGTCCTGTCCGGCCCAGACCTCTCATCCCAGAAAAGAAACATACAGTAATTATCTCCACTTCATCGACAATAAACCAGCCTCTGTAACTGCAGCTGCCTGGAACGCAAACCACTTTTTCCAAGACTAACTTCCTCCCAGTTAAGTGGCATTGCATTCACTAAAAAATGACCCCACTACAGGTAACCTGCTGCGTGATGCTGCTAAATGTTGCACCATTGCTCTGGTCCCTCTGTGTCTGACTTGCCTGAATCAGCCATGACGTCATCATAGGCTGATAAGACAGGTGAACCATCAACCGTTTCAGTGATGTGCTGTCACATAAAAAATTCAGAATATGTTCTGAGAAACCCTAATGACTAGACAAGGCTAATACGAGACAATATCTCTCGATTACTTTTTCCAGAAGCAAAGATCTTTGCCATTAATTCATTCCATAGCAACCTTTAATTGCATTTTTTTTCCTTTGTGGCAGGAGAAGTTTCCTTTTCATGTTATATGCATTGCAGAATTTCAAGATCTCTGGTATATGTATGTTGTTGTATTAAACATGTAGGTGCAGAGCCAATAACAATGAGCCACCTCGATAAATTGAAGACTGGGCAACTGACCTCACAAGCCTTTCAATATATTTGCTGTAAAGATCATTAATCTCGTAATAAATCACATAATCCCTGATCTACCCAGTGTTTCTGGACCAAACAGGAGCACAGTATGCACATTGCTGCCATTTTTAGAAGTTAAATGTGCCTGTGTATTCATTAAACTTCTGAGAACAGTCAGAGTGAATGTAGCATCCATACATCCGACACATCTCACAGTTGCATCATTTACATGAGTCTTTGATTTGCCATTGACAGAGTTCTTTCATCACTTCACTTTGTATGTGTTTTAGTGCCCCTCTGGGCAGAAAGAAGAGAGGGCTCTATGTACTACATCATCAAATTACATAGCCACAGCAATCTGTTCGCTCTTCTGGCAAAGTCAGAAAATATAGCCTCATCTGTAAAGCTACACTATTAACTGAAGCACATCAATATTTTAAAAAGTGTGTGTGTGTGTGTGTGTGTGTGTGTGTGTGTGTGTGTGTGTGTGTGTGTGTGTGTGTGTGTGTGTGTGTGTGTGTGTGTGTGTGTGTGTGTGTGTCTCTCTCCCTTACACACATACAGAAGACACTAAAATATGATGCATATAAAACATACCAATCACCAGTCCATAAAGCTGCCCTCCCTCGCATTTAAGACTAGGACATTTTTCGAAAAAATAATGATGCCAGTATATAGAGCAATACTTTTGAAGTGATACCGAATATCTGAATATCAACACTGGAAGTGATTGATAATAATTCATACCAACTCAACCCAACATTCTGTAAAATACAAAAAATAACAGCTGAAATTGTAAAAATCATTAAAATCATTAAATTAACTGAATGATCTATTTAAAATGCAATCATATAAACAATAATATGTTTATTGGATAAGAATTTACCTAACATTTTAACAGTGTGAGGAACGTGTCCTGTTTCACTTTGCCTCCCTTAACAATTCCTCTGAAAATGAACACGTCTGCTTTGTCTGGAGCCAGACATGCCCTTTGTGTGCTTTGTATCTCCATTGTGTTGAAGTGGTATAGAAATGAATGGCAGCACTGCCTGGCTTTTACTAAAAAGCAGCTGCAGGCACATGATGTACAATGAAGTGCTGATTTAAATGATTTTAGCTTGATTAAAGTTGGTCTAGGTCTCTCTGCATACATGGTTTTGCCTCTTTTCTGTGGTTCAATTTAAAAACATTGCTTGGGAGCGTTGGACTATAGCTGACAGAAAGCACAGATCATTGTGTTTAGCAGAAATCAGGTAGGGACTAACTCTTGGAAATGTATCATTATTAACTCATTAATCCTTTTCTACATTACTCATTTTCATAAATTCTTATTTAATTTGTTTCCTTTTCACTCTAATGGACTCACTGGTCTCAGTTCAACAGAAGCAGTTTTGTCCAGTTTTGCCTGGGAAACCAAATTTAGACTACCTGTAAAAAATAAAAATAAAAAAAGTAAACTTTCATTGATCTTGATCAAACTATAAGAGCCAAAGCAGGTCTGATAATCCAGGAAGTGCAGTTTAAACAAAGCCATCAGAGATCGCTGCACAGATGCACAATGTAAACCAGCTTCAAAATATGAACAGTCACTCAACTTTTAAAGACCACTGCTCACTTAATTCTTAGAACCAGTAGACCTCCCTTGGAACATCCAACAAACCAGTCACACTGATCTGATCATGTTAAAGTAAACATATGTATCAGTAAGCATAGTTTGTTTTGTGTGAATGTGAATATGAATATATATATATATATATATATATATATATATATATATAACAGAGAAAGAATGATATGTTTTACCATTATTTAAACCATTGTTTATCATTCATTAATATCCGTTTAATGACTTATGATCATACAGGGACTGTGAAATGAATGTACAGAAACCATTGTGTCATCTTCTGCAAACCAAAAGCAATGGCTGGCTATAACTTGCCAACTTGGCAAACTGTTTCTGAAACCTAAGGTTGGGCTCTAAACTGAAGGTTACTCATAACTGCTATAATAAATCCTTTAGGGCTCCAACTACACACATATGAAAGGTAGAGTACTCAGGTTTAGAGATGATGGTATTCCTGTGGCGAGGCTCATTTTGCCATCGCCATTTCAGCTCAGCTTGACTGCAGCACTACAGATGACCTGTCTCTTTCCAGGGTCAGTCACATAAACAGTAGGAGGCCTTTCCTCTAGATCAGGAGGTGGCCGAGTACATGCCATAAATTTCATGGCACAACTACAGCATTCTTTGCTTCATCAAAGGCAAATGAGCAGTCACACTCACCTTTAGGATTTTACTTAATGTTGAAAGAGTTGAGAGGCACAAAAGGAGTCAGTAGCAAAGACATGCATAACGTTGGGGTCCACCCTAGGTAAATGTGAAACAGTAGCGCTGATTTCTCAACTGTATCTGATTAGCCAACAATTAAATTGCAAATACACTTCATTTCAGCTGTCAGCTTTTAAACTGTGTTGAATTAGTGTGTGCACCAAGTGCGATTGTCTTCATAAAGTCACTGCTTGGAAAACATTTTTTTTTTCGTGATAAACACAAAAAACGCACTTCCGAAACTGCAAATGAACTCTCATAATTTGGCAGCAAGTATTTGCAGGCAAAGAAAAAACGCATGTCACACTTTCCAATAGAGTAGAGCTCAGAATAAAAGGAAGTGAATTTGACAAAGCCACCAACTCTGTCTTGGGGCAATTTTTTTAATAGCAACCAGGAAACATCTGTATAGCCCAAATACAATTCTGAACAAAGCCAAAATATAGCTTCAACCCCACCAATTGTGACACATTAATTTATCTTAATACACCCCTTAGTCAAAAAAGTTTTATTTTCTCCCCCAAGAGATTTAAATATGTTCTGAAGCTTCAACACTTTAATTCTAAGAAAGACAGGAATTAATTAGATACACACAAAGTGAGAGCAAAGTGTAATGCAGCAAAAAACTCATTTCATAAAGGAGGACATTGTTAAATCTCAAACTAATTGGACAATTCTAATCCTATACCCAAATAATACTTTAAAATGGGGTGTTTTGCTTAGTCCTGCATTTCCATTCACAGGTTTTTCCCATTTAACAAAGCCAACTGTTTTTTCCTTTACAAAATCAAAAGAGGCACTTAAAAGAGCACAATGGCAGTGATGGACAATGTGTAGCTAATGTAACCAAACACTTACTTGTATGAGACTGTCCTCAGTTCTGTGACATCACTGCTCTGCACCTGAAACACGAGGCAACAGTCAGATTTATTGCTTGCTTTTATCGATTTTCTCATTCAGCATCGTTCCTATCTGAAGGCTCTGTGAAAATGAAATAAAAATGGTAATATGGACCCCAAAGGGAGATGAGTTATCCATTCTTAACATCAGCAGAAAATCAGACTCCTGCTCCAAGAGACAACCACAGGGCAATGGGACAAAACACTTGGCAGAAATTGGATTATGGTCAAGTGAGTACAACAAGAGCAGCTACATTTTGAATTTACTGAAATCCAATAACCGTAGGAAAGTGTATTGAATAAATGTCTTTAATTTGATTATAAACTGAAACATTTTTATAAACACTCAAATACAAAGCTTTAAAGTCTTCCTCTTCTAATGAAAATGATTTTAAATGTTTGCAGATGAAGCAATGTTTATCATTAATCCTCTCATGGTGAAAATATTTCATAACAAGATAGACATGTTAGGCCCTGCAAACATTTCTGACCTGCCACCACATGTATACTAAGCATTACCATACGTGTTAATTTAGTTTGGAACGTAAAGGAAATGGAGCCTAAACCAGCGTCAATCTTTGAATCAATGACATCCTTTCAAGTCTTACATTACTCAAAATTACTGAAATTCTAAGGTGTCTTTACAACAATAGGAATATTGAATTTATGGTCATGTATAGTAATTCCGGACTATAACAAAGAAAATTACAAAAAGGCCCAACTATTTTGAGGTCTATCAATAACAACAACAACTCTGGGTTCTTAACATCTATATCATCACAGGGTTGCAACATTCCTGGAATATTCAAGGTGGAAACTTTCCAAAGGAATTAACGGGGAATATTGTGAACAAATTTTTGCTCTGGCTGTATGACCATGCCAAGCAGATATAATCAAACCTTTTACCATATCACAAACAGACATAATTGTAAAAAAAACTGATTTTAATTGAATGAGTTGACTAATTTGACATTATTTTGAACTTTCACTTCACAACAACAACATTCCCTATGACGCCCCTGCAAAAATCTCAGACCTCCATATCCTCTCCACGGACTTCAAACATGATTCTATGTTAGTTCCCCCTAATACGTTCACTATTAAAAAGGTAAGATTTGTATATTAAAAAATGTATTGAATTTTTCCAAAACCTCCCTGGAAAAATGTCCAGACCCTTTGCAACTCTATACTTTTCACTCTCATGCACCATAAGAATGCTTTTTTCTGATCTAGTGCGTACTTACATTTGAGTACTTTTCGATAAAAAGCACCAACATGAGGACCTAATAAAACCATTACAATTCAAACAACTACTTTGAAATCATGTTTTATTTTCATCAGATGTTTCACAATTTCTGACTGTAACAGATTAAATACACAACTTCATGCTGTTTGTGACATTTTGAATTGATTCAACTTTGTGTTTTCCAGATACAAACAGCATATTTTGCAAAGGGATTATAATTAATGAACAGAAACTCAGAAAAAAACCCGAAAATCACTCCCCTTCATATATATTAAAAAAAAAAAAGTTATAGTAGTTATTGTCAGGCCAACTTTTAGGCTTTACGAAGCTCTACTTTGAAAGGTTCATGTTTAAGGAATTAAAATCCAACAAAGTCGCATAGTAATGACTAAGAAACAATATTTGACAACACGATTACCTACTACTGTTGAGAAAACCAACTGGTTCAGGTCTTAAAATAAGATTATCCTTTACGAGTCCCACACATGGGGAATTCGGTGTAATGTCTGTTGGTTATGTATTGTTTTAAGCGTATTGCAGCTGTGTGCAGATCTATTGCCAAGCACAATTGTCCCCTTGGGAAATATATATAAAGTATATCTTATCTTGCTTATTTTATTACCAGGCGTGACAGCAAGTGAGTGTTTATATGTCGGCCTGTGGACTGATTTTGTAACCTTGTAAGATGCATTCACAAAACTTGACAGATAATTACTTGATATCAAAATGAAGGCTAAGTTCAAAGATAAAATGTGGCCTTCCAACTTGACACCCCTGGTCCAAATTGACATTGCAGCTGGCTTGATTCCATTACAAAATGGTTAAAGGTGCAATATACTTGATTGGGAGCACTTCTATTGCCTCTCAACGGCTCTCAACATGGCAACGACTTGGGCGGCAACTTGCAGCTTACGGTGCCAACAGCGCAAACTATGGCAAAAGTGCTGACAGAAGTAACGGTGTTTACCTGAGAGGGAACCGGAGGGCCGTTGCTAAGATTTTGCAACGACGCTGTCGGTCCGGCATTATCAGATGAAACCGCCGTATGAGAGCAGTGAAGCTCACGTGCACGCACAAACATGCACTAAAAGCAAATGCAGCCCGCCGAGCTAGGCCAACAAAGCAAGGAGAAGCTTGGATTTCAACACACTAGGGTGTAACGGAGCGTTGTTAATGCGTGATCCTTACCGATCCCCCTAGGCATGTGAACTGCAGATTTATTACACAGTTTAACATTAACTATCACAGTGTGAAAATAAAATTTGAAACGTTAGCAGCACCACTAACGGCTAATGAACCAAGGTTCTGTTCAGTTACATTATGATGCGTTCAGGCTCTCTTCAGTGAAAATGAGTATTGGGGCAAGGGTATTTTTGTTTATTTTACAGTAACTAAAGCTATCCCTAAGCAAAATCTATGCATAATAGTGAATCATCATTTCCCACTATTAAAAAGTAAGACATTTATTCAATTCAACTCCAATGAACTAACCAGTGCTTGCTTCAGCTCATCAATCCATTTCTATTTAATTAAATAATTATAAATATTTGAGCACTGGACTGTTGCTTTTGAAGGGTCTCTGAGGACTATTTGAGCCCTCCACAGTACATAAAATACAAAACACTGTTAAGAAAGCATAACAAGCACATTTCTTTGGTTGGGATTTTGGGTTAACACATCACTGCCCAGCCATACATCTTCAAAACCGAATAGGCTTATGGTAAAAACAATGACAGACTGGTGCAATGGCTTTCACCAGAACAAAACTGATTATTTTCAAATGTCTAGAAACAACGGGGAAAAAAGCTCAAACATTAAAAAAGGATTAGAATCCAAATATCAGATTGGACACTTTCATCTTTCACATTTATTTCTGATATAGAAACTACGTTAGCCTTCGTCTTTATGCTTTCTAAATCAGCTCTTGATATCGTCGGTAAACACTGGGTCTCTCATTACGACCTCCATGCTCTCACATGAGTAGCAGAAACACTTCATCAACACGCGGGTCACCTTACAGTTCCATCTGAGTCATTTTGTAGTGTGAACACCAGTGTAAAAGAGATTACTGTCTTCCACACTAACATGTTTCATTCAATGTCAAGAGGGAAAAGGTCACTCTGTAGTTACAAATAATTGATGCTGTAACCGGTCTTTGAACTACTACAAGGCTGAGCCTTCTCAGGTTACTCAGCTGTCCATCTCTCTGACAGATAATGGCACTGGCCTCTCAAAAACAGAAGCCGCTTACTAAGTAACGAGTCATAACCAACAAGAAACTTGGGTATCAAAAGCAGGTTCCTTCTTCGTCTGATTGAAAGGGAATGTATAATATTACTTGAGGGTTTCTGCTTGCAAGTGAGGTCAGGGTGAACATTGTGTTTGTTATGACTGTAGCGTATTAATATCTGTTCTTCATTTGTAAATCTCCCCCTCTCAGCTCTGACAAAGCAATCCATCTCCTCCAATTATGTCAATGTGAGGCTTTTTACATGTGTAACTATACGTTCAATGGCAACATTCAACGCAAACACAGAAAGTGACATTCATCCAGTGCAGCAAAAATAAAAGACGTGTTGGTTTACCTATCTGAAGAGATGCATAAGCATTAGCCTTCAAGAGTAGTTTCCTTCTAGAGATAATTTTTTATATTTACTTTTCAAAAATGTACTTAACCTGAACTGTGGATCATTTTTGAACCACTTAGCTAAAACATTTAAGAGCATTTCAAAAAAGAAGTTTGTTTAAAAGTTGTATGGAAAGGTCTTTGCTTTTATGGTGTTTCTTCAAAATAAGAATGTGCAAATCTTTGCAGTACGGGACAGAAAGGAAATCCTCTCATGGCATGCAAAGACGCATGCCCACTGCCCGCGCAGTGTCTCATCAGGGTGCGGAAAGAATTTTGTCAATGCGATTCACTAAGCCTTAGAGTTTGGCCTTTGCTGATCCAAACATTTTTAGGGGAAAAGTGTATTTTCTCCCGTCTCTTATCAGGCCAGTATATTTAAAAATGTGGCTCCAGCAGTATGCCCATTGCAGCTCAAGTAGGAAGTGTTTGTGGCAGCAGTGACCAGATTGTAAATGCTTGAGGATCAATAAACAGCAGGCTGCTGAGGCACAGCCTTTGTGTGAGAGTGGAATGGTTTACAACAAAAACTGGACTAAAGGTTTGTATTGGATCTGTACCTATCTCACTGAGAATTATGTATATGGTGCCACTTCATTCATTCTCAGCTGGCCTGCAGTTCATGCAGCAAAAGGGGGTAAATAAATACTAAACAGTCAAACAAATACAGCAGACCACTAGCGTTTTAAACATCAGCCCCATTTACACAGCAGGGAGACTTCAATCTCAGAGGCGGCATTGGCTCAAATAAAGCACTGCGAAAAGCATCTCCAGGCGGAGAGAAAATAGATCAGGAAGATGAGTGAAAAAGAGTAATCTCCCTGACATATTCCTAATAATCCACCTCCCTTGTGCCGCTCCCCCCGAGCTCACCCAATCATAAAGTGTCAACACTGACCTACAAAAAGGGACTCCCGTCAAGCCCTACATGTTTAAAAACATCAATCACAGCAGACAAAGAGGGTACATTGAATTATACAGTATTAACCTTCAGGGCTTGCATATAAAGACCATAGATTTATTTATGCTTGTGTGTTAAGAGCCTCTGCATTGTTCCTTACAGCAAGCTGGCTGCCAAATTGATGAACCTGCTCAGCCCTCTGCAGGAGGCCAGCATCTTTGATTAATGAGTGCAAACTTGTGGAAAGGGTAAGAATAGGAGAGACAGGGCGAAAATGGGAGAAAAACAATTATTAGCAGAGCAGTCCAGCTTTTTTATGTGTTGGCTAAAAGGCCAAAAGAAAAAAAGGGTCACTTTTAAAAAAGAGCCAAAGGAACTTAAAAAAGGGGACCAGCACATATTCTGTATAACAAGAGGGACTACAGAAATTGTAATATGATTTCCACAGCACGGTGACTAATTCAGGAAAACACAACATATCTGGTTACACCTAACACGGTTTAGTAATCCAGGAAAAAAATAGATATTAGACATATTAAACCATGCTTATGTAGGTATACATCAAGCAGAAAAATCAAAAAAAAAAAGCTGATGTACAATGTGGTGTATTGCTGACGGAATTTAAGGTTTATGTTCACATAGTTGTTATTTTAAGTAATACAATAAATACTCTGCAATCAATTGAAAGCATTTGTAATTAATAATTGAGTGACTATGAGCCTTTGGAGCATGAAAGAGCAAAACCCTACACTATATTTTAAGATTGTTAAATGTTAAAGGCTCATATTAGAAGCATCTCAACATTGTTCTCTCTGCAGAGGTTTTCAAGGACATGTGCTCTGAATAAATATGAGGCAAATTTAGTGACCTTCTACCTGTGTTTTGATTCATTGGCAGTTACTGGATGCATGCATAACACATCAAGGCTATGATCTGATTTATCTCGCTGCCTTGGCTACTGGAGCCATTTAAATGATGGATTTTTACCAGGAATAATGTTTACTGCCATTTCAGTTAGGACTGTGTGTGCAAAGGGCACACGCAAGTTCATTACTATCAATTAGATCTGTAAACGGAAAATCAGCTCCACTGTGCAGCAAACAAAAGATGCCTACTCAAAACAAACTAAATGACGCAAGTTCAATTTACACCATCAGAATAAGCTCTTTACGCTGTATGAGACCAATTGCTCACAAATCATCAAGCTCCACACACTGCTGTTTAAAAAGTGTGGTTGATGCTGTCATGAAAAAGTTCGAAAGGGAACACTACAAGTTCATTTACAGGTTTTAACAATCCACAGGCTTTTTTCTACATAAATGTTGACATGTCACAGTAGGAAATAAAAAAAATAAAAAAGCGTCTGTTTAAGGCTCCTGGTATTGTCCATGCAGGCTCACTGTCACACCATCAGTGCCTACTTGCTCACTTTAATACAACAAAGTCATTGTTAATGTTTTAAACACCTGTGCTTCTCCAACTAAGATGAAGTCAAGATATCTGCTGTGAAAATGGCCTATTAATATTAACTCATCTCAAGCATGGGCTTAATTCATTTCAGGGGCTATAGGTTGCAACCTCCTGTAGAATTACCCTTAAAGTTGCACTTAAAATGAAGTTAAAAACGTTTGTGCATCTGTGGCCTGTGTGTGTGTGTGTGTGTGTGTGTGTGTGTGTGTGTGTGTGTGTGTGTGTGTGTGTGTGTGTGTGTGTGTTCAGAAGTGACAGAAAGAGGAACAGTTTGTTATTCAAATATTTGTAAAAGTTTCCTAAAAGGTTTAAAAGATGTAGAGTAAGCCAAGAATGTCTATCATGAATAAAACGCAGTACGTAAGAAATCAGGGCACTGTAACAAAAAAAATATATATATATATATAAAATCTAAATGGGAAGTTAGGCCTAGTTAGTGTTTGTGGTTGATTATTATTACAGACACTAACGTTACAAGGTTTCAAAACTGAATCACTAGGGCTTAGCCAATTTGTGTGACATGTCATCACAGCACCAGGAAAGTGGTTGGTTTGCAGTTTCATAACCTACTCAAGACAGTTTGGAAATCTCACAAGCCAGAATCAAACTCCACAAAACTCTGAAACCTATCACACAATTGTGTGATTCAAAATGATTTCTTTCACTTTCAACTCCACAGAAACCCAGGCAGGCTGTATCATTCAGATCTTTTCCCCTTCAAAGTTTGCTAACTTTGTTGCAGAAAGACATTCGCTTAAATAAGACAGCACTAATCTAAATCTAGATAACCCCCAAGATGGCGAATGCCTTGTTGTTAATATGAAAGCAGAAGAAAAAAAAATGGAGGGGTATTGTCATAATCTCAAAGGGCAAATTTCAGGCCAGACCGCAGCTGCACTCTCCTTTTAATAATAGGAAGCAACAAAAAGAGAAGAAGACAGACAGACGTGGGTGGGGGGGGGGCTTCAACACTCATAACAATAAAAGTATGTAAGTGTTCAAATAAAACCTGCGTTATATCCCATATCATGTTGTCTCACGATTACACAGGTCACACAGGCCAACATACACTACTTTTTTTTTTTTTTTTTTTAAAAGAAGATGCACACTGTAACCAACTTATGTTCCTATTTGCATCTTCCTGTCCGTTTCCGGAACGAGCCGTGGATCCGCAGAGAGGACGAGTCTGCAACAAAGACGCGACCCACGCTGCAAGGTAACATGACAAGAGCCGCGGTGCCTTCACGGTCCGTGCCGAGCGTCGTTACCGGCGGACGCGTCAACGTTGGGTTCTGGTCCGAACATTGGAACCAGAGTGACCCAAGTTTGCAAGATCAGCATGACAACAGTGACCTTTTGAATAAAGTTGGAATGAGAAACATCCGTGCACGCTGCGTCTACTTTGACGTGAACTTTTTTTTTCAATTATTATTATTATTATTATTATTATTATTATTATTATTATTATTATTATTATTATTATTATCTCCGGAGCGGATTAACGCTTTTCGGTGAGGCAAGTGTAGAGAGGGATGCACAAAAAATTTAAAAATTAAATAAAAATAAAAAAAAACACACGGTAGCTTAGCTATTAGCCCAGGCGACAGAAATCTGAGAGATAACATATTCCTGCACGTACGTTAGTGACAAACACCTAGACACAAACTCACCTTATCGTCGAAAAAAACGGTGTACTCTAAAAAAAAAAAAAAAAAAAAAAAAAAAAAAAAAAAAAAAAAAAAGACCAGATGCAATAACACTGTGCTGATATACTTCCCAGTTTTGCGCAGTTTGAGGGATGTTGGAAGAGATGAATGGAGAAATGTGGTCAGTGTGATTGAGTCCCGGGTTGAGAGTGTGCCTGCCTGCTGCCACTGAGTGTGTTGGTCTCTAACGTTGGTCGCGGATTGAAGAGACTCCTCCGCTTCACTCGGAGCAACTCAAGAGAAGTGACGTCAGCTCCAGGCTTCTACAATGCAAACTTTTGCAGCCCGACAAACATGCAGCCAGCAAGTGCACATGCTGTCAACATATGTGGATGCACTCCTCCTATCTGTGTGATATGCCCTCTAAAATGTGGAGCCAACAATGTAAAGAATTAAAAAAAATAAAATAATGATAGGCTACTTTAAATTAAATGATGATGCATGCATTTGTCAAAACGGTATTGATCAATGGTATATTATTACACTGCTCATCAATCTAGACTGCTTAAATGTAGCCCATAGATGTAAATATCCCAACTCCCCCACAAACAGGTGTATAGGTGTTTTCATTTTCCAGCATGACAGTGAAATCCATTTTTTCTTCTCAGATGCTACACATTGCCTGGCTTTCAGGCTTTAAACTGTTCTTAGATATAGTCTGGTGTAATAATAATTTGTTTAATTCCAATAAATGGCAAAAAGACAGACTACTTTGGTGGTAGATTATACTGCACACATTCACATTGTTTTGTAATTAATACCTGAAGGAGGCTGGCACTAAAGGTCTTGCTGACAAAGACATTGCACATAAAGTGTTTAGTGTTGTATCTGAAAGTACATTGTTTTTTTTAAAGATTTGATAGTGCTTAAGTTGGGATAACTGCCAAGGTTGGTTTTGTTGTTCCACAAGCAAAATTTAGATTGGTGCATGGTAGAAACAGACACATCCAAGCAAACTCATTCAACAACAAACACGCAAAACAAAAATAGAAAAGGTAACATCCAATAGCGTTAAGAAAAACAAGATAATTGCAGTACGTCAATACAAAATTAAATTGTAAAAAATGTATAAGAACAAGTTATAAATTAAGACAGGGGCTCTATTACAGTGCAAATAACTGTATTCTTCCACATACTTAAACATTGATGTGTGGATCTGTGGAGCAGTTCAACCTCTTTATTTAAGGGACACTAGGTATTAATGTCAATCATTTAGCATTTTTGTTAACATTGTCTGAAAGTATGGACTGCTCAGATCAGACCAGAATCAAATGAAGGTCAAAATGCGATAGAGAAACTATTAACAAGGTATTACAAGACATTCAATGAAGGACTACCATCTGTCTTTTTTTTCTCACCATTAAGCAAGCGTACAATCTGCAACAGGAAATGGGGTGCATTTTATCATTAGACTCAAGAGCATAAATTTACAACACACAGTGTAATCGAAACATTGTAACAGAAACTGTATCGCTTGTGTGGACGGATGTATGCTATAGGTCAGTGTTTAAATAACACAAATTATATATAGCTTTTGTAATTAATTGTTATAGAATAACATCAATATATGCCTGTTCTTGGAGATTAGAATAAAAGTAATACGATTCAAGTGTTTCATTTCTAGATGCATAAAGCAAAGAGACACTTGTCATTACAGAACGTTGCAACAGGCTGTGTTTTGTGAAAGATGTGTTCAGTGGTTGCAGTGGATTTAAATTCATGGCAGTGCACCTTTCGCCTGAGTATCCTGTACATAAAGCTGAGCTATAATGATACAGCAATTAAAAGGCATGTTTTAATTAAATATCTTGAGAAAAAAATCATTTTATAGAGAAATTTGTCATTTCTAATTCTGTGTTATTTCTGTAGATTTGTTAATGCTGCAGTCACAGGAGCTACTGACTGTACTGAGTGAAATACACTCCTGGCTGGATTAACACACATGGTGAAAGAAGGAAAACATGGTTTCATAAATTTGTCACCCGAGCCACAGGATACCTGGGTTTTTAATTGTATTGGACAATCTTCATTAGAATAAGCGATGGGAGAGATCAGGGCGGCATCACTTTCAAAAGCCTTTTTCCGGCCACGTTTTTTTTACATTGCACAATCAAAATGTCAGCCTACCTTGGTCATTTGTAACATACTAGTCGCAGCCGATGGCTGCAATGCAGCAGCATGCTGGGGGAAGGGCAAACAGTCTGCCTCCTTTTAAAGGGATTTTTAAAGAGTCTTGATTAGAAAGTATAATGAGATACCAAAGACACAGCAAAGATGATCTCTCGAGAGACTGATGGAAAACAAATTAAGATGGTGCTTTTGTTTTTAATTATTATTTTTCCATCAGCCCACAGAAAGCTCAGTATACCCGTAAGGCACAGGAGTTGGACTCTGTCACAGATTTTTTTTTTTTTCCTGACATATTAGAATAATAGAGATTTTAATCATGTCAGCACACGATGCTCTGATCCCTTCAACACCAAAGCCTTCCAGCACTTCACATGCATTTGATTTAGAAAATAGCACAGTGTCTGAGCTAAAAACTGGGTACATTCATCGCTTAAGTTTGCATTTTTGTGCGTGTGTGATTGCTTGTGTGTGAAACATGCAGATTCAAATCTAATACAGTGTTTTTAACAGTACTGAGCTAACCAATCCCAAATATCTGCCACACCATTTGAGTTGTCGGATAAAAATGTTTGCTTGCACTATGAGCTTGAATCACACTGTATCTTCTTATGATACACTTACAGTAGCTCGAGCGATGCATTAATAGGAAATGCTAAATCAATCATTTAATACAATGGTAGCCCTGTAGGTGGTAAAGTAGTGTGTCTTGACATAATAAAATAGAGTACAGTAGTGTTTCTCTTAAACGTCCGGGCAGTGAGCAGTCATCTTAATATGTCCATTGTTTCTTGTTAATTGGAGCATGTTCCAGGATAGTGAATGGGAGGGAAACATGAGGCTTCCTGGACATGAGAATCAGATGTCCTACACTACTGTGCAGTGACACCTTGACCAGGAAAGACATGAACAGAGGATGAGCTGGAAAGAATAACTGAAATGTAGAAGAGTCCTGAGAAAAAGATACGTGGGATTGTGAAGAAACCAGAAGGACAGGAAAGAGTTCTTACTGATATTACCCTTGTGTATTTACACAAAAGCCAGAGTTAATACTGTTTATTTTGTATTTAAAAGTTTATTGAAACACAACTTGAAAATTCACAGGCTTGATGAACGTGTGTCTTGTGATCCAGTGTATCTCTCATTTTCATTCCATCTGTATGTCATGTCTTATTCATGAATACCAATGTCCATTTTAATTAGTCATTGTGGGTCAACGTTGACCTCTTCCTGCTTTAAGCAGCAACCTGGCAGATGTGAAAAAAACCATTTGTGCTATTATTTGAGTGAAAATAGGCCATTAGTGCTATTGTAATGAGAAAACAGCCCCTCGATGGTAATAAAATACAAAAATACACACCCAGTGAAACAAAAAAGACCATGTTAGGGATGTTACAGCATAAATCATTTCAGTTACATTTTTACTAAAAAAAGAAATGATTAGGCCTCAAACGGTTAATCATAAATTAAATTCAACCCCATTATTAAAAAAAATATATAATGAGGCTTTTCAGTACATTAGTCTTACAATTAATTATCATCATTAAAATTATGATTATTCTGCCAGAGCAGGAAAACACATTTAAGAAAACCATCCTTTTGCATGCCAATGCATGTTTTTTTCTCTGTTGGAACTGTTGACAAACAAGAGCATTAGCATTACAACAAATTACAAATCTGTGTAGTTCAGCAGGTCTTATACAGTCTGATAATCATCGTTATTCATTCTTAACTAATTCTATTTGAATTGCTGAAACATCCGAGATGAGAGCAGCAATTCAGAGATCTAGAACCAGAATATACAATGTATTTAAGGTTTACAATCACACTCCATGCTTTCTAAATGTGCCGTTAAGAGTTCCATTAAAATTTCTGAAAACTAGTAAATAAACGCTGAAAAAAATATCTGCTTAAATCTTACCAATTAAGGCACTTTAACGAGCCCAGTCTGTACATCTCAGCTGCTATACAATTCAAGTATAATGCATGTTAGAGTAATGAAGTTTAGTTCAATGCATTTCTCAGCCAACGTTTTTGACTCAACGCCTTTTTAACTTTGACAAGTGTTCAGTTTATAGAGTCATATTGTTGTACAGATAGATATTGTGCTGTCTCGTCATTATTATATCAAGACATGTCAATCACTTCCAGACTGATAGCCGGTTGTGTTTTGTTCAAATTTGAATCAGGAAATGAGCCTTCAAAGTCTGTTTACTCAAGACTTTTTTCAAACCTCAACATTTTCTTTGTTTGGGGATTAGAACCACAATTCTTTAACCATACCTCGAGAGAAGCAACAGTTTATAACATATAACATATAACTGCAGCCTCCAGCTCAGTCCCATTCTGTTGTTTGGACCTTCCATAACATGTTAATTATTGGCCACCACAGCGAGACACATTACTTTTTTAATCATCAAGGACTTTCACCTCAGCTTGAAGACAAGATAAGCTCTCTATAACTTTACATCAAATCTTCAGTACCTCATCTACTATAACATGGTATTTGTTTCCTCTAGAGACAGGTATGTCATTTTTAGAAATGAATGTTCCTATAGATTATTGTTCAACAACAAATACTCACACAGCCATCAAACTGATTATCGTCCATGTTTCCGGACTTCATTAACTAGTAGAAGAAAATCCCTCCCAGCAATGTCAGAGAAGGGACTTGACAGAAATGTGAGTCACTGTCCCACCTTGTGGCCAAATCTAGAAATTACCTGCTTGGAGGAAAAGGTTATTGTTATGGTTCTCTATAAGTGTGCTCCATCAATAAATGTTGATCCACAAATGCCTTTGATCATTTATAACTAGATGTTAAAATCATTAATAGAAAGCATTTTAAAAAAAAAAGAGACATACACAGCAGAGATTTAAAGAGAATTTGTTAGACAGACTTCTTGGAAGTCTATAATTAGATGTGCATAACTAGGAAAAAAAAAATCCCTCTCTGTTTCATCTCGGCCCACGCTGAGATGTCAACAGAGCCACTGGACATTAGGAAGAAGTGGCAATTTTTAGATGACAGTGATTAAGATATCCTTTCAGAACCAATTAGACTCTATCCACAATTTCTATGTCCCGGTTCATCCTTTGTCTCCTCAATTATGCACATCATATATATTTAGCAGAAATGTTCTATATAGGCTGCACAAAATGTAAAGTTTTTTTTTTTTTTAATCTTAACCTGCATATTTTATGACACTGCTGGACAACCCAAAGCTGGAAGGCGACATATTACTGATAACATATACAGTGGGTACGGAAAGTATTCAGACCCCTTTAAATTTTTCACTCTTTGTTTCATTGCAGCCATTTGCTAAAATCGAAAAAGTTCATTTTTTTTTTGCATTAATGTACACTCAGCAACCCATCTTGACAGAAAAAAACAGAAATGTAGAAATTTTTGCAAATTTATTAAAAAAGAAAAACTGAAATATCACATGGTCATAAGTATTCAGACCCTTTGCTGTGACACTCATATTTAACTCACATGCTGTCCATTTCTTCTGATCCTCCTTGAGATGGTTCTACTCCTTCATTGGAGTCCAGCTGTGTTTAATTAAACTGATTGGACTTGATTAGGAAAGGCACACACCTGTCTATATAAGACCTTACAGCTCACAGTGCATGTCAGAACAAATGAGAATCATGAGGTCGAAGGAACTGCCCAAGGAGCTCAGAGACAGAATTGTGGCAAGGCACAGATCTGGCCAAGGTTACAAAATAATTTCTGCAGCACTCAAGGTTCCTAAGAGCACAGTGGCCTCCATAATCCTTAAATGGAAGAAGTATGGGATGACCAGAACTCTTCCTAGACCTGGCCGTCCAGCCAAACTGAGCAATCGTGGGAGAAGAGCCTTGGTGAGAGAGGTAAAGAAGAACCCAAAGATCACTGTGGCTGAGCTCCAGAGATGCAGTAGGGAGATGGGAGAAAGTTCCACAAAGTCAACTATCACTGCAGCCCTCCACCAGTCGGGGCTTTATGGCAGAGTGGCCCGACGGAAGCCTCTCCTCAGTGCAAGACATATGAAAGCCCGCATAGAGTTTGCCAAAAAACACATGGAGGACTCCCAAACTATGAGAAATAAGATTCTCTGGTCTGATGAGACCAAGATTGAACTTTTGGCGTTAATTCTAAGCGGTATGTGTGGAGAAAACCAGGCACTGCTCATCACCTGCCCAATACAATCCCAACAGTGAAACATGGTGGTGGCAGCATCATGCTATGGGGGTGTTTTTCAGCTGCAGGGACAGGACGACTGGTTGCAATTGAAGGAAAGATGAATGCGGCCAAGTACAGAGATATCCTGGAAGAAAACCTCCTCCAGAGTGCTCAGGACCTCAGACAGGGCCGAAGGTTCACCTTCCAACAAGACAATGACCCGAAGCACACAGCTAAAATAACAAAGGAGTGGCTTCGGAACAAGTCTGTGACCATTCTTGACTGGCCCAGCCAGAGCCCTGACCTAAACCCAATTGAGCATCTCTGGAGAGACCTGAAAATGGCTGTCCACCAACGTTCACCATCCAACCTGACAGAACTGGAGAGGATCTGCAAGGAAGAATGGCAGAGGATCCCCAAATCCAGGTGTGAGAAACTTGTTGCATCATTCCCAAGAAGACTCATGGCTGTACTAGCTCAAAAGGGTGCTTCTACTCAATACTGAGCAAAGGATCTGAATACTTATGACCATGTGATATTTCAGTTTTTCTTTTTTAATAAATTTGCAAAAAATTCTACATTTCTGTTTTTTTCTGTCAAGATGGGTTGCTGAGTGTACATTAATGCGAAAAAAAATGAACTTTTTCGATTTTAGCAAATGGCTGCAATGAAACAAAGGGTGAAAAATTTAAAGGGGTCTGAATACTTTCCGTACCCACTGTAACTACAAATGCTTCCTGTTACAATAGAACTTTCTGACTCAGATCAAGAAAAAGCAAAAACAAGCCCTTCTTATGATCAAACTTTATTATATTATTAAAAACACACAGGGGCTCGGATCCTGCACAGTTAATCTCAAATATTGCACAAAAGCATTCATGCTATTAAAAGTGTCCAACAGTATAAAGAGGGGTATTTTACACAAGAAAGTATCTTGACTTCATTGTAGTATACCCATCACATAGCCAAATATTGATTGTCTTTAATGTCACAGAAGGATTTATTATTTCTAACACCGCTAAAGAAAGCAATCAAGATTGGATTTAATGGGGCAGCAAGGGAACACAGAAAATGCTTATCTTTTCATTAAGTAAAGTGTAAATAGAGGACAGAAGAACTGTGAACGTAGATTATTTTCATGAAAAGTCTAAAGAATTTTTACAAAACTTGGCTTTACTGGATATATTGTGGTTAGGCACAATATAGGAACAGAAGCCCAGGACAGAGTGCAAGGAAATAAGCAAAATTATATTTTACCTGGAAAATAATCTGCTTTACGCATTGTGCAAATCTATATCACTGGCAGCATTCACATTCATGGATAACAAGGCAACTGCTCAAACTATAGCTGGGTTTATGTTGAGATCAAGCTATTTACATGGATGTGCCCTTAATAGCCTGTCATTTGGCATTCCCGTTTCTCTGAATACTGCTTAAAAAGGAGACACTACGCTGGTTTGAAAGACATGAACATTACCAGGCAGTCAGGGTCTAACGGAAACATGTGATTGGTTGCATTATGTGAAATGTAGAACAAAGGATTCTTGGAGCTTGATACATACTAGGGACTAAACATCAGGGTGTCTTAGTCTTTGCTGCATCAATTGAACATGTTTATTTCAATGTCCCTCTTGTTAGTCCCCAGGTTTGTGGCAATGCAACACTAAATCATTAAACATTTATAAAAGCTATGCTCTTGATTTAATCCCTTCATCTTTCAATGAGAGACAGCAAGTTATTTTCAATATGCAAGAGAGAAATAATTATCCCAAAAGTAATTGTAGAAATGTGTAGTGCCTGATAATAATGATGTTGCACATGACATGGAGACCAGGCTGCGACAGTCGCTGTTGCACAAATCTGAAAAATGTACAGATGATTCTTTGTTAGTGCAGATGACAAAAAAGCAGTGAGATGTTTAAGTGCCACGGTGACATGTTAATTTTTAAGCGTGGCGTCAGCTTTCTTACAATCACACTACATCGTTAGTGGCATTGACATGTGTGAACCCCAAACTACTTCAGTAACTGTCTTCTAGAGTGGACTTGGACTATTCATGAACACCCACCAAGTGAGGAGGGCCTGGTGCTTCCTGGAAGAGAGACGGAATTCTCCTATGGCACACTGTCAGTCTCCTCAGCCTCCACCAGGCAGGACCGGTCTGTGTCCAGAACTCGGAACGGAGGGTGGTACTCAAATGCTGTGAGGATGGTGGAGCCAGGATTGTTCTTCTGATGCAGGAACCAAATAACTACTGAGACTCCCATGATAGCCACCACGCTGAAAATGACCAGGCCGGACATCAGCGCGCTCGATTCTGGAGAAGAACAAGTAACAATGCAAGGAAGGTCACTACAACAAAACACAAAATCACTGAGGAATAAGGAAAGGAACAGCAAAAACAGCTCAAAGGTCGACTTACTCGGCTTGACTTCCTCTGCCTCTGAAGAGAAAAAAGAACAAAACATTGTCAAAGCAAGTGGAACACAATCCCACACTAGCTAAAATCCTGGTTACATACGTATGGACTCGCTTTAAAGATTAAACAGCTATTCAACAAGTCTACAGACATTTTGGCTTGAATGTTGGGTCTTACTCTGATCTGTCTCACAGACCACTCCATTCTCAGTCTGATCCAGGCAGCTGACATTTTCCCACTTTCCTGTGTTAGTGTGCAGAGCCACACATGTATCCAAGGGCACGAGGTCCGACTGAGAAGAGCTGTTCTCCCAGTTACTGAATCCTACTGGTTTCTCACCGAACCACTTCATGTTGTCACCTGAAAACATACACTGAACATACAGTACTCCGACATAACGGGCAGCGAGGGATACAGCCACTATCACAGGTAATGTCAACCTTGTTAGAGTGTCCCTTTTGATTTGCCTCAGGTCTAACTCCGGCATTCACACAAACTACACTGAACTGTGCTAATAAGTTTAAAAATAATGTTAAAAGTAAACGTGTTTCCCTTCTCAGGATTTACAGGAATTGAAATGTGATTTAGGGTTTCTGGTAGCTTAGCATCCCCTACACGGTGCATTCAATTTCCTGAAGTTGTGTTGTCAGACAACATTTCAAAAGTGCTGGCACAAAATAGCAGTCACGCTTACAGACTGTGCTCCATATTCTCTAAATCAAGAAAAATTAAGAATAGATAAAACACAGCAGACAAAAAAACCCTGTAAATATCTGTGATAGTCTTTAGTCTTGAGTTAAGATTTTTTTTTTGTAAATCTTCTGTCTCCATGGTCAGGACTAAGCTTTTGCACTTAACTGAAGCTGATATGGACAGGAAGTTCGAAAAGTACTCAGAAATATATAGATAAGTTGACGTTGAGTTAAACATTTTTCTAGAAATAACAGTATATTGAACCCCAACAAAGAGAATCAAAGATCACTTATGATCTATGGACTTTGAGACAGAACACTTTATAATTATTACAAACATCTGAAACAAAACCTTTGAAGATTCATTGTCTGTTTCCCACCTAGTTATCGCCAAACAATTGTTGTAATTTTTCCTTTTGATTGCTATGGAAAATCAGATTTTATCTAATGGGCATTAGCCAGCATGTTTTCACAGTCCCCCGGTCACATGGTACTTACTGTTTGTGTCATAATACAGTCCCAGCCAAATGTTGACATTGTTTTTCCACACCCATGGACTATATTTGAGGACAAAGTCATTCTCCTCAGCGCTCTGGATGGTCAAAAGCTCTGGAAATAGCATTGCAATGTATGACAACAAAATCACAGTCACACATTGACAGCACATACAGTCCATTTTAAGATATTTGAAAATGTAAAGTCTCACGTACCAAATCCTTGGCAGAGGGTTTTTGCTCTCTCAAAAGTGTAGCTTTTGATTTTGTCTTCTTCTCCGTGGACAAAGTGGTAACATCCGTCTCCAAAGGGCACCCAGGTGCGTCCATCTGCAGGGCAGTCTAAAGAGAAACCATGGGACAACCCGGTAACGGAAAGATTTGACCCCTGACCCATTTAGAATTATTTCAGCTGAGTGCATCCGTGTGGGAGGATTTAGAAGCTACAGGAGGACATTTAACAGAAATCATCTCATGAAATATGTGACCTAACAAACTAACACCTCACCATTTTAAGATGCTACAGCAGCTTTGCTTCATGTCTGCTTGGATACTAACAATTCTACAACTCCCAACAGGCTGTACTTGTCTGTCCAGTTGAAACTACCCTCGTGACCACTCTTCCTCTATATCAGTGCAAGTGTTGTCAGTGTTTGGCAAATGTTGTCAAGCACTTCTAGAACGTTCCACTTGCTGTTGTCTGTCTCAAATCTTCTAGAATGAACAAATGAACACACAAATGTTATGTAAGACGTTCACATTTGCACCATTATGTCCAGTGTAGCAGTGGTGAAGTTGGTAATAAACTTAGTTAGTGTGCCCTTTTCAATGACAGCATTGCCTCTCCTAATGACGTTAACCTAATCATTTAGCAATGGGGCACCATGAGGCCAAATACAAGCAGACTGCTGCAATACACCCACGTCTTAAAGGAAAACACTGGTTTTAAATGTGTGTTAAATGCTTTTGCAAGAACATAGGGTTGCTCCTCACAACTTAGTTAGTTAACTTAGTTGCATGAACGCTCACGTTGGTTCAGAAGTTATGTTGCCATATGCAAAA
This sequence comes from Anoplopoma fimbria, assembly GCF_027596085.1. Classification (NCBI taxonomy): domain Eukaryota; kingdom Metazoa; phylum Chordata; class Actinopteri; order Perciformes; family Anoplopomatidae; genus Anoplopoma; species Anoplopoma fimbria. The sequence goes on along the minus strand of NC_072464.1, from coordinate 13,896,791 downwards.
CAAAAGTGCCAACATTCCTAAAGATTGCTTTGAGAGCAGTGATACATTCACGGTCCACATCTACCTATGGAATAAAGAGCTCCTGACGTGTCATGCGATATCGACAGAAACAAGACACTAAGCAAATACAAGCTCGAAGGGTTAACTTAAAAGTGGCCCTGCTGTAACACAGGCCTACGCAATGCTAAATGAATCGACTGACTAAGGATACCATAGCTATGCCTGCAAAAAAAAAAAAAAAAGAAGATATGACGAAGATTGAGACTGAATCTCTTACCTCCCGTCAGACCGGACCGCAGCTGAACGCACAGCACAAAGACACTGCCTATTAATGACAGGGAGCGGTGCTTGTTCCTCACTGGCTCCATGACAGCAAAGACGGATGATTATGTAGCAATACAACTAGTTTTCTGACTGTAGTGTGTGCAGCAGCAACGTGAGCGAGATCCCACCCACCCACCACACACACACACACACACACACACACACACACACACACACAGTACAACGGCCCACAGAAATGGCCTCATCACTTGACTAATAAATACAGTGTAAACCCACCAATCTGCATTAGTTTACAACAAGTTAGTGATTATACTTGTTTTTACATTGTTTTAACATAACTGGCAACAAAATAACAGCATTTTGTACACAATCATCTGCACTTTTATAACAATCATTGAGCACGCAGACAATTAAAGAAATGATAGGCCAATGTTTGGAAAATGTTAATAGTAACCGTTCTGTTGGTATGTATTAAAAAAACAAGATTTTTTTTTTTTTAATTTGCGAGCAGAAACCTCTAGGTGGTGCTGTACGCACAGTTTTCATCTGAATGAAATGTCTTGACTTAAATTGTTTTATAATGTACACTGCAAGCTGTTTGTAACAAACCCAAATGTTCTCTGTAAACTGGTTATCATTGAGTCGTGCGTCTGATGTTGTGGTTAAGTGTATTTGCTGATAATATGTTATTTAAAAGTCGTTTTATTTGGAAAGGCCCATGTCATACTCATAAGTGTAATGTGTTTGAGGCTCTAAATTTCTTGCTGCCAGAAGAAAAGTGTGTTGGTGCATATTCAGTGTTTTTTATTCAGGCTCTCTGATCAACTTTGCCCCCTGTTGGTTGAAGACATTAAGAAAAAGTCAACTTGGACTCTCAGCTTAAAAGACATATATAATGATTTCTTAATTGATTAATAAAAAAGAAATACTGACAATAAAGAAACTGGTAATTGTCTGCTGTTCCCCTAAACTTACTGTATTACTACAAATAAGGCATATCTATCTATCTATCTATCTATCTATCTATCTATCTATCTATCTATCTATCTATCTATCTATCTATCTATCTATATGACCTGAAGAATGGAAGGTCCAATAAATAGTGTTACAATAAGACAAAACTGCCTGAATAACCTCAGTCAAAATGGTTTGTAAACTTTTTAGGACATCAGTTGATAGGAAAAACTAACTTCCTCTTCCTTAACTGCAGATGAAAATGCGTTGGTTGCATTGTGCTTCCTAACAGAGCCGATGAGGACGGAGGGGACAGCAGAGAGCTTGAGGGGAAGGCCGTTGTTGTTCGGGGGGGAGAGGGGGTTTCAACTCTATTGCTTGTAAGCGCAGGTGGCACAAACACAGACAGCTGGAGCGTGAGTTTTGCTCCTCGTCTGGAGCTGGTGGCTTCCCGTAGGGTGGCACAACACCCGGCAGGGTACCGTGGGGACCCATCTGCCATGGCAAGGCCTGCTCACAGACGCCCCCCATCCACCCACCGTATGCCATATATCCTTATACCCCTAACTCACCCTGTCCAGGACACGTATGTTGTCAACTATGGCAACAATGTTTATATAATCCTTACCAGGTCCTCACCCTATGGAGGGACAATTCATAAATACTGTAGACCAACTCAACAGAGCTTTAGAATAACATCTTGCACAGATTGCAGAATAAATTAACTGTATCAGTACTGAGACAAGGAAGAACTTAAGATCAGTTATTTTAATTGATGGTATAGAGAACTGAAACTGACTGATAGCTATTAAATATGGAATAGATGTAGTGTTTGTATCTTGTCATTAGTTAAATTATCTTGTTATGACACCACATTTTAAAGGAAAACACCACAGCAACTTTTTAGTCCATGGCAGACTATTTCTTAGCAGCTCTAAGAGATAATGTCTCATTAATTCACTGAGTGAATCTCTGTAATATTGGTTCATGTATGTGTAAGGTATGAAATGGTCACAGTCACATTAATGGAGTCTGCTATCTGGGAGAGAAATGACCTCTGTCAGCACCTGCAGTGATGGGGGAACTAAACAGATGTTTCTTTTCTTCTTCTTCCATTTTTGTGTTTTGGAACTTGTCAATGGAAAACAACTCAAGTTATCTTTAATTTGCCCCTATGTTTAAAAATAACAATAAAAATAACAAGATGTTTCAAACTATCTGAAGAAATTAAATTAATTAATGCATGCAATTTTTCCAGACTACTATGCTAAGGCCAGATTCCTTATTAAACATAAATCAAAATGTGAGAGACAAAGTGAGAGACAGTGCTTGGATTCCAGCCCGCTAAGCTGCAGCCAAGCTCCAGTAACAACCATCATCATGTTAAAATTTATTGTTCAACTATTTAATGGATGACAACAACAAACGATGTATTTACATAATTTCATCATAAATCCAAGGTTAGCAACCTGCTATACTCAATAAAATGGAAAACAGGTGTATTCAGGATTCAGGATGAAGAACAGTAGCTCTCCTCAACAATAAAGACTAGAAGTAACGTGTATTAAAAGTTGAAAATTTTTGAAAATGTTTATTCACAAATGTCAAAGAAATTAAAAGAATAAAACCTTAGACAACCTTCTACTGAAAAACAAACAAACAATCAAACAAAAGTCTTTGGCTTAAACAAACACTACGAAACAAAATTACAGAGGAACAATTTCTTAAACTGTACATACAAATTACCACTGGCAATTGTGTGGCACAAGTTAAAAAAAATTAAATCAATAACCTTTCATATAGCTCTATGAAAATCTCTTATTTCCTCAAGCTGTCTGTACAACAATCGTCATAAATTAGAACTCTTTTCATATAACTTAATGACTGTTCAACATGGTGGATACTTATATGAGCATTTTTTTTTCTTATGTGCACCTCTGCAACTCTTGACCCAGATACTATGGCACTTGGTTCAGACACCACTAGCAGCATTAACCTCACAAGACAGTACTACTTCTCAGTCTCAGGCATTACACAGAAATCTCAAGTATAATCACAATGGCCCTTTACATTGGTTCACACCCAAGCTAACTACAGAGGAAATGCTGCAACAACAAACATGTTTGTTTAAAAGGAGCGCAGATCCAGTGAACACCACAACGTTTTGTTGACGTTGTCGGTCTTTAACATTTTAAATCAGCCTCTGGAATCTATTGCCATTAAGGCAGCAGCTCTTTTAAAACCACGAAACTGAGCGCGTGAACGTGAGTAGAGACATGTTGTCGCCCTAATGATTACAATAATACATCATAAAAAAATAGGTCTAAAGGAAATCAAAAAGAATTTAAAACAACCTTTAAGGAAATAGCTGTATGTGGCCAGCTCCTGAGCGTGGCTTTTGGTCTGGAAGGGCGGGCTGGACCTGCTAACCCGACCTAGTACAGAGGAGAAAGAAAACTCTGAGGTAGATAGCTGGTCTGACTGATCACCAGGTCGAATCAAAGGCCTATTGAAGGACCATAATCATAAAGCCTGCTTTAATCCACTATGATCAAAAAAATGATCTGCCTTTTTTTTTTTTTTTTTTTTTTTTAAAGGTCATAGCATTATCTTTTTTTTTGTTGAAATTGATTTTCTTTTTTTTCCATTTTTCAGTTAGTATGAAGTTCATCTCTTGTTGGCTCCAGGGCTTCCTGCATGCTTACGTGTCTTCACTGTACTATTACCTATGAAATTTAATGTAATTATACAAAAAAGGCACACTGTCCAAACTGCAACCTAGTTTGCAGAGTCGCTTGTGTCCTGGTTAAAGAGACAAATTATTTCCTCAGTGTAATAGCTCACAATCTTTGGTGAAGTAAACTACATTTGAAAGTGCCTAGTTTGTTTGTTTCCTGTCAAAGAGTGAGGTGCTAAAAAATATACATACTCCTCTCATTTTACCCCCCAACTCGCTGAACTTTTGCCTAAATTGTTTTACAAGGCTTTGATGAGGTTTTTTTGCACAATCGTAAGTCTAAGTTTTCCTGTAGCTTTTCAGTTAAAAGTGAAAAAGACACACCCCATCAAAATAACAACTAACATCACCCAAAAAGACAAAAACACAACCAATAAACAAAATCCATTTGCCTTTTCTCATTCCCCCACCCCACCAATTTCAATATCAGCTATTCTACAATACCAAATAATCAAAAAGGCAAAATTAAAAAAAGTAACACATTCCAACATCCAGAAAACAAGGTATTCTTACTTAATAAATATTACCTTCCATAAAATCATCAGTTGTGGAGTCATTTCATTTAAATCTCTTTCCTTAAATGTATTCTACCGTTCTATCCGTTTTGGCCGGGGGAAAGCAATAATACACCGATTTCGTTAAAAAGTCTTACATTTCAAAGGCAATAGCTCTCCATTTTTTTTTAATTTTTTTTTTGCTTACTGTTGCTCTCTGTGGTGTTCTGTACAACTACTATGTCAAAACTATGAAGGCATTTTAATTAGACAGCAAGATCAATCTAAAGTACTAAGAGAAATCACTTTACAAGAAAACAACATGTAACACTTCACCATAGCAACACTCACACAGCAAGCACAAAAACATCATTTTCAAAATGTTTGGCTGAAAAAAGTCCTCAGAATAAAAAAATCTGGAAATATTAACATAAGACATGTTTACTCTCATGCACTTTGAACAACCAGTCACATGATTCTTCCTTGTGTCCTGTGGCAATCCTTGATAAAAAATAAACAATTTCTAGTATGAAAATAAAACTTTTTCAATTATAATATATATTATTATAATTGGAACTGAATGAACTCAGATATTCTCTATGAAAATGACACCAAAAATAGTCTCACTTAAACATTTGCAGAACCTGTGCAAAACAGTGAAAAGATCCTTAGCATCCATTGCATTTGTAGACGTGATTGTTTTAGCTGTTGTCCAAATGTTACCTAAGCACTACTTGGTTTGTTGGTAGGAATATGGGGAATGATTGCCAGATGAATCCACTTGTGAATGAGCACCATTTTCCTGGAAGAGACAGGAAAATAACAATGAGCTGTTGTTTTCAATCCCATTAATGCTTTACACACATCAGGCTGCAATGATTGTTGATGCACGTACCTCTACGGGAACATTTGATGTCTGCATGTGTGCATACTGTGGGATATATGCTCCTTGCATAGCTGTGTTGGCGGCCATAAACTGCACATTGAAGGAGAGAGATGATCCATACATTTAACAGTTTAATAGAGCACTTTAAACACCTCATTCTCAAGTATAATGTGTGAACTCATTTCTGATCCCATGCAGAGTCCACTCACTGTTCCTGCACTGCCCAGAGCGAGATGACTCATCTGCTGCGCAAGAGGGGCCATCATGGACGTAGGCTGTAGTGACATGGATGGGTCCATAGAGGGCGATAACACAGTGCCCTGGAAGAAAAGCGTGCAAAAGAAATGCATTCAGGTTGAGCGTAGCACACAAAGTCACCGAGGAAATATTCTTCTGTAAACTGAGATACTCCTAAAAAAACATATGGATTAAAAATGATAGACTGTCACAGAAATTAAGCAGAAAATCTGGGATGTATATGCGTGCATTTATTAATTTTTTTGCAGAATTGGATTTCAGGCAAAGAGTAACAGTAATTAGACTTCACATCTAATGCCCACACCAGAAGGTGAAATGTCACAAGTTGAGCAAGTTGTCTATGAGCATCTTGGCTGGCCTGATGCATTTAGCAGCGTTTTCTCATCTATGCTGGCTCATTTTCAAGGTAAGAAAAGAAGTGTTCTCTCTCAGTTCAAACCCATCTGTGATAAAAAAAATATTCGGCATCTGTCATCAAATACACAGCTTCACATATTCTCTCCAAAGCAGTCGTTTTTACATTCCTATACAAACACTTTAGTACTGTAAATCCTCAAGGATCAGCGTCACCTTATGTGTAACTACTACTCACACATATCGTGTCTATCTGTTTACAGAAACATGTTTCAATTATTTTTCAACCACAGAGGGAAATGTTTGGATTAAAGAGAGGGAGGAGGATAGAGTCGTGACGGAGACAGTGATGATGAGAAGATGGAGAGATTTTGTTCTTACTGGGTGCTGCATGATGTAAGGTTGATGGGACAGCCAGGATGGGTTCTGCATCTGGAACATCACACAAACACACTCTGTAAACACACTGGCATTGAACAGCTGCCATTTCCAGGGATCACATGATACTGTGACTGGCGCGGCAACAAGCATGAAAAGGCCACTGGGCCCTTTGTCACATATTTAATCCACACCTCAAAAACCCCAGAGGATAAGTTTCTGAATCATGATGATACATGGTTTATAAACACAAATGAGCTACTGTATGTTAAAGTGATGAATGCAATGTTTTGTCTTTGTTGTATTACAGTATTAAACTGGCATATTAGTCATTGAAGGAAGGGATTCAAACCTGGTACGTTGAAACCGGAGACATGTACGGAGACATTGATGCTTGAGCAAACATCCTGTTTGAAATACTGTATGCTGACGGGAAAAACCTGAGGGCACAGAATAAAGTATAATTCAATAAAATAACAAAGTTAGTTAAGTACAATGAATGATATACTGACCAGTACAGAGCGATCTAAGCTGTTGTTGTAGCTTACCCATTTTGCATAGCAGCTGCACTGGGGTCATATGTGAGCGTCATTCCGGCCTGGGAACAAAAGAAGGCACAGGTTTGGCAACTAAACAGAAGCACGCACCACTAACACTTAACCAACACAACATCATCATATGACGCTCCATTGTGTGTCTGTTGAGCTCACACCTGAAAGAGGGCACTCTTGACCACAAAATACCTCATAATTAACAGCAGGGAACATAACCGGGATTACAACTCAATAAAAAAAAAAATCAGTAACTACTGATAGGATCTATGCCTCTACTTTTTCCATCAATATTTGTCACACCCTCTGTCTTTGATCATTCCACACTTAAGATGCACCTAAAATGTGTCCTTTATTATTCATGGTTTGGTTCCCATCACCACTTACCAGTCTGTTGTCGCCGTCCCTTCCCCAACCACGGCCATTCAGGGCATATTTATTTTGACTTTGTCGCTTTTTCTGTCCACCATCGGCAAACTTGCACAGCAAAGGTTCAGATGGTGCTAAAGAAAGATACGTGGCGAGAGAATAAAAGAAAAGGTTTGTCTTAAAGATTAACACACACATACGCTGCTGTCTGTTATTGCTTGCTGTACAGTCATTCTCTCCCTGTAGCCTGGGAGTGTACATTTACTAGCCAGCCTGGGAACGCAGACATCTAACTTGGCAGCTGTGGAGCGGTAATCCCCTCCCCTTCCTAAAAGGAGGCAAGGCCAGCCGAGACTATTTCAGTCTAATAATCCAATTAAAAAGCTTAGAGAGGGAGCGGAGGCCACACAGAGCAGCTCTCTCTCTCTCTCTCTCTCTCTCTCGTTTTCTTTGTCTATGCCCTTCCCCTTAGGGCTGAGTGTATATGAGCAGCAGACTTACTGACTCCAGCTGGAGGCTAGAATATGTTGGCTGACCACTTCATCCTGCCTATTAGCATTGTACACATTGAAGCCCTTTTAAGACAAATCCGGCTATTTTCTTTCACATATTATTTTTATGGCAGTTAAACTAGAATATCGTACATGCCGATGTAAGATCACTATACTGTTAGTCTTACCTGGAACACCTGCAGGTGTCTTGATAAACTTTCCATTGAAGTGAGAAATGACTGCATCACATTTTTCAGTTGACTCCATCCTGAAGTAATAAAAGACAAACAGAGCATTACTACATTAGTGAACTGCTTCCTTCCTGTCTGTGTGGAAGAGGTGATTCAATATCAAAGATTGAGAGCCCAAAGAGTACTTATGACGTAGACAAACGGTAGAGTCTCACCATTTGGCAAAACAGACCTATTAGTGCACACCCACTCGCAAACATTCCGATGATGCATTAAGATATTTGTCAATCGTGACCCGGGCCTCGCCTATCAGGTTTTTCCATCAAACGTCAGGTTGTGCAAGTACGGCTGGTGGAAGCCAGCACTGCTACTATAATTAAATCATCCTGTCATTGTGAAACACTTTTTCTTTCCATTTGTCCATACATAAACGGTTCTCCCCGCCTTGTTCTCGTCAACATCATGCAAAGGTATTTTGACGTATTAAAAATACAAAACCTGTTTTGCATTTAACTGCATGGGGCTTTTCATGATAAGAAATCAGCGAAACCCAATGTTTTTAAATTTAGAGCTGTTACATGTAACATTTATAGGTCACTTTATCATTGGTAGTTGGTATTACTGATAGCCTGGATCTAGATCCTTTGGTATATTTAGCAGAATTGTAGCTAAAATGTAAAATGCCCATTTCCCATAGTCTTTGTTGCTTAATGTTGTAAATGGGATATTGTCTCCGTTCCCTGACATCACTTCCATTTCACTGGTCGCACAGTGGTAATGTTTCTGTTTATTGCAGTAAAGGGGTCTATTTATTTTGTGTAATAATTCCAGTGTGTCATATTTGACATAGCTGAATGTATTGCTGTTAAAATGCTATATGTGGTAAAACCAGTTAAAAAAAAAAAAGCAATCTCTTAATATTGTTTCAGGACCATTAGTCATTGACAATGAATATCACAAGCATCTGACCTTGCAAAGCCCACTCCTCTGCTGCCTCCACTGGAGTCCCTCAAGATGCGTGTGGATATGACCTGGCCGAAGTGCTTTAACATGTTCTCCAGTTCCTGCTCATCCATAGACATAGGCAAGTTGGAGATGTACAAGTTTGTCGGGTCTTGTTCTTGTTGCTGGACAGTGAAAAAAGTGGAAAGAAGAACACAGAGGTAATGTTATTACTATATGAGAAATGGTTATGACACACCTAGAAAACACAAACACATTCCTTAGTGGTATCACATTCCCACTGGCTTTAGTAACAAAACAGGAAGAGAGGAAGAGTTTCCTTACAATTCCATATCACGTATCCGTGGAAATGGCTGAACGTTTTAATAGACTTCTAAAAGGGAAATCAGTAATGTGGTTAACATGTCACTGCTTCTTCCTGTCTGTCTATGTTGGGGGTTTTAGGTAGTAAAGGGTCACTGTGAACAGTGATGAAAAGACATTTGCATGCGGCCCACAGTGGCTTGAGGCTCCCATCAGCTGATTTCTTGCTTTATTATAATAGCATCAGCAGAAACATAAGACACGGCAACAAGTCCCTGGGGAGCGGCCTCTCACCATAAATATTCATCAGCATTGTGTTGTTCAGAGTCAGCTACAGGGACAAGTTAGCTTACTGAAAGTAGTACACTGGCAGTAAAGTCAACATTACAACACAGGGAAGGAGTTCAATCAAAGGAGTTGGTCCCGAACACAGACGGATGGATAGATGGGATGATGAAGTGAAGGGTGCCTTGATGCGTTTCAGCGCCTCAGCTCTATGCAGCTCTTATAACTCAAAAGAGAGCCTTCAGTGATACTCCTCACTTCTTTTAACACATGGATGTACACACACATGCGTATAAAAAAAAGAGAAATGGTTTTTTTCTGCTTTACCTTTTTTCGCCTTTTGGTAGCAGAGCTGAGCATTTATATTGCTAAGTATTCACTTAATAACCCACAATTAGGATATTGATAAATTGTTAAAACGAGGAAGCTGTTTTCTTTTGTTTTCACACATTACTAGTTCATTACTTTATGCAAGATACATTTTGGCCTGGTCTTTATTGTCTACATGGTTTGTATTTCAGAAGAAATTATATTTCAGACATATTACTAGTGAATTACTTTATGAAAGGTGAATGGTCAAACTATTGATTTTGGCCTGGTCTTTATTGTCACATGGTTGTCATTTGAAAGAAAGAAAACCAACAGTATGAATGAAAAAAGGCTCAGAGAAATGGAGGGAAAACAACATGGCAGTGAGATAAGACATCTGTTTTTGCTTTGAACGAGTCAACACCCATCAGTCAGTCATTAACTGTGACTGACGCACGTTTGTGGAAGAGGAGCTGATGAAGATGGGCGTGGCTGATGGAGGGATGCTAGTATTTGCCTTCGTACGGAGACAGGGTGCATAGGATGCTGTAAAAAGGATGTGATCTACAGTGTACACTTTTACCTTTACTTTACCAGGATATATAAAGGTAAGGATTTCTGCTTTTTGTTTAGGAACACGGCCAGTACGGCCACAGTTTTATCTGTTGGCCACTCAGCAGCTCCACTGAAACAGTTGGGAGTTTGAGTGTCTTCCTTAAGGGCCCTTACAAGTGTGGCAATGAGAGAGTGCGGCTCTTTCACTTCCTCTGCCCATATTTAGCCTGCTGATCCAGGGATTGGACTGACTTTCCAGTCACAAGAAACAATATTAAACAATGCTATTCCTCTATGAATGTCCTTCATGGAGCTTGATAAAAACATCTTGAAGAAGAAAGGGAAGCACATAATCAAGTATCATAAGACATTCATTGGAATAACATATGGTAAAAAGAAGGGAAACTCTTATCTGGCCACTTCCCACCACCTGCCTTTAAAATAATAATGAGAGAAAGCCCATTAAGGGTGCCTGGGCAGATAAAAAACAGGAAAAGGGACCTTTGTCAGAGAGTCCATTAAGCCCAAACAAGCTTCAGCAATAGTGAGAATAAAGCTGGAGTGAAAGGCTCACACTTTATAATGGCATTTACCTTCCACAATACAAAGATTAAACTTCAGCATGCCCCTTGGAGCTGCTCTATTTTAATTAAAAAAGTAAAATGGGTGCACAGAGGCATGTCAAGAAGCTCTACAGATCCCCAGACAGGGAAATGAGGCCAAGGGTTCTTTCTCAGTGTCGTATGGGAACTAATTTCCCATGACTGGTTCCTGTAGCCATAACAACACACAAGTATTTACTTCCTATACTGGTGTCAGAGAGTCTAGTAGAAGAATACAGTCCTACTTTAAAAACCTTTATCTGAAAATCTCCTGTCTGTCCGCACAGCACTAGACACCTTTAAAGCAGAAGTTTGAAATTCTTTAACATGACAATCTACTGTAACTCCAATTTGCCCAGTGAAGATACTTTTTATTTGTATTTTTGAAAGGTTTAAAAAAGTAATCTTTTAGGGAAATGTATGTATAATGGTGCTTTGGAGGAGGCCGAAATACTTGTGACAGTTCACTAAACATGTCCACATAGTAGATAATGTCTCTGGTATGTCATCCTACTATCAGCAACACCAATCTCTACTCTCTATAGTCTAACTACACTCGTATGCCAAACCCTTCCAGAGCCGGGCTGGAAGATGTCAGCTGAAAAGAATACCTTTGGGATCAAACAATGATGTATATATGCATGCAGCAAAATGCACACATATAGATTATAAACCGTAGTTTAAGTTTATGGAAAATGGAAACAAAATGGAGATGAGACGGAGGAGAGAATATTACAAATAAGAAAGGGAGAAAGATGGAGCAGCAGCTCAGAGGACAGCAGGTGGCAGCATGAAAAGCAGCATGCTGTTATAATGATACAGCAAATGTATCAACAGAATATATTTGCTCTCTGTAAATGTCTTGTCAAAACAAATAAGTAACTGACATTTCCACTATTTACACTGAAACTGAGTCAGTCAAACGTAAACAACCTTTAAGTGTACATGTGTCACATTGCTTCTGAAAATGGATGCAAGTCCCTCAGTAAATCTGGGGCTAAATTGTGGCTTAAAATCAAGTTTCAGTTGCATAGACTCAAACTGTATATTTACTCTACATGCTTCGTTCATGATTTAAGTCTCAGAGTCAATGAAGAGTATAGACCAAGGGTTTGGAAGCATACACTCTGGCAAGGATTCCAGTCCTGCTATCTAATACCACAAAGATTATGTTTAGGTTTCCTCACCAGGCAGATGGAAGAGAAACAGGGCTACTGGGTGACGTGTATGAGCGTGATATCGGGATTAGACTGTAATGAATCCTCACCTTTGCCATCTGAGCTTGGACACCAGTGGTTTTCAGGGCAGCCACAGCTTTCTGAGCAGCAGCAGGGCTGTCAAAGTCCACAAAGCCATATCCTGAGGAGACAAGCAGCACACTTAGGACAATGTTCTGTATAGCCAGCACAAATAAAAACCTGAGCCTCAGCGTTGAGTGGGCTGACCTATGCGTCTCTGTGGTGATGGGCTGTGTGTTCACCGGTAGGTATAACAAGTTGCTAACAAAGCTTCACATACTGTGTCTCACTATGTGGATTTACAATGTGTATGTATTTACTTATGCATTATATATATATATATTTAACTGTGTTTACATTGTATTTATGTTTGCTTTTTGTGTGCGTGTGTGGATGTGTGTGGAAGGAGAGGTAGAAAAGCGCTGAGGATGCAGATACCAGTGTGACGTTCATGGCTCAGGTCAGCTCTTTGTCCTGGGGGGTACAAACAGGGTGAACCTATGGTCCCTAACCTCTACTGCAGCTGCTATAGTTAACCTTTTCAAGCTTAACTATGGTGAATATGTCAGGGCGCTTTCAGTTGAGTCACATTGGTACTCCAAGTTTAATGTGAATCCTTCAACCTGCGTTGTTGCGTACTAACACTTGCTATTTGAGTGCATAAGTGCGTTCACACTGACAATTAGGGAAAATGCAACCAAACAGTGTATTCATAAGAGTCAAACATTTGCATGTGGAATGCTGGACACTTCTCACCCTTACTGATTGCAATTTAAGCTACAAAGATAAAAGGGAGGGACCACCAAACTTGCAAAAAGTGCAGCTTAGGAAGCTGCAGTGGTTGCGTTAGCTACGGTGAACAACACACTATTCAAATGCAGATGGTGGCGTATTTTCCACCTTGCGTGAAACAGGGGGCACACACAAGCAAGGAAAAGTAAAATCAAGTTCATTCTTATTCAGCTTTGATACAATTGTCAGGTAAGCAAACAAGCCGGCAGATACTTTGGCAGGCGACAATCTCATTCAAATGCTGTCCCTAATACTCCATCCAGTTGAAATTTGCCATCAAAAAGAAGAAGAAGAAGAAGAGGAAGCGGTCAAATATTGCTTTCATCATATCTGTTAAATGCTAGACAAACGGGATTGATGCGTATACAAATTGAGACACAGCATTAGTTATTACCACCAAGTTCTTGATCATTCTGAAATGAGTCAAAATTTTGTGAAACTCAAGGTCGCAAAAAGTTTTTACAAAACCATCTCCTTGGCTTTTATGCAAAGTTCAGTCAGAACTTCACAATGTCTTTAATAGTGTCCCTTTTCACTGAGAGCCATCAATTAACTAGCATCTGAATAATCCAGAGGAGAGTGACAACATTTTATTAATCCCCATCAGCACTAGAAAGTCTCTCTTTAGTTCGATGGGCAGTCGACTAGAAATGAACCAAGACCAGCTCTGTCACTCAGCAGAAAGAGGAGGAGTCGGCCACTTCTTCCCAGAAGCAGCCACAGCAGTTACAAACCAACAGACAAGGGCTGTGGCTTAAAATAACATCAGCTGGGAGGCAGCTTCCAGCAGCCTGGCTGTCTGTTTCCTGACTTGGCCGGATCATCTGACACTACTGCATAGCTGTTGAATGACTTGATGTTTTGATAGAATTCCCACATTGAACGCCTTCCAATTTTTGAGGAAATGTAGATATCATATTCCCTCTTGAAGTGTTAAAAATACTGCAGGGAGTTTCATGAGATGTCTTGATACATAAAAGGGCAGTGTTGAAAAGAGAAAAACAACTTCACACACCTTTACATTTGTTTGTAGTCTTGTCCAGGATGGCCTTTGTTGATACAATTTTGCCATACCTAGGAGAGGAACAAAAAGGCGAGGCATTGTTAGCTGGATTATGAAGCAGACTGAGCCAGTTATAAAACACGCAGAGAGGGAGGGTTGAGCAACAATCTATGACATCATCGAAAAAATATGAGAAACAGGAAGTGGTTTCCATGTGGTGCTGAAAATCCCCACCATGTAAGTGCAAAGCTAAACAGTCCTTTTTGAAGTGAACCACTGTATCAAACTTTAAACAGACTGAGACACCCTCCATTTTTTAGGGCACAAAAACTATTTACTGAACCGTGTTCAATCTGCACAGTTCAGAATATGCTTAATGAGTTGTAGAAGAACATCTTTAAAATTGGGAGTGATACAATGTACATAGGCTCCTCTTAAAATATATTTCCTTCAATGGGTGTTTTGTATTTGGCAAACTACAGTGAATAAATTCATCCCATAGGTATGAGGTCAAAAAGGACCCATATAATCTACAGTGAGCGTGAGAAAAGGCATTATGTACTCTGCAGTTTACTGGGAGGGTAATTTAGCCAGGGATTAGGCTAATAAAATGCTTAAAATGGTCTAAGTGCATTCATTTATGACCTTTTCTTCATCTGAACTCAAATCTCACATCATGTATGGCTATAGCAAGTTTCTCCTCTGCAACCAAAATGTACATAGGTGGTGATTACCAGCACATCAAACATTTCAGGTCACAATTCATTACATTACATTAAAAAAGTAAAAATAAAACTATGGCATTTAGGTTGCTCTTAAATATAAAGTTCTCCCATTGGAGGATCAATCCATAATTATAAAAGTAATTTATAAAAAATAAATACAGTCTCACAGTTAAGCATTTTAAGGATTGTTTTTTTTTATCCAGCTGAATTTTTAATTAAATAAAATAAAGAAGAATAAAATACAGTGTCACTGCCGAGGCCAATTTCAATATGCGATATATTTCGAAACACACAAAGAATGAATATGCAGCTTTGTGTTGTTAAAGACAGGGCCTCAAAAAAAAAGCAAATAAAATCTCTGATGCACAAGGTTGGTCTCTTTGCTTAGCAAATATAAGGCATTCAGCGCACACAGAGTGTGGATGAGCCCAATCCTGACGATATCTCTACTTTAGCCACAGACATGATATATGAAACCTTTGCTGCTGTGCCACACATGCTCATCACATACACTCTGTCCTTGTTTGGTTTCCCAGATACATATATCTTGTTCTAATGAAGTCTACATTTGTTTTCATTTTAAATATACACATTTAAATCCCTAGGTGTCTCACCAAGCACTCTGCATGGTCCAAAACCACTCTATTCTTAATAAAATCAAAAAGAAATTCTCGGAAGATATTTATACCTATTTGACCTATGACTCAATTTATCATTTAAAATCAGTTTAGTAGAAAGGAAGAAATTGTTCTACTACAAAAACTATTTACATTTTCTGACGTTTCAATAAAATAAGTGTTCAATTTTACTTACATATTTACATCTCACCTTTTACATTTTTACACCTTATTTATATTTTAACAAATGTGTGTGTCAAAAAATGACTGCCACTGCTAATTATAATTACTCTCTAAAACTCTGAAACTAATCCAAACTAGGCCAAAAAATCAATGGCTGATCAATAGCGGATAATGGTGAGAGGAAGTGTGGTACTCACGGCTGACATAGTTTGACCAGGTCATGGTCTGTAGTTGAAGGGGACAAGCCCCGAATGTAGAGGTTCGTTTTGCTGAGCTGGTCCCAGCCTGCAGTGCTACTGCTGCTGCTGTGGTTACTCGGGCTGGGTGGAGCCATCGGGTGTGACGACGGGGCAACAAGCGGCTGGAATACGTAGAGAAACAGAAAAAAACTAGCTTCAGGATGGATGTTAATTAAATAATATTGTTTATCGTCATGGTTCAAAGTTCTCAAGTCTAAATGAGTGATCCGCATCTGACCACGACCAGCATCCTCAATGGGTGGGGTCAAGTGATGTCGACTGATGTCACAGTGTACTGAGAGACCCTTGAGTACACTAATGCAGCAAGGTGAAATGTTAATCCACTGGAGGTCAGCAGAATAAGATTTTATGGGGAAGTTAAGTTACTCTTAAAACCTGCAATAAATCATTTTGCAGCCACTTTGGGGCCGCAGTAACAAGCAGAATAAACTGAATAGACAATATTCCATATTTTCCCTGTAAAAAAAGTTGTTATGCTAAGTTCTTAACATACAGTTTCTTATATACACATTCAGCACATACAGAGTAACATAAGCATTAATTGGCAGTTATGTTTCTTGAATGGATCACATATATGCCCTCTCTTTTAGCTCTGTTTCACTCTCCACCAGCTTCTAAAGTGAATTTATTACGCTGCACATATACATATATGTTCACCAGCTGGCTGATAACTGTGTCTGTCTGCTGACTGGTGCTGGGCAAGCAGCAAACAGTGAGTTATTAGAGCTTTTCAGAGCTGATAAAAGCTGGTTGTTGTGCCTCTAAATGGCGTGAGATACAAAACAGCTAAACATGTTTAGATGTTTAGATCTCTGTGTATGATTTTACATATACACAAAACAATAAAGGCCTGTTTTGTACCCTCATAAAGACAGTCATATATAGTCACATATTAAGGGGGGGGGACACTACATCATTAGCTTCCTGTTGGTTTCTGTCCAGTGTGAGGATTAATATTTTACAGAGCAGTGATCCACATCTGCAGAACAGTCTCCATCACACCTTCGCGGTCAGCACAATCAGGGTCCACAGGGGCTTGTAGCTCTGACACTAGTGTCACACTGATGTCACACTGCCTCGGGCTGTCGTATATAAGCTATATCGCAGGTCAACATAACCAATCATCTCCGGTTTAGCGCTAGACTTCTTAACCTTAGCACTCTCATTAATGAGCCGCTTTATAAATATGATCAGAATTGTTCTCTGGTAGTCATTTAAGAAAAAAAAACCCTGACCCCCCACCCCCTCTGAGGAATCACAAGCTGAGAGGAAGCTGATGGAATCCCAAGCATGAAGTGGTGACAGGATTGAGCAACCCAAGTCCAGACTAGAGGATCTTCTCTTGTGACCGACTGGTCAACAGCCTCACATGCCTACACCGTGAAATACGTTTGACTTGCTGTTTACCAACTGATTGCTGGCACAAGCCCTCTTTTCTTCCACCATAACAGACAGTTATCTGCTCTCTAAAGCATGGTCTGTGTCGCAAAGTTCAAATATGAGCATGCTTTCGGCATATGGCGCAAACAACACTCTTCCACATATGAAAGATAAAGGATTATCTGGGGATATCGGATAAAACATCCCTTCAGTAATCACCATAAAGACAACAGCAATAATGTTGCTACTGTTGCTACATGAATAGGTGACAGAAGAGTAGTCACAAATCGTTTGCAATTCTTGGAAAATGAAATTAAAACCTCATCAACACACTGCACTACTATAAATGTCAAATATGTCACAGTTGTTATCATGACAAGCCCTCAATAACAAACAACATAATGTGGCGTGACCGTTAATAGATTTTCCTGGGTTTTTTAGGCTATTACCAGAATTGCAGATTAGGTTACAGTCAGGCCAAAAACATACTTAACATTAATTACCAAAGAAACAGGAATTACTCCCCAACGTACACCAAATAAACCTCAGTTTGGCACCGAAGCCTTATTTAAAAAAATCCTCACTGGTGCCAAATTAAAGGTGGCATGTGTCATCATACTAGCTTGGTCTCAATCATAGGGTTTTCATCCAAACACAAGACATACAAATAGTGTGAAATTACAACTTATTTCTCAGTAAGTCAAAAAGGGGATTCTTGAATGGTAAATGCTGAATTATGAACAACCCCTTCATTTTTTTCTAAGCTGAAGCTATTCCCCGATTTTTTAAGTAGATGCTACAGAGATAAAAACTGAATCTTCCATTCCAATATCTTTATGTTAGCAACTAGAACCAAAAAAAAGGTTATAACATGAACAATTAGAGCAGGACATGAGGAAAATAAACACAACTAAATTTGGAAAATCAATGGGGTCAAGAGACAAAAGGTTTAGATCTGAAAGAAACTCCATGTTGTATTTGTACTAAACTTATACAGATTTTTCACATGCAATAATTACAATCAAGCTGCAGTTCATGACATATGAACCAACACACAAGACATGTCAGTCTTTAAAAAAATGCTTGCCCCAGAGCCCCGAGCTACATTTTCATTCTGGGCTTCAGGTGAGTGCTACTTCCCTTTTCTGTGGGAGTGGAAGTGTTTTTTGTTTTTAATACATGCAGCTGGTTACTGCAGGACTGTGACAGACTGTGATGGGGAGAGGACGGCATCTTATCAGCCAGGCCCAGACCGCCAGAGCCTGTCATATCCGAACTGGAAATACACAGGGCTTCCAGTAAGAGGCCTCGCCCATGGAGCTCTGGCCACAGGATAACAGCATGAGCACTTCAGAGCAAATATACTTATTCAAATATTAGGGCTAAAAGGGAGCTTTTTTTAAAAAAAGCTAGAAGAACAACATGTATACTACAAATCTGGACAACACAGAGAACACAAATCTACAAGCAAACAGGGTCTATGAATTACATTTAATGTGACCTTTAGTTTAAATGACTGAAAAAGACGAAATAGAAGCCAACCATTGCTCACTGGTCCAAAGAATGTATACTATGGGAATTGCAAACACCTATTATGCCAAATTTCTGTGAAGTGACGTTCACTGCCAGCTCATGTGTACTTTATTTATAATCCAAAATATGTTAAAGTTATGCAATTGTGGCCCCTTTATCCATTACAATACATCCACAACTGAGGTGGTAGGCCTGTGTCTATCCAGCAGTGGACCACAGCCCGAGCAGCAGGTATTCTCAGTATCTGAAGGGCTGATCTCACACTCACACACACTCACACACACACACACACACACACACACACACACACACACACACACACACACACACACACACACACTGACGTTTCAAATGAAGGTTACATAAGGAGCCTAAACCGAAGTAAGTTTCCTTTCCGTTTGAGCGTCGGCTGTAAGTTCATTTAGGCTGTGAGCTGCTGTCAGAGAGACATTTATTTATTTATTATGTCCGAAAGCTGGTCAATCTGAGCGTGTTTACCTGTTTGCGATATGGAGTCCTCAGTGGGTTCCCAGAATTGGCAAAAATCATCCTCAATACGAAAGGGGAGGGTAGTTTTTTTTTTTTTTTTTTTTTTTTTTTCCCAGTTAAGCTTCTATCTTCAAGCGAAATACATCAAACTCCTTGTATAAGTAGAAAATGATTGGGCATGGATATCCTCCTTACTCCGCTAAAGGACACACAAATAGAAAACTATACATATTAGCTGTATACATATCCTTATTTTCGTCGGCTATCCGGTCACAGAAACCTCCGTAAATTGTCCCAACTTCGATTGCCCAGCCCAGTTTGTTTGACTGGCTTCATTGATTTGCAGTCAGCGCTACGCAGGACAGACGCTGCCACGGTGGGAGAAACCATTCAAGCATTTAGTGTAGGGGTTTTTGTTTAAACGATGACCCCAAAAATACGTGTATATTTCCATTTGTTCACTCCGATGAGGATTTAAGAGTATTCTGTTATTTCTTATAACATATATCTTGTCTTTTATAATAATCTAGAGTGTTTTTGTTATCTGAACATATACTATAGAGGAACTGGTTTCACCTGTTGTTCGTGTATTAAAAGATGCATACCGAACATTCCGCCGTCCAGGCTGGTCCATGTGATATTTGTGACAAGTTTCAAGGCATCTCTCTTTTTTTTTTTAGTTTAACTTGCACACACACTGTGGAGAATATTATCAGAAGAGGGGCAAATAAAATCAAGTGTTATGTTTAGTTT
The DNA here is from genome assembly GCF_027596085.1 of Anoplopoma fimbria. Lineage (NCBI taxonomy): Eukaryota > Metazoa > Chordata > Actinopteri > Perciformes > Anoplopomatidae > Anoplopoma > Anoplopoma fimbria. The sequence goes on along the minus strand of NC_072464.1, from coordinate 13,876,853 downwards.
TAATGATGGTTATTAATTGCAGTGAAGTATTCCATTTGGTTCAGAGGCAGCAATTTACCGATAATCAATATGAGCTATAATGTAATGGCCATGATACATTGGTTTAAGAGGCAAATGCATTCCTTTCTCTTAAAATGAGGTGCATTTAAAAAAAAAAAAGAACACACAGAATTAAAGCACACAGCAAGACAATTTAACCGGACACGTCTGAATACACACAAGCATGTGCATCACTCTGAAACCGATAAATATAGACTTCAATTTCACAGAAAACATTGGGAAAATATGCCTTTCCTCAATATATTGATGTATTAAAAAAAAAATCTCGAATTGCTACATGAGTGAAATGGATGGGACAAATGTTTGCTCAATAGCTCTGAAAATAAAATGGAAATGATCTGCACGTCTTTAAACAAGTAGTATAGGACATTTTGTAAATAATGCTTTCAATTATACCTATATGAGCTATAATCCTTTAAGGATGAAGTCTTGCAGTATAACAAGATTCTGTTGAAGAGATGGTTTATATTATGGATTGCTTGCAGTGGAACTCTTTTAATGTGAGTGACAGCTGGTGCCGGTGGTTTGTGTAGTGGGTTAAGTCTTTATTGGGCAGGTAAGTGGGACAGGGTTGGCTATAAATAAAAAGCATTCTAACCACCACTGTCACCTGCTGATTATTGGCGACCTTCAACAGGATCCAAGCACCATGCTATAACCACTGTCTTGACCTGACATTGTTAAGAGCTGAACCCTGTGGTCTCCCTGATATTAGCTTGCAGTTGTTGATAGCAGTTGTTTTCTGTCAGCAAGAACAAATAAGTGCCTGTGTTCTTTTTCACTAACTCATCGACCCAGACATACAGTGTGGTACACATGTCTCTGCTTTTTGAATAATGTCAAATTGGGTCCTTAGAGCTAGGTAATTACTGAGATTATCCTTGAGAACCCACTATGATATCAATGTAGCCAAACATAGGTGTGCTATGTGATATGCCGTTCATAAATGAAAGCAAAGGTCACCAGTGGAGCATGTAGAGAAGATCACCAGGCCAACAGGAGTCAGTGGGTCAGCGTTAAAGGAAGGGTATAGCTGTCTGATTCAGCACTCTGCTCAGGGTGCCAGAGAGGCAATTGAACCACCACCTTTTATGAAACAGTGAAAGGAAAGGTGATCTCTGATCCCTGCGTTTGTATAGCCCTATAACAACACAAAAATAAACCTGCACATGTATCTATCTATCCCATTGCTTTCCATATCAACAACCCGACTTGGAATGAATATCTCACTTAAATCTAAAGGCTGCAGTGTATATAATATACAATTAAGTCCCTGCTAGCAGATTGTTTTGATACGGAAGGGCAACCTTTGCTAGATATCCAGAGAGCATGCCGTTCCCCTGAAGGAGATCTCCTTTCATTACAGATGCAGATTTAGATTGCGCACGCACATTCACTCAAACAGGCACAAACATGCATAGATGCAAAGAATATAAGATCACTAAGACACAAAGCCATAGACATAGAGATAGCTCCCACTCGCACACACACACACACACACACACACACACACACACACACACACACACACACACACACACACACACACACAACACACACACACACACACACACACTGGGTATTTCCAAGGGAAATAAGAGAGAGAGGTTATTTTAGGACGTTGTGCTACATGTTCTCACTCCTCCCGGAGCTAATGAAAACAGTCTCTACCAGCTGAGGTATATGAAGAAAATGTTGCTCTCTGTTTTGTCCTCTCAAATCGTAACAGCAATTGCAGCCTAAAGACATAGAGAGAGAGTGAGAGAGATATATTTCTCCTCACTTCCTCTCTGTGTTCAATTCCTGAGAAGCATTTTAGCTCGTAGAAGCTTTTAGCTTTTTTCTGCACCTTCCTGCCCGCATGGATCGGGGCGTGTAATCCCTCTTTGGCAGCCACTGATTCATTTCCCCTCACTCTTGACTCTAAGCTAGCCACAAAAGAGAGCTGTGAGTTCCTATGTGTGTGTGTCATAGAGAAAAAAGGCCATATTCACAACTCTGGTCTTTAATTGAGGTGCTGATGTGGGGGTGGTGTTCATGACAGACCTGCTCAGTTATCCAAAAAGAAATGAGTCACTTTACTGCTTCCATGTGATAATTAACAACCGAGGATGATAAAAAAAACGTATCTAACCATAGAATGTGGTTAGATATTTCAAATAACTAGATGGTCTTTCATAGTATTTATTACAGGGTTCTTTGAGACCCCTCTCCATGTGATTCATAATATGTATGATTTATAGCAACAGAGAACTTGGATGTCATCACCTATTTGCCATCATTGCAAGTTATTGCACTCACTTACTGTATTTATTATTACATTCAGGTAAGTAAATTCCATAACTGTATTTGGCTTATACAGCATTAGAAAACTTGGAACCTTTATATTTATATGACACCTTAAGCACACAGTGCACCAGAAGGATAATGTTGGACATGCTTATTTACTTTGGAGGGACTTTCATAGCTTTAACGTCATGTACAAACAGGTGGAAAGGCAATTTAGAAATCATGAAATGGGAAACTGAAAATCACTTCAACCATCTGATGTAAAATGTCCATCCAATATATGAGTTATTTCTTTATGAAAGATTAAGCTTTGATAATGAATGAACAATTTGTTTTATTCATTTTATTCATGACTTTATGAAGTGATATAAAAACATCATGAAAATATACAGCGAGGTCTAAATTGGTCCTCACTTAAGATAAGATAAGATAATCCTTTATTAGTCCCACAGCAGGTACATTTGCAGGATTACAGCAGCATAGGGTAAAGTGCACACAAGAGACAAAGTAAAAGAAAGACAAGATAAAAATAAAATGCAATAGAAAAAAAACTATTATAAATAGCAATAAAAAACAGTAAAATCCACAATAATTGAAATATTATGTGTACAGACAGAATAACTATTATAACTATATACAAAACTATAAAGTGGTTTGTACAATAAGGTTTCCTTTAATTCTTATTACTTACTGACATTTTACACACATATTTGTAGCTTTCCTGAATTCTTTCTAACAGATGAGAGGAAATACTTGACAGCAGCAGGAAAGGTTTTATTGTGGAGTCTGGCCTCATTCCACTCATGTCAAATGTCCTGAGAATGAGAGTCATATGTGTACAAAGGCAGTTCTTTCAGGCCTGACACTGACATAAAGAGCAGGGCCACTGGGCTGTTTCATTGTGTACATTCTGCTGCCAGGCAACTCTCCAAACTTTATTGTAAACACTGTATGGTGCTCTTCAGCCTCAGCATAATGCCATTGTACACGTTCTCACCATGGCAGTAAAGCATTCCCCTCGACAATGATTTAAAATGTACTTTGGTGGAAGCAGCCTGCCATCAACTTTTGCCAAAATATTACCAAAATATCATTACTTTGCCAAGAGTTAACTCTTAACAATCTGTTTCCGTAGCATGCTTTATTTATATATAGGCTTGAAAGAGAGCATTACAAAAAAATCAGCACAGTCCACAGACATCATTTACAATTGTATGCCTAGAATGTGCAGTTAAACTTGTTAATAAGATATTTTGATGAGAAAAACTGATATATAGCAGTGATGATGAGTGGAAATCTATCATAGGAGTCAATTGCTGTGTAGCACTTTGTTATTTTGAGGCAACTTCTGTTTTAAAATCACAAATCCTGCAATATCCAAACTTACATAAAGGCCTTTTTCATTTTCACTTTTTATACAATCACACTTTTTGTTTGGACATCTGGTAAGCAGTTGAATAACCGTCAGATAAATCCTCCCATCCCTTGTAATCATAAGAAGCACCATGAACAAATAGCCCCATTCTATAAAGTCCATTCACCGAACAGGAAGGGGGTTTAAGGATCGGTAATGCACCACAAAAAGTATGATTTCCATTTCAAAGTAGGAAAGTGTGAATGCATGCTCTGTGCTTCCTGTTCCTGGTAGAACTCATCTATGAGAAGCTTAAAGTCTCCTGCTGATAAAACTTTCATGAGCTTGAGTAATGAAGAGCACTAGAGGGCTCTTTATGTGAGGTTGACTAGGGACTATCTTCTTATCCTCATATGCCCTTTCACTTCTTCGGTTTTGTTCCATCTCCCCTGACATTTTGTGCTATTTTACCATACAGAGCCACATAACTGACTTGAAGTCTGCTCCTTAGATGGTATATATTATCAGTTCTGATTTTTTTTTTTTTTTTTACAGTATTTGCAAAATCAACAGATGCCAACTTGTGCTCAGTGTCAAGAGAGGAATATTCAGAAGAGCAAATCACAACTGTGGTTGTGCAGCAGAGATGAAATCTTTATACAGTCAGCCATAAAGACAGAAATAAAAGCATTGAGTGGGGTCTGCTATTCATATATTCTCGTCCCATCCATATCTGTTGAACCTCGACCTCTGTGGGAAACACACACAAAGCTGTGACCCTCTCTTTACACATGGATTTTGATTTTGGAAGCCCAAAATACCTTATGTTTTACAGACTAATTAGAAATCAATGCACATGTTTGAGGACAACCAAAAATGTATTGCTGGTTAACTTTGGGGGCTTTTAGAATGTTAACATTGCTCGAACACAATGAGCTTTTGCTTAAAGTTAAATAACCTAAAATGTATTTACATTTGACCAAAAGTAAAGGGTTGGCAGTAAGACTTTTACAAATGTATAAAAGGGGATACAAAACATATTTCTTGTATCATACTGAGTCAGTAACAAAATATGTGATTAATTGACTCTTTAAAGGAAGATTTAAGAGATATTCATGTTTCAACTTGATAAATGTTCCTTACTTTGCATATGCTCTTATTTAAACAACATTTTTTCAATGAGAGGTTTGTGGTTTAGCTCTTATGTAACAGGAACAGGGAGAGAACTTCCTCTCACTATCAGTCAGGAAATTCAGTACGCTTGCAGGAAAGTCTTCTTGCAGAATTTCTGCATAGAAAAATAGCACAATCTTTTTTACATCTCTGTGGAGGAGAACATGTTTTATACCTCCCTGGAATTTGGCAAATAAAAAGAAATTTGCCACAAGAACAGATAAGAGTCAAGTACAGCTGACGATCATAAAATCCCCATAAAAATTAGGAATAAATGGCTGATTGTGTAAAGTTTTCTCACAGTTTCTCAACATACTCATACACACCCCGTCCTCTTTAAGAAGCAGGAAGCCCCTGGGGCCAGAGCCTCGACCAAAACAATATTGTATTCAGCTCTAGACTCTGATGGAAACCGCTGTGGCTCACTGCTCTGCTCTAACACACATACTTTTAAATATTGCAGAAAAAACACTATTTGCACCTCATCACAGTGAGATAGATTGTTTTGTTAACGATTTAGATGAATAAAAACACTGTGCGAACATTTTTATGAAGAAAATGTGCGAAAGGACAAAGAAGAAATAACATTTTTATTTATTTTTTTCCTTTCATTTGTAGATTCTTGGTCTCTTGGTTTTTCTTCATTCTCCTCCACCTTTCTCTGGGGCTCCTGAAATCTGATCTATGTGTTTCCCCCCCTCCCATGCATTCCTCCTCTCCCCCTCCTCCCCCGGCATGCCAGAGTCCTCAGCTCTGCCCTCTGTCTGATCCCACGTTTCTGCAGACCCACAGCAGATTGTTTATTTTGCTAGACGTGGAGGAAACATGGATGGACCCTTACACTGGCTCAAGATTTACTGCTGAGCTCCTACCAGGCTCCAGTGGGATGTCTATCTAGATCAGGCCCCCTATAACAGCAAGCCTAGTATTCCTTTCATCACACATCACAAAGGACAATGTGGCTGCCTGCCTGGGGAATACGACATTAGACGATCACATCAGTTGATGCATGGTATTTAGCATGCAAACCATCCACTCATCCTACTAAATGTGGATATAAAAGAAAACTGATCATTCAATAAACCACATACACCAATGTCCTATAATGGATGAAGGGCAACCCCCCTCTCACACACACACACACACACACACATCTGACCCTTTCATATTATGCCTTCTCTAGGGTTGTCCCCAGAGATCATTTCTGCAAAAATGTATGAGGCCTCTCTGCAACACTGATGTCCTCTTGTAAGTAGTGAGGTCAGGGTATTGGCAAAAATTGCTTTGGGAGACCCTCAACAGAAAAACATCTCCCTGCTCACTTTATTGTGGATATTGGGCACATATGTGTTTTAAGTGGCTGCATGTAACAGAGATTGATTACAGGTCTGAAGGCAACAATGGTTTATGATGAACGTAAGCAGTGTTTTTCTCTTCTCCTTTTCAACACTGTGGGCTATTATATAATGTTAATACACTGTGGTCTCGCAATGCAGGAAATGCACTTAATATTGGCGTTAATGCCTTTCAGCCTATATGACTGTTGTAGCTGACAGTAATCCATGGTGGAGTTATGTGGAAACAATTATGATTAATGTTTCACACAAGGGAGCGTGAACTAAGTACATTCAGTACTTTGGAATAAAGAAAGAGAAAGAGAAAGAGAAAGAGAGAGAGAGAGAGAGAGGAGAGAGAGAGAGAGAGAGAATAAACAAACAGAGAAGACTGCTACATGAAAGGGAACAGAGTATTCATAAATCTGTCACATCATGCAATTTTCCCATCTTTAGTGTTGTTCACTTTCACCCAGGTATGACAGGTAAAGTTGATAAAGAGTATATATTGCAGCAATATTCCTAATTTTATTGTTTTTTGGGTAACATATTGACACATTGTGTAGTCAGCTGGGTAATAAATGTCCTCCTCAGGAAAGAAAATGGTACTTGAGGTGAATGACTGTATGTTCATTGAAATGACTACTATGCCCAGTGTTCTTATCAGTATACCGCAGTTTAAAATGTTTTTGTTCTTTACCAGAACCACAAGTAAAAGAGTCATGTCAGATTGCCATAAATTTAGAGTTAAAAGCAGCCATGACAAATATGTGACATCTTTAAGATGCCTTTGCTGTTAAAGAAATTCCTGTTGTTTTTTATATGAATTGAGGTTGTTGGTGGCACTCTGGGAGTGTAAGTCATTCTCAGGAGGAGCAGAGGTTGATGTTGGAATGTCAGTGAGGGTCAAGACGACAACCTCTGTGGCAGGACTCCAGAAGACGATCCCAGGAGGAGACAGGCCACTGGAGTCCCACTGGGCTGGCTGGGCCACATGAAGGTCTGCACTAATTCATAACTGATGATAGAGAGAGGAAATGCTCATCCTATTATACTGCTCTAGACAGTTCTGGATTAAATCAGTTCCAGACTGAGACTGAGAAAATGTTGTTGGCTAATTTAACATATCACATATCTACCCATGTACAAAAATTCAAAAATGTAAAAGAAAAGGTAGGCATGTTAGTTTAAGCCAGTTATATCAGCTGATTGCAGAATGTAAAGGCTGAACATTGTGTCTTTCTAAGCACACAAATTTGATTTGACAGAAAGAAACACACACAAATCAATCAGAAATTCCAGCATCTGTGTCTCGTGGCCACGGGGAGTTCACAGACAACCATGTGAGCAAGTGAGATGAACCAAGATGAGTCATGTTTGTAAATCTCACTCATGATAAAATGTTATTATCTGCATTATACTGCATCTCAATAAATCGCTCTCAGCTGCCATCTACTGGTTGTCTTTTTGTCCTGCTAGTATATTTTGGATTGCCCTTTGCTAAAGAGAGAGAGTGTTCTCAATCTAGCATGGAGTCAGAAATAGAAACCTAAATCATTTGCAGACATAGTTCTACATAAGACAATGGAGGCTTGGTGAGGTGTAAAGGCAGTAGTTGTAGAGAAACAGGGAGGGGATTCCCAGTATGTCACCAGGACAGAGTATTGCATCATGACTCACTTTGTAGGTTCATGCTGAAAGGAGAACTACAAATATACGTTCAAGTCTTTAAAAAAACAAAACAGTGAGACATCCACACTTGGTTTATAGTGTTTGGTTTTAGAAGAAGTGAAACAGTCCCAGATTAGGGATAGATAGACCATAGTATTTGGGTAAATTAAGCCACTGAAGTATTCAAGTAGGAATGTTCTTTGCCCATACATAAACAATGAAAAAGAAAACAGTTGCACACAAACCTAAGGTAAGGAGTCTAAATCAGCTAATTGTCCACAAAAGGCTGTGGCCCAATTTTCCAAAACAACTAAGTATTCTGTCATCATCATTTCATCCTCATTAGGGAATTCATAGGTTTGGCTCTGAAGGGGTTTTTATAGGTGGATTGTGAACAGCATAATGAGGCCTTTGTATCACATTACTAAGAACCTGATCCTATGTGGTATACATTGTGGCCACAATTTTTACCTTTTTTTTAACCAGTGTCACCAGAGGGCACCACAGCTCAGTACAGCACAGCTCTAGATACTGGTAATGTTCTAATTTTCGAGGAGTAATGCAGAACAGATGATCAAAACTTGCCTGGGTGGTTGTGCTTTCACAATATGGGAAAACTGTTAAGTCTTTATATACATACAGTCTGTGGGAGAGATTCTTATACATTCTGCATATGTAGAGGAGTGAGGCATGTCTCCTCATTCATGATTAGTCTCATTTGCAACTAATTAAAAAGTAATTTGTTTTTACTGACCTCCAGTGGCAATAGTTCTCACCTTGCTGCAGTGATGTATTTACACTGAGATCGCAGTTGGCTGTGGTTCCCTCAACAATGTTCATACCGAGACCAGTTCATTTACAAGAAAGGCTCCTGTGCACACACAGAGTCAAGCAGATACAATTCTTATTTAGGTTTAAAAATGTCGTCTGTGAAAAAAAAGCCTAATTTGTGCAAAATATGACACTATCTTAATATCTTCAAACCAGATCAAAATGAAAGATAAACTATTCCAAAGTTCAGGGGCAAAGACAGTTAAAAAAAACACAATTAAAATATGTTAGACCCCTTATGCCTCTAAGTTACCATTGAGTACAGTGAACACAGCACACTACAGATGGCAGTTTTGTTTTATTTTACACAGACACCAAAAATATCAACTGCCTCATTTTTTTCAGTGCGTTAGTTAGTTTGTGGTAATTTAATATTTTAATTTAATTTAATAAAACATAACTTTATTTGGGGGTTTTGACCATGTGAGCACAAGACAGGGCCACAAGATTACAGGACACAGTTGATATCATACTTTATTTTTTTCCAAATAAATTATGAAATCTAATTACCAAAAGTCAAGTGACACAAAGCAGTGAACCGGGGCCTTCTGAGGCCTCTGGAGGTCTCGTGCCCATGTGGCAGATGCCCCTCATGCCCTGTTTGTAATTTGGGCTTTTTTTTTTTTTTTTTTTTTTTTTTAACATTGCCTAGTGTGTCTTTTATATCTTGTCTTCATGTCTTGTATGTTCTATGCAAAGCACAAATGGACTTTAATTGCCTGTTACCAATCGGGCTAAACAGGCAACTTCACAGACTGCCAAAGCCTCAAACTCACTGCATGTCAATATTTTTTTGCTATTTTAATTAATTGCACATTTGTTAAGGCAGTTTGAACTACCAAAGTGCAATGTCAACTAAGGTGGACCGGCTTTATTAGCTTATTTTGTGCTCACGTGGTAATATTCTTAACTAGGGTGGTGTTTATTAGAAAAACCACAATAGACCTTTTTCATGGCAGACATTTGACATGTAATTGTCGGAACAGCAGGCGTGAAATTGAAAACATTATCGATGGCCTAGTTCTAATACAGTACCAGTCAAAAGTGTGGACACACCTTCTCATTCAACTACTTTGAAAAATCTAAAATCTAAAACATATTCTGGTTTGTTGAGCATTTGTTTGTTTACCACATAATTCCATATGTGTTCCTTCATAGCTTGGATGTCTTCAATATTAATCTACAATGTAGAAAAAAACTTTTGACTGGTACTGTATGTCCCAGTAAGCTATTCCAGTTAGCTATCATGCACAATACCATGACCTACAGTAAGTGGAATGCAGCCATCATCAATGTTATTAGATACACCCAAAAAAGTTTAGGGCCCCAAAAAGTTAATGTTTTGCAAATGGGCACCCCTAGGTCAATCTGCCCATGTTTGTTACAGCTTTACTTACAACAAAGCAGGCTCAATGCTTTCGACAGAACTTTTACAACGTGCAATAATGTTAGACAAAATGTTGGAAAGTAAAATGAGCACATTGTAACGCTGGTTTGGGGACAGTTTTTCACATGCACAACAGTCGGTTTGCAGACGCGTAGTCTGGAAGAACCCTCAACCAGCTAACCACCCAGCTCCCCTCCGAGCCCGGCGCTGATTGGCCAGGAGCGTGGAAAGGCGGAAGTCTACAGAGCAGGGGGATTCCCCGAGGGAAGTTCCCAACTCAACTAGGCTATGTAAAACATACATTGCCATATCCTCTCCGGCGCTTCGTAACTTTGCATCTGAAGATTAGGGCGACGACGCTGCGGTGGTGTCAAAACCATACAAAATTCGACTTTAGCACTTACTCGAATGAAGGTAAGAGGACACTCACTCACTGGCACCGAGGAGATCTGCTCTGTGGAGTCATTGCTCGGTCGCTTTATCCGCCACCGGTTGAATGAGCTATGGAGAACCGGTCAAATACAGTTAAAGGAATACGGAACTGTGAGGATTAGGTTTTTGAATGACACTTTAGACTGGTTCCCTGTTGTTGTTAGGGGTTGATGCAGCGGAATGACTTTGGTTTTCATCCAGGAGCTGTTGGTGTGACAGTGTTAATGTGTGTGGAGCTTGATCAATAGTTGATGAGCAGCTCAGACTGACATCAGCCTCTTTCTTGTTTTGCATCATCTCAACATGTTTACTGGTACAAGAGTAAGTATGATGCTGTAATTGTAAAAAAAAAAATATGTCTGTGTTTACACAGGACAAGAACAGACAGAAATGTAGGCATTATTAAGCTCAGTGCTCTTAAACTAATTGTGCAAGAAATTGCAAATGCATTGAGTTACTTCATTTGTTTTTTGTCATTACTTTCCAATGGCTCAGTTGCTCATCAACGTCCTCATTTATTACAGAACTAGAACAAGGCATTTGTTGTTGAATGCAATTTTGCTTTTGCATGTAAAATTAAATTCCACCGGATACTGTCGATAATCTTTGGTAATAGTCAGATTAAGAAGTGTGTTTACTCAGTTTAGGTCATAGCATCAGTGTATTACATAAAGCAACCAAATAGTTTGACATCACTTTAAGGAGTTATTGTTTTCTTGTTTTTATGTTATTATAAAGTGTGAAGACAAGTTGACTGTTTGTGTGTAGAAACATTATAAAACAAACAAAAAGGCTCACTAACATTGAGATTTCACTTTAAGGGCTCATGTCTGCTGTGTCAGGGATGATTGTGGAGCACACGGCATGGAAAGGAACATCGGAGACCAGCTCAATAAAGCTTTTGAAGCTTATCGCCAGGTCTCCATCGAAAAGGACAATGCTAAAAAGGAGCTGGAACAAATGGTAACAATGTGTGGGGAAAAACATTCTCAAACTTTGTGTGAAATGTGACAAACTTTACCAATATAGCAAAAAACACTAAGTCACAGAATAGCTTGCTTAGTGTGTTTACTCATTTGTATTATGGCTAACAGTCTGATGGCAAGAAATCAGTTTTGAAAACATTATTATTATTTGTATATGTATATGAAAATGTGACGCACACATACGCATTGGTAAAGACCATACTGCAGATACTGGTGCCAAAAATAACATCAACCTCATTTTTGCAGAGTGAATATTATGAGCGATACACTCTAAAACTTCAAAAGCAGATAGAGGACCAGCAGCAGTTGATTTCAAAACTTGAAGCTAAGTTATCAGCAACAAGGCAACCATCAGGTTAGTGAGACGTGCCGGATGATCTCTGTGTTTTTCTGCCGACAAGATCATTTACTTTTCTATTGCGTTGCTTTCTGGTCATTGCTATTGGATTGTAAAACAATTTACTGAATCTCTTTCATCTAGCATTGCCTCCTGTTCAAACTATTAATTATAACTGTTTTGGTTTCTCAGGAGAGATGAAATGTGAGCCTTGCAACCATCTTCTTGATGGGGCCAGCGCTTATAAGAAAATACCGTACCCGGTATGTTCTGTGTGTTACAGCGCTCTCTTTTTTTTTTTACGTATACACTATGTGAAAACTGCAATATGATGCCTCCAAAACAGTTTTTTCTTCATTCTCTCATTTGAAAATACGCATTAGCATACCTACAGCTTCCTCTCACATACAAACATATTTATTGTACTTCTGCTGGAAGTTGTTGCAGTTGATGTTGAGAGAACACATTTTATTAATGGGAAATCAGTGTAGCAGTAACTATAACAAACAGAATATGGTTGATCCATATGTGATTCATACTGTCTGATAACTTTTGAGCACTGCTTTAGTGACTGTAAGGTGTCCGCAACATCCTTTAAATTAGTAAGTATGCAAATATATATATTTTTTCAGTTTGTAAAACTTTTTTACAAAGTTAATTAAGTCAGTTAAGAGAAATTCTCTCCTGGTTTATGCTTCCATTCATTTTTTTTCCAAAGGTTCAAACAATCCAGGAAATCAAAGTGACATTGCTGCTGTAATAGTATCCACCCTTTTTTTTTACTCCACACAAGGTGTATCCACGTTTACTTCACCAGATGGTGCTAGAGGATAATATCGCCTGCACAGTTCAGCAGCTTGAGTTTTATTGTTCATCATTTAATGGGCCAGAAAACATTTTTCACTACTAAATGTCAATTTGTGATGTGTAAATCAAATTGTAGATACATTAACAATATGCCCATGGATAATTGTTGCTAATGATCATTATAAATGTAATGTGTCTTTTTACAGGAGAATACGGGCACTGTTGCTTCTAGTATGCCAGTCAACAGCAGCGTTGACTAGTATGTCTCTAAGACTTTTATTTTATTTTTTATATAAAAATCATGGACATTACTGTTAAAGAATGGATTTTTTTCTTAGTCTTTATTTATTTGTTTGTCAGTAAGGACATGCTGGACGCGTTTGAAGCAATTCAAGGGAAATTCCGGCAGATTCGCTCTCTTACCAGGAGACAAAAAGATCACCTAAAAAGGTTCCATGGAGGAAACGATGCATCACACGGTAATACAACTATTTACCAAATATTAATACTACCTTTTCTTTAAGGCCTGAACCTAAATCCACTTGTTTTCTTGATTCAATTACTTAAAAGAAAGTGTGCTTAATTGAAACAGGTTTGTATATGTCATATCCACTTATGAGTTAACTTGCTTTTGAATTGTTCTTTGAGATAATTAGATAGCAACACCTTATCTAGGACTGTGCTCGAATGCCTTGTTGTTCTTTTGATCGAGAGCTGGCCACCGCTGTTTATGCAGTGGTCGAAAAAATACATTTAATAATTCCACTGAAAAATGCATAATGTAAGCTCTGGATACTAGCTGTATAATTATTAATGGCTAATAATTCTTCATACAATAATGAATATAAAGTGTGATATAAATATTTTCTTTCTCTCTCTGTGTATTTTTACAGTTGCACATATAGTTGCGTGTATATATTTATCTATATGTGTGTGTTTTTATATGTGTACATATATATTTTTGCACATATGCAACTTCAAATGTCAGAGCCCGAATACGTCAAAATGGCAATCAAGACAGAAAAAACTGTGTAAAATCTCATGTTTCTCTGCCGTCTGACAGATCAGCGGTTCTCCATGCCCATCCAGTGCACGGACCGTACAGCAGAGGCAGAGAGACCCTTTTCCTCAGCGCTAAGGTCAGCAGCGGATATCCCACTCCCGCCTATGGCTCTGGCGTCTCGTGGCGCCAGCCCCGAGGACAGGGACATAGAAGACTCTCTCACCAAACTCAGCGTCAAATTCCCGCCGTCAGCGGACAGCGAATATGACTTTCTTAACAGTGCTCCGGAGAGACACATTGGTTTGACCATGCCCACGAAGCGGCCCCTCAGTATCGTCCCCTCCATATTGACAGAAGAGGAGCCCGTGGAACTGCCCATGCCTTTTGTCTACCCTCCATCCCCCACCCTCTCAACATCATCTTCGCTCTCTCAGGAGAGCGTGCGGGGACCCCAGCAGGTGAGAATCACAGGACAAAGTCTGAGAAAACTAGTAGCAAATTATCAGTCTCTGATTGGTCTTCGCTAATGGAGGAGTAAAACAGTGTGAAGTCCATAAAAAAAAAAATCCCCTTGGCTTAACTTGAAACATATTACTGTGTAATGTGTGCTGATTCTTTTTTTAGTTAAGCATGGATGCTCTGGTTATATTTGGCATCTTTGCTGGAAAGTGTGAGCCAGATGGAAGCACATTACAGTGTCTGAATCTGATGAAACAAGTATGATGGTTAAGTGGGATTTTTATTTGCTGATGTGTATAAACGCCTAATAAAGAAATCGTGAATGACAGTAAGATCTTTACAGTTGGTTTAAGAGTTTTTCATAGGATGATTCATAGGATGATTCTTTCCCTGGATTAAATTAACACAGGCATTAATAATAGGCGAGGCTGGTGTGTTGGTGTGGTTGAAACACATAAATAGTAAGATAATTAAACACTTGAGAATAGCATTTTGCCTTTATTGCTGTGGAGTATTTGTGCAGACTATTGTTGTGTTGACATGTTCTTGTATCCCTTAAAGCAACAGATAGTTCAACTTGAAGTCCAAACGGTCCATCATGCTTTAATAGAGTGAGTGTAAGGGTTGTTAAGCCTATGAATAATACATTGTTTTCTTTGGTTCATCCTGCTCTGCAGCCCCTCTGGAGCCCTGAGCTGTGTGATGCAGTTGACGTGGGGACAGAGCTGGCGACGCCTCAGAGCAGCAGTCCTGATAAATGTGCTTTCTGCTACGCTGTGGTTCCTCAGGACCGAATGAACAGCCACCTCTACTCGCATTTCTCTCCTAAGAATGAAGCGGACAAATGACAGTGAAGGCAGAGACTGACGGGCCGAGGGCCACAACTACTCCAATACTTACTGTATTCATGGTCTAGTCCTGCCTGCCATGAAGAACATGCGCTGTACTGGATTTGAAATGACACTGCAATAAGACTTGAATCCATTTATTTAATAAGGAAGAATTGAATGGTACATTTCTCGCCCATTATATTTTTCTAATATCACGCTGAGATTTTACTCTATTACAAGTGACAACGATGCATAACATGGTATATATATATATATATATATATATATGAGCAAATAAATCAGACATTTACTCTTTACATTTTTTATCATTTGAATCATTTTCAACATGGAAACGTAAAAGGGTGGGGTTCTCTAAAATGTATCAAGACATAAAGATATAATGTGGACCAGAAATGTATTTATTAACTTTCATTCTGCAACATCTTTATACATTATTATTTAAAAACATAGTATTAATAACGTCGCAATTTTTTCTTAAAAGAAACATGTTTTGCTCCATAAATTTCAAATAATTTCTATTTAAATAAGACTTTTTAGTCAAAATAAAACTTTTTAGATTAACAGCAAGATTTTATACCTCAAAACAACAATATGTCACGTATTATAAATGCCAACAATATTCATCAAATCACTCAAATGTTTACGATTTACATGTTGATTAGCACTATTTTCACTAGCACTATATTACATTGGTTCCTCCATGTTGTGTACTTTAACCAGGATAATTTGAAACAGCTGTATGTTATTCTTGGTGCAGAGTTGGGAATAGTACCAATTTAGAAATTATTTTCAAAGCTGGTATGCCATGTATTCATTAAAAGTGTCTACACAGATGGCAACACATCACATTAGGCACAAGCTCATTGTTAAATCGGATTCCAAATTACCTTGCTATTTGTATAGTTATGTTTTTAATTAGATAATATTATGTATTTTGTATTGACAGGCAAATTTATTTTAATGGACATTATTTGACTTTTCTTAAATCCTATAATGCTTTACAAAGTGTTTAAATGAGACATTCCAGGTGTGCCAGTTTCAAATGTCATATAGGCTAATATTGATCAATTAATTTGTTATTAGTTATGGAAAAATATGTCAGTTTCACAAAATGTTAAAGAGACCGAACAGTGAAATGCAGGTTATTGTAATTTGGGAATGGAACAGATGGTGTTTCAATCACTAACATATTTTACAGTATGTACACAACCTAACATTTGACTAAACCTGAGTCCTTTCTAAACAGCAGCATCAGCTTTTGACTTCCACACTATTTATTCACACCTTTGAAAACAATTGCAGTGATTTTCACCATTCCGAGTGGCGATGTTTGAAAAAAAAACGGGGACACTGTGTGTTTGAACACTACGTTGTGCAGAGAGGACCTTGCAGCCCTTCAGCTATGGGCTGGTAACACTTGTGCTCGGTAGATGAGCTGGTGTGAAGACCGCAATCAAGCTTTATTCCTCTCTCTGCAAGTGTTTGGTATTATAACTATATATCACTTTCCAAAATCAAAATGTGCTTAATAGACTGATTGATTTGTTAAATCAACCTTAACTGATTTTGCGCTGCCCATTTCACTGTGTTTCATAAATAACTCAGAAAGGGATGCAGTGATGTAGTAATGCTACCAACTATTCCAAACTAGTGAGTCATTAGACTAAGATAAAGAAGCACTGCTAAAACACAACACATTTATTATCATTTTTTTTTTTTTTTTTTTTTGGCAAATACATATCCCTAATGATCCTCTCTGGTTAATCTGCGAAGAGTCGAACATTGTGCAGCCTGCATGCTTTTCTCTCTGGGATCATGAACAGCTGCTTGCTCATAATTATGTTGTCATTCGTTGTTATTTGGAAGAGGAACTCGTACTGACAGCTAGGATTTTTTTTTTCTGTGTGTGTGTATTTCCGTCCACTGTATATTTACACACTCGTGTACAGTCCGCTTGAGCTCTAAGGTATTGTTATTACCATCATTTATAATAGAATATGAGATATTTGTGCCATATTTCTCCTTGGGATATTTTCTACCAGTGGCAGTAGGCTTGAAATACATTTAAGAGCTATAACAAAAAATGAAAGAGGACAAAAAAAAAGGAGAAGGATATGGATTGAGACGGAGAAGTAGCAGGCTGATTACAAGGTGTCAAAATTGCCAGGAGCAAGAAGGTGAAAGCAATCAGGGGTGAGAAGAGTGCAGCATTCGTGAGGGGCAACTAATTATCCATCTCATTTGTGGAGAGAAGCATTTGAGGCAGCTCTAGCCCACTGAATGGTGACAGATTGGTGCGGAGGAGAGGGGAGGTGTTAGAACAATGGAGCCCAGCTCACCATCATTACTGCATGCTAATCAGCAGTGCTTCTGCACCACCAGTCGATGCTGCAGAGAGTTAGGGGAGACAGGGAAGTCACGGGCTTCAGGGGACCACAGTCATTTTAAAGCAGACAAGAGAGGGAGGAAACAGCACAGTATAGCTGTCGGCAATTATTTGAGCTTGTAGGTTATCCTATACAGAGACTGATCTCAGTGTGTACTTGCAAGATGAGGTACTGGTAATGTATTGTTTTTAAAGTGGATGAATAGGTCACCATGGTGTAATATATCATATAGACACAGTAATATAATTAAAAGTTTAAATCAATAAAATAAAAATTAATCGTAGTAATATTTTTTGAGATTTAAGACATCAATTTAAAATTATGATAATGAACGATGTCTGACAAAAGTAAACAGAAAGCACTCTAAAAGGAGCTTGAACAGGCTTTATAAACAGGAAAGAATAAAGAAAATAACACTTTTTAGGGCTTTACATTTTTTGTTCTGTAATATATAAGACATATACTGCGCGTTCCAATAACCACAAAACCACTACCATACTATTTAATGTGCCGTAAAAGATTTAGTAAGTCCCAATGTGCATCAGAGATATGAGCAAGGGTCAAAGTTCAAGGTGCAATTTTATGACCAAGTAGAATGTCCCAAGTTGAATGCATACTGTATGCAACAGTACGTTTTTTGTAAGGGCAGCTGCAGTAGGAACTAACAGTAAAAAGAAAAAGCATGCGATTTGGGTCACAGTGATAAAAACATAAATCAGTTCAGATTATTACATGAAATACAATATACATATAACAAAGCTAGCTCGCATGCATGCAGCACATCTCTTAGGGTGTCACCAGCATTGTTAGTTATAATCAGTTGTATTTGGAGAAAGTTAAAGACTCATGTATGGCTGCAAGCAGGGTTGCTTAAAGATTGATGATGCAACTGTGTATTTCTGCATTAAAAATCTACACTTCCTCTGTGAAGTAATAACACTTTTCAATTACCACATACTAAAACATTAGATCGGTCAAATAGTAAAGTTACAATATCCAGTGTTGATAAAGAGAACGCTTTATTACATTAAATGTGCAATTCATCATCCACTTGTGCACAAAAGAGTAGCCCCAAAAATCAAACATTGGAACCTTCTATCGCTACCAAACTGCTAGGCAGGCCTTTTGACTTACACTGGACAACAACTACTAATATTTTCTGATACTTATAATTATAATAATTGTTGTACACACAGCTGTATATTTTGGGGGTTGCAAAATAGTGAAAATGTTTATTTTACATTTTTAACTCAAGCTCTTCAATTATAAGTATAAATCTACTGAAATGTAAAATGGCTAAAATTATGTATTTGTCTTGTTTTATAGTGCTTATTATTTCCTCTCTTTATACCTATTGACAGTTTTGATATTATATTTTATATACTGTATATAAAGTAATGTTTCATTGACAATTATCTTCTATAGCTCCAGTATTCCTAAAGTTATCACACTTGTTTGCGTATGTATGTAAAGAAAGTTTGTGCTTAAAATATAATAATTAGACAACAATAATATTTAGACTATCTTAACTCTATGAAAACAGATCTTTACTGGCCATTAAAGACAATAGACAGATGGGGCACCATTCCACAAAGTAATTATTATCATTTTCCTTATTTGTCTAAATATTAAAACAATGGTTATCAGATCATGCCATTGCCAAAAGATTCAACACGAGTACGGGAAAAACAGGAGATTGTTAGAGGGTTTAATCAAATCATGAAACAAAACAGAGAGATAGCAAGTGGATTAAGGTCACCTGACTAGAATGCCCTCTTCACATCAATGTCATTATGATAATTAACAACTTTGGAGAGAAGCATATTCAACTGTCTGTGCACTGGTCACCGTTGGCACCGGAGACTGCCAACTCTCATGGCGTTGCGAGCTGAGAGTATCACCTCACAGTTGTCTTGCCATGCGTTGGGCTCCTCGTGCTCTCTGTGCAGCAGTGGTGGAGCTGACTTTGTGTTCGATTAAATGTGTTGAAGCCATCGCTGCCTGTGCAAAGCCTCAAAACCACCTCCCCTCTCCAATGTGATTGTTTCAGTGCTGGTCTGAGAGCCCTGATTTCTGGAGCAGAGATTTGGCAGTCACAGCAAGTGATGACAGAGGCAGTGGTGAGATCGCACCCGGAACCCCAAAGGAGGCTCACATTTCAGGCGGACGGGAGGCTCTTTCAATACACAAAACACAAAAGCACTGATCAGTGGAGTCCGATGATGACATTGTTCTTAAAATCAAGTTGTTCAGCTGCCACGGAGAATACTTCTTTTACATGTTTACTTGTGGAGAATGGGGGTGTTGGACATTTGTAAACTTCTGAACTTTTTGAAGACACTTGGCTGCCAATTTGAAATAACTGTACGACTGCAAGTCTAGCTTCCAATATGTCATCCTCCTGTTATCTTATTGTCGCTGTTAAATCAGTGTAGGTTGTTTTTTCCTCTTGACACATGGGGGTGGGTTGGAGCATGACGATGTTTGCGGAATGGCAACTTGCAATTCAGGGTTTAAGGCAGCATGAAAGAATCCATTCTCGGTTTAATGACCTAGCCTTGCTGGGCGAGGACGACAGGGAACATGCTCTTGACTTGCACTGAATTTGCCAATTAACACCTCCAATAACAGGCTGCCTCTGAACATCACCAATGTGGAGAGAGGAGGAGCAAGTCTCATGCACTTTGTTTTTCAGCCTCTGATCCTGTAATGATAAGGTCTGAGATTTCTTCATACACTGAAAAATATTCAGCAAAATACACTCCTTTTAAAATTTTACTCATAGTCGAATTTTGCATGAATTGTGGGTAATTGTGAACTGCTTTGAGATAAATCCCCTTCCCGAGCTGTGCAGTCACTGACTGGCAATGATGTTGCTGGAAATATTACATTTTTCGTTGTGCTGCTTGAATCCTTATGTAGTTATTGGACATTCTATTTTTCGCACATGTCCATATGGCCATGTGCAGCTTCAATTAGACACATGGCTGGTATCTAAGATACACCGTGCTTAATTGGCTTTGTCCCTTCTTATTGTTATACATGAAAATACAAAACAACAGCGCTGTCCTCAATAGATATATCGAAAGAGATCTGTCCATCCTCAAATAAGGTTCCCCATTCTAGTCACCCCTCTGGTTTCACACATGCTTATCAGACTCCCAAACAACACCTAGTACAGGTGTGAATATCAAAATCCCAAGTGAAAATCACAGTGGGTACTCGTGTGTTGTCCTCGGAGTCCTCTTACATGCAGCTTTGCATCGGGGCTGAGATGCTGCTGGCTAACAGCAACTGCAGAAACACCTTAGCTAAGTGTAAGGTGGACCCTTCTTACACCAAATGTGCTTAATGACTGAAAAACTGGCACCCAGATCTAATTGAAAAAAGCGTTTAAGTGTACAGTAGCTGGTTATTGCCCAGTACAATCACACTATAACACAGTAGTTTCACAATTCATTAGCAGGTACTTTAGGAATATACAATAATTGAAATATGGCTGCATAATTGATAGGAGTTCACACCATAGGGAAAGTGCAGTGATCCATCTAATGATAGTAATAAAGTGTAGTGAATTTCGCAGAAGTTAACACTTGAGGTGTGAGCTGTATATAGTTGTGACGACAAAGGCCTTGTCCTAACACTTTGTCAACATAACAGATACAAACACTGCAAAGATGTTAGTCATATTCATGTCAGTAGGACTGAAGATATTCACAATATCCCTGCTCAAGGTTAGCAGATCATAGGGCTGGTATCCTCATGCTGACCACCTTTGTGTCAGGAGTAGACCAATACGAGCCCTTGTAGGAGATGCCACATACAAATCAATTCATTTATTCAGTGTTAAGAAACCATCTGGCTTGATTAAAGCTGAAAGTCATCCTGGCAGACCAGTTTCCTGACTGACACCTCATAGAATTAGTGGGAGGACAGCTTCATTTACCGTCTTTGCTCAGCTCAGTACACAGCTTATCATCTCAGTGTGCTCTAAACTCAGATTTGAGCTGAAGAGTCTTCCACGAGCTCCATTTACTTCAAGTCTTTGTTACAGCATTAAACGGATTCAGCATATCTTGGTTGTTGTTTATTAGTCTTAGACAGTGAGATATAACACTTTTTGTGTTCTCTTTGTGGAAGCTGTGAAAATGGCACGCCATATGTAATACACTTGCTTGCTGATGGTCTTGCCAATTCCCCCAAGATCAGTCATTCCTGTGCCAACGCTCACACTTTCTCTTTGTCCTTGTGATTCGGTTGAGCTTTGTGGAATAGATTGCTTTCTTTTCGACGCTGTGTCTGGTGTTTAGTTGTTGATTTGATGTCACTCGCGGCCTAGTTAAAATAGCCATTTGAACCAGAACATACGTGTTCACGTGTACTATTTATTATAATCAGTCAAAGATAGTTAAAGAAAGCACTGAAACAGGAGAGGTACACATATAAAACAACAAAGCAAGCGGGAGACAGGTAGATAAACCAAAGCCTGCTCCTGTAATGTTTTTTTTTGTCCCTTCTAATCCTGCACAAAACAAATTGGCTGCATATTTTGTTCACACCTTTAGTAACCTGGGGACAGCAAGCTCAATTCTCCCTTGTCATACCTGTGACAACAACCTGCAAAGTGCTCCCAGTGCCCTAATCTGCGTGGTAGAGACCTGCTGCTGCTGCATGTAGATGTTGTTTTCTGTTTCCTTATCTGCTCGTCCCTGTGGTTTTTTACGTTTACACACCCACCAGAATCACACAAGGTAAAAGAAAATATGCGAATGTGTCTCACAGGCTACCTTTTTTCCCCTTGGTAGCGCTCAGTAGAAGGCAATAAAGGCACACTGGTGGTGTTTGATTTAAAAATGGCAGTCAGACCATGATTTTAGCATCAACAGATGGCCAGTAGATTGGTTTAAATGAGTAACACCACTGCCTGTTTTAGAGTTGGCTCAAGTAGTAGAGTAGTGTACTACTGTCTTATCATATCTCCTTGTGTGAATGATGATGTCACCGTGATAGATGCTACTCAACTGGGATCAGACCTACTCAGTGATGCCTGTAGAGACCAGCTCTGGGAGATCCCTGTCTGGCTGCATTATTCAACAATACTCCTTACCTCTCACAGGGAAAAGGGACTGTTGAATATTTGAAAGATACAATTTGATTTTTTATTTAAGTGTATAGATGAAGATGCGAGAGAGGGGGGAAAATAGAGATAGTGCCAGTCGGTGCAGCCTGGACGGTCACCAAGGCAACTTGCCGAGTTTTTCTAACTGATCTACGGGACTTCTTGGCTGTCTTACTTGGGGGACGTTTTGGAAAAAGTGGGCTTCTTCGAGTGCCTTTTGACTGCAACTACAAGCTGACAGGTCATTGATCATTTTAGTCTCATAATTATTGCCACCAGTTAGTTTAGAATTTAATCAAACCTTCTTGCACCAAGCATTTCAGTCACCTGGATGTCTTGAATGGATATCTTTTCATGGTTGTACCAGGTGCTACTCCCATTACACCATGCAGAACATTTCTAGAGCTCAACATGTAACTTAACATTTCTTTATATGATATTCAGAGTATTAATATAGCAGCAAACAACTATTTCATGTAAAGATTTAGGGGGGCGGGATGCCCTTGCGGATGCCCTTCCAGTGAAGAAACGTGTCAAAGGGCCTTAACTTTTTGAGTGTTGGTGCCCCACCACGTGCAGCTGATGCACTTTTTTGT
The DNA here is from genome assembly GCF_027596085.1 of Anoplopoma fimbria. Lineage (NCBI taxonomy): Eukaryota > Metazoa > Chordata > Actinopteri > Perciformes > Anoplopomatidae > Anoplopoma > Anoplopoma fimbria. The sequence continues at coordinate 13,853,777 of NC_072464.1, read as the reverse complement.
TAAAATGCCATTTCCAACTCACAAAGCCTGAGTCCGCCACTAACGCTCTCCCTCTGTGTGTGTTCTAATCCGGGTCACCCTCATGTAAACACTACTGGTTCTGTCAGCACTGTTGCTGTTGTTTGCGCGGTTAGCAGTGTTAGCACGATTAGCTGCGAGCCTCCGGCTCGGCTGTCGCCATGTTGAGAGCTGTGTGGAGGCAATAGTTATGATCTGAATTTGTAATTTAGCACTTTAAAATGTAACAATAGACCTATTAATGCTTTTCTAAAAATGTAAAATTAATAAAAGGTTCCGGGTCTCCTCTGGACTCCTGGGCTGTTTTGTTAAATTGCATGAATCAATATTTCAGTTGCAACATAAGAAAGGAAATCTGCTCATTGATAACGTACCAGACATTGTGCCAGACAGTGTTAGCCTATTTTCAGAACGGCAGCGTAAAAAAAACCATGGCTGCAGAACCACTGCTCAGATCCTGACGAGCCAAGCTGAGTATCGATCCATCTGGCTCTGAAGACACTGCCATGTCACCTTTGCATTTAAGTGTTATCTTGTCAGCTTCAAATGATCTAGCTGTCAGATCTGGAAAAAGCCGGCCTGTGTGATGTTGCTTTGTCTCTAATGTCCAGCTGTTGCTACAACAGTCTGCACCAGCAACATATTTGATTCCAGTGTTCAGACTGTGTTTTGTACATCATTTGTACTCATCTGTCACATATTTGTTTTTCAGTCAGTTTTCATTTTCATATTACCTTGATATAACCCACTCATTTAGATAATTAAAAATTACATTGAAAGTCATAAGGAGCTTAGTAGAAGCTCAAACCGAGTGCAAATTGCCTCATATTTCTTTACTGCAGATGTTACTGATGGTTAAAGGCTTGGAATCCAGCTTTGTGGTGAAAGGGCATGACGTCTTTTAACCAAGGTGTGGTAACAGGGTGAAAATGTGAAAGCAATTTTTTTCCCTGCTAATGTAGCCCACATCACCCCTAATGATAACACACCCACTGCATTGCACTCACAGCACTAATTTTCATGTTTTCACTCATATCCCCTGCAAACATTTTGGCCGTTCTATGATTTATCTTCTCCTTTTTTCTCCCTCTTCTTTTCTCATACACAAATCAGCGTCCAATGTCTAATTTAGTCCCAGTGTAGCGGTTTCGGTGGGCTCTTGGAGATGCTGCAGGCCGGAGAATGGTTGGGCTGCTGTAAGGGCAACAGTAGGACACCAGCCAGTAGTTCACACTTGTTCTAGCATACTGGAGAGGCTGTGGAGATGGATTTTTATGATGCTGTCTGTATTTATCATCTTTTTAATCAGTGTGAAATGGTGGCACTGTGTGATATATTCTGCTCTGTATACCATTCCTGAAACATTAGATTTTGTGTAGCAATTGTGCAGCAATATGGATTGAACATTCATATTGCTTTAAAAAAGCAAACTGGATCACAACATTTATTACCATTGGTAAAGTTTGTCAAGGCAAATAAACTGGTTTCCATGTGTTTGTTTGTGACAGCTAGATGTGAGCGGGGGAGACATAAATCATGTCACATTTATTTTTCCTCTCAACTTGGAACATGGTTCTCTTCCCTGTAGAATTCAGAACTGATCATTAACCTTTCCTTTAGTTCCTTCCCTTGCCTGGTCACATTTCCTCTCTATTTGGTTCCTGGCCCCATATGCCACTTTCCTATTTCCTGCCTGCAGACAGCAGGGAGTAGCTCTATTATCACCTTCCTAGAGCTGTCTTTGAATGTGAGAGGCAATTCCATTTCACTCAGCCATGGGGAGGAGGAGGAGGAGGAGGAGGAGGAGGAGGAGGAGGAGGAGGAGGAGGAGGAGGAGGAGGAGGAGGAGGAGGGAAAAAAACACACCACAGAAATTGGTTTAAGGTTACTTCTTGTTCTCGAATGTAAGACTATGTTGTATTTGCTCCTATTGCGTAGATTTAAGGATTATAAGATGCACAGTCTGTTGAGAAAAGGTGCAGGTTTTTTACGAAATAGTTCCAAATCACAGCAAAGGTTAAGTGCGGTATATCATGTCTGGCATTTGTGTGAACACTTTATCGTCGGGTCCATTTAGAAGTCATCTTTTGAAATATTAACAATCTGAAAGCAGCTATATTACAGGGCTGTGAAGCTGTGCTAAACATACCTACGATGTCTCTAATGCCTTCACTCTCAAGTGTGTTCTCTCCATTTTGCGACATTTTACTCGAAGTCAGTGTTATTTTTGGACTTCCCTAAGTCTCGTATAGCAGCTTTTATCAGCCTCTAGTTCTTTGGAATGGTAGGGCTCTTGACAATATTGCTCCTGGATAAATTAAACATGAGTTACGTAGAGTGATAATCTGTGGGCCTCTCTTTTCACACTGCATTCCCAATGAGCTGTGTGTTGGCCTGGTGTTGTTGCCTGTGATTTTAATGAAGATTATTCTTGTAACACGACAGTCGCCTGTTTGCTCCTATTCTCCCCCCAAAATATTGTCTCTTCAAACAGAGAATTTGTGTTCTTTTGAGGAATATGTGCAGCATTTGCGTTTTATTTGAAAAGTGTTTTTGTTGAAGGTTAATCACGAGATAATTGCGGATATAATTAAAGATATTTATGTACCACATTTTTTATGTTGATTAATCAGATAACAGGTTTCTTAGTCGTTGTTTTTAGATTACACATTCATGTCAACCTAGTTATCGATTAAACAGTACGCGGGCAGACACACCTTGACTGGATAATTAGTACATATTTTCATCCTGTCTAAGCAATGCAGGCTCGTATCAAAAAGGGCAAAGCTTCGGTTATTGGATTGGAGCCTTATGTTTTCTATTGTTCAGCTTTAGGCTGATATTGCTGAGGGGAAACCTCAGAGGATTCTCAAAGGAGTAAGTGCACACTTCATGGCATGGCTACTCTTAAAATGGAACTGATGTTTTATAAATAATTTCAAAGATACAAACATCAGCCTTACAATCACAGCGATTCAATGATATTCATTTGGCATAAGTCAGTTTCATTTCTGTGGGCTTTTCATCAGAAATGGCTTAAAAAGTAGAGTTAGTCTGAATTTTTCATGCCATGGGCTTACTGGGGACAGTGGCCATGTTCTTCACTTGCAGACGTCTGACAGTGCATGGCAGCAGAAATAACAAAATGGTCACAAACCCCAACTGCACTCCCCGGGTCACACAGGCTCTTTAAAAATTAAAGAGACTAGCAACAAACCAAACAGTTGATAACGGGTCAGAAACAGGTGATAAAAGAAGTTTTCGTAAGGGCATTAGCCCTTCCACTTACTTTGTGATTCCTGACATTATATCCTCACCATTTGTTAAGCCAAATAATACACTTCAGAGAGCATGAGGCAGTTGGAGGCATTACTCTCTAAGGGTGTGTAGTGCCCCCAAGGATTACAATATTTCACAAGTGCTACTTTGCTACAGAATTGGTATGAGACGAAATTCACACATTTATAATTATGCATTCATTTTTACATTTCGTCATCAGTATTAACCTTATTCTTTTTTTTTTTTTTAAAGGGAGGGCTAAATTTAGCAGTGTGGATAGCTCCTGCATTTCCTCATATGATCATTCTATCAGTGTGTTAATTGCCACAACCGACAGGAATAAAAAGACAGAAGGTAAAAATTACTAACATTGGCATCTGCATTACCCTCTGCCTTATTCAAGAGAAAAATAACAATGAGTGAAATATTCATATTTCACACAGGACTGTGTTTATGACCTTGCAACAAATATTGGATGATAATACAAAAACAATACAACTAACAGAATTGTATTGGTATGTGGTGAGATTATAAAACAATAACTGTGAATAAACAAAAAAAAAATCGATTCACTCAAATATATTTCTGCAAACTAACAGTGTTACATTTTTTCACCTAATAAGAAAGTCATTTGAGGGTGAATAGTGCAGGAATAAAGAAAATAAGTATTATTAGGTTATTAAAATAATCTATAATAGAGATATAATATAATATCTCTGTTTTCTTACATTGTTTTCTGCTCCAGATAAAGATGCACATGTATAAATATTTGTTTTGGGTGAATAATCTCTAGAGTGCTGGCTCAGGTATGGTATTAGGACACGAGCCATGTCACTTGTATTTCCACTGAACATCACAATCACCTGTCCTGAGGGTAATTTGTTGTGAGGTTTGTGGTAAAGAATCACGGTTAGGTCTGGACATCAATAATGAGCAGGTGTAGGAGTGCACTTCTGCGTAGACGTGTGTCTTGGTGTGTCCAGGGAGCACGGCTAATAAGGGTTTAAAAGCCACAACTGTCCACTCCGCCCCTTAACAGGCCTCCAGCTGTCTTTCCTGTCAGGGAGCACCCTGATTCCCTCTGACAGAGCAGATCACTGATGGCCAGAAACCACAGGGGGGAATAGTTATGTTAACAAAGTACAAAGCATCACCAAACTTGATCAGATTAGTCATGCTAGGTAATTAAAGACTTAAGGTAAATACAAGTTTTGGCTTTTTTTTTTTTTTTTTAATCAAAGACCCTTGAAGAAAAGAAAGAAATACTTCACTTTGATTTATTGATGGAAATTGCAATGTGACATCTGGCAAACAACATATAAATAACTTAAAGGCCATCTTAAATGCATTCCCATGAAATTTTTAGTGCCGCTGTAATATAAGCCACTACCTGTCATGAATCCCAAATAACCTTGGCTCTATCCTCTTAGTTCAGCCCAGTGTGCCTCATCCCTTATTACTGGCCTGACAAGGAAATGTTTACCCATCCGACAAGAGACAAGCCATTTCATAGTCGGAAAAAGCAATTTCACCTGACTGGAGTAGCACACTATGTCCCCATATCCTTGCTGGCTATAATTTTGTTGTCATTTTGTGTGCTGTGATCATATCATTGAAGTGACAGTGCTGGGCATTAGGTAAAGTCCCTAAGCCGGTGCTCACTTTCAGGCTTTTTCTCTCCTTGTCATTCACATTGATTAGATTAGACCCAGGTGGCAAGCAGATTCTTTTGGCACAACACTAAAAAATGGCGATACAGTGGCTCGAAGAAAAAAGCGTGTTGTTTAATGCTTTCCTGAATGGGTTTTATGGAGATCATTTTTTTTTTACAACTATATATTTTTGTATTTTCACAGATTATTGAGGGATTTTCCTAAAGGAGAGCTTTCAAATAGGTTTTGTTGCAATTGAGTTTATTTATTTTTTATACTATGCCTGCATTGACAAATTGTAGATTAATTGATTAGAATTAAATCTTAAAGTATGACAATTATGAAGTAGAAAGAGCATAAATACTTTTCATAGGGACCTATTGCATTAAGCTCATCTGGTCAATGGAGGTTTTGAACAAGGCAGGGGGAAGAGATCCTAATCTGCACTATGCTATCCCCCAGAGGGACAAGGCTGGCCGGGCAAAACAAATCAGCCCCCCTTCTCTTTGGTTATGTCCACTAGCTGGATGAGCCAATAGAAAGAAAGGACTTAGTCTAGTAAACAGGCACCAGAGCACCTGGGGAAACAAACTGAGTTGCTGCACGGGTGATTCAACAATTGGTTTGTTCAGAGGGAAAAAAAAGCAAGCCCATTTTGCTTATTAAAGATCAGTGATGGAAGTGAACCATAATCCTGTAATGAGGAGAGCAGAGAGTGGCCTCTTTTGCGTGGGCACAGACAAGCCTGTGCTTGCATGTTTCACAGGAATAGATTGCTGGACCATATAGCCCTATACTGTAATGACCCCTCTTGTTAGCCTCAGAGATTCATGGCAGTTCCTTAGAGATACAAACTTGTGGATGCACCAGTGAAACACGCCTTGATTGGTGTTCTCTCATCATTGTCTGGTTCAGATTGTACGCTGGGTTAAAGACACTGCAGAAGAGCTAAGCCAAAAGTTATTCAGTCGAGTGGAAATATTCAGGTTTTTAATGTCTTAGTCAGTGATGTTGTTGTAGTGCACTACTTTTCTAATTTTTTGTCTAGCCCCATTTACGCACAGAAATTATGAAATTGAATACATAAAAAAATGACCAGTGTTGATTCAGCACCTCCCTGACACAGTTCATAAGGGATGTATTGAGTTTCATTATTGTTTATTTGTACCCAGTGAATCATAAATGTATAAATCTAGTTCAATTTAAAAAAAAAAAAAAACCCTTTACAATAAAGCATCTAGAATAAACAGTGTGTCCAAGCAATCCACTGGAAAAGCAGTTTATGTTAACTTAAAAATGACTGTGTTAGTAAGTTAAGCAGGAAGGTGTTTATACTGACTCTAGCCATTCTAATATTTAATTTTATCCTATGACAACTTTGTCAAGATGATCTTAAAAGGTTTCATTACACTGCAGTGTAGACTTCAGGTAGTTTCAGAAAGGTCTGAAGAAAAAAATGATCGATTTTTTGTGGTTTAACATGTTCTTTTCAATTTAATTTTCTATGTCCTTAAACATACTTCAACCAAATAAATGGACAGTTATCTCATAGATCTGCATCCTGTCCTGACATCAACTATGATCTTTATTTGAATATATGTTAGTGAGAAACACAGGTTTCTGTTCATACTGATTCATTATGTATAACCAATCAGACTTAATATAAGTTAATGAGCCTCCACTATAACTTCTCTAAAAATATTTTATTGAGCAATATCAAAATTATAGAAATATCTATATATCTACGATTTTCCATTTTTACTTTCTGTGGGATGTATTTTCAACAGCAGCCCTGTTATCAGTCCACTGGTTCATAACTTTAAGGCATCAAATATTTATCAGCACTGGGACTCATAAACACATCTTCAGTGGGACGCCATGATTTCACGCTATACCACAAACATTTTAAGGCATCAGATGCACTGCCTGTCATGGACTGTCATTTTTGGCGTGTTAATAATACATCTTGGTTTCTTCGGCAGACATACTTTGGCACTCATAGCGCATAAATAGGTAAATAACGCGGATAAATTGGTAAATAACGCAGCTGGAAATCTTTTTAACCGTTATACTTTCATCTCCTTTTTTTTTTTCTTTTTCTCGTTCATCTTCACAAACAGAAACGTGTCGGAGTAAATATATTTGAATCAAATATAGGCCCATGTCACACTATAACAACAATCACTTTGCTCGCAGCGCTCCTCAGATTTTCCTAATTAAGAGCTGTCTAATTAAATTACAGCCTTGAGTTAACCAATGGCAGCGCTTGTTTCATTAGCAAAGCGAGGAGAGTGATGGAAAGAAAATCCTTCCTGATTGCAGGATGGTGTCAATTGGCTAATTTGCTGCCTTCGCCACAAGTCATAGCAAGGCGTTTTTCACAGTGTTAGATTAGCAAAGGCTTGTGATATAGGTTGAGCTAATAGCGGCTTCTCGTTGAGCTATGCAGGTCGAGAATTGCATCTCGCCAGCAAGTGATCTCTCCAAGAAATTTATGAATGTGGGCAGTGGCTTTCCGAGCTCCGATGGATCAGAGCTTTCGTTGCAGCAGGACCATCCTATTATATCTGCAAGTGACAACCTGGAGAGAAGTTCACCTCTGAAAAAAAACTCTAGGGAGATGACGAATCAGTCAGAGGCAGACAATTTTCCTGACTCCAAGGACGCATCGGGGGACGTCCAGAGGGGCAAACTCTCTCCTGGTCTTCACGGAGTCTCTGACATCCGTCATAATTTCGATGGATCTGCAGGAGAAAGGTGCATCTTTTCTCCATCTACCCAGCCACAGTCAGTCTCAGCAGCTCCCAGTGCCATGTTCCCCTACCCGACCCAGCATGGACCAGCGCACCCGGCTTTTTCTATTGGAAGTCCCAGTCGTTACATGGCCCATCACCCGGTCATCACTAACGGAGCTTACAACAGCCTTCTGACCAACACGTCTCCTCAGGGCTACCCGGCGGCGGGCTACCCTTACGCGCAACAGTATGGACACACTTACCAGGGAGGGGCTTTTTACCAGTTCTCCACAGCGCAAGCAGGACTGGTTCCGGGGAAAGCGCAGGTGTATCTGTGCAACAGGGCCCTGTGGCTGAAGTTTCACAGGCACCAAACGGAGATGATCATCACAAAGCAAGGACGGTAAGTGCACGTATGTACGGGCATGTCTGCTATACACCTGCAGACTGTCTGAGCTGCATCAGTGAGAAGCTTTTAGTTTGAATGTGTATTAACATCGAATCAGTATTTCCCCCCCACATAAAAAGGGGGAAAAAAACGACTCAAGGCCAAAAAGGTTGAAATCTCATGCATGTTTGTGCAGTTTTTTTTTTTTTTTTTTTTTGTCATGACAAGCGTTTTCTAAATCTGTCTTCCTTTATTTTCCACAGACGAATGTTCCCATTTTTAAGCTTCAACATTTCTGGCCTTGACCCAACTGCTCACTACAATATATTTGTGGATGTAATACTTGCTGATCCAAATCACTGGCGATTTCAAGGAGGCAAGTGGGTGCCATGTGGAAAAGCAGACACAAATGTAACAGGTACTATAGCTCATTTGTCCTTACATTTATTGCTAAATTATTTATTCTATAGAATATATATATTTTTTTGTTTTGATACATTTAACCACCGTACGTGGTTAATGAAAAAAAATACGGGCACACGAACTGTTTTTTTTAAAATAATAAAACATATTTCGTGTTTTAATTATTTGTATTTGTGCGCATTCTTTTTTTTTAGGAAATAGGGTTTATATGCACCCGGACTCACCAAATACCGGAGCGCACTGGATGCGTCAAGAAATATCATTTGGAAAGCTAAAGCTTACAAACAACAAAGGTGCCTCCAACAACACAGGACAGGTAATGCATCACCATACCCAATGCTTCAATTACACATATTTTTGGGGATTATTTTTATAACAGCAGATGGAAAAAAAACAACGTTTTTCCAAGTCACCTTTCTTTCATGTCTGTTGCATACAGCCGTGTTAGTATTTTTCATCTGGGCTGGTTTATTGCCTTACTGCTATCATCTACAGTCTTGTTACAATTATCATAAACTAAAGGATGTAATCGAGTTAAAACAGTTTAGCATTCTGCTTTTAACCATCTATCCAAAGTTTGAAGAGGAGTTTGTGATGTGTCGTCTTGAATCTCCAGATGGTGGTTCTCCAGTCTCTCCACAAGTACCAGCCCAGGCTCCATGTGGTGGAAGTGAACGAGGATGGGACAGAGGACACCAGCCAGCCAGGGAGAGTCCAGACGTTCACCTTCACAGAAACGCAATTCATCGCCGTCACCGCTTACCAGAACACCGACGTACGAGCACTTCTTCATTCATGGCTCCCGAGCAAACCTTTACTGGTTTTAACAAATGAAATATTACATTACATTACATTACAGTCATTTAGCAGACGCTTTTATCCAAAGCGACTTACAGGAAGTGTATTCAACATAGGTATTCAAGAGAACTACTAGTCACCAGAAGTCATAAGTGCATCTCCTTTCTTAAACAAGCATCTTAAAGCATAAACCAGAGCAAAAGTATAGTGCAGAGGCAAATTACTACGAAAACAATAATTGCAACAAACTAATACGAATAGGATAAGTGCAGTAAACAAATACAATATCATTCGAAAAAAAAGAAAAACTATTTTCTACACTTACAAATAATAGTTTTGTTTAGTTATTTGTTTTGCAGATTAATTAGAACGACATGTATTTTACGAGAATCAAGAAAATAAACACGAGAACGAGAACTATTGTTTCTGAATGTGACGCAGTCCGATCATCTCCAAACACGTGGTGGTTTTCTAATCGATATGATATTTTTTTTTCACAGATTACGCAACTGAAAATCGACCACAATCCGTTTGCTAAAGGATTTCGGGACAACTATGACACGTAAGTTTTTCTTTTATTTCTAGGATTTGGGGACTTTGATTCGATTGTAAAATGTGTTAATTGTTGCCTCTTAGTTTTATGTTGCTGTAAAATTGGTTAAGGTTATCATCATATAAAAAAAAAACTAAATGCACGTGTATAATTATTGTTTTCAATTGATATCCAAATTGGAGGGGGCTCATAGGATTTTTAAAATAAAGGAAATAAATAAAAAAAAGACGTATTGACAAAAATATACGATATATCCAAATATTCGTTACAATTATTCGGTTATAGTCACTGATGACAACATTTGTCGTTCATGTCAAGTCGGCTTGTCTTGCTGAAAATAAAAAGCGAATATTTGACCCGTACAATTCAGATGTAAAACAATTGAACAAAGCGAAATTTTATTTTTTTTACAATGCAACATTACATGTATCGGTGTTTCTTTCCTTCTCGGTATGAAGCAGCAGGCCTGTTTGGAAACGCTCCGTTTGCGTAAAGATAATCTCTGATGCCATGCATGTTTTAAAACCATGCACTTGTCTCTCAAATGGCACATTTCTCCCCCCCCCTCCCCCATATGCTCATCTAATTGTACATTTATTTGATTTGTAGAGAACCAGCTTCAGTGCACATTTCCAGTCATTGAATTGTTTCCCTGTTTTTTTTTTTCCCCTCTCCATCTTCTCAGTGTCTACACAGGCTGCGACATCGACCGCCTCACTCCATCACCGGGTGACTCTCCGCGTTCACAGATCGTGCCGGGTGCGAGATACGCCATGCCTAGCTCTTTCCTGCAGGACCAATTTGTCAGCACTTATGCCAAATCTCGCTTTCACCCTGGCGTGGGGACTGGTCCTGGCACGGAGCGCAGCGTCCCACTCGGCAACAGCTTGCTGTCCCCGCAGCAAAGCGACGATCCCACTGTTGCCTCCCCCCCGCAGCGATGGTTTGTCACCCCTGCCAACAACCGACTGGACTTTGCTGCCTCGGCATACGACGCCGCCGATTTCGCCGGTAACGCGGCCACCTTGCTGTCCTACGCGGCGGCCGGAGTGAAGGCTCTCCCCTGCCGACTGCAGGCTGCTCCAACCGGCCTCTTGGCTACTACGCAGACCCGTCGGGCTGGGGAGGACGCACGCCGCCGCAGTACTGTGGCGTGAACAGCAAGGCCAGCTCGGTCTTTTCCTGCTGGCCGACTAACTCGATCGGTGGCAGGGCGGGCACCAACTACCTGGCCGAGGAGGTCGACTCCATCACGACAGAGAGGTCGCCGATCGGCGGCTCGGACGAGGCCAAACCCAAAGACATGACATCCGAGTCGAGCTGGATAGAGACGCCGTCCTCCATTAAGTCCATTGATTCGAGCGATTCCGGTATCTTTGAGCAGGCCAAGAGGAGAAGAATCTCACCTTCTGCCACGCCGGTTTCAGAGACAGTGTCCCCGTTAAAATCTGAGTTGCTGGCACCGAGAGAGTGTGAGAAAAACTGCACAAAGGACATTGGTTATTACAGTTTCTATCCTCACAGTTAAAACCACCAGAACAGTGAATCTATCTATCTATCTATCTATCTATCTATCTATCTATCTATCTATCTATCTATCTATCTATCTATCTATCTATCTATCTATCTATCTATCTATCTATCTATCTATCTATCTATCTATCTATCTATCTATCTGTTAATCAATACAAATAAAAAAGTGACACGGACTGACACCTCCACAGTTAATGGCCAAAGTGTAAATTCTTCCATGGCTTGGGCGCCTTGTTTCCAGAAAACACTGTAATTGTGAAAATAATGTACATAATATTGAGCATTTGGTGATAGTGATTGAATGTGCACAGAATAGATTAAATTCGACTGATAAGTAGTGTTTAAAAAAACAAAACTATTCTGTTGAGTAGCCTAGTAAACAAAGATATCGATAATCTTGTACATTAAATGTTCTTGTGTAGCATATGCTGACATATTAATCCCTGTCAGTAAAAAAAAAAAATGTATTTTGTACTTTATCGATGCTGTAGGCTACCAAAAGTTTATGACGATCACTACATTCATGATATCTGTGGTTAAATGTTGGTAAAGTAAACTAAGAGTCTTTTGTTTTTCTTTAAGTCGGTTATTTTTCATGGCCTGTATGCTATGCTGTTGTGAAAATCTCTGTATCTGCTGTAATGTGATTGAAACATAATAAATGATGTTATCATCAGGACAACCAATTCAGTTTTTTATTTTTTTTTATTTTTAATAAAGACTTTCCCCCATCAAAATGATCTGTATTTAAGCAGACAAATAACTTTTACAATGACAGTTATTCCAAGTTGTTAAATCAGGACACTGAAATAATATTTTAATCTCTACTATTAGAAATAATCCTAATTAAACGATGACGCTTTCTGATTCAAAGATCCGCATCGCTAATGACACACAGCCAAAACAAGTTCACTGAAAGAGAGCACAGGAATAATGGGGGCAGCTAATAATGTGAATGCGCTACGTGTCATTTTCATATTCGCCAAAATGCAAGGTTACCCAGTTGGTTTTTAATGATTACGAAAAGTAGCACTACCTGATATTTTTGTGACTCAATTTTCGCAAACAACATTTGGTTGAAATTACTTTGGTGGCCAATCTGAGAGGGTGAAAACAACAAAAAAAAAGTTGTGAAGTTGACAAGTCTTCTGTTCGGCAGCCAAATGAAGTGACACATCAATGTGCAAAGGACCAGAACAAGACAGGGGTAAGGATAAAATCAATTTATTTTGATTAATATAATGAATGATTCAATCCTTATTTAATACCTGCCTCCGTCATCCATTTGTAATGGCATCATAACAAATTATATTAAACACTGCTATCAAATTAATGAAGTTAATAAATATAATTATATCTGGAAGATGCATAACAAACCCAATGTGCACTTAATTGGAATTTTGGTGTGAAGGAGAAGCTCACACCTGTCAATAAGATGTGTGGCATTTAACGTCTTGTGTGTGTGTGTGTGTGTGTGTGTGTGTGTGTGTGTGTGTGTGTGTGTGTGTGTGTGTGTGTGTGTGTGTGTGTTGCTCACTGACAGCCAGCAATAGGCTTTCCCAGGGATAAACAGTAGATGGCGATAGCTGAATGCAGGTCCTGTTCTCAAACAGCTTTTCATGCTGTGGTCCTTCTCAGCCAGTCAGGAGACAGCTATGATACATTTACAAAATGTATACGTTTTTAAAAATAAATACACTTCTATTTACGTCTCAGGCCTCTGGATTCAAGTAAACAGGGACTGTGACACCAGATGGCGATGCTACTATTATATATTATATCAGCTGAAGGAATCCCTGTTGTTAAAAAGACTAAAAACAGCAGAGCGAAAAGTGGTTTCAGCTGCAACCAACACATCAAACAGAGAAGTAAGCACTCACCCTGACAACAAACAAGTTAAAACTATCAGGACTCAAAGTCACAATTCAAAAATACCACCTATTGTTAAACTTCATGTATTAGCTGGAACAGTCATGCAGCCAGATGGACCAAGTTGGACCCTCAAAATGGGTCTATATTATATCTCAAGTTCAGTTACTTAAAGACAAACTTAGTAAAATGCCACATCATGGAGTAGTTTAGAAATAATTTAATATATATTGATTTTTATAGGTAAAGCAGCACAGTGGGGGAGGCCGCTATGTGTGGGTTTACTATCATGGGTATTTTTTGCAGGGTGCTAATGCCTTTGCAAGTGGGTGATCATTTGGGGGCTAAAGTTGGAGGGGACCTGCATCATCTAGAAAGGGGGGTATGCCATCACCTTTATGCTCCTGTTATTATAAACCATATGGATGCTCCACCTTAACATCCCCAAAGACGTATTATGTAAATACTCCTAATCTGAGAATTTGATTAGTTTCTGTCTTTGCTCTTTTTTTTTTTTATCTACAGTGGGTTATGATCAAGCAGTAACACATATGCTAAGACTTTCCATCTTGAGTTCATTTAAAGGTTAGAGGATGCCCCAGAAGACTCAAAGAAGCTGCTGTCTCTGAGTCATAACAGTCAACATTTTATGGGACAAACATCTTCTCAAAGTCATATCTCCAGAGAATACTCTAGCTGTAGTTTTAAAAGTGGCTGACAATATATTTCAATATTCTCATTTTATTCAACATAGCCTACTCATTTGAACTAAGTCAAGATGGAAATATAAGTGAGATATTGTATGGAAAATGTGTGGGGAAAACACTGCACATTTGGAGTGCAACATATTCAGCTAAAATAGTGAGTAAGCTTATGCCCACTGAGTCATGGTCTAATACAAAAAAACCCACATAAAGACATTGTTACATAACTTAACTAAACAAAGAGCATTTCCCCCGGAAGAGAGGGGTCTCTGCTCACCTCTGCGTCCCAACAAAGGCTTAACATGGAAGAGTGACGCGTCCACGTCGGCTGGCAGAGATGCGCATGTTTCAATGAACGAGGAGAGCGCGAGAGGCGAGCAAGCGGCTGACCGACGATGATATGAACATGTGACCGCAGTGTGGTCGCTCAGATACTGCTACACCTGCCCGGATTACACACAGCGGAGGTCTCTGCTCCATCTCTCTGACACCGCACCGTGACTGTACTGCTGAGGGGAGGAAGATGGACACCACCGACCAAGGTGCTCAGATAGAGCCGCTGCTACCCACGGTAAAGAGCCCTGATCTCCTGGGACACATACTCAACCTACCCATGCAGATGAATATTTCAGAAAGCTTAATCTATGTGTGTGCTATGTGCTGAATACTAACATTTAAGAGTTATTAAAAATGCAACTTTTTTCTTCAGGAGGCTGATCATTTTAGTGAAAATGTTTTCACAGAGTAGCTTACCTGTGGAGCTGTGGACAGGTGTGGTTCACCTGCAGAGCACCACTAACTCACAGAAAGATAAATTACATTTTGATATTATATCACCGATGAGGCATTTTTGTTCAATCTATTGTTCAGTGAGACAAAATGTGACTTGCTGGAACCTTGGCATGATGTGAAAGTTACTTTCTGAATTGAAACAGGCACTAGCAGGAGGCTTTATGTGTCAGTGTGATGCTGTTTTACAGTAGCCTATAACAGGGCTGTAGGAGTCATTACAGTAAGTGATGTTACTTTGTGCTATATCATTTAATAAATC
This sequence comes from Anoplopoma fimbria, assembly GCF_027596085.1. Taxonomy (NCBI): domain Eukaryota; kingdom Metazoa; phylum Chordata; class Actinopteri; order Perciformes; family Anoplopomatidae; genus Anoplopoma; species Anoplopoma fimbria. Next base: position 13,838,774 of record NC_072464.1, on the reverse strand, counting down.
TCTGTTGGGGCAGATGTCCGATTAATATAGTAAATTCAGGCAGAAGTGACCTCGTTCCGTCGTATGTTGTAATAAAGTTGATTATGGGTTTTTTTTGTAAAATGGCAGCAAATTTATGGTGGCGTGATGCTGTTCTGACGAAGCTACAGGATGTACAAAGGCATACTCAGGCAGCCAGGTCACACAGACATGCTCACAACAAACTCTTCCTACAAGTATCTTGGGAGGAAATGTTCTATTGAAATGTACTATTGATATAAAAGAAGTCCCTCAAGGGATGTTCTCAGAGACGCGTGGGCCCATCCCCATCGGTCTTTGCTGATCACTTTGGAGGAGATTTGTTGTCATTATACATATGCTGTTTACATAAAAACAGATTTTTCCATTTAGCCTGAGGTTTTAGACTGACTGAGCTTCTTTGCTCGGATAATATTAGAGCCACTAGGCTTTGATTTCCAAATGAAAGGTTGCAACCTGGCCTAAAAATAAAATTTAAGACTTAATCTTTATCTGATTTGGAGCAACACATGTCTGAGTTTAAAGTGTTTTGAGTTGCTGAGTGAATTATATATGTACTAAAGTGATTATTGTTTATCTTTCAGGTCAATTCCTTCTTTGGCTCATCAGTTGGGCGTAGAAGTTTGGTAAGTTACTATGGCCCATGGCCTCTAGGATCAAATTTAAGGACTAGCACATAAAATGTTGAAAATGAGGAAATTCAAATTATTTTTAAGATCAAACTCATAGGAGTATTATAAGAAGACAAACTTTCTAGTTGAGCTGCAGAAACACTCCTGTGAGTAACCAGGTTGATTTGATGTGACATGACAATCTTGCATATAAAGAAGGAAGAGGGATGGTTGATATCAAGCTTTGTCTTTGATGAGATGCTGCTGGGCAGCAGTGATGATGTCACTAGTATAATCTCATGATGAGAGACCGTCGATAGATGCTCACAAATTACAGTTGTTTGGCACAACAGAGGGGCGCCGGTGTCTATCAGGCATGGTGTGACGCAGGGCAGCAGGCATTTGCAGTGCAGAGCTCAGATTTTAGACTCTGCTGCACTCTGTCCAAACTCAGAGGACACAGCGGGAGAGCTCATGCATTCAAAAAACTTGGAGGCTCCTTGGCTCTGCACATATCAGGTAGGACAAGCGCCTTTTGGATTGAGGAAATACTCAAGATTGTTATGTGGTTAAGGAAGAGCAAGATGTGTTTCACAGAACGGACATTTGGGAAATTTTGTAGAAAGGGATCCCTTTCTCTTAGTGTCCAAAATGAGCGTAGAATCTACAAATCTACAAAAGTGGAAAACAGCTTTCTCCTGCTGACCACTTCTGATCCGTTTTGCAGCTTGGATACGGATGCAGACACTAAGTCTGCCAAAATGAGGGTTCAAAGCTTTAAAACACCTTAAATAGCATCTCTGGAAAAATAAATTAAGGACTAATGTTGACGTTTATAGCAGAAACATTTAAGGATTATAGTTTTTTTTGTGCCACATGAAAGCCTGTGCAGTTAATGATATTGCTGCCACTGATGGTTCCAAAATCGCCACAGCCATCTGTAGGGATCAGATCCAAGTATGTGCCACATCCCATGATTTCACTTCAGCTGTGTGGTTTGCCAGCCCTTAACTGTATCATGATTTTGTTGGTGAATGAATGATTATTGGTCAAAAAAGCATTTTTCTCTGGATTCCTGTTTTTCTTAGAACCTACTTTGTCCTTTTAGAACCGAGTTATTGATCTGATTTTGTTCTGATGATCATGTCTGAATTAGTAGCCAATCTGTCAGCATTTGTTAACATACTAACATCTCTTTGTCCAATCAACCCCTTTTACAATAATCTAACATCCTATATATATATATATAACTTCTTACACATTACAGGAACAACACTTAATGACAATGACAACATCTTTTTCCCAACAGTATTGTTTCAGCAGGTAGCATTACAATATGTATCAATATCTATTATTTATCCCTTTATTCATCAAATTAAGATGCCATTACAACAAAAAGGCCCCTTCTCTATTGCATTGATTGTGCTGCCTTAGAGTATATGTTACATAAATTAATCAGAAATGCTTCAATATGCTATAATAGGATTTTTTTTAGTTGTTGCCATTTTTGCATAGAGTAATTTATGAGTGCACAAACAGAAACCAAAAATAAAACTATACACATTAACTATTTATAGGACAGCTACAGATAACAGAAACACAAGAAGTGCTAGTCAACTGTGTTTTCTGCATTTTGCACATCATTCAATTCACAAATTATCATCTGTCTTGTCTGACAATACACCTAGGAAAGAATCATTAACGTTCCACTTTCACAAGGAAAAATAAATCCTTTTTGGGGTTGAGGAAGTTGGAGGGAAAGGTGACACCACTTTGAAACTTCACATCGTCCAATACAATTACAATAGGCCCCCTTTCCTCATCTAGCACATATCTTTCACAGAGAAAATCAAAGAAAGGTGCTCAGTGTTGTTGTACACCCCAATTAAGAGGACATTAATTATTTTATTATTTATTTCTAGATGTAGCAGAATATAGCAAATTCCAGTACAATTTTCCTGTAATTTCGTGTTATGCTGGGTTATAAAAGTCAATTTATACATTTTTACAATAGTATGTAGATGTGAAAAATGGAGTGTAAATGCATAGAAGTATGGTTGGTTGAGTTCTGTGAGAAAAAAGCAAAGAATGTGGGCATTGAATTCATTATGTGTCAAAGCAATAAAAAGTGATCGACAGTATAGTCCACATTGACTTCCGTTGTGCTGACTGAGTGAAGAGTTTTGAAAAAGTGAACCCAGTATTGAGAAATTCATGTTCCCAATTGTGCACAACTGTAATGCTGTCTTTACAAATGTAACACCGGTGCCCATTTAATATGGGCTAATGTGTCTGGTGTTTAAGTCACAAATACTGTCGGTTTAATCTCACCAGGGATGTTGATCCATGCCCTCTGTATTTCTGGACAGATTATCAACATCAGCTTTGTGTCCAGGCCAGCCCATGTGTCACTGCAGTTGTGAACAGCAGTGCCATTCATTATAATAATGCCTTGATGGTCAACTGGTGGTCAGGAGGCTAAGGGAAAAGCTGATATCGAGCAAGCTTTACTGTAATGCATTTTTAATCTGTACACAATGTCCAGGAGACATGAGTGATTCTGCAGAGCTCTATTGTTCAAGGAAGTAGTTGTGCGCTGGTCTTTAACGGCTGTGGGGCAGTTAACCATGTGCTCTTGCCTGACCTACCTGTTAGTCCAAATTATTTAAAATTGTAAAACAAATAAAAGAATACAGTTTAGGCAACACTTTCGATGAAGTATAAATCTCACCTTTGTATTGCTTGTCGAAGTTCGTTTTGTACTCTTTGGTGTTTGCATAGCTACATTCAGGTAACATAATTAACCGTCAGTTTTGATTCAGACAAAGAGTAGGAACTTTGGGAAACGGGTTAAAAATGTTAATTGCATCGTCCTGGTGATTAGTCTTTGAGGATTCTGGTTTTGCTCCTTCTACACACAGAAGAATAAGTTTGGCCAGTGTATTAGTGTGCAGATTCAGGATTCATTCATCTGTTTAGTGTTCAAATGCTCCAAAGTTTTGACTGAATCATGTCGTTTTATAAAAGAGTTATAAGCTGGTGTTGAGTTTTTATCTGCACTGTGAAATGACAAATAATGATTTCTGATAGTTTTACCACCTACTCCCCCTCATCTTTTTCTTCATGTATTACATAAGCAGGCCAACTTTCACACCACAGAATGATAGTACTCTCAGTGACCTGACTCTGATCAAGTAAATCCATGTGCTGCTATGGAAGATTGTGGTTAACTGCTTAATAACTTTTGTCACATGTGGGATGGGTGTCCAGTACTTCTGAGGTTGTATCAGCCTTGTGGTCCTGTAGGAGAAGGTGATTCAGGGGAAATCGTTTCTGCTCAAACAGCATGTCATTCAGTACTCTCTCTTGTAATCTGTCAAAAAATCAGATTGAGGATTATTTTCTTTTTTGCAATGCTTGTTTTCTGTCACTTTTGAATATGAGTGTCTTATAACTTTCTCGCCTGTTGCAATGACAATTAGTAACATAATATCAAAGCTGATACTCCTGAGTAGCCTGAGTTTGATCTCTCTCCTCAATTAAGAACAAGTGCAATGTATTGTTGTAACTGGAATACGTGTGGGCGGTAGAAGAAGATGGATAAATCAGTGATTAATATGAAAAGGAGAAAAGAAAATACAAGCCATATGAGAAGATTACAAACTTACTTAACTAACGTGTTGTAAACAGTGTAGTGATTCACCTTTTAAGCTCGGGTCACATTAACGATGTAATACAGGTCACTGCAGAGAAAGCACCTTAAACAAGTTTAATCAGGAGAGACAAGTGAATGAAGAAAACATAATTTTGTTCTATAACATGATAGGTGATAATAAAGTTTTGACAGAAGGTCTCTGTAGAGTGTAAGGTCTTACACTCTACAGGGAGGTTTATAATCAAGGAGCGTTTGCCCTTAGCAGCAGCAAAATAAATCCCCCCACGCAGTCCAGACACTGGCTGATGATACTGCTGAGACTGGTAGGCTGATGAGGCTGAAATGATGAATCTGTGGTGATGGGTATTTAGTGGAGGGGCGCATGAATGCACTAGAGGCAGAGAGAGGATCTTATTTAAAAAGAGACAGTGGTAAAATGATATATTAACAATGTAGGTGTGACGCTGGGCTATTAGATAAATGTGACCAGCTGATGAGAACAGCTGATAACACAATCAATTGACAGCCTAGACAATGACAGCAAGTAAATTATTAGTGAATGTGTGTAAGATAAATGGTAGTATATATGAGAAATAAACTACAAGCCTTATCGAAAATTTTTCACCTCAGCAAACTTTGATCTAGGCTTATAGTATTATCACACAAATAATAAACTACACACCACAATTCATAACATTAATTTTTGCCATTTAGCATTACAGATCTTTAGCAAATAATAATGGATTGGTTCACCAAATACAGCAATGAAATGCAACTTTAGCACCCTTGAACACGCTTAAGAGAAAACCCAAAACTGATAAGATTGCATCCGTCTAAAGAATAGTCTTCCTCAGTAAACCTACACTAGAGCGTCATGTCAGCTGGGTCATTTATTGTTCCCATTATAAAAAGAGCTTTTTGTTTGAACTAGGATAATACTCTTTCCTCTTCAAGGTGAGACGTGCAATTAGTTTCCGTGGCGACCATGGCATTTGGTTGGATAATGTGTTTGTTCATAATGCCCTCGACTGTGAGGCAACATCAAGTCAACAGACGGTTTGTTTCATGCTATGTTCAGGATACATTAGTAAACTTGAATATGTGTTGTTTCATGTTCCAGTTCCAGCTCAGATAAGATACTGTATGACTCTTGTGCTCTTGTGTAATGTTTATAGTGTTAAATATGTGTTTTTTTCTGTGTTTGCCATTATGTGGACAACAGAGGAATGATGATGAGGCGGTGGTGGACCGAGGAGGAGCACGGTCCCAACAGGGAACCAACTTTGGCCAGGAGGACCTTGAAGGTACCCGGACTGCACTGAATACATCTGGAATACAAAAAGCTTCAAGCAGTGAAAGGCTGCTATAGCTGAGTCCGCCCACCCTGTCCTTAAAACGACTGCTCTCCTCTTGACAGCTTATTCATAGTTAAAAGATAAGAGCAGAGTGGGAGGTAGAAACTGTGGGTGAGCTGAGTTTGCCTCAACAATTTCATAATCACTGAAAAACATGGACAATCAAAACAAGATACAAACAAGCAGTGATTTATCAAATATTGTAATAATGCAGGTAGCCTTTATGTATAGTATAACACTGTCAGTGTGGATACTGTGCATCTCATGCATGTCTGTTGTGTGTGTGTGTGCACTAATCACACTGCTTCAGAAGGGTTTGGTAACATCTCGTTTTAGGATGTTAGATGACACAACTGAACAACACTTTACACGCCAAACATCACATCAGTTTAAGGTTTATTGTAAACCTTAAACCTTAAACTCTTTGCAATTTATATCCAGAGCTCAAAAGCAGAAAAACTCGAAAATGTAAAAAAAATGAATTAAGCAGCAGAAAAATAAGATTATACTTAGTCTGTTGTTTCTCGAAAGAATGCAGCTTAATTTATTGAGTTCTGAATTTAAAAGTGTCAACAATAACGTATACAATGCTTTTTAACCAACAACTTTCAGAACAACATGCATGGATAATGGCTTGATTAAAGTAAAAAAAAGAAAAATATGTTTTTATTTTAATATGTCATTCTGGAGCCCTGTTTATGGTTGTCTGAATCTTTATATCATACTGCAGTGAGCTGAGTGGGCTGACTTACGAGTGCAAACACAGACGTTGGTCTCTCTCACTATCGCTGTCTCATACCTGCACAAACACAAACATGGACGCATATACATAGCTATGCAAGGCATTGAGAAGGTATGGATGTATGAATTAACAACCAGGCAACACAAATTTACACAGTGCGGGCATTGACTTTATATGCACAGTCATTTACAAAACAAATAAATCCCTCATTATTGTATAACTGCATCATTACATTTGACACATCATGTAGTTGAACTGTGTACACTTTCCTTGTCAAAGCCATATGTATAGCAATATGCACTGACTTCATGCGGTATGCTCATGTATTGCCTCCATGAAAAGGATACTATTTATAGATACTATACCAACAGTTTTTATATTATAACCTCACTTTATCACATTGTAATTGAATGCTGTACAAATTGTAAGAGCATTTACCAGATACTCCTGTGTTTCATTCATCATCAAATTGAAAGGCCCCTGCTGGCCAAAATAAATATTAAGACATGTTTTTTCCACCACTGGTTTAGTTAAGAGCTCAGTTAAACTCTTAATCATTCATGTTTGAATTGTCAATAAGATCACTTATTCAGTATTAAGTCAAAACATTACATTTATTTGCATGGGCTCAAATTAAATCATTAAATGTCTATCCAATTTTTTACATGATTGCGGACAAGATTATTATTTATGATGTAGACTATTTAAGAAGGCTTATTCTGATTTTGTTTCACTGTACAGCCAGCCACAACAGGTGGTATTAACTTGCTTCTCAATGGAGCATGGTCTGTTTAGTAAGCACTCATTATTACATGAGTTGTCTGTTTGAGCAATGCACGTCATCACAGTAAAACCCTCAGGATGTGCCAGAAGCTCAAAATGAATAATATAAAGCTCAATGGATTAAGATCACTATGATCAGTTGAATCATAATGTTCATCTGTGATTTCAAAAACACACACACATACACACACAGACACAGACAGGCATGTTGCAGTCTTCTAACCGCTGCGGGATGTGTCTCTAGGCCACAGGACGCTCTACATCGGGGTCCACGTCCCCTTGGGCAGTACCAGGCGCCACAGCCATCGCAGGCACCATCACCATGGAAACAAACAGAGGAAAAGGAGCAGGGACCGGGCCCCCACCTTGGTGGAGGGTAGAGAGTCTCCTGCTTATGGTACTAGCTGCAATCATGACCCTTGTCTGCATTATAGCATAGACATTTGTTTTTTTTCATTGTTCAGGATATTTTACTGTCTTAAGATACTTAGTATGGCCATTTCAATTTGAACCACTCAGGGCAATCACTTGTGTTCCCAGACACTCCCTCCCAGAGAGTGCAGTTCCTGCTCGGCACTGAGGATGATGATGAGGAGCATATTCCTCATGACCTCTTCACAGAGATGGATGAAATATGTGTGCGGGATGGAGAAGATCCTGAGTGGAGGGAAAGTGCCAGGTACTGTTAGACTTTCATGTCATTAACGTATCCACACACAGTCATGACCTACATATCATTACTGGAATCTCTGATTGAATGTACCGGTCATGAACATGATCCCACTTATGCTGATGAGAAATATAGCTGTGTGTCTAATGTTTGTGTTTCCGCTACATTAAGTAATCACAATTCATTGTTGTATTTGCTCGGGGAATTAACTTGTTGTTACTTTCTGTCTTTGATAATTGTCAATGTTAATCAAGATACCGAATTTATTTATCACATGAATTATGTTCTTCTGTTTGTGGTATATCAGACATAATTTATATAGTGATACCCTGATTACAGGCAATAAGGACGGGGAGTAAATAGGTGTTGTTATTGCAGCCTGAACAGGTGGCTAGCCTGTTTGCCTTCTGCTTGCCTCTCTCCTGACTGGTACTTAAACTCCTGTTACAGGTGGCTGAAGTTTGAGGAGGACGTGGAGGACGGAGGAGAGCGATGGAGTAAACCCTACGTAGCCACGCTGTCTCTCCACAGCCTGTTTGAGCTGCGAAGCTGCATTATCAACAGCACTGTGCTGCTCGACATGAGGGCTAATACCATTGAAGAGATTGCAGGTATGAGGGGAAACTCCATGCACCGAGGATGAAAATCTTTTTTCCTAATGCTGTGACCTTGTGTTATTTATATTTGTTTGGAATCTAGAAAGATATTGATGCACTAACTAATTTCTCGTCGCTCTTAGCCAGAATCTAAAAGGCTTGTCTGTCTCTACCTTAGACATGGTCTTGGACCACCAGGAGTTATACTCACCACTGGGAGACGAGCTCAGACAGAGAGTGCGTGAAACACTGCTGAAGCAGCACCATCACCAGAACCAGAAGAAGCTGGCTAATCGCCTGCCGATTGTACGCTCCTTTGCTGACATGGGTCGACGGACATCGGAGCTCCACTTGGACAAGAATGGTGAGAAAAACAGGACTATATAAATGTATATATCCTAAACAGTCTTTGGTTGAACTGGTCACATCATGTTGACATACTATGCAAACTGTGAGAAGGGGTCCTAATTATTCTTAACTTCGGTTTAAGGGGTTGCAAGTCAAAAAGGGTGGGATTCACTTCTGCACAGGGTTCTGTATGAATGTGGTTAGTATTGTTTTAGTGCAGACACTTTGTAAATGTGCAATATGTGTATGTGTCATATATGCGATTTTCATTTTGATTCTAAACACCCACCATCTGCACACCCACCTGCAACAGCCCCACTGAAGTTAAGCGGTGGAGGATATGCAGTATGCCCTTGCACCTTTACCAGCTTATACAAAAAAAAACATATTGTAGAAGCGAATATTCTCATGATTCATGTTGATACTGGCAACTCAAAATAGGTTATTTTTGTTTGGTTGAAATGGTTGAATTAAAAAGGAGATTAAAAAACAATGCGAAAATATGCAGATTGTTTGCTGTTGTTTTGTTTGAATTCTGGGCTAAATTTAGTCCAGGACAAGGTTGTTATTGCCAGCATTATTTGCCTATATCATTACCAACTATGTTTTATAAGCTTCAGGTTTGCCAGAAAAAGACCTGACAAAATTAGTTAGCAGAACATATCAAAATGTTTGTTAAATAATTTTCTAGTTTACTAGATATCTTGGTGGCAAATTATGAGTAATTTAATTTCACTGCTGTGGCAGCAAGCGTTTTTCAAAGCAACAATCTCTTATAAGCTTCATGCCATGCTTTGTAAGCGTATTAAACTCTATAATTAGTGTTAAAATTTGACCCTGCTGTTAAATGAATACAGAATCTAGGCCAGACCTGTCAGGCTGCTTGGCAGTAATCATGTTAACAAGAAGCTGTTTTTTCTCCGACAGCAACAGGAATGAAAATCTTTTGTGGCTTTATCCACCGTAGCACAGGTTTAAATTGTCCTCTATAATCTGTGTGTGATCCACACTCCTGTTCCATTTCTAGGAACATTCTGTATATTTCACGGTCATTTTCATGATATGTAGTGAAATCATCAATTGCTGAAATGTTGAGACATTTTAGGAAATTATTCTTAATTCACATTTCTGGATTACCCAGGTCAGATGACAGCCTCCCAGTCTCATTTAGCAAATCCAGACGGGAAAGGGGACATAAGTAGAGAGAACAGTTCTGTGGACTTCAGCAAGGTATAGTACACACACTGTGCAGATGCACTGTAATACATCCAGTATTTTATACTACTTTATACTTCTACTTCAGATGTCAGAGGGAAACATTTTTAAGTGGAAAGGCCATCTAGTTAAGGATTAGGATTATAACCATGTTTAGTATTGCATCAACATAACAACCACACACAGCAAAGACAAAGACACATCTGTGTTGAAAACATTTTGCAGAATGTATAGGATTTTAACCATTTTTCCAAGTCAGTATTATTAATTGCTTCATGTCTTTTCTCCTGTTCATTTACATATTAATGCAATGTAATTAAAAAACAATGTATTTTTAGAACAATTCTACCTAATCAGCCACCTCATTCATTAACGCAGCAGCAATCAAAGTCCTTCCCTGCATATCATCTTACATGTTATTATTTACTTAATGCACACAGCAAAATAATCAGTATTAACTGTGTCACTTTAAAAACCAACACTATAACAGTGTTTATGGAAGTCATGACCCATCAGTACATCACAGATATTATGTTGGATGGTTCTGGACAGCCTCCCAAGAGCCACATGAACTCTATGAAGGAACAAACAACACTCCAGTCAACACTTGCCTCCTCATAATTATCGCTGAAAAATCAACACCTTTAATGTTGCAGAGTTTTCTGTACAATGCAGTTTCACTGCATTAAAGAGTGTAAAGCAGATTAAGCTACTGTAAGAGGATCAGTTTCATAGTCGGGGTCAGCTTTTATACGCTTTTAGGAATCATACTTGGAAAATTAAATTAAATGATTTTTTCTGAATTATTATGCAACAGGTCAAACTAACATCCATGTTTCACAAATATTTTGTAATATTCTATTGTGACACATCTGTGACTTATTTTAATGTTACGCTCTATGGCACACAAAGTCTGGACAGCTGGACTATATTTAGACTAGAATCCATTCAAACCATTCCATTCGGGGCTTAATGTGAGAATGAACAGCACAAATAACTACTTAATATAGCGTGTCCTTTCGAACATGAATTATTGTCTTTTTTTACTTTCTCAAAGCTTGCTCTCAGTCAAAGCAGCTTAGATGATAATCTAATCAGAGAGGGTGCCAACGCCTTTTATATGATATTCCAAACACTACACATTGTGTCCTCTTTCAGATAGACCTTCATTTCATGAAGAAGATCCCAGCAGGGGCCGAGGCGTGTAACGTGTTAGTGGGAGAGCTGGAATTTCTGACCAAGCCGGTAGTGGCATTTGTCCGCCTTTCACCGGCGGTCCTGCTCAGTGGGCTGGCTGAAGTCCCCATCGCCACAAGGTTACTGCAGGCTGATTCAACTAAACCAGTTCAATTAGCTACTGCATGAATATATTTTATCTATCCAGCTGAACCCTGTTAGTTAGTTCTGATAGAGATTTGATTTGACAATGTGTTTTTAAAAAAAGTCCGTTTTTGCTTTTAGGTTTCTGTTCATTATTTTAGGGCCCCTGGGTAGAGGGCCTCAGTATCATGAAATTGGAAGATCCATTGCAACACTTATGACAGATGAGGTAAGAATTCACCCAAGGACACCCTATTATCATGTTATTATTCTGCAGGAGTTATTTATTTTATTGTGTGGTTTGTTTTGAATGTCAACCAGATGTCATTTTCTGCAGGCACTTTGCATAAATTCACAGTCCAGCAGAACTCAACAAATTCCTGAAGTGATGGAACATTTCTCAGCATGAAACACAGCTCAGAGCTTTTATGACATGCTTTTTGGCGATTAGTCAGCCCTCATGTCCTCCTTTTTGTCTGGGTTTTAGGCTGCTTTCCATCATCACTGAGGAGGAAAACATGGGCTTTGACAAAGTCCAAACTTTGTTACAATGAGTAGATTCAATGAGACTGGATGGTTCTTATCTTTTTATTTTTTTACGATTATTTTTGGGCTTTTTTGTCTTTATTAGATAGTACAGCAAAAGATAGACAGAAAAGGGGATATTGGCCTTTGCTAAAGATTCAGCCTTAGTTCATGGGGTGCTCGCTTCTTACAGGTGAGATAGCAGATCGCCCTGAGGCTTTATATTTTATAGAGAAGAATCGTAAGTCAGTGATTAACACTAACTTGTGTCATAGTGAGCAGGTTTCTATGTTTGTACAGTATATTCTTCTGATGTTCATATGTGTATGTCAATGTGCATGTCTGTATAATTACAATAAGTTTGGCAGACATTCGTGCATTTGCATAGCCATGAGTCTATAAAGTATACATATGTATCTTGAGGGATGCCATATACTAGGGGAGTGGTGAAGCTCGCGTGTACATTTCAACATGTGCACATTACTGCAGTCAGTCAAGGTTTTAGTGCAAAACCCATCAACCTTCCTTATTTTTCTGTCTCAAGGTGTTCCATGATGTTGCGTATAAAGCTAAAGACCGAAATGATCTGATCGCTGGGATTGATGAATTCCTCGATCAAGTGACAGTCCTTCCTCCAGGAGAGTGGGACCCATCCATTCGGATAGAACCACCGAAAAATGTACCTTCTCAGGTTAGTAGGAATTTTGTTAGCTGGTTCCCCTCCTTTCCTCTCTTTCAGATTTTATGTGACTCTTGAGATTTTGTGCTTGAAAAGGGACCTGACTTGCTGTTTGTTGTTTGTTAAACAGGAGAAAAGGAAGAAAAGTAACATTTTACCAAATGGATTAGTAGAGGGCGAGGAGGAAGAGGAGGAAGATGGCCACGGAGGTCCAGAACTGCAGCGTACTGGAAGGTACTCAGTGTTTAAAAAGTGAATTCTAATCTCCAGCGCAAAGTTTTATACAGAGGTGAAGAAATACAATTGTTGAACTAACTGAGTGCCTCAAACTAAACTGTGGATATGCAGTATTGTGGCAGTACAGCATGCAGCCCACTCACAACGCTGCCTACTTGCAGAGAATCTATTCACAGTTGGACTACTCAGCCTCCAGAGCTTCACACAACACTCAGTTTATTTTGTTATGTACAACATATAGTGGTTGTAAAGGTATACGGATATCAAAGTGTACCACTGCATTGAAATTGATGGTTATCATAATGTGTACATTTGATAATTTATGGTATTGAAAAAAAACTGAGTGTGAGTGTGTATGTGTGTTAGTTAAAGGCACAGACAGAAGCAGTCTGGCTGCACTCATACCGTTACAACCCTAGTAACATATGGAGAAGAATTTGCAGGTAGCCTGCAGTTAAATAATATGAATGAAATGGGATTTTTGTTTGAGTGTTCTCATTCAATTGGTTCATTACAAAAAAAATTGCTAAAATGTACACAGACCTTTACAAAATCAAGCCAGTAAACTGAAAAATATCACTTTTCCACAAAATCTACACCGTAATGCTGATCATCTATTTCTGTGTAAACTTGGGCTGTAGTTGTAGTCATAACCAGGTTTCCATAGAAACACCCTGCCTGTTTGCAGCTAGAGTGTTGAACGTTGGGAAGAAGGGAATCGAGGGAAAGCAAACAAATAAAATAAAAAAATAAAATAATTTTAGCACATTTTTCAAGAATAAAGCTGTAATGTTATGTAATTAAATGTATATTGCTGTTTTAAAAATAACATCTGTTATGCTTTTAACAAAGGAAGTTTTAAAACGTGAATATATAAAACAAGTGACAAATTTCCATTTTTTACATTTCCAGGTGGTTTGGTGGTCTTTTCCTCGACATCAAGCGCAAGGCACCCCACTACCTGTCCGACTACACTGATGCTTTTAGTTTACAGTGTGTGGCCTCTTTCCTTTTCCTCTACTGTGCCTGCATGTCTCCTGTCATCACCTTTGGAGGACTACTGGGCGAGGCAACAGAAGGACGCATAGTAAATCACACGCCATTTCATCTAAATGTTCACAGTGTTCTGCCAAGACTAGATGTACACTGCTGTGCACTGTGCCAGCCTTGCAATGCATTTAACTTGACGACAGTTGTAGTTCAATATGATTAAGGTTTTCGAGGTAACTTTCCATCAATAATGTCTCTGTCCTTTCCTATTCCTCAGAGTGCAATTGAGTCATTGTTTGGAGCCTCACTGACTGGAATAGCGTATTCCCTGTTTGCAGGGCAGCCCCTTACCATTCTGGGAAGCACTGGGCCAGTGCTTGTTTTTGAAAAGATATTGTTCAAATTCTGCAAGTATGTCTTATTTTCATGTGACGGTACACAGAAATTATCACTTTAAAATATACTATTAATTCCATCTGTGCATTTTGATTACATAAGGTTACTGTTGGATCATTTCTGTGGTCATGAATACACCATTACACAATCATCTTGCCTCCCTATAGACAATTTAATGTTCTGATTGTATGGACAAAAGACAATTTCATTTAATTGTGATAATGTCTTCTTCAATCCACCACATTGCAGACAGTAAATAATTAATATATGATGTGGTTTGATCTCAAATCTGTCCCATAATGATGTTTCCTCTTTAATCTGCACATAGGGAGTACGGCCTGTCCTACCTGTCTCTGAGAACCTGCATTGGTCTCTGGACAGCTGTCCTCTGTCTCATTCTGGTGGCTACAGATGCAAGTTCCCTCGTTTGTTACATCACACGTTTTACAGAGGAAGCCTTCGCCTCACTCATCTGCATCATCTTCATCTACGAGGCCTTGGAGAAACTTGTCCACCTGGGAGACCACTATCCCTTTAACAAGAACAACAACCTTGACAAACTCACCATGTACTCGTATGTGGAAACTTATTCTCACACACTATCCTGTGCAAAGTAGTGAAAAAAAAGTAATTACTATTTACATGTCTTGGGGGTACTGTAAATCCCTGACAAATGAAGGATTATTCAATCACCCAGATGTTCATTTGCATCCACAGATGTTCATGCGTTGAGCCTTCCGACCCCTCCAATGCCACCCTGAAGTATTGGGAGATCACCAACGTCACTGCCTCAGAAATCTACTGGGAAGCACTGGAGACCAAGGTGCTTCACACACTGATTTGGTTTAAAAAAGCAGGAAAAAAAGAAAGAATAAAATAAAAAAAAATCTGTTGGTCGTGGAGGTTTTACATGCACAGCATAGCAGGAGATAATGAGTAACACAAAGAAAAACTGAAGAGAATACTGTTCATTTAAGTTTTCCACCTTAAAGTGGCATGCCCACCTAGATGCAGGAAACTGAACAGAGGAGATTAAGGGCATGTTGGCTGGATTATAATGGATTACTCATTGCAAATCACTATAAAAGCACATTTTTTGTACTCAGTTAAGTTTTTGTGGACATGGATGCTCATAAACCACATTTGTGGAAACCTAGAGTCTGCTGATTTATCTGTATTGGTAATCAAATGATGAGTATGAATAACTGTGACCCCGTGTCGTTGCAGGATTGTATTGAAAAGCGCGGGGAGTTTGTGGGCAGCGCTTGCGGCCCTAATGGCCCTTACGTTCCCGATGTCCTATTCTGGTGTGTCCTTCTCTTCTTTTCCACCGTCCTCATGTCCGCCTTCCTCAAGGAGTTCAAGTTCAGCAATTACTTTCCCACAAAGGTACTATTTTTCACACATTATCATTACATTAGAATGCATTGTGATCCAAAGCATGAGGGTAAAGCTACTACAGCTGTATAGTAACATAGTGCAGTGGTGCCCTCTAGTGGTCAAATGTAGATACTGCAAATTAGAAACAAGGACATTTGGAAATTAAGGCGTTCCGTTTAATGTAACCCCTTTTGTTTGCATTTATATTGAGTAAAATGAAACTTAATTCTCCTCTCTATTAGGTGAGATCCATCATCAGTGACTTTGCTGTTTTCTTCACCATCCTGACCATGGTCTTAATTGACTATGCCTTAGGGATCCCCTCTCCAAAGCTAAAGGTTCCCAGTGTGTTTAAGGTTTGCTAGTCCACAAATTAAGATTTAATCAACAAATTGCTGACAAACATTATCAAGCTACAAATTATTTCTAACCGTCAACAATCTTTTTTTCTTTGCTTTCATCAGCCAACCAGAGATGATCGAGGTTGGTTCATCAGCCCTCTGGGGCCCAACCCCTGGTGGACCACAATCATCACTGTGTTCCCAGCTCTGCTGTGCACCATCCTCATCTTCATGGACCAGCAGATCACAGCTGTCATCATCAACAGGAAGGAACACAAACTCAAGGTACTTACCTGTTACCTGTTGGTAAGATTGCTTTAACTGTATAGACTCTTGGCAACATGCTGACTTGAATTCAGCATGTCTGAACTTGCTTCTAAACTTCACCTTTATTTACTGGTGCTTTCCCCCCATCAGAAAGGCTGTGGGTATCACTTGGATCTGTTCATGGTGGGGCTGATGCTCGGCGTGTGCTCTTTGATGGGCTTGCCCTGGTTCGTAGCAGCCACCGTCCTCTCCATCAGCCACGTCAACAGCCTGAAGCTCGAGTCAGAGTGCTCAGCTCCTGGAGAGCAGCCCAAGTTCCTCGGCATCAGAGAGCAACGCTTCACCGGCCTCATGATCTTCACCCTCATGGGCTGCTCCGTCTTCATGACATCTGTCCTCAAGGTCACTGCATTTTATTATTTGTGCACTCTTGTCCAACTATTCTTTCGGGTTCATTCAGTGTGACTTAAAGTATCCTTCTGTCGTTGTACATATTCCTGAGTGCATCATCCTCAAGAACTTTAATATTTCTTGGTTAATTACTGATTGTCACTTTTGTTGTATTCTTCAGTTCATTCCTATGCCTGTATTGTACGGAGTATTCCTTTACATGGGGGCATCTTCTCTCAGAGGCATTCAGGTAAAGTCATTTGAATTGCACTGTATTTAATGCATATTTTTTTGCTCAGATAATGTATCACTTCATGAGGAAACACAAGGATATGACAATTCCCTTATATGGCATTTGATATGACCTTCTCTGACTGGACAAAACATAACCGATGTTGAAAGATAATTACATCACACACATAACAGCAGAGTTTTAAACATATATTTTTGTTTTGCTTTTCAGTCTTAATGGTCACACTGGGCAAAAATCAGAAGTCTGCACTCCTAGAGTTACAATGTCGTCATCACCTGTGCAAAATTTCAGTTGTAAATATTTTTTGGGGAGAAATACAGTTGGCCAGTGTGGTTCAATTTTGATTTGTAGACGCTTCTACCTTTATAGATAGTTTATTCTCACTCAACAATGATCGGGAAGCGCCTCCATATTGTCTGGCTGCCCAAATAAAAAGTGTTAATTGGCCTCTAGTGTGTTCCCAGCATGTACAGAACACCTGGCTGTTATTTAATTGCCCTGTTTAATTCTTATTTTCTGCACTTTAAAATACTCTCTATTATTTGTTTTGAAAACTATATTTACATTAAGACAGAAACTTTTTTGGATGATTTGGATAATACTAAACAGCTTCAGAGTTGGACGATATAATTCGCTGTGGGCGTGTCACATTTAAGGAACCCTTTTACATTACATGTGCATAGGTTGTGGTGACTCTTCTAAAATGGTGCATTATGAAGATAGATTTACTATGTATGTATGTATGTATGTATGTATGTATGTATGTATGTATGTATGTATGTATCTATCTATCTATCTATCTATCTATCTATCTATCTATCTATCTATCTATCTATCTATCTATCTATCTATCTATCTATGTGGCCAAAAATAAGTAACTAGAAATTTAAGAATTGTTTAATCATTTATTCTCTCCAGTTCTTTGATCGCCTGAGACTGTTCGGCATGCCAGCTAAGCACCAGCCGGACTTCATCTATTTACGCCATGTACCCCTGAGGAAGGTGCACCTCTTTACCATCATCCAGCTCACCTGTTTGATTCTGCTCTGGGTCATCAAGACCTCCAAGGCTGCTATTGTCTTTCCCATGATGGTGCGTAAAAATTCAATTTTCGCAGCATACCTTTTCACCACACATCTAATCTTAGTGTTAATAGGGCTCAGTGTAAGAGTACGGATGTGTAACCAGGGTCAGTTGGGTACCTCCCACCTTAACAGTGATTCATGCAGGAGTTATTGGAGACAGACCAAACCTTTTTTTTTTTAAAGGTGTAGTGTGTAGTATCTGGCCAAAGATTTTGTTTAAAAACATTCAAAAAATGTATGAATTTTATCAACTGAATGAAAAAAGGTTACAGTGCTGGCGTAATGTCAAAGACATTTATGTATTGTTGAGATATCTACTGAAATGAGCATGCTTAACCACTAGCGCTGGCCTGTCCTGTATTATAATATCACTTTTGCCTTAAGAAGCGATAGTGATTCACTGTAGAGTATAGTCAGCCCTTATGAGAGTATGAAGAAGTATAGCTTCACATTAGAGTTTGTTTATGATATTAAATCCAAAGTGTCACAAATTGAGCTCACTTCCCCTGGAGTAGGGTGGTCGCTGGGAGACGGGCCTTCAGTTAGCGTTTAGCTGTAACAACTAGCATTGAGCCAGCGCGAACCCAAGCTAACTGAGTGTCAGTGGGTTGTGGGCAGTGTTGGCGCTTGGTCTAACCTGTGTAACAGCTGCAGCAGTGAGTTTGCTGATCAGGCTGTGTGATACTAGTCCACTGGTATCACACCTCTGGCACTGGGCTGAATTTGTGTTGCTACAGCTCTGCTAACTGAAGATCTGTCTCCAGAAGCTACCCCCCTTTTGCTCCCAACAAAGTAGTTTCATGATGGTATGGAGGAGAAAAATGTTCTCGTTTATGCCCCTTTGGATTTAATACAATAAACAAACTATCAAAAAGTACATGAGCTGTTCAGCCACAGTAATCACAATACAGGCCAGTGCCACATGTGAAGATTGTAAGATAGCAATGGTATTTTGGCCGGCTCCCAGATTGTTAGCAGTTTGGTCGAATTTTATAAATTTCAATTGTATGGACAAAGGATGGAGGTGAAAGGCTGCCCCCTATTTCTGTGAAGCATGCATCTTACACATTGCACCTTTAACTCTCCCAAAAATAACTCATGGATCATACAGATTAATGTCAATCATATCAATCATATCTTTTGTCGTGAAAAAGTAGAGAGTTTTGCTACTGTGCATTGTTTAAAGTCACAGCTATCTATGACTGTGAAGGAATTGTCCTTCTTGTATCATAAACTTCTCTCTCTCTTGTAGGTTAAAGCTAACTTAAGATAGGGCTTCACAGGTCAGGTCAACTGTCTGTCTCTGTCCGCCTGCCTCACTCTGTGCTTCTGATAAGGCCAGTTAGAAATCTTCTGTTTTCGGTTTAGACTCAACAGGCTGGCGCCTGGTTGGAGACGCTGGATTAGAGAGACTGTACAGAGGCTATGCTGTTGCTAGGACAGCAACATTTCATGTTTAGATCTTGTATCCAATAGATTCCTCACATTTGCCAGGTTGAGTTAGAAATAACCCTATTTGGACATAGCTGGTCCCGGGACGGTTAAATACTGTGAGTACTCTGTGATTCACATATGGTGTTTCCCTATTCTCCTCGATCGAGCTTCAATAAATATTCCAGCTTAAAACATCCGGGTCTCCTGAAACTCCTTCTGTCTTGAGTGAACCAGCTCTAAGATTTCCATCACAATGACCTTATTTTAAACAAGGTTTAAACTGATTTGTCCTTCATACCTTCTGCCTACACCACTGCTTAGCACAGCACAAAGCATAAGACATACCATTTTGTGGAATCATAGGCTTCTGTGTGTCAATTCTGCAGGTGTTGGCTCTGGTGTTTATCAGGAAGCTAATGGACTGTTTCTTCACCTTGAGAGAGTTGAGCTGGCTGGATGACCTCATGCCAGAGAGCAAGAAAAAGAAGCTTGAGGATGCTGAAGAGGTGTTGTTGCTATCATTTACAAAAAATGTATCACAGAATGCATGTCAATTTCATTTATTTGTATTAATATTTACATGCATTTATCTTATTCGACCCTCAGGAGGAGCAGAGTATACTGGCAGAAGATGAGGGAGTTGTTCAAGTGCCATTAGAAGAAAACAAGTAAGTTATATTTTACTTGCAGTATGAGTTTTACAAGTAACAATTACACAACAATTTTTTTCTACATACCATTCAATGTACAGTGCATTTTAAGCTGTTGTGTAAAGATGAGAGCATAAATTGACATCTCTTTTCACAGGGGAATACCCATCATCAATATCACAGATGAAATGTCAAAAGGTTCTTTTGGAAATACTTGGACTGCCAACAGCTAAGACGTTTTAGAAAAGAATCAAGAACTCAAAACATTATGGTAAGACTTTTTGCATTGTTGAATATACAGTATACCCACTTATAGCTGACAGTTAGTTTTGTGTGTACAGAGAAAATAAAAACAATCAAAGTGTGTCATTACATATTGCAAAAGCATTTTGACTCAAATACTGACAATGTAAAAAATAAAAAAAAGAAGTCTACTGTACCTTTAAAGCTGAATAATAATTGGGTCTACACCATGTGGGCACTAATAAGCTTAGGTAAATATGTCAGTAAGGACATGGTGTTACACAGTTTTGTTTATCCAAAATATTGTCTGCCATCAGCTCATTAAGTGAGCTCATTACATGAGAGCATTAACAAAAAGCAGACGCATCCTTTTTTTACTCCAGTACGGACTGTAGATTAAATATTGTTTAGTTTGGTTGTTAAGGTTTTGAATTTTAGATTTAAGAAACAGTTGGGCATTTTGGGAAATAGTATGCCTCTTCACTTCCTTGTTGAGGGTTGGACGAGAGGATTGATAACACTCTTATATCTGTACTGTAAATATGAAGCTACGACAAGCAACCGTTTAGCTTAGCACAAAGACTGGAAACAGGGGGAACAGCTAGCCTGGCTCCATCGAAAGATCACAAAACCTTTCAGATTTAAAGTTTTTATTCATAATATCAAATAAGTTAGTATAGTATGTTCAGTATAATGACACAATAATAACCCTCTGCATGTAAGTTTTTCTGATTATACAACTATACTTGTACTCAATTTTAATTTTGAATGCGGGAAATTTACTTGTAATTGTTACGCACAAATGTTACTACTTTTTCTTAAGTAAAGAATCAGAGTACTTCCTCCCCCACTGCCGGTAACAAGTCTTTTTTTAAATGACAATATATACTTAGTATATATCCTCTAATTATACATCTGTCTTTTCTTTCTTTCTTTTCCAAGGTTCACTACAGTTCACTGCTACAGTGTTTAACAGTTTAACAAAACTGGTGTGCAACGATGAGAAATGTAAGATGAAGAAAATGGAGCACAGTGTTGTGAGTTTTTGTCACTGTCCCCTTCGGCGCTCATAAACCAATCTGTATTGTATACTGCAGTTGATCAATCCTTCCCGTTTAGTCTTGTAAATCTCTGTGCGTTTGGTAAGTGAATAACTGTGTTATCTGATGTGTCGCAAATATTCTGCCTCTTCATGATCCAATGAAACCTACTATTTTCTTGTGCTGTCAGATTGTTTTGCTACACCAAATGTTTACTACGGAAATGTAAAAGGTTTTGTCTTGCTAAGAGACTGTTTTCAAGTTTTTGTTATTGGATAAATTTGTAAAAATTTAATTGAATACTTTGTATTTTGCAATATCATTATATTAACATATATAACATAACATATCCCTGAATTCTTTATCTATTTGTACACATATTTCCTGTCATTCTTAATGTTCTCTTTAGAAATTGGATATAAATTATGAAGATCTAGTAAATATTTTAAAAGCCTAAGGTCGTTCTTGACCATGACCATTAAAACATTCTGAAAAGCCATACATAAATATGTTAAAATTCGTATAACATGTAAAGCCAGCGAAATACACATTTCTGATGTGATTGACAGGAAAGAGTACTTTAGTGATATGATTACAGGAATGAGTACTTTAGTTATATGATTACAGGAATGAGTACTTTAGTGATATGATTACAGGAATGAGTACTTTAGTTATATGATTACAGGAATGAGTACTTTAATGTGATTGATAAAGAGCAATATACTCTTAAGAACCAAATGTATTAGCACCTCTTGCCAGAATGTCAATTTTGTATTTATATAATAAAATATTTATCCATATTTATTTTGTGTAATAAAATGTTTGCCAGAGAATACCTTGTATTCTTATAGACTTTAGTGAAACATGAATAAAGAATTTGTCATACATGCAATATTGTTACACATCTGCGGAAAACAATGAAGCTTTAATAGTGGTGTTTTAAAAGAACTAGGGATGTGTTTATTTTAAAAAATACTTAGGAAACACAATTTTATTATTTATATCTTGTCAGTGTTATATTATCTTAATAAATTTCTATGAGCACTCTTTGTCTTGTCATTGTCACAGATAGACTCAATCGTATAATATATCCTTCACGTATAAATTAAGACATTGTTAAGTCACTATGAGTTTATTAGTTATTAGTTGACATTAAATGGATTATGCATTAATTATACAGGATCAAAATTGCTGGAATCAGTAACATAGAAACGACCATTTGAGCATGCATTTGCTCAGTCTCTCTTAAAGCAGAATAGTACCTATTCATACTCGTTTTCAGTGAATGTGCATTGCGTAATAATTTACTACTAATAATTTCATGGCATAAAGATTAATGCATGACGCAGCCAAAGCCTCTTTCCCACTAGACATTAACTAGACAAAAACTGCTAACACCCACTAACATCTGGCTTTTTTTTGCAGTGGGGGAGTTACAATTGGCATTCAATCTCTGGACAAAATGAAAGATACAATTCTGTAAGTGATAATCCATTAAACAATAAAATATAATAAAACCATAAACTCATGATGACGGTAACATTGCTTAGAGGTGACAAAGGATATTCACGTTACGCCTGATGCATTAAATCATCTGTAGTTATCCAATAGTTATGCATAAGTTAATTATGTTTTTGTCTTATTATAAAGTGTTTCAGAAACATTTACCTTGCTTGAACAGCAACCACAAAACCTTTAATTTCGAAGAGGATTTTTCACAGGCTCAAACCACATATCAGACTGTCTTATAATTAGGTAGCAGCACATGCTTGATCACACACTGCATTGATGTAATTCCTGCATGGGGGATAACATGATAGAAAAATCCAATATCAATGCTGCTAAGCATTAACATCCAACCCTCAGAGATTTGGCCCTCAAATAGACTGAAGTAGGCAGAGGTTCTTGCAATCAACAGCGGGTTTGATGTGCTGTGGATGACAGCTTAGAGAGGTGGCACATCCCAAAGCATGTCAGGCTGCTGGCTCATGTGAATTCCTGGTTTGTCTCCTCGCCAGGAGGAACTCAAGAGTGTTGACCCAGTCGTTGTTCCCAACGAGCATGAACTGATTGACGTGATTTCATGTTCTTTCATTTAGCATTTAGCCCTCCTCGGTGTGCTGTCAGAGCATCACTGGGTGATGCTTCTGCAGTGAACAGCTGACAGGTGACACACATCATCCTGTTACCTGGTGGAAATCCCACAGCACATTTCTCCCAGGGGACTGACGTGTTTATTGATTTTTGTTCTACCTCCACAAACAGAAAGATTAGGACAGCGTGGTTGGTGCCTGCTGTCAAAATGTAACACTGGTGTTTACTGGATAATGACAATAGTTTATATATTCTCATTTACTATGTTTTCTTTGATACAACTTTTGAATGAAGTTTTAGAATTCTATTCTTGTTGGACATTAACAGGTGGATCCTGTGCTTAAAAAATAATCTTCATGTATTCTCTGAGATGGACACTTACACACTGAGATGTAGATCCTTGCCATGAAAAGGGATCCTTGTCAAACCAATATTTCAAAAAGGATTACATTTTTTTAAAGAGGGAATTCATAGATTGTACACATTTCTTTATTGAAAACTAAATATGACTTTTATCTGAATAATAAGAAAAGGCATTGAGACTATCTACAGATGTTATTATCCAAGTTTCAATTCAGATCAATAATGTGATTGTAACATATTCTTACAAATTTTACGTAAGAAGGAAGATGAAGATTGCCAAAATCTGAAAAAAATAATAATGGTGTGAATGATTGATAAAAAAAATAATCACACAGCATTTATGAATGAGACTCATTTCAAACATTCTGTTCCTTTTGCATTTTGACAACATTTCCTTCAACCACCGAAGGCCGACAGAGCTTATTATTAGGGGAATTTAATAGAATGACCAGGAAAAAAGTCTAGTACAGATTGTGAAACATATAATAGCACAGAGTCAGTGTGAATCGTTGTATTATTTAGGGAGCTGTTGGTTGAGTTTACTCTCTTCTGCCTCGGCCGGTCTTCAGCCAGGACACAAACTCTTTGACTGCTTGGTCCTGCAGGTACGAGCTTACATCACTGGTGTAAGTGCCGTCTGCATGGCGTCTAAACAGGCTCCTGTAGAGACGGACACATGCAGATGATACGGTCAGTATCTGTCAGTAACTGTTCACACAATTGCATTGTCTAATCCAATACCACAGAACAATCTTCAGTATTAATGCAATTAAAGTAAGAGTTATGGTCTCCTTGATATATAACAGGCTATATTTGCTATAATTTATACTATGCCACAAAGTTAAAGAAAAGGGCACACTCACCCGTTCCTTTTTGAGTTCTTTAGCCACTGGACAAAGTCTTGTGCTCTTCTTGTCTCCAGATATTTACTGTAGTCGTTGGAAAATGTTCCCTCCGAATGTCTCTTCATGTTTGGGAGCTCAATGGGTTCGGCCAGCATTGTATTTTCAGCCAATAGACTAGAAATGCTGGAGATAATAAGGCTTTAGTTAAAACAATCTCATCTCAAACACTCCCCTTCCTGTCATAATAACATAAGTAAATGCCGAGAGCCCCTGCGCTTTTGATTCTGTCCTCTCTCTGTCTTCTATTGCTCCTTAGGGAGTTTAACTTGCTGAATCTTACTCTCACCACAATACCTTGTCCTGCTGCATCGTTCTCATCCACCAATAACTACTCGTACAGTTTAGAATCAATAATAATATCTGTAAAATGTGGAACTTGTTGATGCACTGATCCTTGTTTGTGAAATTAGATATTAAAAAAATTCAATTAGGCTATCCTATACTTTTGTAAATTGGGTTTGCATCAGCAACCACAACAGGGGACACCAGAATATAACTAAAATAAATATTAAATATTAAAATGCCAATACATGCAAACAGCTCTACATGGAAGGCATTAAAATGAAACATATAAACATTATCTCACAAAACTCCCCTAAAAGTTTTCCCTATGTTTTTTCTTATTAAGAAAAACAAATGATACATTATTTGTTCTATTTTGGACCGGAGCAACATGTGGAGCTTTCAATGGAAAAGCAGTCTGCCAGCACAATAATTATTTCCCTCTCTTCCTTTAGAAAATGTTTGGCCCTCTTAACCAAAAAACAAACACAAAAAGAAAGACAGATTATACAAAAAGAAAATAGATTCAAGCTTTAAAAAGTGGAAGCTGTTTTTCTGCTGTAACTCTCTGAGCCATCTGATTTAGCTAAAACCTGGTTGGTGCTTCAAAAGATTTGCTGCATATTTTTGCAGCTCAGGATGGTGTCACCAAATACTCATGGCGAGACTTTTGTAATCCTCTCATAAAGGATCTTTGCAAGGGGAGCTTTATGGGCCAATGTGTGGGAAAAAGATGAGAGCTAGTCTTACATGGGGTTTCGGTCTGTGTCCTGGTCAGGCATCTGCCAGCTGCTTTGGATCACAATGAGGAGCAGGACTCCCGCCAAAGAGTGAGCGCTTTTCATTGTTTGAGCCTCTGAAAGATGAGCAGAGAAAGACACTGTGAGAATATTTCAATGCAAGATGAGATAAATTAAATCTTATGTTGACATGTATATTTTTGAAAAGAGGAAGGTAGACAAATTCTCACCTGTGCTCCTTGCTGTCAAGCGTCTGAGAGAAGGATTGTAAAATACGTTGATAGGTGCCCTTCTTCCCTCTGAAGCTGTTTCATGGTCCCCTCTTGATCTGCTCAGTCTTATATAGTGGAGCTGAGGAGAATTCTCCCAGGTGACTCCCCCCGTCACTGAAACATCAGCATCCTCTATTACTCTCAACCCATTAGTCAGCTTCCATCTCAGTCCACTGAATGTATTTGACTTTGTTTAAAGCAATCTGGGTGGTAAAAGCAGCCACTTTAGGTGTCGCAATCAAACATGACCTCCAACCTGACAAATAAAGACTGACAGATACTGGCACCCATATGTCTTCAAATTAAAGCCTCTCAAGTGTCATGAAACAAAAACTATATATATATATATATTAAAATATGTATTTTTTTATAAAAGTGATTCTCCCCACATAACTTGCACCTAAGTAAGATTAAAAATGTAGGAAAATGTATTGAGAGGGACAAAATATCCATATCTAAATTCTTTAATTGTAGTTTATACAAAGTATGTGTGGGAAAATCATCTGGACCAAAATATACAAATAATCAATCAGTTTTATTTAAAACAATGTTTATTCATCAGAACATGACTACTACACACATTATACCACAACACATAAAATACAAATGCTTATTTGTGCGAGCATTTGAACAACCTTGGCACATTAAAAAACAAATGTAGATTACAGAGTTCAACCTGACTTCAAAATATCCGTAAGATAAAAAATTACACAAATTGGAAAAGAAATGCTGTCACATTCTTCACCTCTATTTGGGATGAACGAGGCATTTCTGCAGGAAGTGGCTCATGAGGGTGTATGTATGATAAAAGGCCGATCCTCCGAGAGCGTGGTCCCTGTCTGTGTACCACTGAAATGAATACCAAAATCAGATTAGTGCATAACCTCGCAAATTCTGAATTCCAATATCAAATTTTACACATTTTAAACCTATATATATATATATATATATATATAGTTTATATGTAAGACTGTGCATAATAACACATGGCAGTTTTTTTCCCCCCATTTGAAACTTTCATTAAATCAACACTATCAAGGCCAACATTAGTCCCACTTCCCTGAGCCAATATTTACCATCGTCTCAAAGTCCACTTGCTTGTCCACCAGAGCTTTGGAGATCTGTGCTGCCTGCTGGAAATGGACATTGTCTACAGGAAAGACAGTGTTTTCACTAGGTGAATGAACATCAAGGCTCAACGCAAACAGGGTCTATTTGTGAAAGGCTTTACTGTGTTACCTGGTACACTGTTGAGAAATAGGGCTACCAGATGCTCAAAAACAGAAAATAAGTATTTTGATGAAACGTACCATCTGCTGTGCCATGAACCAATAGATAGTCTACTGTTCTGAAGTTCATGGCTCTGGCGGTCACTGTTGAATTCTGTTAGATAAAATAGATATGTCACTATCAAACACGTACTCAAGTCAGTATTGTGCAGTATGAAAAGATTATTGTTTGTTTATAACTTGTGTAAAATGTACCTTGTAAGAGTCTGCATTCTCTGCTGGATTGCCCATGTAGCGTTCAGTGTACACTGCATCTGCAAAAAAACCCAAAATGTAATACCACAATTATAATGCACATAGTATATCAATTACACCAATTCAACAGAAGGAAAGAGGTTTTGAGAGAGTTGAGGAGATTTAAATGGAGATTTGAATCCTTAGAGGGGAACTCAGTCGATTTTACACATCATAGTCCGTGGACAGGTTAGTAGTACTGCTGAATATGTGGAAATCTTTTTCAACTCAAGAGGGAGCTCCATGAGTTCTGATGAACTGCCTCAAGTGATGTCAGCTGAGTCAGTGTCAGTTGGGGCTGACGAATACAAGTTTGAGGGGGGTCTGGAGGACTTAGAAATAAGTACCAGAACTCTGAGGCCTGCTTCTAATCTCAGCCTGAGGTCAGTGGCTCGAGGCTCCATTAGCCAGCACTAGCAAAACACACCTGATTCTCCAACCAAATTGTCTGTGGTCGGGTTGCATTGTGGGTAACATAAACACCAGGTTTTTTCTCCACTGATGACAAAAAAAAGTGTCATCAGTGGAGAACTCTAAAGTACACTGTAGAAATTATGACAAATGAGGGAAATAGTCCTCTCAGAATAGATTGTAGAACTATATACTACAGTATGTACAAACACCAACCATAATATTCCCACTTGGCCACTGGGGCGACTGCTATTCCACATTTGAAGAGTCCAGTTCCAGCACCCAAGGCCATTGAGGTGACGTAGCCACCATATGACTGAAGGTCAGAATAGATTGGATTTAGTGAACGTAAAAACACTGAATAAGAAGATATGTAAATGAGAAATACAGAGAGCAACTTACCCAGCCCCATATTGCTATTCTGTCTTTGTCGATAAAACCCATGTCGATGAATTTTCTACAACACATAAATAATTAATAAGCAACAAAAACAATTGACACATATTTGAGTATTGGACCATCCACTACTTACTTTTAAATCTTTGTGAGTAATATGACATTGCCTTTCTTGTTAGAGAGGTAAATCCAACAAATGCCCTTTACAGAGCATGCAATATAACATTGACTGTTCAGACAAACTTTACCTCACAGCTTCTATCTGATCCTCCACTTCGAACGTCCCAAGGCGCCTGTAGATTGCATGCATTATTTCATCGCCTTGGTAACCACTTCCCCTTCCATCAAAGCTGGCGATGATGATCCCGTTTGAACTGGAGAGGTATGTACCCCAGTTCAGCTTGAAGCGATAGTCCACCTGCTGACTGCAGGGGCCTCCATACCTGCACAGGTCAGCAACAGCGGATATCATCAAATGTCTACGAATGCTGAGAGAATTATGATGGAGCGCCGAGGTGCGTTGTTTACTTACACATCAATCAGAAGAGGATACTTTTTAGACTTCTTGAAGTTTGGTGGTAACATCATTTGATACCAAAGATCTGGCAAAAAAAGTTTGAAATGCTGAACTACTCAACTGATAATGTATCAAATAAACTGAAACCTTGATCTGAAATTAATAATAAAACAGACACATAACATTTAATTTGGGGGAACAAGGCCTAGTGCAGAGGGAGAAAGGGAACCCTTACACAATATGTTTTAAATATCAGTTGAAAGTTTTTCAATGCATTCATCTGTGCTTGTGTCTAAAACCTGTTACACCTGAAACCAGATATCTTCAATCATACTGGAAGGGATCTTTAAACATGTCCGTTTTTTCTCACCAAATCCTGCAACCTTTAGTGTGCCATACTGCATTGTTGGCATTTGGAATTCCGACAGAATATTTTCCAGAACCTTGTTCTCTTCAAGAACGGAGAGCTCTGACAAAAAGAAAAAAAAATGAATAACAACAATTCTCAATGCTGAAAATGACTGATTTGCACAAAAACTCATATAAAAGTGAATATCAAAAATATTTCTACTTTTAAACCACAAACTGTCAACTTTAAAGATCTGCCACATCTTTTGAATCAGTGTGTAAAGTACAGAGCAGAGATCACCATAACCTATCATAGCATTTGCTTTTTTATAACTGAGACTTAAGACTGACCTTTATGAAAAACACAAGATGTGAGAATTTTTCAGTTATTTAGTTATGCTACAACAACAAAATAATAATATAGAAATTATGAATCAGTGCACATTTTTACAGCACAGGGCTTAGGGTTAGTAAGGATACGGACCTGCACCTGAGCCCCTGTTGTCCCTGAGAGTGTAGAGGGGCAACCCGGGTCCTGATAAAAAAACAAAATAGAAATAGCACAAACAGTTTATCAAATATCAAGTCTTCTGTACCACTTTGGAAGTCTTAGCACAGATTATTGTTCACAGATCCTCCTTGCCACAGATGACCCAAACACCATGAATGAGTTATTGCTTAAAGGAAGATGTAGATGGGTAACTGACCGTAGCAGTCCATTCGGTAGTAAGAGGCGTCAAAGCTGAAGTAAGCAGAGCTGTACTGACACCTGTCCTCACGCAAGCCACAGGTGAGACACTGAGGAGCAGAAGGGCTGCTTCCAATCATAACCCTGATAAACAAAACAACTCCCGTCAGTTATGACCATCGTGTCATGTCAGTTCATCCTAACGTTTTAATATTAAGTGTGCTCTTGTTTATTCTTTATAGAATCCCAATATGCTTAGGCTAAAGTGTCTGCTAGACTTCCTGGGGTCCAAGAATACATCACACAGATTTAAAGAATTCCTTACTTGTAAAGATTTCTCTTGACAGGGATTCCTTGGTACTCATTACTCACAAAATATCTGTAGAGAGGAATTTTACATGAGTCAGATTTATACTCACTTCCTTATTCGCTTTAAGTGTTGTCTACGGGATCATTACTCACATGGCATCTTTTGTTAACTTGGATATATAGATGACTTCCCACTTCCCAGAGGTGATAGGTGTCGCTTTTCCCTTCACAAAAAGAGTGAATACAACACTCAACACCAAAGATGTGATGAAAGACACTGTGCAGTTTATTTTGCATAAATATCATTGAAAATATACTTACATCTTTTACAAAATGAATATGTTTGTAGCCCTGAGTGTCACTCATCACTTTGTAGAAACTGAGTTTATCGTCAGCGAAGAAAACAGGTAAGGGCACGTACTGTAAAAAAGGTGATATTTTACAGTCATACACTGAATAAAACAATTCATTTTAAAAATCAATGGTGGCAACTTCTTGAAAACTTACATGGCCGACCCATCCTGTCTTGCTTGTTTGGTCAAATTTCTATAGAGAACAAAGGCATAAGTTAATTAGCGTTTCCTCACATGACCATGAAGTCAACACATTGGTCATGTCAGCTACCTGTTTTTCTTGCCAGCCGCTTCCATCAAAGTCATAGATCTGTACAACCACGTAATTCTGTTTTCTCGTGACCCACTGCACAGCGACGCGTTCGTCTGTAACCCAGGTCACTGAGCACAACATGTGATCGCTGGGCAAAAGCAACAGAAAGTGACAAGGTAAGGCAGACCATGAGGAAATTGTGTTTGCCTCTGTTTTCAATGAAGTTTGATTTAATTGATGCTATGAAGTGAAGAATATACAGACCCAGAAGCAACGGAAGCGGGGGCGACCACCTGTGTACGGAGGGATGGATTTGTGGTATCAACCACAAACAGTTTCACCTTGGTAAGAGGAGATCCAGCCTGCATCAAATCCAGTAGCATTTTTGTTAAATAATTATATGAGAGTGTTAGGAAGATAAATTATATATGCGCTATAAATAAATAAAACTATATATCCTTGCAAAAGTATTCACCTCCCTTGTTGTTTTTCCTATTCCGCTGCATTGAGAAGGTTTATCTTGTCCCTTCCCCTTTCCATGTACCTTGGAAGAAGGTGAAGTTGTGCCAGAAACCTCCACTCTGTTTCAATTTTAATGCATTATAACCAAAATGAAATAGAAAGAATATTGCACCACAACCAACCTGCCTAGAGAGGATCAATACTCAGGGATCAGGAAGGCATTAATCAGTGAGGCAACAAATAGAGCAAAGATAACCCTGAAGGAGCTGGAAAGCTCCACATGAGAGACTGGAGTATCTGTCCATAGGACCACTGTTAGCTTTTCACTTTACAGAGCTGGGCTTTTATGAAAGAGTGGTCAGAAAAAAAGATTATTTGAGAAATAAACAACATGATTGGTGTAAGCAAAAAGGCAAGCGGAAATGGGTTCTCTTTTTTTTTTTTTAAAGATTTTTTTCCTGTAGGTCTATTACACTAAAATGCCACTAAAAACTCCAAGGGGTGGTGAATACTTTTGAAAGGCACTGTAAATACTGAATCCCACCTTTGGGTATGGAACAGCCACTGTCTCCGGATACTGCTCAGATCCATACCAAGAGAACTCAACTTTGTGAACGTTTGTATCATTAAACTCTGCATAAGCCAAATATTTTCCAGTTGATGACCACCATATTGCCCCGTTTGACGCAAATACTTCCTCTGAAATTGTTGAAAGAAAAAAAAAATCTGTAATCATGTTCCATATAAAGATGTACACTTGAGTTCCTGTTACTTACCCTCATAGACCCAGTCAGGGATACCGTTGAGGATCTCATTCTTTTTCCCATTGTGGGTTACTTGTATTGCTTCAGAAGTTACATGGGATTTGAAGAAAACATTGTAGTCTGAGACGTAAGCCTGCAAAACAAAATATAGGTATAGTTTTTGATTTCAGATATGGTACCAATCCATACTCAGATTCCTAACCTCAAGTACACTTTTAACAACATTTTTAGGACCTGATATTTATTTTGGAGTCGCATATTGCCTCACAGACCATGGCAACATATTTCAAAACCAGTGATGTTGAAGCAGCTGTAATATTGTTCATTCCACCTGATTGTGAAGACAAGGCAGCTTGGAGTAAACTTACATATTTGTTTCCTGTTGGGGCGAAGGCAAAGTACTGCACAACAGTTGGAAGATTCACAGGCATAACAAATGTTCTGGAAAGACATATGAACATGATTTAGGTTTGATACCAAATAAATCACTACCTATTAGTCCGTGTGTCCTTCCATATAATGAGACATAATGGACTGTATCACAGTAAAACACTGCAACTTACGAATTCTCCCTGTCATAGATGGAGTAAGAGGCTGTGAATGAATGTCTCCAATTCTGTCAAGGTGCAAACACAAAACTTAGTTTCGTCATTTTTTTTTTTTTTTGATGATTAAATGTAAGGTGACATTTACAGCGAACCTCTTGTAAAGTTGAAATATTGCAAAAACAAACAAACAAAGCTGGCCGGGGAACATTAACTGGGAGTTTCTCACCTTTGTGAAATTGCTTTCAAAAGCAATGTATCTATAATCACCTGACAACATGTAATCTGTGGCATCCACTTGAGCCTACAATGAAAACGATTATGAAAATATTAGTATAAAATATGGGTTATTATTCAGCATTATCATTGTGTTTATCGTGACAAAGTGTTCATATTTAAAAAATACAAATATATTACAAAGGTTGAATTGCTCAAATAGAGTGACTCCTCATTAGTTTCCGCATTGTGGAGGAAGACATTCCCATCCCTCATTTTATGCAGATACTCCTTGTCTGCAGATATAAAAAATATATAAAAAATGCTTGTGATATACATATATACATGAACACAAACTGTGTAATAGAAGTAATTTGACGGTGGTGATACCTGATATCCAATACAAATTGTAGGAACGATATCTAATGGTGTCATTGAAGTAATCCTCCAGGGTGAATAGCCTTTTGGGACCTTCAGACTCTGAAATGATGCACATGCTGCATTAGGGCTGGTTGCCTATAACAATACCAGAAATCCAGTGGTAGAAGAAGAATTCAGACCTTAATTTAAAGTATCAATACTGCGATGATAAAAATACAAGTCAAGTACAAGCAAAAGTCCTGCATTCAAAATCGTACTCAGGTAAAATTGGCCAACATGATTATTAGCATCACAATCAAGTAAAATAACTCATCATGCACAACAGCCCTTTTAAGAATGATATACATTATATTACTGGATTAAAATTAGTGATGTATTAATGTGTACATCACTTCTATGTTGCAGCTTTTTTACTTTACATACTTTAATATCATTTATATTTTGTATTAATAGCCTAAATCGCACAAGAAACTTAAGTTTAAAATAAATGTAGTTTAGTAAAAAAGTACAATGCTTTCCTCCAAAATTGGTGGAGAGGAAGTACTACACAAGTAGCACAAAATGAAAATACTCAAATAAAGTACGGCAAATTTGTACGTAGTTAGATTCCGCCACTGTAGAAAAGTAAAATGTTGCTATTAGATCAGAAATAAAAAAAAGTATCTCCTTCTGTACGTCACGCGGTGGCGCTATAACGTCCAGCAGCGCACTATTACTCTGTTAATCCACACAAGAGCCACTTATAAATCACATAATCGTTTTAAGTTCTTTCACAAGTTTGTTACTGAAACAAGACAAACGTATTAAAAAGAAACACACACATTAAGGCAGCAAAACAAAGCAAACAAAAAAAATAAAATCACCAAAACAAGAAAATGTACCAATCAAAACCAATTCATGTAATGATTTTTACAATACTATATAAATATGTACTATATATACTTGATTTTTGTTTTCTTTCTTTAGTGTTACACACAGTTTTGGGGGTGTTTATTTTCACACTGAGCTCTAAACGAGCAGCACAGCCTCACAGAGAGACAGAAAGGCAGAGACAGGTCGGGCCTGAGCTTTAACTTACTGCTGTAATAAACTGCTGAGATGGTTATTAACGTGATGACGACAGCCGCCCCCATCGCCCCCAGCAGCACCTTGCTGCAGCCCTGTGAAAGGTGACACAAAAGTTGCAAAACCATCCTCCTCTTGAAATCACACAAGACATGCTGACGCTGCAGATTCTCAGTTTTGTAGTCTAATTTAACCCAACATTAATCTGCAAAAAACCGAGCACAGTAATCATTTACATCTACAGTGATGGTTTTGTGTTCCTACTATGTCATTTAAGCTGGTAAATACAGTACTGACCATGACGCTGGAGAAGTCGACGTGAAGTTCTCAGTCTTTTAACAATCCTTGAAGGTCGACGATGTGAAGTTTAAAGTGACTTCTTGGACAAGCAGCCTGGATAACATGCTCTCACAGCCAAACACCCGTAACAATGGTTTTAAACTTAATAAGGCAACATGAGAAAAAAACTGAGCTCCGTCCTACTTTTAGTTGAAGCAAGGCTTCTCACACTTCCCGCTGCATTCCTGAGAGGAGTCCGACAGCAGACAGACAGAGATGCACTCCCTGAAGTCCGCCTGCACAACTTTCCAAGAGCGCACAACTTGCTGGTATTAAGGAAGTGGCTTTTTCACCATGGCGCAAGTCATTCCCTCAACATATGAAAAGCAGAAGTTGGTGAGAGAAAGATATATTTTCCAGTTGTGGAAAAAAGAAACACAATAATGATGTTGGACAAGTCATTTTTTTTTTTTTATTATGATGTGAATTAGTTATTTAGAACATCAATCCATTAAAACATAAAACGATAAGCCAGATAGTGGACATAGTTACATTACATTACATTACAGTCATTTAGCAGACGCTTTTATCCAAAGCGACTTACAATAAGTGTATTCAGCATAGGTATTCAAGAGAACTACTAGTCACCAGAAGGCATAAGTGCATCTCCTTTCTTAAACAAGCATCTTAAAGCATAAACCAGAGCAAAAGTACAGTGCAGAGGCAAATTACTACGAAAACAATAAGTGCAACAAACTAATACGAATACAAGTGCTGAGAGGTTCCTTAGTTTTATGACTTAAGGAACCAAACAACTTGCATGTTTGTGCATGCCCCGGACAATCAGATCACTCAGGTGTCTTTCTGTATGTGGAAACAGTTCTTATACTTCTAAAAATAGCACCTGTGTCTGGTTCAACAGTTGGATTTAATGGAAAATCACCAGCAGCACTTGTTTGTCTGCATGTGTGCTGACAGGTGGGCTCTGAGGGGCTATCACAGGCTTAGTGGCTCCAATCTCAGGAGACCGCAGGGGTTTGAGAGGAAAATCATATTTCCCAGTTAATTCTGTATCAGTGATGTAAACAATATGCACATTTATTCTATGATTGTTAGAGTTCCTGCAGTAAATTCACAGTATCCCGTACAGCAAAAAATCAAACTCATGTTTATAGCACATGATTAAATCCACCACCATCAGTGACTCCGGTTATCATGATATTGTAGCACTCGAAGGAAGCATTGCATTTGCCAGAGTGATGGGTATAGTAATTCATGCTGTGCAAGCCAAAGATAAGAATACAACAGAAAAATGAAGGAGTCTTCGTAGGTATGACTCATTCATCGTCTTCGTCATCGAAGCTCTCTGTCACCCGGCTCGCTTGTTCAGCATAGTCAAAGACGGGAAACTTAATTTTGAGCTCACTCCACTTGGTGCATTTGCTGATCTTGTTTCCGTTGAAAGTCACCACAAAGTGTTTCACATGGAGGCAAGGGCAGTCGATCCCTCGGTAGAGCATCATGGAACCCCATCTCTGAAACAGAAATCAGGAATGATAGGGGTAGAATATGCAAATCGAGTGAGCAAAGGCTTGTTTAATGACAAAACAAATTAATGCCATTTGTGAGCTCAGCTGAATTATCATTTAGGAGCAAAATGGCAACCAGAAAAAAGGATATTAGTCAGTCCTGGCCTGAAATAAAAAAAACATGGAATCATCTGGTTGTAGTTATATCTCATGTGATCCACTGACTCATTTTCATTCCTACTTATTGGAGAGTTGATGACTGGTCTGATATCCAACATTTATCTTTTTCTGTTTAAAAAGACAGCTGTATACCACTAGTCCCTCTGAATGTTGCATGCAGATTCATGGCTTCATATTAAATGTATGGACATGAAAGTAGTACAAATCCTCTCATCTAGCCTTCCGCAAGAAAGCATATAAATGCATTTCCCAAAAAGTCAGATTAAAAAAACATCTTTCTGAAATACATTTACCTGCCCGCAGTCCTTGCATGCGATGTGGTAATTGGTCTCGTAATCAAGAAGTCGCTCTTGAAGAGTAGGGTTTTCTCTCTGAATGAAAAGTTGACTGTAAAAGAAAAGATGTCAAAATTTGATTAGATTTTGGACAAATTTGCTAAGCATGCAGGATAAAATTCATGAATTGAGCATAGTTACAACTTTGGAAGACGGTTTATACATCAGGGAATAATGTAAAAGCTAACTCTTGATTGCAATTCGTACCTGAACTCTAGTGAGACATTGACTCTGTGCATCGCTTCGATGATCTGGATGTCATCGCCGGTGCAGACGTGTTTGTTGCAGCCTCGGCAGCTAAACTTCACTTCACCCTTCTCATCCTGCATGTGTTTCTGCTTCTTCTTAGTCATTCTCACCTTTTCCTCCATAATAGCCTGAAACTGAAACTCGAAGATCTGATGAAAAGAATAAAAAGCATCAAACAAAACGGTCTTGCTGGAATGTCGCTTTCAGGTTAAATACAGTTTGAATAGAACGTACCCGTTTGTCATAGACGGCTTGATCTAAGGCTCTGATTTTGGTAATGGCTTTGTTCATCATGCCAATGCGGTACTCATTGACACACTCCTTCTCGGCCACCCCAGAGTTCTTCACGTCGACCAGAGTGTAACTGCTGTCCTCAGCTCTTCCTCTGCCTTGAGCCTGCAAAAGGTGATGGCAGCAATTGTAAACAACCACTTCAATATTTTCCTTTAATGCATATATGTGTGTATATATATATATATATATATATATATATATATATATATATATATATATATATAATGGCGGCTTCATTACTGGACACAGAAGTGATAAATGTTAACTCCCATTTCATTTGACAACTAACATCACTGACCTGAATCATAGCTATCTCATTGGTCACCAGGCCGTAGCGGACAACAAAATTGCACGCTGGTATGTCCAAACCCTCCTCAGCAACTGTGGTAGCGATCAGCACGTTGATTTCACCGTGGCGGAATTTGTTTAGCACGTCCCTTTGCTCTGCCTGATAAATTACACATTTGAGGTTTAGAGTGTTTTGTATTTTTAAGTTTGCAGGTTGCTAAAGGCAAATCTGCTGCAGTTTTTTGTAACGTGCACTCACATTGGTCATCGGTTTCACAACACTCTGGTCTCCTCCTCCAATCACATATGAGGCTTTCACTCCAATGTCAGCAAACTTGGGGTTTTCCTGAATCCACTGACTCAGAGCGATGGCGCTGCGACGTGTTTTGGTGAAAATGATCCCTCTGGCCGCATCCCTGCTGCTGAACTCGTGCAGAATTTTACATCTTAGTTTTGACAGGCTGTCATTTTCATACTCTGGCTTCGCTGCGAGTCTCTGCAACTCTTCCTTGTTCTCTGCAAGACATCAGATTTCAAATCATTGTGGTAAATTCTTAGTAACATTTCAGAAGCTAAAGGAACAGTTTTGGGAAATACGTTCCAAGAATTTATGTTCCTAAAAATTATCGCCATTGGGTTACGAGGCAACCTGTGGATGAACCACGACTTTCTGGTTTTACACTTTGGTTTATGTACAGTTGAACAAAAAAGTTATGACAAATTCATTTGTGAACTTTGTAGGTGCTGGTTAGTGGATTTTGTTACCTCTGAACATAACCAGGCTAGCTGTTTCCTTATGTTTCCAGTCGTTATGCTAAGCTAAGCTAACCAGCACCGAACCTTATATTTACAGATAGGAGAGTGGTGTCGATATTTTAGCTCTGGATCTAACTTAAAGCAAGAAAGCACACACGCTTATATCCCAAAATTTCTAAAAAATTGACTTAAAATGCAACCGGACATTAATAGTATTGATGAAGAGTCACTGGCTTTTTCCCAACACCACAATACCTTTAAACAAATTGAAGAGGAATCTCTCAGTATCTGTGATTTTAATATCATGCTCCTCATCTGGTGATGTTTTGTTCTTCATCTCCTCCTCGTGGTATTTGTTCAGGAAACTGAAGGCATCACGCATTCGAATGGTGTTGCTGAGATTCAGGCCCTCGCTGTACTGTCGAAGGTGCTCAGAGCAAACCCGCACTTTCTGATTTCCCTCTGTTGCAGCTAGAACGGATTGAGACAAGTGTTAGATCCAAGAAGCCAGGTAGATGGTTATAAAAAGGGACGCAGGACAAAGGGCTTGTATCCCTGAAGAGGAGCATAAACATTTATGCTCACCTATTCGCTCTTTTTGAACTACCCACTGTTCATAATTCTGAGAGCCGAGGTCAGAGGTGGGGCTTAGCTCGGCATGTGTATGAATGGAATTCATGATGTTCTTGATTACATCACCAAAGGGATCCTGAAAAGGACACAAACATAAAACACTCTTAAAGACATTCCTTAGAGAGGAACTGTATCAAAAGGCCATTTCCTGTTAAACAAATGTACCTCTTTTCTGTCTTCAACAGTGTTAATGATTTTCCTTGGTTCCCTTTGGTACGCCCCAAGTTCCCTAGTCATGATTCTGTAAGCATCCAAGTTTGCACAAATCTATGGAAGAGACACATATTTACATATTTGCGTTGGAATAAATCAGATTTCCATCTTAGTGATGCATACTATTTCTACTATGTTTCTACATGTCAGACACAGTTGAGCTGAAGCCAAAGGGCTGTTTTCAATTTTTGGACTTTTGTGGCGCTAGGAAACTTTATGGCTGCGAGGAACATTTGAAACAGCTTGGCTGGATAAACAGGATCCTCGATGACTAAGGCAGAGAAACGGCAGGATTTAGATGAGCAAAAGATGACAGTGTGAAAGTCAAAAGAAAGACAATTATTTTGTTAATTTTGACATGTGAATATACTAAGTGTGGAGACAATTTAGCTTCATTAACAACAGCTTAATCATCTATTCCTTGATTCTTACGGCCATGGCCTCTGGTGTTACAGTACTTTGCATTAGATTGTCAGGTGAAGCTTATATGTGCTCTGTGCTTTTGTCTACATAGGTGTGGACAGGAAGCTGAGAATAGTACTTACGCGCAGTATGTGGTCCTCAGCTTTCTCCATTTTGGTGGCACCCCCGACACCAGGTGAGGCAGTCAGGCCCAGGATCTGAGGGATGGGCATGGGCTCCTTCTGCTCTTTCTGTAACCTTCTGTTTTTGTGCTTCTGCGTCAGATAGCGCATCATTATGTGGTTGTAGACTTCTCCTTTCTGAGTGTGGTGACACTCATCTATTACGATCAGTGTCAGATCTAAAGGAAGAGAAGACGTGACAGACAAACATATGCATGTGTTGTACAGTATGTCACACAAAGAAGCAACGTGGAGGATTACCAAAATAGATTCTATAGAGATTCTTTGGTGATAATATTGTTTTTGAAGATTACTGCTTGCTCAGTCAAAACAATAACATTTCTGCATGTGTCACTGTGACATTAGCTTCCAGGGACTACAATTTTCTCAACCAAAGTAGTGACACTTATATGGCATTTATTTGGGTTTCTTAAATAAATAGAGGAGATTTTAACTCACAGGTTATAACATCTGTGAGAGAGATCCTCCCACACATACCAGCACTTTTCTAGGAACGTGAGTCAGCAGATTTAGCCACACAATAACATATGCTGGAAAATGTCAAAAATAGCTTCAACTCATTGCTTATTTTTTTATTACACAAAAGTCTGAGTGAGGTGAGTAATCATTCACAGGAAAAAGTTTAACCAGTGATACAAATTTGTCCCCAGAGGAAAAAGAGAACCGAGGAGTGGCAGCTTGATGTACTGTGGGTGATAGAAGGTCTCATGTGAATTTGATCAGCCGCACACTGATGGCTTGAACAGATGTGTGGCCTGGAAGGCAGGAGATAGGGAAAAAAAGAAAAAGGACACGCTCTCAGGCGTTTCAACAAACAGCATATGTTCCACTGATGTGGCTATTCCACCTTGGACCGGTGAGTGCCAACAATAGTGAACAGCAGAGAGGAAGATTTTGACAAGATCCTGTCAGCTATCATCAGGGGAGACATTATTTGTCCTCTGGGTGGCTTTCTATTCCAAATCCTGTCAATGTCTGTGGTTTAGGCCTGAACAGATTTTAACTAAAGGTTTTATGATGCCTTTAAAAATAAAAATAAACACAATTGTTGTTGTTTTGACCTTATTTCAATTTTGAATGCTGGTCTGTTTTTGAGTGGTGATCAGGTTTACTAAAAACAAAGGGAATTACTGAGCCAAGGAAAAGTTTTTCACATTCTTGTGTCAGATTCTATAAGTTTTTTTTTTAATCATATTGTAAAACCATACCGCTCAATTTCACCCCTTCGTCCTCTCCTTTGTTAGACCTCTCCAAGAAATTCTCAAGGATCTGGGCTGTGCAGATGATGACGTCATTTTTCTTCACAATCTCTGTGAATGAGATTTTGAGCT
Source organism: Anoplopoma fimbria (assembly GCF_027596085.1). Taxonomy (NCBI): domain Eukaryota; kingdom Metazoa; phylum Chordata; class Actinopteri; order Perciformes; family Anoplopomatidae; genus Anoplopoma; species Anoplopoma fimbria. The sequence goes on along the minus strand of NC_072464.1, from coordinate 13,797,972 downwards.
GGCAGTCTCCACTGACTCTCTCCACTTTATATGTGGACTTCAAAAATGGCAAGAACTCTGCAGAGTAATGCTGCTCAACAAGTGGAACCTGCGGGACACCAGAGCACATTCACTGTTATGATGTCAATGCTAATGAGGAAATATCTGCATTGTTTCTATTACTACAAAAGCTCTTTGAGGGTGTTTGTTTCTGCAGCAACATTAGTTGTGCCATGATTTAGAAGATTCAGAGGTTTATTGTTTAAAGATCAGGGTGAGTTGCTCTTTCTTATGCAGAAAAGTGTCTTGGCAAGTTATTATCCTGTTTTTCCAGTGTTGAAGAGTGAACCACTATGATCAGTTTCAGTCACATACAGTCACTATTTTTCAAGCTGTTTTAAACCTCAACTAAATAGTTTTATAGCTGGAGAAACTTTAATCCTAATGGATTTAGTAAAGGTCTTTTCCAGTGCAGAGCAGATGCATGCAATGGAACCAAAGTGCAGGGGGAATATCTTAACCGTATGGCATGTAATTTGTGGTGATCTGACCCACATGTGCGAATTGACTGAAAGATAGAATGTTTTCTTTGGATTTGAAAAGCACATAAGTAGGTCAGCATAGTGGTGCAAAGCCATAAGTCAGGTTGTTGTACCTTGTTCACCAGGATGACCACTTTCCCTGAATGCCCCTCGGCCCTCCTGTGGTCCAGATGTTTTTTGGTAATATAAACTGCAACTCTGGTTTTACCACTTCCTGTCGGGAGGCAGATGATGATGTTTTTCCCCTCCAAGGCAGGACTAGCGACATCCTTCTGATAATCTCGAAGAACAATTTCAGTTTTTTCTGGGCTGCCAGCCGCTGCTACTGAATCTGTAATGCAGAGCAGAGCCTCAGACAGACAAAACTTCTCGTCTATGTCAGCAACCCACAATTACAGGCATCACAAGCAGGAAACAACTGGGCTTGTCATCGTTTGTGGCTTTGGTCCTGTGGTGGAATGTTTTCTTAAAGCTGCTATCAAAAATGCAAAACATACTGTATGCACATGCACTGATTTCATGGAATATGTTCCTCTTTTAACACATAAACAGTGAGCATTCAGACGTTGCACTGTCATGTTAATCCCACTGATTTTATCCACAACAGAACACCTAAAAAACCACCATTGAACACTTTGCTCTATAAATCATAGTCTGAACCATAAAGTTTAAAGATTTAAAGAACTGTGGCAAAAGCAGACCAACAGATCTCATTGTTTAAGTACAAATACATCTATGTAATCTGGCCTTTTATTCATTACAAATCTAAAATGGGAAGTCACATTTAAAGGGGGATAAGAGACAATTTAACTGACGCCAGATGACGTACAGTATTTCCTTGGACAAGCTAACATCTGCTTGTAATTATGAATCATTTAGATTTTCTCAAACGGCTTGAAGTGTATTGCTCATCACATTTCATTTCCGTAAAGTTCTCCCTGTTCTTGAGGTCTATTGTGGCAGTTTTTTGTCTCATTTTTCCTGTTTGCAAGGACAGAAGACTTACTATGATTCACTTCAGTCAGACTTGAAGACGCTGGCGGGCTATGACTCATTTGCCCTGCCTAGGCTGAGGATACAACATGCACAATGTGCATGTATCCCCCACTCTGCTACTTTCAACTTTAGGTACTACTTTCCCCCCAGTTATGAGTTCAATCCCCCGGAAAGCTTTTTTTCCCCTCTGTGCAGACAGCTTTAATTTTCCCTCTCAGACTGGGTATGCCAGAGGTTAAAGTGCTGTTTCAAGGAACTACGTAGAAGTAAATACAGGTCTGTGCCGATGGCAAGATTTAGAGCTTTAAAGACAATAAGAAGTAAACAGTGGCCTGTGTGGCCCCCTGTATTTTTACTAGCAGTTCCCTGACGCTGAACTTATTAGAGCAGGAAAGTCAACAATCAGCTATGTTTAATATTGTTCCAAAAAGAACAGAAAACCCACAGGCTTACTTTTTCAGTTTGATTCAGTGCAGTGAAATGAATTTCAGAAGAGCACAAATAACTCTGAAAATCTTTTATGTAATCCTTGCATCTTGGCCAGCCAGTCAGGCTAATGTTATTACTCATGTTAATGAAACAAACTGTACTATAACCTCTTATTAAGAAAATAAAAGACACTTCCTCCATTTCTTCATATCATGTAGTTGTTTCCAGTGCTTCATTAGCTCACATGGCTCGACTCTTGTGCTACTCCTCTATGTTGATTATCCCTAAAGCACTAATTTATTATGCAAACACAATGTCGGAGAGGCACTATATACGAGCACAGGGCAGTGAGAGATGATGCAGTAGCTTTTGAGACAATCAAACCAAATGAAGCATGATAAAAGTCTATAGGTGTAATGGAACGCTCCTTTCCACAGCGACTTGAATTAAACTTTTCCTTTACATTACTTTACAATGTGCCAATATTGCAGCATGTGGTTTCCATTTGAAGCGCTGGCTATGCTCTGCCGTTTTTGACCTCTATGTGGTCCATCATAGTACACACATGGAACTTATTCTTTGGTGTCAAGCAGCCAGAAATGTTCCACTTGCTGCACATTCCAAACACACTCATTCTGCTTTTTATGGCACTACAGGGCATTTACACATCCAGAGTACATTTTTTCCCGCTGTGACTTGAGTTTGTTCTTTGCGTGTGTGGGATCAGAACAGGCTTTTTAGATTACTACCATACTTTGAATCCTTGAAAAACATAAACATTATACAATACTGTAGGGTGAGTGACGGAGAATCAGTCCCACCTGGTTGTGGGGGCTTCGATTTTTCTGGCAGTTGACTGGGTTCAGGGCTAGCTGCTCCATACAGGTCTGAAAGATAATTTAAAAGTTTATTACAATTGTACATAACATTGCAATGAAATGCATCTGCCCTGGCTCTCTCAGCCCCTTATTACTATAAATGAAAACAAAACTACACTTATACTGAGATATCAACTAAGGTACAAACATCACAGTCAAGAAAGGCAGGAGATAAATCTTAAACTTGTTCTCTGTGTTGCAGCTGCTAAAGAGTCAGTTCACCAAAATTACCAGAGGGAAAGGTTCACCTCTCCCCCTGGTGGTATCCAACCATGCAGATAGTTGCAGATGGAGATTTACCTCTCAATCAAACAAAGGAGATGGATTGAATTTTGTGTGTGGTCCTTGACGCATTGATAAATTACGTTTGATATTCTTTATAAGAAGCATTGTCCCAGCTACTCATAATAATCCACAGACCTGGTTATGGACAGTTTCAGAGCTGACATATGTGACTCTTGTGCATGTTGTTATTATCTACTTAAGAAACAATTTTCATGAACATGTCCATATAAAACCTCTGCAAATGAAAATGATCTACATGGACAGAAATCCGTTAAGGGTAAATGAGAAAATGTGTGTTTTGTGATTTGGGTGAATCAGGACTGCTTCCAGCTGTTTCCACTGACTTCTAAAGATAAATGTGTCTAATATTGATTGTTGAACAAAGGTGTGCTTCAAGACCTGCTTCACCCTGAGGCTCCTCCGAATAGCTGATGACCATTAACTGTTGGCTATCACAGCATTCAGATGCTGCTGAAGCTTCACTCTCCATAGGTTCATCTTTCACCTCTGAGCCGAATGAGAAATAATCAAATCACACTTTGGCAGTTAATTTCATTAGTAAGTAGGTAGTAAATAAATGTATAATAATACAATAATAATCTCTATCAAACAAAGACACATCCCCAACAGACTGCCTAAGGACAATCCCTGCACTGGGTGTGTGCTCCTGTAATGTGAGTCACCTTTCTTGTCAGAGTCAGGCCCTCCAGTCAGCTCGTACAGGTGCTTGTGTTCAGTTTTACGCAGAATCTCGAGAAATTCAGAAAACCATCCTGGTCGACCTCTCACGATACATCTAAGAAGTTCACGGGCTCCAATCTTGTTTCCTTGGTTTTTTGTTGCAGCTTTAATCTACAGCATAAACATAATAATTGACTGGTTTTATGCCTGTCAAGAGTGAGGTATAGTGCTGTGCAAAACAGATGAGTAGCCTACTTTTGTCTGCCATCTTGTGGTCAATCACTGTATATACATCTACTGGGACATGGGGATTTTCAAAAGTGGAACTGAAAAGTTGTTGTCAGAAGTTTTTAAAATATGATCGTGGTACTTACAATCTCATCATCATCCTTGGTGATTAGGCCTTGGGAGAAACATTCGAGGCACACAACTTCAGTCTTCATGTCCACAAGACTTGGAGAGAGCAACTGAATGAGCTTGACAGAGATATCATTTTCTGCCTCCACTTCAGGTTCCGGGGCATTGGCCTGCATGTAGTCCGCTGCAGATTGACACCCTGCATGCGACAACGCGTCAACAAATGCCCTGAACCAGCCAGGCTCATGTGGCTTCTTTATGACTGCGGAAATAAGGTGATCCGTGGCTTGAATGTTACCATCGGTCATCAGCTTTTGTCTGATCTGCTCCTTTGTCTCGGCTTCGATAAAATGTATATATTCCAGAACCCGATCCACCACAATACGATCTCGCAACCTCTGCCTATAGCATTCAATGAGTTGCTCATTTACATCATCGTTATCAGAAGCCATTGCGACTCCGATCAGCCTAATCGATAACGCCGAGGGCTCTAACCTTTACAGCGTCGCTCCAGCGTCAACACATAGCACTGGCAGCAAAAACGACGATTCACTGTGTCGAGGAAATGAAACAGTTTCACTTTCGTTTCTCCCAAGCTCACAACAATCAAACTGTAGTGAAACTGATCTCATAATGGACACAAACGTGTTGCCTCTTACATGATCTACAAATGAAAATGTAGATTTACACAAATGTTAATCATTTAAATGAATATTTTCGGTATTCACAAATGCGTGTTCCAATCTAATACAAAGCGATTCGAACACTTGAACACAAACCTGAATACATTATTTATATTTTACATACACATTTTTGACTTCAAATAATAAAAAATAAAAAAACATGTGTCACTTTTTTATTTATTTATAGATCGTTTAACGTGTGATCAGATTACATTAACTGTCACTGTCTTGGGAGAGTTTTGAGACCATTTTTCACGGTGGTCCACAAATGCATGCTGCGTTTAAGTGTAACTGGGAAATTAGGTAATCTTTCGGACGTTAACGACTATTTATCTTACTAAACTGGCCACCAGATGTCAGCATTGTAACATAATATGTTCCAATAGTAGGCCATTGCATTTGGCCTGTACTAGGACATACTACATTTGGATGCAACTGACTGAGGTATTTACAGTACTTTTTTTATTTTGAGTAGCATATTGTTGGTACTCAACTGTTTATCTATATGTATCTTTGTATTTATATATTAGTATTACATTTGTTAGGAACTTTGTTTAAAGGTGAGTAGAAGTAAATTTAGTTAAAAGCCCAACACACCAATTGTCCATTCACACAGGTGTTTTTAGTTGTGGCTGATTAAAATCATTCGATTGTCTTTTCCCTCACTATCATGTTTCGCCTTCAAAGGTGGGAAAGCTTTACCATAGTATCATTGGTGCATTGACTCACTGTAGCTGACCTGACCTCATGTAATCCCAGCATAGCTCTGTCAAATTTATGCACTTTTAAAGGAGAAGTAATACCGTAGTAATTTGTATGCGCATAGTATACATTTATGGACTTAAAAAGAGAAATATGACACAACTAGAAGTGTGTTTTCATTTATTGCTCCCACAGCTTCAAAACAAACATATGCACTATTGTTTTGCTAATGAGTTTCTCATATAATTTACTCAGTTAAAAAAGAAAAGTATTTTTTTACATCTTGCAATGTGATGTATTAATCTTCTAACAATTGTCTAACAATATTTTAAAATGAATGTACAATGCCAACAAAAACAGCACAGGGAAACGATATGCTTCGTTGATGTTATGGGTACTTATACATGAAGATACTGACTTAGCATTTGGATTGGTTGTATAGGCACAAAACCCTCTCTGGGGCCTGTTTATGCGCAAGTACTAACTTTCCAAGTGTTCCCCTTCCCCACTCTCACCCCAAAACACCCTTTAAGTGCATCCTAAAAAGAGACGAATACACTGACATCATTTTATATTGTAATGTGCTACTTTGGGCTCATAAGCAGTGCAAAACAGTTAATATATAAATAGAAAACACATGCACTGCCATGTAGAAAGACCTACATCATACTTGTTTGTCAGATTCCTAGCTCTGAGATAACAGCAGAATACTTTTAAATCTGCATGTTATGATAACTGCCCGGACAAACATGTATGGTGTGTTCTGTTGGCTTAATGTTGTACAGTAGGTGCACGTCAGTGTTGCACAGTAATAATGCACATTGTTTTAAGAAGAAAACAACAGTATACTTGATACTGTACTATATATTGCAGTGCAATTTTCCATAACCCCTGAGGCACACTTCAGAGAAGACGGGCATACAACTAAGGATAAGAAAACTGTTTTCACACTTTTGTAATAATATTACACTTATAGCTGCAGAAAACAGAATAGTCTGTTCATATGCAGACCCTCTCAGTAGTAGAGTTTGTATATGTATCATTCATTTAGCCAGCAACTACAAAATTAAGTCGAGTTCTCCGTCTCTATTTCCTTTTTTACACTAACTGGAGTACAGGAAGCTATATGATCAATTGCATTTCCGTGTATCTAGGGCCGCTTTGGCAGTGAGTGTTACAGTGACATTCAGCTTCTCTGGAGATAATCCTACCCTATTCTGACTACAGAAATGAAAGGGTGGGAATAAGCCTGAAAAGCTTGTTGGCAAATTCTTGTCCCAATAAATTATCGCTGTCAACTATGCAAAAAGCTTTTCATAATTCTATCAGTCGATGGACAAAAACTCTCCTGGCAGTGTTTGTCTTATCAGAGCTTTGCACCTTAGGCCTGAAAGATACACGTGATGTGATGTGCACTGATGCCTTGAGTGCCATACATTGGGACCCTTCTAATGTAAAGTAGGTCAGTCAGCTACTCTTGCTTAGCAAGTAATGATAGAGAGAGGGACACATCTCTCTTTATCTTCCTGGGGTCCACGAATTAAGTGCAAACCCAATTTGATACAGTATGTGTGGTGTTCGCTATGGCTGACTGACTGGCCCACTAAGTCTAGCCCAGTGAGACCAATTGTGTATTGGGACATAACATGTTGAGTCATGAAGAGTGGAACAGAGTCCATTAGAGCCCATTAGAGAACAAAGCTGGATGAAACAGAGAGTTGATTAGGTGTTGTAGTGCTAGTTCTATCACAACCAGGTGGAGCTCTTTAACCAGCATTCCTGGCAATTACATTGAACTTAGTTAGGAAGCTGTCTGACTTTGTAAATAGGGAGGTGCTGTCCCTCCATAGGGCCACTCTTGGTGTGGTGTAATAGGTTCATTCCGATTGGTTGGGCATCTACATGAGCATTTTGAATGTGAATCTGATGCCTAAAGAGTCCATAAAAGGAATTCTGTTATAATAAAACTACTGTTACAATATGTAACCATTGTTATTACACTGATAACTGCAGACAACAGTTGAACACACTGTTAACTGCAGCAACAGTATTTTATCCACATGCATAATGAAAAAAAATAAACATCTTACTACTATTACCAAGCCATTGTAAATGAACAATACAGATGTCTGTACCAGCATGCTGATAAAAAGCTACTACCTAAAAAGAAATTACAGCAATCCAACCCAGATATTAGAACACCGTGCTGCTGGAAGGTTTATGGCCCTGGAAACTCAGGTCTATTGAGTCCGGTGGTGTTCAGGTTGGAGTCACAAGGGGCTGGGGAGGAAGAGGAGGAGGAGGTGGAAGAGGTTTCAGTTGGAAGAAGGATCAGTGCAGACTGTTGATGCCCTGTGAATTGTTGTTGCGGCTGCGTTTGTCTTTGTACAAGCAATGCTGTAAGGCTGCCCTCCATGGGGGCATTCACGTTGGCCAAGCTCGACAGAGAGTCTTTGGATTCCTGAATGGTCCTCTCCAGTGAGTGGTTGGGGCCCTAAGAAGAAGAGTGGCAGAATATATAATGTATTTACTTTTAAAATGAATCAAGTGTATTCATGCAACATTTTATTTTCATTTAATATTTAGTTTCAAGTTGGTAAACTAATTCACTAATTGTGAAGTTAGAAATTCCCCCCAAAAAACAATTATTAAAATACAAAAAAAACCCAAATACAAACTACTGTATGTAAAATTTATTTCAATTGTGCAAAAATAGATGCAAAGACAAAATCATCTCAACATACAGAAACCATTACTACTTGTTTTAGCCTTTATTGACTCCCATATGGGTGAGGCTGTCATCCAGACAATTGAGATAGTGTGAGATACTGGCTCTGTTTCATTCCTGTGATTGTCCATGCTTTCTGGCAAACACTGTGGCAGACAAACCAATCATTCAAAACAGGTCTGAGCAAAGCAATAGGAAACAGTGGGAGCTTGTCAGACTATATAGACTGCCTCATTGTCTCCTTGAACACCACTGATGACTTGGTGAGAATGTGATTGGTGATTGTAAAAGCCAGCTGATGCATGACTTCCCTGCTCTGCCAGAAAAAATCCAATGCTTCATGAACATATGTGCAAAAATAACTTATTGTGTGGGGAAAAGAACTGTCTCTACCTCTGAAAACGTCCTTACTTGAGTTCCTGTATGGCTGAAAAAATGGCTTGCAGTCAGTGCAACCGGCTGAACCTTCACAGCAGGTCTGTGATAGTCTGGACTGGCAGTCACAGTGCTGTAGGCTGGAGGTCCCAGCGTCGGTTGTCTTTGCAGCAGCTGCAGGATGGTCTGAATATCCGTCATCAGCTGAGTCTCCAGCCTAAAAAAGAACAGAAAAATGAAAGATGATCACAGTGGAGATGAAGTCTGATCATGCAATGGCTGAAGACACAACCTGCTGTCCTTTACTGAGCACTACATGGTGCTTTTGCTCCACAGTGGACACATGAAGAGGTGATGAAGTGGAAACACGTTCTGCCAGAATAGTAAACGGAAGAAGCTTCTCATGCTAGGTGTGATAATGAGCTTTCTGTGGGAGGTGTGAATTCACTGTGGAAATGACTGCACCACACTCATTCGGTAAATCTAATTACGAGTAAATTTCATCCAGGCTCTATATTTAGAGCGTCAGGCAAAACTGGGTAATGCTGAACAACTTTATAATTACCTGTATTCCTTCTAATGTACATATGCAGTGTCATTCATGTTATGTCTCTATTGTGTCTCTGTGCTTCCCTATTGTAACCATGCAGCATTTGTTTATAGGTTATGACTGATCAGGGATAAAGCAGGCCCACTGTGCTACAACAACAATTTTTTCCTGTCATTTTCTTTCAGTCCAGTCAGAGCCACAAAACCACAAAATGACAGAAAAGTGCCGCTCATCCTGCAGCCAGCAGAATTGGTGGGAAAAAATGCACCTAAAAATACCACCTGCTGTTCATTTGTGTGTCTATTTCAGGTGGCTTGCAGGCTGCAGGTGTATTGTTAAAACTATGGCCAATGTAGTTCTCCGCTACAGAAAATAATGAGACTAAAATGGAGTGTATTCACTCTGGAAAGGTAGCTTGCTTGCTCATCTTTTGCTTAAATTGCAGGTTTACTTAGAGAGTGGCTTTCACACATACTCTGTTCTCAGTTATCAGTTTTAGATTCTGAGTACTACAAACTCTGCAACATTTTTTGTAATAATCCATTCTCAAGTTTAATATGTTCCGGTTCTGCAGCGGTACTGTACATTATCCTGCTTCCAGTAGATCCAGCCGCCCACTCTGAGTCCGGCATCGGGCTACTGCCAGCTAGTTGTCTCCCTCCACCCACCCATGTACATTGTAATTGGACTACACGTTGCCAGTGATTGAAGAGTGTGGTTTACTTTTAGCAGTGTAGGAGGTGACAACTTTAAAATATAAGGCACATTTAATTGCAGGATAATTAATACGAACAATCATTAATTTAATTGTATTATTTCTTCAAATGACTAATAAGAACTACCGCCTCGTTGTTGTATTCCTCCACCAACCAGTTAACTTGCAGTTTACATCCATGTCAGTCCAAAATGGCATCACTTCATCGTTTTATCTAATTAGACACTAAAATAAACATAATAAGCAAACTAATTCTTGAGTTATGGCAAAAAAACATGTTTTGTGAGGTAAGATTACCTTCGTTCATCAAATTTGAAACAATTCACCGACAAGTCCAAGTGGACATTGGTGCCAAATTTGAAGAAATTCCCTCCAGTAGTTACTAAGAAATCTTGTTTGTTACAATGGGACGGATGGACGTACATACAGAAGGATCGACAAGATGAACGGTGGCATACAAACTATAAAAAATGCAATGCCCTCGGGCCTAAAAAAAAAAAGTGCTTCTGCAAATTGTTTCTGTTATGAGTGACTCTCCTGCTGACCCACCAAAAAGTTCCCTGTCTGTTTCCCAGCACCTCCTGATTTACAAATTAAACACTGGATACATCTATGATGAAGAAAAAGTAAAGCACCTTCTGTGCTTATGACAAAAAAAAACATAGAAACCGTAAAATAAAAGTAAGCACTTTTATCATACACTGGTTTATAAACTGGTAAAATTCACATTTTGGCGTAAATCTTTGTTTATGTGTTCATGTGTTACACAAGGATCTCTGAAATTTTTTACCTGTTTAATTGGTCTTGAAGCTGACCTAAGCGCTGTTCCACCTCTCCATACGTGATCTCGCTGGCAGAATTATCGTCCTCTCTCGGGTCCTGTAACTGTGCTGACTCATCCAGGTAGTCCATAGGTTTCTTACAGGCCCATTTATCACAGCACAGGTCTGGAGAGCCAAACCAACACACATGTGGGTCAGAACAACGTCATTACCAAACAAACCCCCCCACTAAAATAGAACGTAATTAATCTCTACATGAGAGCTTTGGGAAGGTTCTTTGCTGTAATTTATCAAGCTCTTGTACTGGGAGAATTAAGGCAATGTTTTCCAGTAGCAAACCAACCATGTTGTTATCTCTGCCGGGCACCTGTTAGTATTCAGCTTGCTGTTCACCGATATGTGTTCATCCTCTTTTGTGATTTTAAACACACGCGCTCTGTGATTACACTATCTGGTGCCTGGACCATGGATGGCACTAACCTTTGGCCTAATGCAGCCTTCTGTTCTGTATCCGTCCAGCAGTAGAGAATAACAATAGCTTCAGCCTGTCACTCAGTTTTTTTATTCTCAGACAGTCTTATCAGTGGGATGTGCTGCAATTTCTATATAAGGTTGTCAGTTACTGTAGCATATTTTTTTTATCTCTGAGGCTGACTCCTGGTAGGTAAGACAGACAACTATACATTATATTTCCTCTGTCTGTATTCTGTATTTCTGTTTCATTAGATTGAGTGAAGTTGCAAAATAATATCAATACATATATTGGTTTAGTAGGCGACATGTTTCATTATTGCAAATGTTATGTCTTTAAAGCTTGAACTGCCTTATACAGCTGTGAACATTTGGCACCCGAAGCTCCCAGAACAAAGTGTTCTGATGTAAGATAAGCCTTTAAACTGATGGATATATCACTCAAACCAGCCTTGGAAGCCTGGGAAGATCTCAGCCACCTCCACACATTTGCTCCAACCATTTGATGAGAGTTGCTATTGCAGCAAAAAGGACATAATCCCACACTGGCTTCCCATCGGCACGCCTTCGTCCTGCACCGCCCAGGAACCCCTAGCAACACTTCTTTAAGAGTTCTTGTCAAACAGTAAATATTACGTTAACAAAATCCTCATCAGTAAACCAAAAATATATTACCTTCAAAGGAAGGCCTTCTCTCCACGTTGTCTCTGACAACAAGATTCGAGTCCAGGACTTGGGCATTGAGTGGAGGGGTACCAAGGACTTCCATACTTCTCTTTAGGCACGTGTTGGACTCCCTCTCTCTACTCAAATCTTTAACCACTTCCTTGCTTTCCCCTATAGAGAGGCAATCAACAGGAGTCAGTGGAATAACAATGTACTGTATTCCATGTGGAACAGATGTTCTTAGGAAGCTCCACTCAGTTAACAATAACAAAGAAGAGGCTGTACTGGAGATTTGCTGATTAGTTTCCACTTACCTTGAGATACATCTGGTGTGAAGGAGATCCTTCTTTTAATGCTCCTACCGCCCTCGCCATCTGAATCACCGCCTTGGGAGCTTGAGGGCTGCAATAATGTGAATATTAGAATGTATTAATTAATCAAATTAATTGTGAGAAGATAAATAAAATCTAAATCTACAATATAAAAATCATACTTTTATATAGCACCAATTGAACGTCGCTGCCATAACAACAATGCAATACCATCTACCTTTGGGGACTCATCTCTGAGGTTGAAGGTAAGCTCAAGGTTGTTGAGGAAATAGTCGGCAAACTCTGGGTACATGTCTATCACCTCTAGCAGATCTTCTCTCTGAATGGTGCTCAGGTCACAGTAACTCAGAGCTCGCACATCAGCATTGGACTTCCCAGGCTTGGCCAACAGATGGATCATTTCTCCAAAGATGTCATTTTTTCCTGGTATCAACACACACAGAGACAATAAATCTTCTCCAAAGGTTTACTGGGTTAGAGGAAATGTCAGTGTTACCTTCATTGACATCTACAGGTAGCAATATAAAGAATAACTTGTGTCTTGTTTTCTTTTGGGACTTATATTGCTATTCCCCAGGCCCTCACTAAAGGGCACAGAGGTGTTTGTTCTCGTGGTAAATAAAAATCAAACAGTCTTCCCTCTCTGTATAGATGTTCTCCCAAGGCTGTGCATCAGCTGTCTTTCTATCTTTGATCCATTATTTATGCTGAGAAAATAACTGCAAAGCAACTTTGATGTGGAGGGAGGGGGGTTTTGATTGGGATTGACACACTTGTGTACTTCAAAGAAAAAATCGTCGATAATGGCATCACATAATGAAGCCAATTCTTAAGTAAAATATCTAGGAAGTCAAGTAGCATACTATCGCAGTTTCCCCTACTTAAACAAGGGTCAATTTTGCTAAGGATGACAGGTCTGGTTTAAAGGGCATGATGAAAAATCCCTTTGTTGGTCTCTAAATGCCAACACTGTATGCAGGGGGGTTCTGCAGAAAGAGATATGATACATTGGCTGCCAGTGTGCCTATCACACCACGAACCAAGACACCTTTCTGCAACATAGGACAGCCTCACACAGAGTGTAGTATCTCTCCCTCACATGCAGCTCTCAGCACAATGATCTAGTTCATCAGTGCCTGGATGGCAGTGTCAGAGACTAATTCCTCACCTGAGGAATAATGCTGGCAGACTTGTTGGACTCAGTATCACCACTAGTGGGTAATCGGCTGACCACTACATCGTTAGGAGCTGTGACAGTTTGGTTTGCACAAATAAATTGGAGCAAACATGATGCTGATAGAGCATACTGTTTGCATCAATTATAAAGGTGGGGATTTTTGAGATCAGTGACTTTACCAGTGTGTTTGTTAATAATGGATTTTGTGTGATGCAGCATTTTCTGTTAAGCTTAAACCCCATTCTGTCTGTTGCAGCTTTAAAGAGCATTCATCTCATGACAAGTTTAATCCAGGCTTGGCCAGCAGCACCTGGTTGTGGTTCACCCATGAAGTAAAATATAAATACTCATTATTCTAATAAGAGTAATATATATTAAGTATCACTATATTGCTTGGGGAAATTGTATTTCGCATTTAGAGCTTGCAAATGTTTAGTCTGCCCTTTTTTAATAAACCCTATATTTCCCTGTGCTGTCAAAAAAGTGGCAGCTATTTCACCATGTTCTTTGAAATTGCCAAACAACCTTTCATGGAGCCACTTAATAGAAATGTCAGACTCTCAAACCTGTCACATGAACAGCCTTATTGCCCAGAGGACAGATATGGGGGACGGCAGGCACACCTTGCCAGTCTTGTCAAAACGTGTCAACACAATGTGGTTTAGCTGATGCAATAACCTGGAAATTATTCAGTTAAAGTTGTAAGATATAAGATTCAGAATATTTCGATTGCCTTTCAGCGTCTCTCAACATGGCGAAGCCTTTGCCAGCTGCTTGTAGCTAATGGTGCTAACAGCAAAAATGATGGCAAACGTGCTGATAGAGCTAACAGTGGTTACCTGGAGGGGAACTAGAGACTGGCTGCTAGGCTTTCAAGACGACGCAGATAACAACACACACAGAGGGAGAGCGACTTCATTCTCTGTTCATGTAGCCATTCTCAACTATATCTTTACAAAGCGCATAGTTGTCTGCTGCTATAATCATGCTCTGAATGTCGCATATTGCTCCTTTAATTCTTTGATGTGCACACAAGTCATGCTGAGCCTCGTAATAACTTTAACTGTGTTAAAATAGCATGTGTCCATTGGGAAACTGCACTGTATATCCTTTTCTGAACTTATGACGGGAGCATCTTCCGCATATCTGAAAATATCAAGCATCCTGGGCAGGTAGGAAGATAGCTCAATCAATAATTCAAATGTTTCAATCAATCAGAATAAACTACGTAATTAATACCCTTCGCAAAAAGCCAAAGGTTGAAGAAAATTTTGCATATTTTTCATACAAAATGTACAGATATTTTATTCCCAAAATTAAAATAAAAAAACATATGTATACATTCTAGCTAAATTGTACAATATTGATAGCACTGACAATATATTTACTCATGCAAACTCAGCAATGAGGTCAGAATATTATGAATGAACCATTTCCTCTTTCAAGATCAGACAAAAGCAGAGGAATAAGGGTTTTTGTCTTTGTCTCAACAGGTTTGATGCTGACACTCAACACACAATCAGCTGGCAGATCTCCAATTCAACAGGGAGGTGACTTTTGCGGTCATTCACAACACTCTGTGATAGGTAGACATATTGGAACAATAGAGACTGTCACTAGATTCGTGATGCTGATGATTGAAACTGGCAAAAGGTCAAACAAAAACAATCTTGGCTTAAGGGAGATAAATTAATCCCCCAATGACATTCAGCTTTCATAGGCAAGCCATAACAATCTCTTATTAATTTAGTATTTTCCATTATCATACTTCACATAAGAAACCCAGGATTGTATTTACCTAGGATTGCTACGACAATGTCATCTTTTAGGATCTCAATAGAGCCACGGGACAGAAAGTAGAGAGCGGTGAGCACATCACCACTATGGACCAGAGTGTCTCCAGGAGGGGCATGAGTGGTTTTGAAGTGCATGGCCAAGGCCCTCAGGCAGCCTTTGGATGCTCCTTGGAACGCTTTGCAGTCTTCAAGAAGACTTTTGTTGAGGTGAAGGCAGATGTCTGCCTGCAAGCACTCAGGAAAACCTTTTAAGACCTGTGATGCAGAGAAAATCTGTGAGTCAAAATGCACAAAATATTGAGTTTGATAATATCAAAGGGATTGTTCTGCGAGCCAGTGGGAAGCTGTGAGCAGCAAATGTGTTAAGATGAATTTACACTTACTGAGAGAAGTTTTAATTTAGCTTGACAATAGCACAGAGATACGGACATATGAGGAAACAAATGTGGAGAGTCATAGACCCATTAAACAGTCACCCAGTGTATTGTAAGAACAACCTCAAATGTAATGGGACACTTTAATGTTTCTTAATAAAGACGCATTCATATACATTATATCAAGATGTAACAATTACTGATTTCACACCAAATGTTATATGTAAAAATAACCCTAAAACCCACACTGCCTGCTCAGTTTAGGCTTTTTCTCTTTCTTTTCTTGAACTTGCAACACATCATATCTGAGTGAGGGAAAAGTGCATTGAGTAATATAACGCAAGCAACAAGCTGCCACTATTTTGATACCCTAAGTCAATTAATTTGTTGAAGCCATGGATTAAACAGACTTTTGATGTATGCATCCACCTTAAAGGAAATAATTGACTGCCAATTTATACATTTTACACAACTTGTTAAAGTAGAAAACAAACTTCTCTGACCAATAACCAAATTTTATAATCACAAGTTTTATGCTTTATCCCACTACATGGAATATTCATATATTATATGATGGATGAGGAGCTAATATATGGTATTGTAAAGCCTTAATTAGTAAGTAGGCACTTAATCTTGGGTTATTGCCTTACATACCTAAACTTCTACTTCTTGAATCGATAGAAAGAGGTTGTTTCTACCTTAATCTATAAAATTTCCTGGGAATAAAAACCTTACACTCTTACAATCTCAAATTTAGGACAATTACAACATATCTAGTTGAACATTAAAACTAATAAAAAAAGCAAAACATTAACACATTTATTATTGAGGAATATAGGTAGTTGCCTGCAAAATAATGTTACTGATAAGGTTATTGCAAATACAATTTCAGATGGAATTATAACAAGCCAAAATGCCATTTCATTGCATGCTACTACACTCGCATAGTTCACTCTAAAAATGATTTTGTTGCTTTAGGATATGAAATATGCTATAATAATTGGATGAATTCACACAAACCATGCATATTGTAAGTGATGGACATTTCTAATATTGACACTGTCGGGATAATGGGGTTGTTAATTTAAACAATGCTGAAACAGTGCCATGAAAATGAAAGAATTAAAAACATGTACCTCCTGCTCTTACCAATGTAGGGATGTTAATCCAAATGAAAAGCATACAAGGGAAAGAAAGCTCTTTTTAGAATCTTGCATATTCATCATTTCTACTGTTATTAAATAAGATCAGTTAATGTTGTTGGGCATGCTATCAAGTTAAAATAGCAGGTAGATGTGGTGATCCCTTTTACTAACCGTGTTCATATCGATGCCGTTGGTGTAGGCCCAGGAGTGTTGGAAATACTCCTCCAGCCGCTGCCTCAGTGGGTTGGGAATCTGATGAAAGCGTATGAACTCCCTGACCCGTAACATTTGAGCATGATATCGGGCCGTACCCGAGTATAACCTCTGGATTATGGCAGAGACGTTTCCAAAAATACTGGCATACATAAGGGCTGAAATACAAACAATAATCAAAAAAAGACTTAAGTTAGATCCTGTTGTTTAGTCAAGCAAGTCGATTCACATAAAGAAAAATTCCCCACAAAAAAGCTTTCATTGGGAAACATGAAAGAAACCTCTGGAAGGACATCAAAAGAAGGAATCCTTCTCCCAGGACATGCAATAGATCTAATCAAATGAAGTTCATGCCTAAGTCCACTTCAAGTGCTGCGCCAGATAAAAGCAGAATAAAGTTATGCTCAAAGAAAATAAAAAAAGACCAAAACATACTCACAGCCAATCAACATGACACAGATGGAAAAGATCTTCTCCGAGTTGGTGTTTGGGGAAACATTTCCAAAGCCCACGCTGGTCAGACTGCTGAAGGTGAAGTAAAGTGCTGTGACATACTTGTCCTTGATAGAGGGACCAGAGTTCGGGTCGCTGTAGTTGTATCTCTTTCCTATGGACACGCCCAGATTGTCTAGCCAGCCAATCTTGTGCTCCAAGTAGGGCTTCTCCACGTTGCCGATGGCGTACCATATACAGGCCAGCCAGTGGGCGATGAGGGCGAAGATGCACATGAGCAGCATGAGGACTGCGGCACCATACTCAGAGTAGCGGTCCAGCTTCCTCGCTACACGCACCAAACGCAGGAGCCTAGCTGTCTTCAGCAGGCCAATCAGAGTGGTGGTCTACACAAAAAGTATAGTCGGGCATTTTATTAGTAATAGCAGTAGTAGTATGAATGTTAATATGTCAAACCAACAATGCTTTTACAGTAATTTGATACATGTATCTCGTTTCAGTATGGGACATTTCATTTGTCATTTGCTGCAATTATTTGCTGCATATCTACAACCGCCACATCCTCTGACATGTTCTATTTGCCAACAACAAATCACTTCACAAACTCAGGGTAATGAGTCCCTGTAACAATATAAAAAGTGTGGCAACTCCCCACAGCTCTTTGGTCAAAGGCAAATGAACACGCCAGCAGCTCACGGATAAATCCTCATTTATCCAACACCGAATGGGCAGTAGCACTCACTCATCGGCTCCCTGGGACTTTGTTGCTGCTTCTGTGTCATCAAAAAGGTTTAAGCAGCACGAACTACTATTCCCATTGGAACGGTAATTTATCTACCTGACAATTACTGAATGACCTTTGAAAATAAAGCTAACTGCACACTTTCATTCTTAACCACTGTAGCATTGCCTTTGACTTAGATTTTCTTGAAAAATATATATATATTTGTAAGTCGCTTTGGATAAAAGCGACTTACAAATATTAATACTTTTGATTCTTACTTGCACCTCCACAACTGTTTCTTAATGGGTAAACCATATACAAAGTCAGTTGTTCAGGCCTTCAAAACCTCAGTCATCAAACTGTCTTTAAATCTTCTTTCAAAAAAGAGCCAACAACAATTCTATTTGTCCTGCTTCATTGACCCTATATCTCTTGGTTAAAATGGTGTCATAAGCAGGAATTTATGCAATGAGTCAATAAAACCTGATATTAAACATGACAAACATTATGGCATATCTGACTAAACTGTGAACTTTCTGCTTTTGAAAAGAAATTCATCTTGGTCTTTGAGGGCCGAAATTAATCCCAGTTGCCCTATGTTCAAGCCAAGTTTTGGGGAAATCTCCTCTGTTTCAAGTGAAGCATTTGTACTTGACATTAAAGCTTTATATTTCACATCGACATTTCTATCATTCAACTATGCCCACAAACTTTCCCAAGGGGTAAGAATAGCCTGAATTGGAAGCTTCACTGTCCCTCCCACAACAATCATGATATCCAGTGTGCAGTTATGTTTGGATGCAACTCACTTAATGATAAGTGGCTATAGATCTGTCCTCCAGTGGCAATTTCAAGAAAACTGACTCCCTTAATGACTTACTATCGCTTTGACTACAGCACAACTTTTAAGAGCTGGCCGCCTTAATGGATTTGAACAATACTTCATTTTCATTATGTAAAATGTAAGATTGACCAGAATCCTTTTCTAATGTTACTCAAAACTTTATTTGGTTTGCTGAGGCTTACCAAAGTGAAAACATGACCATTGGTTCTCCAGAAACATATCTTTAATTCTTAGTCTTGTTTTACGTCTAAGGGCATTTTATTCAGTTTTCTTTGGTAATTGCTTCATGACCAGAAGTCTTGGGTTTGAGTCTACTATTTCACTGTAGTCTTCCTGTATAGGATTTCCAAGATCAGGTCAGTTTGTTGGTATGTTAGCCCTAGATTTAAATTTAAAGGCCCACACTACCATACATTTGAGGTATATGTACACACACAATTACATCATTTGATGGAAAAATCAGTATGTTGTCCCATTCTCAACTGATCTTGATAGAGGCCTGTTTCACTGCTGGGGTTATAAATATCAGTCATCTAATAACACCACCAAAAAAAAACCCATTAAAAAAACAACACATAAAATATTACCAACAAAATATTAAGTTTGGCCTTTAAAATCACGTATTGGTTGAACCAACAGGCAAAGTGCACTCTACAATCAAATGACAGTTTAATTAAATCTTCAATGTACCAGAACAAGCTTTTTCATTCTGAAACACAGCTGCACAGCACTACAGCCCCCCCTCCTCTTTATCTCTCCTTGTTCCTGTTCCTCTCTAATGGGAACAACATTTAAGGGGTTCAAGTTGGGACAAAGCACTCATCTTCTTTCCGACCAAATTAACAGTGAAACAGCTTGAAATAAATCTTTTGTTTCGCTGTTTCTATTATAATCATTATGATTATTAACAAAACCGTACATGGAGTCAATTTTGCATAATGCCTCTCGCAGTAGGTTGAATCTTTTGAAGAGACTTAGTTGTTTTAAAAGCAACAAGACATTGATTGAAATCTATTTCAAATATATTCTCTGCTCCAATCAAAATGTTAGTTTAAGAGCTTGTAGGTTAAACCGTCTTGTTAAGCTTCTAAATCAAACAAGCTTTGTGAAAACCATCTGCCACTTTCTCAGTAGTTTCTTATTTTCTGATTGAGAATGCCGTTGATTGGGGACATTGCATGTTCAGTCTGGAAATTATGAACACCATGCTGGTTAGCTGCAAATGCAAGCAAAGTATCGGCATGTTATCACAGTGATATACTATTTATTATTATTCATTATAATGTGAAATAGTTTGCATTGATTTCCCAGAGGCAAAAAATGATATGTTTTACTCATCTTTTTTGAGCAAATATTTTTGTTGTGGATATCTTTGTTACAGTAAATTGTCTTGTAAGAGAAACACGCATTCATTTTCATTCTGATTTGTTGTGATTGACTTAACTGACTGAGCAGCCATGGCTGAAAGGATGGTTTTGCTTCATAAGCAGGAGCTTTGTTGGTGTAATGGAGTGCCTACAAAGCACAGTAAAGCACTGAAGTGGATCTGGAGCCTGAGGGGACATATCCTACCAACAAACAAGCCAGCAGGCCTGGCAGCCAGCCTACCAATGGCCATCTCACATCTGCATGTAAGCTGTGCACACAGCCCTGTTGGCTTGCTCCTCACATAAATGCATCATTGATTGCCATTTGGTAAGCCATTAATCCGTGTAAATGGATTCTAGAATGAGGACCATTCAAAAAAAAAAAAAAAAAAAAAAAAGAGAAAAAAAAGTATGAAAAAACATGCAATTTAAAGTAATCCTTTCAAAGCCGAGACAGAAAGATTCAGGCTTTAGTGGTCGGCCAGGGGAACAAGTCTGGACTTAGTAAATGGATAACAGGGCAGGCATGGCCGGGTTGATGTGCAGCAAAGCACCCTGGGAGAAAAAAAAAACAGGTATAAAATATATGCTTTAGAGACAACATACCTCATCTGATCCTGATCCAAAGATAAGAAGGTCAAAGGGGATTGCCGCCACCATGTCTATAAGGAACCATCCTTTAAAGTAATGGATTGCTATCTTAGCTGGATCGCTGACCACCTCCTCGTTCAGGTTTACGTAAGTGGTCCTGAAGTTTATGAGGATGTCAATGATGAACATGATGTCCACCATTAAATCCACTACATTGAGAGGGCTGCAGGAGTATCCGCATTCACGCCTCTTCTGTTCCTCTGTGTCATTGAGAAGAAACGCAGCCGAGTAGGGAGTGAGGATTGCTGTGTAGATGACCAGCAGCAGGATCAGCCAGTCCCACACGGCTTTGAATGGGCTGTAGTGAAGGATGGTGAACTTGTCAATCCGGGCTGTCTGGAGTTTGTACTCTGGAAGGACATCAGCTCCGAGTGACAGGACCTGGTGGAGTGGTAAGAGAGGGTCAGGACAGTAAGGGAAACCGCCTGATCACGCCACTTCACTTTTAAATGTCACTATAATTTATTGTGGATCGACATCTTAATTTAATAGGATCACTGAAAATTGTATTTTCTGTCACCTGTCTACATTGATGTTTATAGTGTTCCTTCTTTGCTGATAATCCCTCTGACAATTTGATCAAAGACACCTTCAAGTACTTATTTCTTATGATCTTTATTGCGTATGGCCCATCAAGTAATTTAGCCAGCTCAAAGCCTTCAAGGACGTATTTAACAGAAACTGTGACAAGCAAAGGTAAGTGCTCTGCAGTCTAACAGTATTAGGTAAAGACAGGCACTCCAGGATGACAAGCAGATTGCCTCTGTCCCAGCACCATAACTAATCTGACTGCCGCTCACTTGTTCCACATTCTTGGTAAAAAGCTAAGTTCTTTAATGTAGGAACGATAAATTGGAGAAAAGTAGTAGAAACTGTGCTGATAGATATTTTTATACATATATTACAGTAAACAAAAAACTGTTTTAATTTCCCCACATGAATGAACTCTGACTGGATGATAAATTATTCAGTGTTCTCAGGAAGGCCATGATGTCCCCTGTTTTTGGCTTAATAAGCAGTGGCAGACATAGAGAGAGGGCAGAACATAGTGCAGGAGTGAAGATGAGGGTGGCGGGTCTCTCTTTTCATTTCCGCACATTCCCCTACCCTCAACACATGAATTATAGATTTTCTCATGCTAGCAGTCAGGAAGTAGATGCGGTGTTCATGTCTCAGCGGTGTCTCAAAACTCCAAACTAACGTCAGCAGGGAGGCAGAGCGTTCTCTCATCCTACCAACATACAAGGACTACAGATTGGAGTCCCTGGGGATGGATTATTATTTTATACAAGTGACAGTTAATTTGCATATTGTGTAAGACAAAAATAAACAGAGCACATGAGGAAATCTTTGTCTGCTGCACCTGTGTCTGTCTTTTTCAAAATAACTGACAGAGTGTCCCTGACAGTGTGGGGTAGTTTAAATTAGGACCCATGTCGGACAGAAGGTCAATAAACAGTTAAATCTATCAAAAATGCTTTTACATTGATTTTGACTAGGGTCCCCAAGGACCCAAATATATTGGTACAAAAACGGTTGTTTAAGAAGCCCTAATTGAACCAGAAAACAATGACATGAAGTGATAAGGAAAAAATTGATTGACCAACTGGAATGATGGAATAAAGCCCCCATGAGATATGATAAAAACTATGCCTTAGGAAATCTGCTAGTACCCCGGTTAGTAGGAATAAGGTTACTCATGTTGATGTTTCATTTTTTTTGTTATGAGTGGGTAAGCTCTGTTGATAGATGTTTAAATATTATCTTCCTGGGCCTCTCTTGTGCATGGTTGTTGCTAACATTTCCCCAAAGTAGCTGTATTGTTTGTCTATTGTAGTGAGACTTTCATAACGTTTTCATGGCTATTTATACCTAACAAAATGATGAGTCAGGTTGATTCAAGCTATCCAATGAATTTCGACTTTCTTTTGAATGTATAATCAGGTGAAACATAGGCATTCATTAATCAGAATTGGGATGGATGCCTGCACTCTTAGCTGTCCTTGGCAAGCTGGCATCAGCTGTGCTGCTGGTCTTGTCAACAGGGAATTGTGCGAATACATAGCCCCTGTGACAGGAAGTGTTAGTCCTGCTGCATTGTCCTTGAGCAAAAAATTGAATCCCTGCTGGATCCCTGCAGAGGGCTTGCAAGATAAAAGATAGATTTATTTTATGGGATCAATCGGATGTCCTTTCTCTCCCTTTCTGAAATGACTTCTCTCTTTTTTTCCCCCCTGCCAGCAGGAAATTTCACTAGCATGCTATAACATGTCCTGTGTATCAGAGTACCACGTTTCCCAACATCCAACCTTCGATGTACCCCCTCAGATAACTACATTAAGAGTCCGTGCAGTGATGGAGACGTAATCACTTTGTCAGATACCACCCATCAAACACAACTAATTGTGTTCTTTGAAATACAAAACCAAGGGGTTATTTAGAATCAAACCCCACGACTAATGATGTTGGCTGAAGAGTTTTGCTATGATTCAGAAAGTACTGCAATAACAAACAAAGTGGAACATCCTGACTCACCTGCGTGACTTTTTCTGTGACATTGTGAGTTCTGTCTTTGACCTTTGGTGCTATGATGGTTGTCTCCGGTGTTGGCGGGGAATGAGTCTTCTTATCAGTCCCCTCAGAGAAGTTGAGTGCAATCAGAGGGATCTTGTGGATGGTGCTATACTTATTGATGTTAGAATCAGAGGTCGAGCCAAGCAGGCTGGACTTCACATGATTAAAAGGGCCTGGTGGTTTAGAAACAAATAACAGTCACATTAGTACCCTTGGTAAACTTATCCTAGACACAATACATCAAATTTATACGTTAATATGATTTCACATTTTTCAGCAACAACCCAGACTGTTACCATCTGATGGTCAGTCTGCTCACTTGATGTAGTGAGCAGAGCTTAAGCAAATACAGTTAATACATTAGTGAGATAAGGATATTGTTTTTTAAATTTAACAAATATTAAAAGGAATGCGTCACCTTATTTCTATGTTTTTGGTAATAGAGTGACATAATTATACTTTGTAGATACTGTAGATGCATTGGTGTAGCCAACTGCACAGTAGCAGCCTAATAATATTAATATAACCAACTAATATATTCTGGAATCAGCTGATAGTCAAGGAGACAAGGGAACGTTTAGCTACTTTATCTACAAATGAAAAATGCACTACAGCTCAGCTAGCTTATGCTGGTAGGAATAAGGTGGGATACCAGGAACTATACTTGGCTGGGAATTTGATCCAATTAAATATTTGATGAGTGACTGGTGTTTCATTTCGAGACATAAGCTTTTAAATTTCACTTATTCCTAAAAAGCAAAGTTTGGACTGTGAATGTTTTTATCACAGGTTACGCATGCTTCAACGCACATGTGTTAACAGTATGGCAGACTGGAGACACATCTCGAGCTAAAAGGACTTTTTATGACATTTGTGGCAACAGAAAGCTTTTAAGTACAGAGTAAGTGTTTCTGTTACATAATATTGTGTTGGTACATGGCTATGCAAACATTTAAGGATTTTACCACAGATACTGTATGCTTAACAGCCAGCATAGTTTGGAAGAATAGCTAGTCAACAGAACTACTATAGTATCAGATAACACAAGCATACATTCAGGAAGGTTAGTCTGAAATCAATGCTTTGATTATCGCAAGATGACAGAAGATACCAGGCTGATCAGATCGTTGTTTTAAGTAAACATCATTTAACATAATTGAGTGCAGTCAGCCCACTTAACTGATCCAGCAAAAGTGGATCTGTGAAGAGCATTCATGCTGATTGCCTTTCTTGAAAGTCATGCTCCAGAAAAGCGTCTTGGGCCAAAATACATATTACCAGTGACATTGTCAAAGGAAGCATTTTGGGGAGAGAGCAGCTAAAGAAAAAACATTTTAATAAACCTATACATATTTAAGAAAAGTAAGAGTAAATTTAATTACAGTGTGTCTGTCTACAAATGGTATCTCTTAAGTTTAACTAATAGAGACTACATTTGTAATCTGTGTACTGCTGACCCAAGTGTCATATGGTTGAATTAACACTGCTCTGTATTCTAATGCAAACTCAATCATAATGTGATGGATGGGCCAGATTATACCAATTGCATCTGGAGCTGTAAATTCTACTTACATACTGTAGTTCTGTACATACCTTCATTCGTATGACGATCATTGAATATGCTTTTGGAATTCAAGCTGTAGGCCTCCATTTCATGGACAGAAGAGGCTCGCCTCATGCTGTTGATGCTGCCTCTGGGAAAGGTGTTTGAGAGGGCGGTGGAGGATAGGTGTGGCTCTGTTTGGTACAGCTTATCCCAGAGGTGTTTAGGGGATGAATGGTCAAGTGGTTCAGGGCCGACGCTAGCCTGGGAAGAGTGGTGGCTTGAGCCTATGAGGCCATGCCTGTCATTGGTCTCAATGGGACTGCAAATGCTCTTGGTGGGTGAGGGGAAGCTCTGCAGCGCCATTGAGCCCTCATTCTCTTTGGGCAGGTCCACCATCACAGCATCTGGGTCCTCTTGCGGAAGAGATTGTTTGGTATTCATCAGGCTCAAAGCGGCGTGGCGGAAGCGAAAGAATCTACTCCTCCCTAAAAAGTGAGAAAAATTAGGAGAAAGCTTGTTAAGCCTTCGGTGTAATTCCTATACATAATGAAAGACATGATTGGATAACAGGTTTATTCTGCCAACAATACATGAGGGAAAATGGAATCTGAAATAATTTAGAACCGATAAAATACTCATTTCACAGACTAATTTTCAATAATTGCAAGAACATGAAAGTGGAACCAGGAGAACCACACTGCTTTTGCTGACTAAAGGGTAATTGATTATTATTAAAGTATAATTAATAAGAAAAGTATTATTATTATTAAAGTTCTTTTGATATGTCAGCTTCCCCTTTCAGCATCACAAGTTATAAGAAAAAAGTACATGGAGGCCATACGTTGCGAACGTCAGGTGCTTAAACTCCACTCATAAATAATTAAATTAACACATTTTGGCTCCGGTTTCTCAAGTGTGCAGGCCTCCATGTTATTTTCAGATTAATCTTTCATAAGCTGTCCATGCTGTGTTGGTCCCCAGACAATCAGGGGATCACATTTCTGCAGGGGTTTTTCGTAACTGAAGCTTCACGTCTTGTAATTAACAAAACAATGTTTAGCAGAAGATTCAATGCATTAGTGTTAAACATTTGCAGTGTTAGCAGATCGGTGCAGTAAACTAAACAAAACAGATGTGCTTATGCCAAATCATCTCCTTTCAGTGCCCATGAGCACGTGAAAAAGCAGATCGCACAATCAATTTATAATGCCTCACCCAATTCATGTATAGAAACCACATTTTCACAAGGGACACAGTAACCAATGTTAATGACCTCTTGGGACAGTTTTGGCTCATTAACAATAGAAGGAGGGTGAAAGTGAACACTGCCTCACTCGTGAGGCTCCCATCTCTCAGCAGCCTCCTTACATAACATCATTGCCATCTGTTTCCATTCCCTGGCCAAATGTGCTGATGTTACAACTATAACAGCTTACCATAGAGCCACGACACTCAACAAGTTTCCTGGAGAGGAACCTACAGGTATCCAGAGCTGGCAGGAGATATAGTCAACATTTCTGTCTCTTCTCTGCAGGGAGACTTTCATCAATGCAACTCTTGAGATAATTTTCTTTAAATCTTGTACATGAGTTTATTGTGCCAGAAGGATGAAGCCTACTAACTTTGGTGATCCCATGACTTTTCCTTTAGCCCCAATATGAAGTTGACATTTGTGTTTTGAGTGAAATCTGTAAAGAATAACCTGAAAAATTGACATACCCATTAGCCTCAGTTGTACTTGGTGCTTGTTGCTAAAAATAGGATGCTGCATTGATTGGACACTCCATCTACTGTTTGTATAGAATGACAGCCCAGTTTAGCTCCTTTGTGTGTTGCGCTGTTTTTTTTCATTTGATCTTGCTATTTAGACAAAAGCCATTCTCCTGAAAAAGCTTATCAGCAGCTTACAGTGCTGTCCTGACATATCCTTAGAGGTGGTTTGAACAACTTCACACCTTAACATCATATACTCTGATGGCACACACATAACTGCCATGCGACCTAAATAACTCACATGTGGCCTTAATGACACCTCATGCCACTTTTAAGTGTGAATCATCCAAAGACGTTGTCCTACTTGGGACTCCCAACTAGTGAGTAGACTGATTAAATCCCTTGGTTCAGTGATGAAGTGTCTTCAAGTATAAAACAGCCACTCCAGTTGCCTGTGATTGAGGACTTCTTAATACTCTATTACCTTCCTGACTGAGAATGTCTTTCAAGGGGGGGCTGATTTCTCTTAATACTGAGGGAAACATGTCGACCTGTCTTTCCAAAAATAATATATTTTTATTCTTGTTACTAAGTTATGCGATGAGGATGAGAATAAGCATCTCCATGTCCATTGTACTCTGCTGGGAAACAGTGGATTTTGCGCTTTGCGCTTTGAGCTGTGAGCGAGTTTACTGCGTCAAGTGGAGGAGTTAAAGTATCTCAGGGTAATGTTCACAAGAGAAAGAAAGACAGAGCGTAAGATAAACAAGACAATCGATGCGACATTAGCAGTGACGTGGTTTGTTGTGGTGAAAAAGCTGAGCTGAGCCTGAAGGTGAAGTTCATGATTTATCAGTTGATTTATTTTCCAGCCCTCGGCTATGCTCACTAGCTATGGGTAGTATTTCTTAGTATGAGATTGTGGATACAACCAGCCAACATAACTTCCCTTCACAGGGTGTCTGTTCTCACCCTTAGGGGTGTGATGAAGAGCTTGAACATCGGTAAAGAGCTAGGAGTGGACCTTCATATTGAAAGAAATTGGCTCGGCTGGGCCTCTATTTTTAAAGTTAATATATTCTAATGTTGTTGTTGTTGATTGAACGGGGGAAAGAAGTCTCTGTGCACCGCACAGTGTATCTTTCTGCTGAGTAATTTGTAAGTATTGTCTCTGGCTTTGGGCCTTGAAGGCATGTTGAAGTTGCTGAATGGTGTGCTCTAGATGGCAGTTAAGGGAAAAAGGGATTACCCTCATCCAGGCTCAATATTGTGCTGGTCGATACCTGGGGGCATTTTTCCTGCTGTCAACAGGAGATCATAATTAGCTCCCCAATGTCCAAAAATCCCCTCTAATAGGCCCCTATACCAAAATGTATGGCTTTTTGAGAATGTTCTCCCTGATCATTTCAGGTATAATGCTGAACAATAACTGAATTAATTTTTTGAAAACAGTTATACGTCCAGGTCATTCCTCTGCCCATGAAACTGTCATGTCTTTGTGCTATAAAGGCCCGACAAACTGATTAATTCCTTTGCCAGTGTCATTTTTTAGAATGTAGTT
Source organism: Anoplopoma fimbria (assembly GCF_027596085.1). Classification (NCBI taxonomy): domain Eukaryota; kingdom Metazoa; phylum Chordata; class Actinopteri; order Perciformes; family Anoplopomatidae; genus Anoplopoma; species Anoplopoma fimbria. The sequence continues at coordinate 13,769,683 of NC_072464.1, read as the reverse complement.
ATGGTCTAAATGCTGTCGAATACATGATTTTTCAAACACATCTTAGGAAACAATGAAAATGGTGTGGAAATAAAAAAGACAATACAGTATAACATAGTAAGATAGTATGCAGCGGCATAGCTAAATCATAAGCATGAGTCTTTCGTCAAACCCAATATAGCATAAAATTACACTTTTATGCCCTGGCGTTATCTAAGGGCTGCTAAAAGATAAAGACAATAGTAAGGTCATACTTAAAGTGTGATGTGTGCAAGTAGTCAAGACTCTTTCTAATCAAAAGTCACATCATATGTTTATCTACCCCATCTACCCACAGGTCCCCTTGCTGTAGCACGGTCACAAGCAATCAACTCTGATTAGCAACGTTAGCAACGGACACAGGCACTTGCTCACACATTAGAAACCACACACATGCATGCACACACGCACACACACACATATGCATGCATGCACAAACTAACATACACGCATACACACAGTACATCACAAGTCGAATGCCAGTGCCCTGGAGGAAATTATGCTGAGTGAAGTGGATAGCTGAGCTCCGGTCAGAGAGGAGATGCTGAGTGCCTCCAATCAGAGAGGAGCAGGAACGTCTCATTGACATTTACACCTACTGACACACATAATAAAGGATATACTGTATGTACGGGGTAAAATATATATGATAAGGTATGTATGTATGTATTGAATGTATGTATGTATGTATGTATGTATGTATGTATGTATGTATGTATGTATGTATGTATGTATGTATGTATGTATGTATGTATATGTATATATATATATATATATATATATGCTGTTCTCCTAAAAGACATACAACAAACATAACGATCAATAATTAAATATTTTCAACAAGATAAGGTTTTGTAAGCAGACCGCTCATTTCATGCATGCACACAGTGCATTCCATCATTGTACATGTCAATTCCATTTTACAGGCAACTTAAATAATGCATACTTTGGTGGAATAATAATAGAAGCTGGCAACATTTTTGGAGGAGCTTCTTGGGGAACGGAATAAAAATCTCTAGTGCTTAATTAGTGTGTAACAGATGAAAAGTGCTACTTTTATTTTTAAGAATAGTGCCATTCCACTGTGCACAGGTTTAATTGAAGAGAAATAGAGAGAAAATGTGACTGACAAATGCAATGCCATGCATAATATTTTGGTACAGCATCATATCATATTTTTTTTTAGCTATAATCATGAAAGAAGTTTTTACCTAGAAAATACTGGTGGGGAATGAAACTGAAATTTCAACTAATAAAAATACCAAAGCAACAAAGACAAAAAATTGCCCCATTTCTTTTTTTATATTCTCTCTCCCTCTCTCTCTTTTTTCCAGGTACATTTATATCTTAGTGAAGAGGGAATGGTTTATCAAATACTCACTTTGATCTGACTTTGTAGGTGACGTTGGGCTTATCTTCTCTGTGGAGTGGTCACTTTCCCCATCCACGATGTAATCAAAATTTAAGATGAACATCATCACCACACCCTCCTCATTTTTCACAGGGATTATGTGAATGTTACACTGGAAGTCAGACCCTGAAAGAGAAACAAAGTGTCAGTGCCAAAAAGTGGAATCATTCATTATCCTTCTGCCAGTCATCTTTAAAAAGGGTAAGTGTGTCCCAAGATGTCTTTATTCAACCTAAAACTAAAGAAAAAAACCCCATCATGCTTAACTGAAAATTATCAACAAGTAATATTGCATCAGTCAAGTCATTTTAGAGGCCATTTTTTAGAATGTTAATTAAACAGAAATCTTAATTTGACCTACACCTCAGTCTGGTTTCACATAAATATTGGGAAAACAGAGGAGAAGATGATCCGATTTAAATATCCATGCCTGCATGTCAGAGCAAATATAATTGTAGAGAGAGATAAAATAAGTAAGCCCCTGAGTTAAACAAAGTATATGTGCATGTGTTCGTGTGTGCTGCATGTCCCATATATACACACAGGTAATTTAATGAGCAATACATAGCATGAAAATGAATACGCTTAGCAGGACTTGGACAAATATCATGCGAGAATCGTGTAGACAGCAGGGTTTAGTAGAATAGATCAAACAGGCAGCACAGATTACAGCCAATTTAGAGGACTCCAATGTGCTCATAGGAACAATCACTAGAACCGAGCATTGTGTGAGCCAGTGGAGCAGAAAGCAATCCATGATCTAAACTTAGTCTTGAGCCCAGAATATACCAATTTATCAGCTGAACTGGTTATAGCTGTAAGTGGAAGCTGTTGATGCCTGAGGGCAAAACTGCCCACCAATGAAACTAGCTACTCACTGGACCCTAAACAATGACACAATTGCTTCTATACAGCCAGGCTGATTTACAAAATCACAGTGACCATCTCTATTGCGGGAGAAAGCTATCTTGAAATCACTCAGCACACAATCAAAAAACACATTTTATATATTTAAAAAAAGTAATGTTGAATTGATTTTTTTCCTACAGAATACTTTTAGTGGCATACGTCATCTGGTCTATGAAATTAATATGTTTAATACTAACCGCCTCTCTATATAGGTCCGTATGTCCTTTTGTCTGGCTTGTTGTGTTGCTCCTTTTTCACAGAGGACACATATTACCAGTGTTCACTGTAATCTCTGCAGGGCTCACAGACACCCTGCCAGCAGCATTCATTAGCAGAAGACTTGCTGTCTGACTAAATATAACAAGCTCGGTCTGCTTCAACATGCCAAAGTTCTGTTGGAAGGATTTCAGCGTCAAATCACAGATGTGATGCTGCATTGTCACCAGTGACAATATGATAATGTAATTTCAAGACAATGGAAAACACAAAAAATTAACAGTATTTGAGAATACAGGTGGAATTCGATGTTTCAACAGTATCATGTGAATTAATGTGAATACATAGTATAGCATGTGTATGTGCTGTATGTAGATAATAAGACCAGTGGTTCTATACTCCACACATCTTGTCATGGGCACCTGGCTATGTTATGCTGTAAAGTAGAAGATGAGTGCTTAGAGAGATGGATAGCCGTGAGTCTGTCCCCAGAAAATCCCTTTTTCAGAAAAAGCACTTTCCTGCATTTACCAGAAATCCTTCACTTAATTCTACATTGTCCCGTCTACAGTATAAAAGGGAGCCTTTTTGGTTTTGACTTTGATTTGTTTGATTTAACAATGTTCCCATTTTTCAGAGCGAGTGAGAGAGTTATTCAGTATTGACTTTTAATTATCTGATAAATGCTGCAGGAATTAATATTGTTGGTGATAAATCCTTAAAATGAAAAAAAGGTTCCCGGCGATTAGTTTTGATTACGAAAAGAATGGCATATTGACCATATTCCTAATGTCAGATTTCTAACAATATATTCTTTGCTGTTCAACCAGAATGTGCAAATTACATTTTTCCCAACAAATGTTGTTGTTAATATAGTTAACAATTTATATTTTTGCAATGTTGTCCAGTGTTGCGTCACTGGAAAACTAAAGGAGATATATCAGTGAAGAAATAGGTTTATGAAATAGCCCAAATCTTCTCCTATGAAAGATTAGGTCATAAACTGATGGATCTGCAAAAATAACTGTGTTCCACCCTTTTCAATTAAATAAAAACATTTGTTAAAATAAATAATGGGATGTACTATACGACATGGATAATTTGTGGTTTTAGGTTAATTAATATGAGGAAGTACTATTTGGTACACACAGTATATCACATAGAATATATACTATTAATAACATTCTCTCTCTGTTATATTTCCTTTGTCCGTGTTCTTGTCTTGTCTAAGAGGGAAGTTTGATGTGATACTATGATATTTTGGTGTGTGATAGCATTTTACAGGCTATGCATGTATGCATGTATGTATGAATGCATGCACGTATGCAACCAAGTATGTATGTATGTATGTATGTATGTATGTATGTATGTATGTATGTATGTATGTATGTATGTATGTATGTATGTATGTATGTATGTATGTATGTATGTATGTATGTGTGTATGTATTCATGTTTAATACAGTAAAAAGAACAGAAAAAGTCCATGTCCATTGAGGCCTTTCTGAGCCACACAATATAAAAAAAACACATTATATGTGGTCTTTTTTGGGCTGTGCCGGGCCGAGCACTATGTGTTAAGGCCCGGCCTCCAAACCTCAGGATGACTAGATCCCCTCCTCATACTGAAGGGGGCCCCTGGGTTCCCTTTTCCGGGTGAGGTGCTACAACTCTAAATAACCCTTGATCTTCTTTTAGCTCTCTGTCAGGGGATTGCTTACATTTTCTGAATTGAGCAATAACCTGAGTGTTGAAAATAAAATTGCTCAAGTTGAATTTTTTTTATTTTTTTTTGTTAACAGCATTAGGTTTTCCCTGCTACATAGTTCCATGCAAACATATTCATTATCTTAATGATAATTTTCTTTACCGAATACTTCTCATATACTAATTTACAAAGAAATGTGAAAATGCAAAATATGAAAGAAATGCTGTAAAAAGTATTAAATAATATCTCTTAAATCACCCATCAGAAAAACGAGATAATAGGAATAATACACTGAATATTTGTATTACTTGATTACAGAGATCTGTTTTACATTATATAAAACCATGCTCTGTGTACAGCCAAGATGTTAAATTCAGCAGAAATATTTCTGGGCTAGAGTATACCTTACCAGATGGGAAAACAATGGTCATGCTTAAAGGGTATCCATGGGGGTCCCCTCTCATCTGGTCTCCTGCTGAATGTCACCTCTACCAAAAATGGATCAAAGGAAAGCTTCTTTGTAACTGTTATGTTAAATTAGCAGACTGTGCAGCGCAAAATCTGATAATGTTTTCATCACTACATTATTTATGATTTTTTAATTTGGGTATTTGCAGACATTTATCTTATCCTGGTAAACAAAAGGAACTTTTTTCAAATAAAACACGGAGCGCTTTTCTTTCTCCAGCACAAATCCAATGCGGTAAGTCTTATGATCAGCAGAGCTACTCATGACCTGAAGAAAGATGGCCCCGGCCATTGATTTGGGAACAACTGTGTTATTCATCTAATTTTGGCAACAAAGTTCAAGTGCCTACTGATTATAATTTAGTGGGAGAAATGACGTAAACCTGAAGCTTTGATTTATTTTCTCCCCATTTGTCATTGTCCTTTTTCCAATAAATATTATTCAGTCTATCCATTTGTATTACCAACTGAGGCATTCTATGATGACCTTTGCATGGATACAAAATGGTGTTATTGACATGTACTACAACAACACATTTATTGGAGATATAAACCATCAACAGGGAATGTTAATATCATTTCTCTGATATGAATCATATTGAATTTTAAACTCAGTCATGTTATTTACAGTTGTAGCACCTCGTCCGTAAAAGGGAAACCAGGGCCCCCTCCTGGAGCCACACTTAGGAGGGGAGTTATCACCAGGAGGTCTGGTGTCCGGGACTTAACACATAGTGCTCGGATCTGAAACCAAACTCCTGGAGAGAGGCTGGACTCTGGCCTTTTCCGGAGTTTCCCAGGCTGAGACGTGCCAGGCATGAGCCTCCAGCTGAGCGTTGCTCAGTTTGAGTTCTCCCCGGGGAACAAGAGAGTCGCCTCTATCTGATCGCCTCTATGTGACTGTGAGTCGCTGATAAGAATCTCTGACTGTTGTTTGCGCTTATGCACCAAACACTAGCTCTGAGTACCCAGCCTTTGTGGAGTCACTGGGTAGCTTAGTGCAAAGAGCACCGACTGGGGACTCTCTATAGTTCCGCTGGGAGACTTCAATGCTCCAGTGGGCAGTGATGGAGAAACCTGGAGGGGGTAGATCGGAACCTGAATGGTGCTTTATAAACTTCTGCGCAGATTGGCCATAAAAAAGACCATGTTCGAGCATAGGGCGGCTCATACGTGTACTTGGGGACAAAACGGTGGATTGCCCCCCCATATGTCATAATGGTGAAAGAGTTGTTTTCTTTATTTTCTTGTGTTTTGTCAATGTGCATGTGGTTTTAACTCCATCTCCACTGTACCAACTAACAAGCTTTTTGGGTTTCAGGCTATCCAACCTTGCTCTTCTACATCACTCAACTCCGCACAATAACATTATATCTCTTATACTTGGCCATGGCTGCTGGACATGGTTTACATCATTGACAGAAGAGCAGTTTGTACCGGAGAGTACGATTAATTCCATGACCTTTAGGTAGAGTGTTTCCCTGTGAGCCAAGACATGTTATTAACACCTGCTTCAATGAATGGACGGTGTATTAAGACTAGCTCATGATGGAAATTTCATTACTGTAGATTCTATTTCCATCATCAATTATTAAAACATTGCTGCTTAATTGAAAAAAGGTGAACACTCTCACAATAATGACTCACAGGTCAAACAGAGTTGTGGTGAAACTGTTAGATGTCTTAAAGATACATAAATAGGTACGGTAGTAGTTGTTTTATTTATGTAGTAGTGCAAGTACCACTATACATTTTTTAATCCTATTTCAAAAAGATAAGCTATTTCTTATTTGAACCCTACTATTCAATTGATGTATTTAGGCTTCATATTAATCTGTATCAGCTGATTTGCTTTAGGGAGAAACATGACTAATAGTGTTTAGCGCTGATTTTTGTTTTTGTATCGTTCTACCGATGTACTATCCACAACTGGAGCTTTTAAACAGTACAGCCGCAGACTACTGCCTGGTAGTATGTCTCATATAATGAAATTTGACATGTTTCTTGTTTAGGGCTATTCTGCTTAAGCCAATACGCAACGTTACTGGGGTATAGCCAATTGGGACCAAGGCATGTAGGGAGAGGCCATGCAAGCTAACCCTTTGTTTAGAGTCCTTGGGCCTTGTGGCACCATCTCGCCTCAGTGAGAATGCTGTAAGCTACACAGCCTGGCCTAATTTCATCTTCAATCAGTGTCTCAAAAGCCATCAGGGATAACTAGCAGCTTTGGCTCAAACTACATTTCATTTGTGTTTACATTGATCAAATCATGATATATTGCTCTGTGTTCTTTTATTCTGTTTAATTTGGCGCCAATGTTGGCGGATAAAACATTATGGATGCTCAAAATTTTTTTTAAGTTAGCATATAATGACTGATTAAGAGAAAAACACAGATGGTATGGAAAGGAATATTAGATTACCACCTCCAGTACAAGCATCCAAGTAGATAAAAATAGCCTGTGGATGAACATTCCTGTCCAATGCAAAGTTAGACCTGTATTCATATGGTGCGCAATGTTCCATCTGCTCCTCCTCGCTACCAATAAACCTGTTTCCCATCGTAATGAAGAAGTAATTAAGCAATGGCAGCAAACCATTAATTAAAATAAATATGCAAATGTACCGCCAATAAAATCCTATTCATGTAATCACTTTGAAATTAATATAAGTTATAACATGTGATCTACACTTTCCCTTGCACAAAGATGGAAAACTCCACTGGGATTTTTTTTAATTTGCAACATCTAGCTGGACAAGCTGATTTCAATCTAACAGATGAAACATGATGAGGAAAGCTCTGTATGTGTTTCACCTCATACTGCGAGACACCAAAGAGGGCTGAGCGTGATGAAAAATGGATGTGCTCTTTTGGAACGTGGTTACCCAAGAGTCCTGCAGCACACCTTGTGCCATGTAGGCTCCCCTGCCACTAAACCCTCAGCAGGGGTACACGGCCCTTCAGTCCCCTCGGTGGGGAGTCACCTATGAAACCCGGCACCCACGCATACCACATGTCCCAGATCATTCAGCACGGTTAGCTAAGCTGCCACTGTTATGTAGCCATTATCCATTTAACTTCTCTCTGCACGGTGTCAGCTTCCTTTTGTTATGGCTCATTCAGGTACAAAGTATTATTACACCCTGTGGAATAGGATAGCTTCACAAAGCCATCAAGGGAAAGCATTTATCTCATTGATTATGTACCATCGCTGGAGGAGTACTGTGCCTCTGGTATCTTCTCTCACAACCTGTCTTGGTTGTTCACATAGAGGGGAACACAAAATGTAAAAAAAAAAGTCCTCATGCTGAAGGTTTTTGCTGCACTACCACGGTCCCCGTTGTTCCACTACTTTTAATTTTTAAGCATACACATAAGCAGCTTAACTTTTTGCCTCTTTAGTGAAAAAAATGCCAAAGCTTTGTTGCTCCTGATGTCACATGGATTCCTCAAATCCCAAACCCATTTTTTCCCCAGTAGTTATTGATGGGAGAAGAAAAACAAACTACACAATGTCCTATTGCAAGTACTCAAAAGTTTAAACCATTTAAGGCATGTCCGTTGGTCATAATTCAACCAGTGTTTAGAGTGACTGAATCCTCTGTGTGAAAAATCAGGAAGAAATACAAAAAGAAATAGTGGTAACATTTCTGAGCTGATGTATTTGAAGTTCTTTTTAAACATGCCTGTGTGTTTTGGGACGTACAGTAGGTGCATGGAAAAAAGGGATTAAGCCATTTGCATAATGACCTGAAATACAGTTAGGAGAGGAGACATGGAATACATCCACTTTCCAGCCATCAGCTTCAATTTGTGGAGCGACTTGAATCAATATGGCCATCCCTCTCAAGGATGCCATGAATCTTTCATTCCCCCATAGCAGTGGGAGGGGGTGGGATTGTGTCCCTCCATACCAGTTTAATGCATTTACCCTGAAAGCTGCTCATTCCCAGTCACTGCACTGTCAGCCTTGACATCTTTATTCATGAGCACACACGCTCACTGTAAATTCCTCTGAGGAGTATTAAGAGTTGTGTCTTGAAGCTGCGACGCACACCGGGGAGGATTGTGAAGAGACAGGGTGAAGATTATGTCGGAAGGTTTCTGTAGCTCTCATCCGCCACGCTTTAAACATTACAGGCACATGATGCTTCCATGAAGTTCAGCATATGCTTATAATATGGGAGACTAAATTAAATTGTGTTAAAATCCTGCTTGTCAAAAACCAAGCTGCTCATGCCCTCACAAACAGAACCTGGAGTGTTTTGTGTAATTGACTTGCAGGTTTGTGAAAACAATCTATTTTAGCAGTGTAGCAGCTGGCTTTTGGTATCTTCCTGATTAGCAAAAAAAAAAAAAACATCAAACAAAAAATAGCACATGGCTGCTGATGGTAGATTAAACATGTATCCATGGCCTAGAATCAAATCATACTCACAATTAAAAATTTAAGCCCTGGCTCCTTATGATTAAATAAAATATTACATCTCTTATTTTCCAGCTTAGATTCCTCATATACTGCATACTGTGTACATGCCTTTAAAGTTATCACACAATAACACGCAAACACACTCAAATGTTGGCCTCTTTGGGTGTAAACGCTGGCACAAAATATAAAGAAAAAAAGCATGTTCTTGTTGTGATGCTCTATAAGAGGAGTACTTTTGGATCGACTCCATGAAGCTATGTCATGCTAACCATAAAGATCTCATGTGAGAGCATAGCAGGAGGTGGTCAATCCGGGGATTTATGCCACTGAGAGGTAACATCGAATTAATACTCTCTGACTCAGGATTGCTGTCTTTGCAGTGTACCATTCATGCCCAGCATGAATGGTACACTGCAAGGATTGGCCAAAAATGAATGACAAAAACCAGTCTAGGATTAAAGGGAGTTGTTGTTTGATGCTGTAAATGTGGTAGACTGGCAATGCTGTAGTCTACCACATTTACAGCAATTTACAGATTAGTGGATTGATCCGTTCTCTACTAAAGCTGCTGTACACCTTTGCTGCAAAACACACTGGGCTAATTGTATCACGGATTTCAAATACACCTTGAATGTGTTTTATTTGAAAAGTGTTGAAAATTACACAGCAGTTTTTTTTTGATAAAGTCAGAGAACATCGTGAACTTTAAAGGACAGCAGGTGAGCTTTATCTCACTACCACCATCTATCACTCTGTCCATCACAGCACAAAAACTGTGAATCACCTGACATCGCACCCACTGCCTCATCCTATTTCTGTGTTCAATCCAAACCTAAGGAGGTCCACACCATCATTTTGGCAGCCAGACTATTTTGTGTCATCCAGGCACATGATGCTGTGAATCATAGCAGGTGACAAAGAGATGTACCCATAATACTACTGTTGGGTTTGTATATGTTTGGACATGGAGCTTTTGACTGTTGTAAACCTCTTCTGTCATACATACAACCAAACACTAATAGCATGCCATTTTCACACCACAATGCCACAACCATTATCTAATGTGTTATTGTTTAAAGGTGGACGTTATATGCAGCATATGTTGTTTTCTGTTTTTAAGATATGTTGATGTTTTGCTTTACTATGATCATTTTCTGAATTCCTTATTCATAATCCTGATGATGTATCAGGAGGATCAAAGTTAATCTGTATGTATCTGTTTACTTTCGCCAAATATGACATAAATACTTCTGGCTTAAATTTACACAAGGAGTTCTTTTAGAGCTAACTGCCAACCCTGTTTTCCTCTATCAGGGGTAATGTCTGAATTTGAACCACATCTTGTAACTGACTCTGGCTGGTTGGTAACAGGCTGACAGGCCACATCACGGAGTGATGGACATAGTGAGGAGCTGCAGTATTGGTGCTTTCTCAAGAGCAGCACGCAACAAATGACCCTTTTGGCTTACGGGCATTCTGCAACATCCACACTATGGTACCAGGTTACTTACTCACCATCCTTACGGTAGTAGGTGATCTCCACCTTGCGCTCCTCGGACCCAAACACAGCCTGGGCCACCTGGCCGATGGCCTCCTTGTCCGTGAGGTTTCCGTGGAGGAAGTCGCAGGTGCATGGCTTCTGCATGATGTCCGGTCTCGAGAAGCCTGTCATCTCGCAGAAGCCGTCGTTGCAGTATATAATTGCACAGTTCTCCACCCTGGCGTTGGCTATCACAAATTTCCGGTCTGCATGTAAAGAAAAAGTATGCATTGTGTACTTCTGAGGTACGTCTGACCTCAGAGCCTGCAACATGGTTTCAGCTCATAATTAAAAGCAATCAGCGATGAAGTTGATTAAGTTCACTGACACTGTATAGAATAAGCAATGATGATTTTGTTCTGAACAATCTCATGTATACCTCAAGAATTCAGCCAAGGACTTTCGTTTGCATTCTTATGAATGAAAAAATGTTATTCCCATAAAATGTTTAATAGGAAGATTTGTATTTACACAAGATGACATTACATTACATTACATTACAGTCATTTAGCAGACGCTTACACATATTAATTCATCATTCCTGCCTTATTTGGCAAAACATTTATTTTCTAGTATATCAGGTAGCATTGATGTAAATCAGGAAGATACTTACTCTGACCCTCGAATTTCCGAATAATCATTCCAAGGAATGTGTTTTGTGGCGCAACGTGACCTCTTCTTACAGGCATGTTTACACAAAGAATACCCCACGTTCTCCAGTAGAAAAAAAAAAAGCTCCTTTACAAGTAAATCCCAAAGTTACAGATGTTGGCTCTTTGTGATGTTCTCTTTTCCACGGACCATGCTCGACGAGAGCACTCTTTCCACTTTGAATGTCCTTCCCACTTCTCCGCGCACTTCTTTAGCCCGCTTGTATGCCTGAGCTTGTAAACGTCTCCTCGCCGAAACGCACGGAATCGGGGAGGATTGCTCGAGTTACATTCAGTTCGCAAAGCATTTCGCGTTGAGGATGGATGCGATCCTGACGTCGTCTGTGGTGCTGTGTTGGGTTCGTGCAGCGGACAGTGGTTGATATGCCGAGGGGAGTGACGTTGCTCCCGTGGGACTTAGCTCCCTCCACCTCGGGTACAAGATAAATCCCAGCGTCGTGCAGAGACACTAAGCATTATCGGAATATATGCGTTTATTATGCCCTACAATATGCTGCCAGGAAAAACACATGTATCATTTCAATGTGCACTTCTGCTCATGTTGTTTCATACTGCTTAACCTGTAGATTACTCTCGTGAATGTATACAAAGTACGATTTTAAATCTTTATGTTTTTTTAAGCTTTAAATGTAGGTTTAATTATTGTCTGTAATTTTTGGTCTACAGGTTTTCCCACAGGATGTACAGTCTTTAGTGCTATACTGCCTTACTGGAGAGTATGCTGTAACGTGTGCTTTATTTGTAATATTTTATATTTAACCAGGCTTTGAGTAATGTAGGTGTCTAAGTTCACTGGCAAATGTATTATAATTATAATATAGGTAATATTTCTTAGCCTCGTAGTAAACAATGAGTGACTGAATTATTAAAGGAATGGTGCAGCATTTTAGGAATTTTGTTCCAAAAACGAATGTGAATGAACAATTCATGTTTTTTTACCAGGTTAAAGGCTATGTGCTATTTATCCTCCTGGAACTTCTGGTGGATTTTGATTTCATAGATGGAGCCAGGCTGTAGCTGTTTCCAGTTCTTTATGCTAAGCTAACTAGCTTTTGGCTATAGTTTCACATTGTACTGATAGACATGAAACTGGCATCAAGCTTCTCATCTAACTCTCAGTTAATAAGCAGATTTCCTAAAATGTCAGTTAGTTAGTTAGTTTCAAACTCAGAAGTTCTATGTTATTATTTATTTAAAATAAAGTTAAAAAGGTAGTGAACACTTAAACATGTTTTTTAAGCTTGTTTTATGCTTTTGTTGGTGTAATTTTCCACTTAAATAGAAAAAAAACACCAAGTACTGTTTTAATCAGCCCTATTCTTGCAAAAGCATTTCTGAGCTAGTCGACTAGTTGGGACAATTCTGTGTCATGACACAAAATAATGTTAACGCTATCTAATCTGACCCGCTCCTTACATCTACCCACGGCATCTATCATTTTACTTTTTCCGCATCACTTCCACCATGCTTTATTGCTACACAGATTTCAGAAAACATGCCAAACAGCAGACTAGTGGACAATGGCAGGCGGTTGCGCCAGAGATAAAGGCTAGTTTTGTACTGGCTGAATTCAAATCTCTGGAGCTGGCCCCTTTTCTCCTCTTGGCAAAGAGAGTTCAGTTCAGCCATTTGAACATGAGCTCCTGAAAGTTGCTGTCCATGGTGCTGAAAAAGTTGGTAAATGCAGGTGATAATGGGAATCCTGACATAAGCAGGGCTAACAACACTAATATTTAAAGCCATCATTTGACGTTATGAAAGCGCTATGCACACTGTTTAATGTAGGAGACTCGAAGTGATTGTGACTGTCTGTAATAATGGTTGTTAGGCATCCACTCATCCGTTTTATTGGATGAATCAATAAGCATTTACAGCCACACCTTGACGGTAGCAAAGTTTTGCAGCTGTTGTTTCTTGCCTTGTCAAAAGGGCTTATATAAGTAATGGCTAAATGCTTTTATATGTACTACTACCAGGATACATGTTAAGGTTAAATTCAAATATATTTCAGCATTTCATTAGAGATGATTGTAATTTCTGCCAAAGTTGTTTCATCATAACTCTAGTATACTACCTTTGAATACATTAAAAGTCTACTCACCAAGTATGTTTTCTTAAGTGTATTTTTTTTTACCTGAGGCACATTTTATGTTAGGATTTTTCCCTCCAGTTATTCAAGACATGAGCAACATATTTTGGACACCTTTCATTTTTATTAAACTCGGGCACAGACATCATTTTCCACACAACTTTCCAAAATAAGTCAACACGAGGCGACTTTGAATGAGACGCTGTCCATGGTGCTGCTTGCAGTAAACATACCACTATTTGTATCCTGTGGGAAGCTGGTATACTTCTCTGATGTGCACTGATTTTCATGAATGGATCCATGTTAACCAAAGAAATACAAGTGTGGCCAATCTGTGAAGACTACAGCCATCATCCAGGTGGTGAAAAAATTAAAATGTCTGCATAACGCAAAACATCAATTACAGTCTTGAAACATCGGTCACAGTATTTGAGCTTGAGCTCCTCACCCATATGGCCAATATAGACTGAGAGAACACATTGGATGAATTCACGTGTTCAAACATGATCAAATCCAGAGATCATACATATTTCATAAATATGAGGATGCCTTGTGTATTTAATCAGTTACCACCCCTCATGTGATGCCTTATTGTAGTTTGAATCTAACTGGCAGGCCATATCATCATTATGAAAAAGGGCACTATTGTTTAATACTTGGCTGGTGCGATATTTTGCTGCCTTCTAATGTAAATCCTGAAAGCTTGTGTATAGCTGCAGGTGTGTGTCTAAAACACTCCAGGATTTATTTTTTCTCCTTCAGTTTTATTGGCCTACATCAAGGAGTATGGGGCAAGAACTTGTTGCGGTATCTGTTCTCTTGTTTTGCACTGCACAGGTAAACTTTAAAATTCAGCATGGATTGCATTTTTTGAAAGACAATTTTGGAGTGTTTTTCCTCCTGTACCCAGGAACACAGAGCTCCCCAGGCCAAACTGTTTTGTCTGCTGTATTTTATTAAATCACAGTTACATTAAGCCAATTTGCAGTATGTTTCCATTACTCACAAAACAGCTACAGTTGAACTTTTCGGTGGGGTGGGGAAGGGCAGCCATTATTCACAAACAATTAGGTTATGAAATCATGACTTGTTTATTTTCTGTTGTTTGTTTAGCTTAGCGTCTTAGGATGAGAATTGAATGAATTGTCCATTCTTGGAACGGGAGTGCAAACTATTACTTACAGTATTATAACTAATGCGAGAAATATCATTGTTGTGTGTATCTCACTTTGAGAAACATACTTGATTAATACTGGCATATATGCTGACTAGTAGGGTAGCAATGGGTGATGCTTACTGAGAGTTGCACACAGGGGAAACCCTTGGGTAAAGGCACATTGTAGTGTGCAACTAGTCCAGCATGCTCTCTCAGCTCACAATGCATCTGCATCAGGCAGTGAATTACACCTGAAATAAAGATCTTAATATGCAAGAGTTATTTCTTTACATATTTTATAGCAAAAGTAGTGGAGACGGAAATATCTACAGTATGTTGATTTGACTTCTAACTCTTTATCTTTTGCATTTCAAACAAGTAATTATCACATAGCTTTTTTCTGAGTGTTATATAATGTATGATGTAATGTAAAGAGGCAGCTTTAAATACAATATCTGAAATGACAGGTCTGTAATTGGGAGTAAAGGGAATAAAAGTTGGGATCAGCTGTCTGATGGGCAGCACTTCACTCAACTATGAGGAATGAAATTAAGTGAGTAAAACCTCCTAACCCATATCACGCAGGTTTAACACGATGATGTATAGAAAGCATTTACTCTAATGGCATGTTGCCCGACCTTTCAACTTCAGATGGTGCAATTCAAACATATCTATGAATGCCTTTAAGATCTCCTAATATATTATTTTTCACATTCATAGTTGTATTCATATGTTCTATTAAAACATGTTTGCATGCTGTAATGTTCAAAAACACTTTGTTCATGCTGTCTGTCAGCATTTTCCTGTAGTTACCCATCTATCTGAAAAGTTCTGGTTCTCTTAAAGCCCCCCTCTCGAAAAAGCCCAGTCTGCTCTGAATGACTTACCACTTCTGCATCTGCCTATAATTCGATCAACAGTCTCTCAGTCTTTGCCCTGCTCTAGTCAGTGCTTATCAACACAGTGTTTTAGTATCACTTTTACTGCGAATAATAACCTCATTAAAAATGCGTCAATCAAAAACGAAACACAGCACATGTTCCAGAG
Organism: Anoplopoma fimbria; assembly: GCF_027596085.1. Taxonomy (NCBI): domain Eukaryota; kingdom Metazoa; phylum Chordata; class Actinopteri; order Perciformes; family Anoplopomatidae; genus Anoplopoma; species Anoplopoma fimbria. The sequence goes on along the minus strand of NC_072464.1, from coordinate 13,754,022 downwards.
CCCAGTGAAGAAGAAATCGTTTGATGTCAGGAGACACTTTATATTTACACATCCATGTGAGACACAGAGGCACCCTGTTAGCATCTCGCTAACTGCACTCATTAAACACATCAGGGCATCAACAAACTTCACGGAGAACAGTGAGAGCAGAACAGCAACATCAAACTGATTTCTACAAATATTCTCAGGTCTAGCTCAGCTAAAATCACAAAAACACCCAATCTGTCATCATGGCAGCTTGTTGTTCACTACTGAGCTATTTTGTAAGTGGTATCAACAGCGTTATCTTCACTTCACCTGGCTTTCCTCCACTCCAGCCAAGGCCCCGCACTCTGTGAAACAAGAGCTTTTAAATGACCAATAACCGACTGCTGAAGGGTGGCAATGACTTGGGGTGTCCGAAGTTAAAGAAGAGACTGCAAGTTAATTGCGTTTGAGGCCTATTTTTATATAACAGCAGTGCTAATCATTTAGCAGCGTCACTGTATGCAGGGGAAACACTGGAGCGAGAAAACGGCAACTAACAGAATGTGCACTGAAGCACGATACTAATGATCTCTCTGTAAAGGCTTTAAATAGTTGAGACATCTTTCTCGATCTGCAATCATCATATCGCACACCCCTATTGTCAGGCTTGAATTGTTTTGGCTTTGAGTGATTCCACAAGGGAGAACAGTGCTTTTGTGAAGAAGGAGCAGCTCCAGATCTACGTGCCAGAAAACTTCCATTGTATTCAACAAAGAGAATGTCTACCTGCTCCAGCAGGTATTTCTGTTTTAGCGTTGAGCTCAATAATGTGGAAAGGGAAAGCGGAAACACAATTTCCGCATAAAATATCAACAATGTGTTATATTAAACATTACACTCTTAAGAAAATGAGTGACATTATAAAATAAATCCTGTGATATCAGTTTCTTAACAGTAAAATGTACAGCCTCAAAGGATTTAAACACTAACGCTGTGTTTATTCTGTATGGTTGTTTAGAAAAGCATGCTGCTATTCATTCATTTGGTCAGTCATTCACTCCGCATAATCTCTGAGAATTTAGAGCAATCTGAAAAACAGCAGCAGCCATAGCAGCATCCACTGTCCAGAGACTAATCCAGGTCTCACGGCAGTATAGCTCTCTCTCTCTCTCTCTCTCTCTGTCTCTCTATAACACTCTCTCTCACCCCTTCTACTCTCTCTGCAACTGTGGCCCATACACGTACATCCAAGAAGTGCAGTAGCACGGCTTACTCATTGTCCATATAAACCATTATGCTCCTGTCTAGGACAATAATCCACTAGTGTAAAACACCAGAGTGCTATTGCTTCGTTTGCTGCTTACCCAATATGCCACTACACACATTCTCCACCATCTGCCCTCAATGAGAAAAAAAACGGAGCAAAAATGGGCTTAGTGTGTGACTTCACAATATCATTTAATCTGCCAGAGGTCAGTGCTTCCTTATGCACCATTGAAAATGTTAGACCTGTCACAAAGAATGAAAAATGTGCTTTGAGAAAGGGGTTTCTCAAAATCACATAAAAATATGTAAAACGCTTAATTAAAGCTTCATCAGTAATTTCCTCGCGGTGCCTTGGGCCCAGAGATTGTTTTGAACCACCTTGTATCAGGTTTTCATTCATTTGCAGGGTCAGAAATACTGCAGCATCTGTCCCCTGTGTCACCACTGTGAGGGAGCTAGTGCTAGGTCCCGTGTGAATGCAGCTGCAGTCTCTAGGCACAAACACCATATGTTGCCACCCACAAATAGGCTACAAAGTAATCTGACAGGGAACTGCTGCATGCATGGCTTGCTTTGCCATTTGCCTTGTCCAAGCTGTGACTGCTGATTCATCACAAAGCAGGCACCTTCTGTAGGTCAGCCATCCATTGTCATTTGCCAGTGGAAGGAGAATTAATACTGATACATAAAGCTTACACAAATCCTGCTGAGGGGAAATCATATCACAGATTGCATACAATCAGGTTTGAAAAAAGCATATAGCAAATATTAGTTCCAGTTTTGTATCATTTCCGCTCAGATTATCTGAATAAAAGATAATAAGGATTAAAACAGACATTACCATCTAACATCCTCCACCATCATTCACAAATAATTAGTGTGCATGTAAAACAACTTAAGGACACATTAAAGCCTTTCATCTTTTCCTACTGGTAAGATCTCAAACTGAGGTCATCAACAGTACCCCCCTTTTTTTCCAGTGGAAATGGCTCTCCAAGGCTACAGCTGAACATCATTACATATCATTTATTCATGGGCAGTGTAATGCCAGATGACATGCAAAGGGCACAGCCACTAGCCTTTCCCCCACTTACAACATACCTCATGGATAATTAAAATGTTGCCAATTAAAATCTGCCGCGGACAGAACGGACCTCATTCCAAATAACTTTGATCACCTTCTGACGTGCAGACTAATCATTTAAGCGGAAAAAAAGTGTCAGAAACAAATCCTTTACAGTGAAACTTGAAGAGTCTAGTAATACATATTTGAGGAAAAAGCTAACTCATTAGCAGCAATAATACATTGATATTAATAACACTTGTGTTGGCAACAGATGGTGATTCAGAGCCACTCACCGACTTGACAAAATACAAAGTTTGGTGATGTCTCTACTAAATCGTCTCATTTTGTTTCCTGATGTGTGGACATTAAATGGAAATGTGTCTGTGATCAGAAAATGACCCCGATCAACTACAAATATACAGTATACCATATATAGCAATATTTCCCTAAAGGAAAAGTGACAGCCTTGTCTGTGAGACTATCACAGAGATCTAAAAACAGATGTCATCAACATATGGTAAGTCTTCCAGTATTGTCGTCCTCTTGGCAAGTTTTAAGAGGAGCAGTTCATTCCCACTATAGTTTATCTGCTGGCAGGGCTCAATGTAGTGATTACCTCATTTCAGTTATCCCCTCTGTGATCAGAAGTTACCATGGAAACTGGTGTACCCCAGTGGATATACCACTGCCTCTGCCCCCCCCCTAACAATGTGGGCTTTCTTTTCCTCATTAATGTTTTCATCATAACTGAGCCCTGCCTGTGAATTAAGTGAACACTATAATCTAAATTACACTAGGATCTGCCTTTTATTATAAGCAACAGGTTGAGCCTGCTAATTAAGAAATTATGAATATGATAGAGCTTTAAAGTGTGTGTACTTGATGACAGTGGTTTGAGGGGGAGGGGGGGGACGACTCTCTGTTCTGACTCCACACTATGTCTGTCTGGAGGGCAGCCAATCAAAAGTCCTTCTCCTCATCCAAACTAACAAACACAGATGTGACCTTGCATCAGAAAACAGCCTACACACCAAGCACTGATCATTTATGAGAAGCACTTAATTAATATTAGAATACAATGTTTAAAGATTTCAAAGCATTGTGGTAAATTCTTAGTAACATTTCAGAAGTTAAAAGGAACAGTTTTGGGATATACTTTCATTCAAAAGCCAAAGTGGATAAACTCCTAAGTGTTGATGTACAGGAGAACTTACGTGTGAACCATGAATTCATAGCTTTACACTTGTAGGAACTGGTCTGTACTGTCATTAAGACAGACAGCTACATGCATGAATTCCCAAAATAGAAAGTAGCCACCACACTAACAAATGCTTGTGTAACTGTCATGAATCATTGAGAATGAGAAAGTAACATGAGCCTTAGCATCTTGCTTATCTTATTTATTTTACTCAAAGGAGACAGGTTTATTTTTACACAGCAATATAGCCTGCATAAGCATTTTTTAATGAACATTCCCTTGTGCTATACTGGACTTGTCTCTGATCTTCACTATCATCCACTGTGGGATCGGTGATGCAGATGCAATTATCTGTAATGAGCCTTCAACTTTTTAAAGCACACATACATTGTTATTAAGTTAAATGCAAAGAAAAAATGAACCATGTAAAGCAATCTAATGCAATAGCAGTGTGTTGTTGTGTGTTGTGTTGGTTCTATAATAATTTCGAAAGCAGGTGGTACACAACACCTGAAAATATAAGCCTCTCAAAAGGTAGGATTTACCGAATGTATTAAATGGCATAGCGTTTTTGTATTTTCTCTCTTTGTAGTAAGTGTGTGTGTGTGTCTATATATATATATATATATATATATATATAGTGAGGAACTCTCCTAGTCCTAGGGTCCTGGTTATTTAGGGCACCTTTTTTGTGGCACCTTTTTTCAGTTAGGGGCACAATAAATATCGACCACAAACTGCCACACTAAAAGCTTGACTGCAGTGACACCCAAGAAAATACTTGGGAATGGTCTCAAATACAAATATAGACAGACAGATTTAACTTATTTAGCTTCCTATTGTTAAATACACTTCACTAACTACTCCACCAGTTAGGCGAAATTCCATTGAAACATGAAACAAAACTTTAGAGGGATCTTGGTGCTTACAGTAAATCTTCAATATGTTTTAGCGGTTACAAAGAAACTGTCTGCCTAACTCAGGAAATATAGAATAGTACTCTGCAGCAATAAATGGCTCTGAGCTGACATCATGTGGTTGCTACCACAAGTTACATCTAGATGTATTAGATGTGACGTTTCCTATCCTGATCGCCAGTATGCCTTGTTTAAACCACTCACAACACATGACGCAAGCATGTGACCTCCATGTAAAAGCCAGCTAAATACACATTGTCCTTGGGTAAACCCTTTCTAGTAAACAACGACATGAGGAAACACCCAGCCAGATTATAATATCAAACACTGATGTTAAATTGTTGCAGCACTGCATCTCATTCTGTAAATTATAAAAAATACAACATGTCTCATGTTTGCGTTTTTTTATTTAAGCTGCTGATGAACACATGCTAAATAACAACACTGAAAATAAAGAGGTCCTACTATCTTAATGATAAGACAATAGGAAGAAGCACTGCTGCCTTCAAATCTGAGGTGTAGAAAATATAAAAAATACAGGTGCCAAAACATCAATCCTCTAAATTACTGTTTTAGTCTAAATTCCATAAAAAAATCAAAGTACTTTCTATTTGGTTCGAGTCTTGTTAGCCAATTCTTTAGACATGGAAAGGGTTAGGTTTATCTACTCGGTGAGATTGATTTAACTTTTGTTTTGTATTGTTCTATTGCTCTATTCTATCCCTGATATATTTGCTTTACAAAAAAACATAATTCCTCAAAATATAATACATGATAGTAATAAAAGCTTACATCCTATCTAATGGGTCAATATAAATATATGTGCCGTGAGTATAAACTAGCTATAATACAGAAAATATATGTGCACCAAAACTCAAAATCATTTTCTCTGAACAAAAAGGAAAAAAAGGCTTTGAGCCTACTACCCTTTTAGGTGCATTTACTGGGTAACAGGGATAGATTACGTAGAATGTTACCCCGGCTTCATAATAATTCTAGCTTATTTAATTCAAGCATTTATGACTAATAATCGACTGTCAGTGTACAAGCACAGTCGCATAAAAAAGCTTTTAGGTCCCAATAAAAACAAACAAAAAAACCACCATATTCACTTAGCTAATCAGCTCTGCTATCGTTTTTGACCGTGAACGGTGCCGTGTTGCCGCGAAAGTTAAGCACTGACATAACTAAGTTCTGAACGCCCTCTGCTGGCCTTTTACATGTCGGTACAGACACACGAATGGCCCTTACATTTTGTGATTTGTACAAGCAGTACAGCCAGGGGCGCCGCTAGGGATTTTGGGCCCCATGAAAAGAATCTTTACAGGGCCCCCAACATGATGAGAAAATATATGGCCATTTTTTGATGCTATTTTACATACAATTATGCATTTTAATGGTTTTTTTTGACTATCATTACCATATTTGTGAAAGAAGAACAGCATGACAGTTGACATGTACAGTAGGGGAAGAACTGAGCACTCTGAATACAATGGAATTCATTTTGAGTCATTTATTTGCTGCACCACTGATTCTTAAATTGGAAATAAAGGGGGGGCCCTGCAGGGGTTGATGCTTCCAAAACAAATAAAGGAATTGTTACCAGGACATGGAAAATAAAACATGTGTGATTATATGTTAGTTAATAACTTAGTGTGATTATTTTTTCTGTATTATAATTTCATCATCATTAGGGGCCTCTCTGGGCCCCCCTCCATCATGGGCCCCTAGAATCCGTCTCCTTTACCCCCCTTTTTCGGCGCCCCTGAGTACAGCATATGGGGCCCCGCAAGCCTGTGGAACCGTTTAGAGAGGTTAGACTTTATGATATCTTAGCATGTAGAGCCAGCTAGTGATCTGCCTGCAAATTGAACTAGAGGTACTATGGGTAACCTTTGTTTCTTTTTTATTTAAAGTAAAGTTACTGACCTGACCATACATGCAGCCTCCTAGAATTTCCCCTTGCTCCGTGATGGGGCCCATGGCAATCCGTACTGGGACCTTAACGTGGCCCACAGTTTGCTTTCTCACTAAGGCTACTTAGGTAATAGATACAAAGTTATGGTTTCATGACCATGAAAAGGATTATGTATGTTTGGATTTGTTTTTGTGTGTATTGTAAATGTAATGGGCTGTCTTATTTCCTTCCAAATGAAGAACTGAGAAAATATTCTGAACTTACAAGCAATTGCTCTCATAAACAACTACGTAATGTTTTATGGATAGTTCACATTCAATCAACATAAAAACAGATATTCATGATTATTATTATTATTATTATTATTATTTTCTTTTTTCATAGAAAATGAAGGGTATTACCATCATACAGTTGACGCTGTTCATCAAAAAAAATGATTGAATAAATTATCCTTTCGAAATAATTATGTGTTGTCTTTAATGAATTATTACTGGTTTTGTTTTCTTAACTGATAATGTTGGGTAGTCATTGCACATGCACTAAATACATAAACTCTGATGTACATAAACGCCTCCCAAGACACCTGAAGTCCACCTTCATGTGCTAATAGTAAAAAAGAACATCAGAAAGTGCTTTATAGAAAATAAAGATGACAAATAAGTTAACATGGAAAATACACAGAAATGCTACAACTTGTATTGAACATTATAGGTTATTTGCAATGAATGGACAATGTACCTTCTGTATACACTGTACTGTAAATCTAAGTTAGACCAAATGACACATAAAGAGGAGTGTGCAATTGTTTGACTAACAAGCTTGCGGTTAGTCAGGTAAGTTTGAGTCAATGCCGTGTTGGCTAAATTCATGTTAAACAGGAGAGGGCAGTATTGACCAAGATATAACAAAAAAGTCAGCGATCAAGCTGGTCAACCTGTTTCATTTGTTTGATTATAGTTAAATGCTTGACTGTATGACATTCTCCATGAATTGTTGTTCTATGAATTTGGAAATTTCCAAAATATATTTTTGATTATATCGTACAAACTCCACCATGGAGAAAGCTTTTATGACATTTGTACTATGGTTTCAATACGTATGCATGAAAGAGGCCACAGATCATGATACATGCATGCAAACAAACAATCTACTGTAACTTTGCACTTATTTCAAGCTTGAGGTTATTAGTTTCAGACTGATTTCCACAGAGTGACCTGACTGGAGGGACCAAACCTGTGGCGAGGTGTGTGTTGGATTATCACACTGGGAATTAACAGAGGAAGGTTATAAACTTGCCTAGGCTTGCCAGAGGCAGGGTGAGAACTATAGAGACAGCCAAAGACATAACCTGGCAAAATATGTGATAGATAGATAGATAGATAGATAGATAGATAGATAGATAGATAGATAGATAGATAGATAGATAGATAGATAGAACCTGATGGAAATGGATGGATGGATGGATGGATGGATGGATGGATAGATAGATAGATAGATAGATAGATAGATAGATAGATAGATAGATAGATAGATAGATAGATAGATAGATAGATAGATAGATAGATAGATAGATAGATAGATAGATAGATGCATACGTTTCTAAAAAACGGTGAATAATTGTGTCAATTTAATGTAAATCCTTCCTAGCTGGATATAGTCTTAGTGAGAAATCTGTGTAAGGGAGTAGAGTAAGTAGACTTTGAAGTTGCCTCTCCAATGAAGAAAGGTGGACGGTGTTAAAAGTCATTCTTAAGTGTGGCACTGATGATAGAAAGTTGTTCTTGTGAGGGGGGAAATGGTGCCATACCTATGTAACATTCATATCATTTGAATTATGAATCAGAGTAAGGAGAACTCTATGTTCTAAGCTGATGAATATTTAAAGGTCTGAGTATACAGATCATCATATTGACAAAGGAAGAATACTAATGTCCTCTTCTCTGAGTCTGATTAGAGGTTAAGCAGAATGCAAACTGCATAATTTATTTTCATTTTTTGCATTTTTGTACCTTTTGATTTGGCTCCCCCTTTTTAGTTTTGATAACTTCTTTGTTCGGAAGTCCGTCCCTTTTTAAATTGAAATTTGGTATGGTACAGCATGCAAATGAGGGATAATTGGTGTTTTAAGCATGTCAAAGAAAGTTAAAGATGTATTTGGACTTTCCTTGTGCGAAATGGTTTATGTGCAGCAGACCTAATCTGTGAGGATAAGTACAATCTGAGTCTTACATTTCCAAGGCCCTTGCTCCAGTAGTCGACATACACAGAGTGCCCACTGTCCCCACTGACACAGACATTGTCCACAATCTATTAAATTCAATGTTGTATTTAACTGGTTTGGAGACAGGGCAAAGTTACACGCTTTTGTATCATTCTAACTCTTCTCTCTAGTGGAATGTGCTTATTTCAGGGAGAGAGAAGCAGAGAGAGAAAGTGGAGAGAGCCCATGCAGGTGAGAGTGTCTAACAGTGAGGAAATCAATATGATGTAAATTATTAAGAGCTCAGGAATGCGTCTGACCCCTACTGTCTTGCAGCAGGCTGGGCTCTGAAGGCTGGCAGGTGGACGCGAGTTTGGACTCTCCCTCTAACACTCATTAGTGGCTGGGAGCCGAGGCTCCTTGTGAGGGGGAAGGCAGGGATCACAGCGGGGAAGTGATGGCCCAGGCCTCTCACATCCCGGCTCAGCCTTCGCTCTAGCTATGCCAGCCTCTCCCTGGAAGCTCATTAGTAAGTGCACTGATGCATAAGAGCTAGTCATTAGCTGGGGTTTTTTTCCGTCTTCATCTCTCTTTCCCCCGACACCATGTCTGATCCTGAAGACCGGTGGCAGTGCTGGTTTAAAAGACGAGAGAAGTCCACATTACCGTAGGTATTCCAGACATATGGATATGAGACCATGGTAGCCATCAGATTTTCCTTAACTTTTTTTTACAGGGGGTGCAGGGTGGGGGTGTCAATTTGGAGTTCTTCAAATGGAGTCCATCTATAGCCCTTCAAACCAAAGAGTAAACATTAGTGCTTGACCAGGACTTTGGCTGAGCGCCCCTTTCTTCCACCTTGGTTGGTTTTGATCTGGGGTATTTGCTTTTGCTGCTGGCCAGATCCCCTCAGCACCTGATGGTTGCCTAGGCTCTGAGTAAATAAGATCTGGGGCCCAGGCCTCTTCAGGGCTGCTGGGTAAATAAGGTCTCTGGTGTGTATAGCGTGCCTGGCAGCAGGGTGAGCACTGGTGTGGAGGCCTCCAGAGACACGCCATCCCCCCCCCTTTTTCTATATCTAGCTGTTTAATTCTGTTATCCTCTCTCTCTTTAACTTACTCCATTGTCCCTACCTATCCACAGACACACACACAAACAGACACACACACGCACAGACCTCCCTCTCAGCAGGAGTACTGATTAACATTAGCCAATTGTACTCATGAACATTTATGGCTTCTAAAGCACTTGAAACAGGACCTGTGTGTGTCCAATATCATGGGATTAACTTGATCACTTGTTTGGGCAGATGCTCAAATAAAAAGGAAATTAAACATTTCTGATTCGCAGCAACATGAATTTTTGTCAAGATTATACCCAAGGTGATTCACATGCTTTTTCATGGGCTTCTGTTATGCCTTATGAGTTTGCAGATGGAGACTATTAGAATTAAAAGATCCTGTAATTAAAAGTGTTTGAACATCACGTAGGATCAAGCTCCTGTCTCTGAGGAACAGTTTGGCATTTAGTGGGTCTTTAAATGTCAGAAAGATAAATGATGATAATGGCACCTGTTATAATGTAATTACTTTCTCAATGGTAATCTTCCAAGCCCACAAACAAATGGATTTCATATACTACTGAGAGATTAAACAATTTAACACCTGATGTCTCCATGGCTTATTAAAGCAAAAAGTGGCCTTAGGGGACCGGCAAAATATTGTTGTTGTTATATTGCTCAACCTACATATTGTGTACCTTGTTGCCCTCAGCTAGTCTCAAGCAAATAATGTTTTTTGTAAAAGATACAACTGTTACAACCGGATTTACAGAAGAAGGTAAGTTAAATTACATGCTAGTGTCATTCAGCCACTGTAACGAGGGATTTGCCTTTGTGAAAGTTTACTGAGTCAAATCTCATCAGCTTAATGTGATCTGGCGCTAGCCATGCTGGATCCCCTTATGCCAATTAATCCAGGTTGTAACTCACAGACTCCTGCTGACCAATTCACATCCATTGTTGATAGTTTTTGGCTGCAGGAGCCTCAAACCTCCTTGTTAGAGCCAAAAACTGCAAGAAACCCACCACCTCTTTCAGCCCCATCATATTGTCTGTTGATTGCCAGCAATTAGTAAAGCCAGGCAGGCTGAGAAATGACAAGATGGGGCATGGCTATTGCAATGCATGGGCGTTGTTGGCTCACACGCCAGCTGAAAGCCTTGACAATGTTTGTTAACCCTAGGGGTCACGACTGATTCACTAGCGCAGACAGAAAACAAGATTTATGTAGCACAAATCAATACGCAGTCAGACTTTTACAATTGTGGAGCTGCAATCTAGGAAGTTCTCTCTATCAGTCTAACGTGACACTAACGTGTTTTTTTTCCTCCTGTTTAACCCAGCCAGCAATGAATCTGTTGGCAGGCCAAGACGGCCTCAGTGAGAAGCGTGCTGCCCTTGATTAGTTGGGGAACACATGGCAACATGCAGAGGCTGATGCAATGGTCTATCAGTCTTCAGGTTTCCTGCTGGGGGTTGTTTATCCACTGTTTATGCCTTGTGAGAGAAATCAGCAATTTACATCCCAGCGCCTGACAGTGTATCAAATGGACTAATGGCAGTGTACTTGGGTGTTGAACCCACTCAGTGCTGTCTTAAGTAAATTAGAATGAATGCAGTTCCAGTTCTCCTCACCGCAAGTGTTCACTAACCAACCCAACTGGTCCTCTTTATGCTCCCTGCCATCAGCTCTGATTTCATTAACATTGCTTGTCAACCAAACACAAAAGGACACACACCTGGCAGAACACTCACCGCAAACAACTCTAGAGTACATTATTGTACAGTAAGAATCCTCATCGTACAAGCTGGCAGGCCAGTTGTGTAAAATTTGTTTAATGTCCGCCCCGCTTACCCTGTTAAAGGGGGAAATTGGAAAGTGACATGAGTGAAGGGTGGTATTCTCTGAGCATTGACCAGCAGGCACAAAAGAGGAGTTGAGTCTGGTGCCAAATTCTATTTCAGGGGCTGCATTCCAATTGATTAGGAGGCTTGTGAAACAAACCCTGGTGACAGAAAGGAGAGTACGGCCCTGGCAACTGTTGGGCACGGTGCCAGGTGTACAGTCTTCCCTTGCTGCATTACTCTCTCTTTCTCTCTCACACACACACACACACACACACACACACACACACACACACACACACACACACACACACACACACACACACACACACACACACACACACACACACACACACACATTAGTGACACATTAACGACAACCACAATGTGACCACTGGGATAACTTAGCAGCATTATCTCTCTGCATGTGATTATGTATTGGACCAGTGTTTGCTTGTTCCATTGATTTCAGTGATACAATAGTTGTGAGCCAGGACTTTTCCCATATTTTAAAGGATTTAAAGAATAAATAAATTCCTGGTATACAGAAATATCCCTGCATAAAACTTGGTCCTTGACAATGAGTCCTGAATTGTGCTCTTGTCAAGTATAGTTTTGAAGTACTTTGAGTACTTTTAGCCTGTTCTTCAACCTATATTAATCTATGTGCGAGTGTATGGCGTGGTTTATTTACTGTGATGTGTGCATGTGTGTGTGTGCAAGGGTAAGTGGGTGCATGTGTCTGTGCATATGCCTGGTCTTAGCAGCAGCACCCTGTAAACCCCAGCTTGTCTTTATAGGGAAGTTGATGATTGGATAAACAGTCTGAGTCTGGATTATTGTACTGGAAAATGAAAGCATATGCACAATTTGCATTTTAATGAGCAAGTGAGTATTATAAAACAAATTGTCTCGGCAACAGCAACTCTTCCAATAAAGCTCTGCCTTAATATAGCAATGAAATATAGCAATGAAATATTTTATAAACACATGTGTAGTTACCATTAGAATTCCCCTGCAAACACTCAATATGCATGTAGAGTATATTCAAAATTAATTTTAGTATATAAAACGTTTTTCTTTTTGTTTTATCTTGGTTAACTGTATATTCACTGTACACTAAGTCATGGATTGCATCTTTCTCTTTATGAATCTGCTTTGATTGTGACACATATGAGGAAGCCATGCATATAATTTATGCATGGCTGATGGAAAGTTCAGTAGTCCTGTGCCAAACAAAACGCTGTTCAATTAAAAGCGAAGTAATGGCATCCTATGTAATAAAGGATATCTGTGCATACATAAACTGACAGAAAAGCATGATGGCTCATTCACGTCATGCTATGTAATTTAGTTAATGCATTTCCCCCTGCTCTTTAAAACACTTACACATTCAAATTTGCCATCATAATCTCTATGACAGAGGACATTAATTATGTTCGTCGGCTGATCGCTGTTTCTTCACAACATCTCTGATTAAAATTTCACACATTGTAATGATGTGCTCCAGAGCTAGAAGCTGTGAAATTTACTAAGCAGTCAGCGGGCTTCAATTTCTTGTTCTTGGGAGGTTAGTCCAGCACAAAGAAAAACACATTTAATCCAAATCAAAACTGTTAAGTGCTTGAGGAAAAGCTTTATTTACATGCACATGGAAATATCTTAGCAACTTGTTCATTAGAATATTGTGCAAATGAGGGAACAACAAAGTAGTAACTTTTCTCTAGATATGTGGGTTCAAATTTCATGTTTGGTAAGTTTAATTAAGCAATAGATTATTTTTGAAAGGAGAGTTCACTTTAATGAATCCCAAGAGACTGCAGATAAACACTGCAATGGTATCAAAGCATTCATCTCTTAAATGGATGTGAAAATTAGAGATGTAAATGGCTTTGCGCCTTTATTTTCATTGCTCATGGGAATATTTACCAGATAAAGACGACACTTATGTAACCTACATTATAGATATACTTTCATTTTTGGAAACCACATGAATATTGCTCGACAATTTTCAAGGACAAACACTAAACATTTATTTAAAGCATGCTTTTAACAGCTGCACCTGTCAAAAAAAATTGAAGCAAGCAGGCTTTTCTGTTTTATTTAACCTAATTCCATGCAGATTTATCTTTAACACCATACCACAACACTACTGCTGCAGAATGCGATTCTCACTATTCTGTTTGGGTGAGCTCTTGTTCCACCGAAGAGAACCACTGGTCATTTTAGCTTTTTTCAATAAGATGTTTGCCTGAGTGTGGCTCTATACTCTGCAATCCTGAAACAGTGCAGAGTCAGTGAACCCTGGTACATTGTGTGATGGAGGAGTGCTACGTGCCCAACATTCACCTCTGCAAGGCCGGCTGTTGTTTTTCCCTGTAATGTCCATTTTATTGGGAATCTCAGCGAGCCTTCACACTACCTGCTGTGCTCAGCAGTGTGGAGAAGCAAGGGCCAGTAGAGTGGTGGTCAGTGCCTGTCAATCACAATCACAGGGATCAGTTAGCAGCTATCAGTCTGAGAAGCCGAACCCAGATGTTGCCTGTCTTCCATCTCCTCATGTTCTACCTCCGTAGACTGTTCTTTTTCCGTTTCTTGTTGTCAAAGCTTTTTACCTTTACACTTCATAAACTGATGTTGCAGCACACTTTTGATTATTCCTTTCCGTGTTTGTTTTGTGTAATTCACTATTAAGAAATATATAAAAAGGAAAATGTGTTATTTTCGACTTCAAGGGAGGTTGTTTTAATCTCTGTGTTTGTGTTGGAGGGGGTTGGCAGATGTTGGGGAAGAGAGCAGTCAGAGGTGATAAAAAAGGGAGCACCACAATATACTCTAGCTGCTGGAAAACAAACACAAAACATTGATTATATCATCTTTACAGACACCCAGAGCTCACCATGGTTGATGTTTACCTGACACGGAGTAAACAGCACATTGGACTGTAGACTTCTACTCTGCATTTCATTTTGCTGCCGTGCCCTCGGTATATGTACGTCTATGACCTGTTCACGCCCCTAATTTCCTCCATCACATTCTGAGCAGACCTGCCAACGGTCAGCTTCATTACAGTCAATATCTTAAATCACCTCTCATGTGTTTCCCACCAGTTTGGAGCTTGGTCTCCTCTGAATCGCAGTCATTTAAATGTTCCTGTGCTGATTGCGGGTGCAGGTGGTAATACATTAAGGGACTGAGACAGCCAGTGGCAGAGTGCTGAAAGACCTTTATCCATTTGCACTAAGTTTCCCCTCACATTCGGAGGCATGTCGGTCTAATTAGGACAATGGTTTTGACTGAGGCCATATTCATATGGGACAGCTCACTTTAAGTTGTACAACAAGGTGATTCTACATCATATATATACTCCACCAGGCCAATAGATTATGCCATGGTCCAGGGAATTTCAAGAAAAAATTGTAAATTAATGAAGGATGAGAATGGCTGTGGAGAAGAATTGCAACATGGTTATTGCTCTTTTCCTTTCCATCTTTGAAGTAAAGGAGTCTCAGATCTCATGGGAGGAAAATATGTATGGGGTGTAAAATACTATTGATGCCTTTTTGTTTGAACGAAGATTTGTTTAAAAGTTACAAATAAGCAGGACGTCTATTTACAGATTTGGATATGAAAACTGATGTTTTACAACGCTGGGTTTCAAATCAAAGCCATAGGTTCAATTTTATAAAAAGAACTTGTCTCTGTGTTTGAACTGTGGTGAGTTCCCAGTGCGTCTCTGTCTCTCAGTGATGAGCTCTTCTAGCAGGTAAAAGCCTCAGAAAGCCCTCGGTCCATTTCCATTCTAGCTTCCAGCAGTGTGAGTGGTGTGACAGCCTCTTGGGGGCAAAAGGATTATTGAGATCAGGCCTCCCCTAGCTCTATGCCTCTGGCCCAGCCAGCCAAGTCAGTTCCTCAAGCCCCCCAGTGCCTTACAGAGCAGCCCACCAGGCGCACAGAGAGCAAAGAGGCACCAGGGACCCCTCTAATTGTTCATGCTTTGGGCGGCTCTCTGGCAAGCCAGCATGAAGAAGGCCCCCTGTCCCAAGGCTGTCCCACTGCTCCCCACTCAGCCCTCGCTCAGTGATTCTGAGGACCATATATCTGCTTTGAGGGTTTAGGTTTTTGAGGCTTACCTAGTACAGCTGGAAATTGTGAATTTCTCTAAAAGTCTGCTTTCAACACGGTCAGCGCTCGTGTTACAGTAGGGTCATATTCTAACCTGTTCAAATGATCCATATGATTCATGGCTTAAATATATAAAGTTTTAAAGTGTTATGGCCTTTGCTGTTCATCTTTGGGCTTTGCAAAATATATGTAGGCTTCAGTGAAATGTATATTTTTGGTTTACAGGATTATTAACATTGCTGCTGATAAAATTGTTCTGACAGATATATTTCAGCAAATTTTATTGCCAAACATATTTTTCATAAAACTACACCAAAATACTTGTGGTTGTGTACAGTGGCAATAAAAATACACAACCTAGCCACTTTATGAGGAACATCTTTACAATGTAATGCAAAACAATACAACAGATTAGAAATAGCTCTTAATATAATGCAGTCAAAAATCTCTCTGACAGTGTCAAGCATACTTAACATTGTTAGTATTTATGGTTGAGCTGTTGTATTGCATTAGATCTCACCGAATAGAGTGGTGAAAATCAGTCTTTGAATGCTGTAAATGTTTCTCTATGCTGCTCGTGTTATAACTGTAATTGAAAAAAACATTAAATAGCCATGAACAACCACAACAACGGCCGCACATATTCTGTTAGTTTAATGTATTTATTTTTGTGGTGTCTTGGAAGTACATTCCAAGAGGAGCTGCTATTAAGCTTGAGGTCTTTGGAAGGCCATGGCTGCTGGGAAGTGGATGAGGACTGACAAGGCCACCCATACAAAGGAAGGGGCAGCCTCCAGTCATCAGATGGGGGGAGGGGAGCAAATGAACATGTACAGCTGCAGCAATAAACATACAATTACTTTGATACTTGCTATTTGTTCCTTCTTTCCCGTTTGTATTTATTGTGGTCTTTCATGTATCTCAATATATGTGATCTCTTAAATTCTTTATTTAACAGCGTCCATGCAACATAAAGAGGTGCTGCTGTTACCTTCTCATAAGGTGATCAACATTTGCCATGGTTTATGTGAAGAAAGGAATTACAACCATGGATCAAAATATTGTGGAGCAGTGCACCGACAAGGGCGTAGTCAATAGATGGTTTAAAAATCTGTTACAGTTTTATGTGCTGCTTTCTAATTGCATGATTAACTAAATGGAGATAAACGCAATTATGGGCCACAATAATATTTAGGTAAGCATGCCATTTATGTGATTGACAAAAAATAATCACAATTATTTTGTACTTATTAACAAAATACATATTGCATAATATCCTCAGCCATTTAACTATACGTGGTTTCTTCTTTTTACAAACCCTCCCCACAGACACAAGCTTACACATTTCTCATTAAAGATAACAGTTATTGCATCTCCATGCTGTTAGGATAAATTATTATTATATTTTTGTTTCTATAATTAATGACTTGCTTAAATCTTTGGCTGGATAAAGCAACATACTTATATTGCTGTTTTTGACTTTCTCTTCCTGGCTTCCTCTACAAAATATCTGCACAAATGTGCACGTGTTGTGCATATTGTGCAACTATTGAAAAAGTTATGAGCTCAGTAAATGGGTATTTAGGAATGCTGGTCATGCCAGTAACAGCCATGCAAAGGATAGCTAGACAATAGCCCCTAACTGGACTGTGACAGGGTAATTACTGTGCGCACATAATAAAATTCTCTTTACATAGGTCACTCAGAAAGTGTAATTAAAAAAGCGTTATAGATTATTTTTTATTGAAGCAATTAAACCAAAAAGCAAAAAGTAATTAAGTGTGGAGGTAATAATAGTGTTGGTCAACAGCATTTGTATTGAGAGAGGGATTTGTCAGCCTCACCCCTCTAATGCAGCAAAGACATCATTTAATTTACTCTCTTAGATTTTATTATGTTAAACTGTTTTTTACTGTGTAACAATTATGTTTATAATGCCAAAACTGAGCAGGATTTAATGAAATCATTATCACGTGTGATAATTGTGAGTAAATGCTCGATTTGAATTATCACCTTCCTCTATGCGGTGAATTAATGAATCGTTACTATTCATACTACTGGTTTATAATTATGTTAAATTGGCCGTCTTATCAGCAGTCAAAGACTTGGGATTATCAGCGTCTTGACTGTGTGGAGTGTGCCAAATTCCTTGTGGATATACGCCTGTTCCCTGCACAAAGAAAAAAGAGAGATAATATTGGGAGGTTAAACTCCACAATTTTCTCTTAAAAGATGTTAGAAGAGCTATTGCACAAATGCGCTCCTGCTTTATGAGGGAAATCAGACGGACGGGTCTGTGGGGCATTAACATCCACTTGACTTTGAGTGCAGCCGATTTTACAAGCCAACACATACATGTAGCTGACACATCAACTGTGTTGATCTCTGCAATTGTGTCAGGTAACTGAATTCAGATGATATGTTAATGTGAAGGGGAAATATGTTGCCCTAGTTAGCATATAGGCCACTTGCATTTCAGAAACGTATTATCATTCAGCCTGCACACTATCATTCAGCCTGCACACTTTTTGCACACAAAAAAATGCATAGTTTTCTACAGTGAAGTCAAAGATAATTGGTAAGAAAGAAATGAGGGATTCATTTTGTAAATCCAATACATTTGAATGAGGTTGTTAAAGGTTTTTCTCTTTAGTGTGGGAGCAACATGTATTAAAAGAATATAAAAGAAGATGTGAATTGAAGAGGGAAAAAAAAACCCGAAAAGAAAGAATTAGAATCAAAACGTCTTCAGCTTCCTGGTTGGAATGTCTTAAAAACCAGTGGGACCAACTGACTGTAAACATCTGGCTGTGTCAAATGATCAGCTCAAGATGAATTACATTATATACTAAAAGCTTTATCCAAAGGTACCTAATCAGCTACATCTAGCTGATTAAGTACTACTACTACTACTATTAGCTTCAAATCCACGTCCCCCCCTTCCAACAACCATTATCGCCTACATCTACATCCCTGGTGTCACTTGTGTGTGTGAGAAAAAGCAGTGATAATAACCCTTCACACATGTTCTTTGATTACTCTATAAATACCCACGTAATCATGACACATAGGGAAAGAAGTTTGACGTGATTAAGAAAAACAGAGAGAATCAGATACCAACAAGGATTTTCTAAGCAGAGTATCATTAATGAAAGCAGAGGGTTTTGCCACTGATTTCGCATTTATTCTTGATTTAAGGTAAAACTTTGGGATTTTCTTTTGTTCCATCTCCTGTCATTGGGAATGCGAACAGCAGAGGGCAGCTTGAATACATAAATACAAACGAGAAGGGTGCATCTCTCAGTCATCAAAGACATGCACTCGTTTACATCCCAGCACACCGCTCAGCTCCTGTCTGACAGCCGGCTGGACCACAGAGAGCTGGGGGACTGTGATCAGCATCAACCCTATCACAGTACAACACAGGGGACACAGTGGAGGAAGTGGAGAATAAAAGAATTGTGGAGTGACAGGTAATTGACCAACACCAGCCAAGTAGCAGGTAATGTTTTGAAATCCCTGTGACGGTTTCTAAGTCACAAAAAAAATCTCCAGCTCTCTTCCATTCTTTTTTCTCTCTCTGCCTCACTCTTTCCTGCAGGTTGCAAAGAGAGTTACAGCACCTTGCTGCGGCAGAACAAACCTCAAAGACAACACTCTATGCTGTTTTTATTGTTAAACCTGTGTTCTGCCATTGTCTGCCCCCCCCTCCTGAGCTCTCTCTCTCTCTCTCTCTCTCTCTCACTCCCCCCCTCTCTCTCTTTCCCTCTCTCTCTCTCACTGTGGCTCAAGATGAATCTGCCAGCATGTGCCCATGCTCTTCATCACTGTCAGGTGCCCCATGGTGGTCCTCCTCCTCTTTCTCAAACTGGGCACCAACCGCTGGCTGGAATTATTCCTCACCTCCAAAACTCTCCCCGCTGTTTCTAAATAAATGTGGCTGTAGTAACCGGGGAGTGTTGCTCATCCATCTTTACCGTGCGGTGTGTGGAGTGTGCAGTGTTTACGGAACTAGATCGAGGGCCTAATAAGCCACATAGTAGGTGTAAAAACACAAAGTGTATAATATAGCAAAAAGTATCCTTTCCATCAACTCAATATCATTTAGAGTTTCACTCATAATTGATTTTGCATTTATATCCTTCACATCATTGACATTCACTTTTGTAAATTTAGATCCACCTTGTAACAGCTCATTAGCAGATGTTTGGCCTGTACCATTAGACTCCTTGTATTGGCTTGTTGATAGATAAGACACTGTTTATGTTTCACTTGACACAAGAATAACTGCTGATGTTGAATTTGCAATTAAGGCACTAAAGGTAGCTGCACCATCTGTTGACAGTGTTTGTGAGTGTCAGGATGTGTCTGCTATGTGGGATGTTGGCTGTTAGGGTTTACAATGAAAGCGTGCTAAAGATACAACACTGTATGTTCTAGCTTAATGTTTACGCACGCTTAGCCATGCTGCATCACGCTGCATGCTGCTGCTGCTGAACAAGGTGTTCAGCGACTTCTTTCCTCTGCGTTGGTTATCAGCAGACGGTTAAAGAGGATGCATTAATTTGTTTTTCTTTGAGGTAATTAAACTCTTCCGCATGAGTGGTGTTGTCCTTATTGTCCCCTGCTTCATGCAAATGTGATCTTACAATCCTTCGATACATTTATTAAAATGCCTTTCGAGCACATTTCGCTCCAATGCTGAGATAATACACACAACAAAAAGTTCTACTTTTATTTTCACTTTTCAATAATACTTTTAGAGCACCTAGGTTGTAAGGCACTTAAATAAGAGAAGCACCTGCAATACAACTTGATTAGCAGTTAAATCAAATGACCTGCAATACTAGACCTTTGCTTGATCTCTTGTGAAACACAATCAGCCAGGATTCTTTTTCTTTTCAGAGTGAATCTCATTCCTCAACACAAATATGCACTTATTAAGTTCCCAAGTTCAATTTAAAATGGTTTTGCAATTAACAAGTAAGCCAAGCTTTAAAATGTCACATTTATTGTATTTTCATATCTCTGAAATTCAGTCCTGAAACAGAATGATGTGTGTTTTATAGCAGCCATGATAAGAGGCTTACACAGTCAAAATCTCAATATAGATCATTTGACAAACGTCTTTGGTGGCCACTCGTTAAATTGGTTTCACCCGCATATTTGGGCCTTATTTAAAAGATATCTTTGAATAATGGTAAGCAGTTTAGCTCCTCTGAAAGGAGGAGGGTGATGCAAATGAACTCCATTTCACTCTGTTTTGTTTAATCTATAACATTGTAGGTTTTCTACAGTCTCTTCTCAGAGAGTTCATAGCTTTTATATTCGAGCGTAGATTAATGCAGTTCAGGCATACCTATCTTACATTTAAGTCAGTCTAATACTCCTCATTGCATATCAAGGACACAAGAACATAATATCTGACCATTCCTGGCATTCATTACATTAATGAATCAAATATGAATAAATGTCCCTCTTCAAAAAAAAGTTAATTACCATAAACATTAATATTAATGCCCTTATGTGGTGATGCTGAGCTACAAAATCTAATGACGAGTTTCAATATGCCAGTGTTTGCAAAAAGCAAAAGGAAACAAAATACTCAAATTGGAAAACTAATATTGTTATGCAAAAGCAAAACCTGCTCCACTAATCAAAATTGAAATGCTTACAATTTGCAGTTTGTCATTGAGAAACAGGCTGATACGACCTGAAAGGCATTGTGAGCTCTTTGTGTGTTTGCTTTTCAGACACATCTGTTTGGAATAACAATGTACATCTGCTGAAGATCATTGGATTTAAAACAGCTGCATTTTGCTCCGTGCATGGGATTATTTTGGGCAAACAACATAACGCTGTCTATGATGGAAAAATAAAATTTCTAGAGATTAAACACACAAAAAAAATACATTATACTCCACTGTCATGGAGCTACTTGGCCATTTGAAAAGCACAATATTCATACTGCAGGGAATTCATAGTATTGATAGTCATAAAGAAAACAACACACTTTGGCACACATCTCTCAATGTGCCCTAAATATTCTGAAAAGCTGTTGCTGTTGGTCATTTTCTGGTTACAAAAACATTGACGAGCTGGTTGTATTTTACCCCTACTGAAACGTTGGCTGTCAACAGAACTCCCATCAAAAAGCAGCGGTACCATCTAGTGCCTAGAGCGCCTGGCTCTGTCCTCTTTTTCAGCCAGACCGGTCTCTGGCAGCTGCACGCATGCACACTGACCGAGGTCAAAGCTGTCACTTCAGAGGGCACTGTCAAATCTCAGCCAGCGTTGGATGATGTGGGAGTGCACCCTACAATCACCCAGATGTTTCCAATCAGCTGGGCTTCTCCTGTCCTCCTCATACACTTTCGCCACTGTCTGAATTTGGAGTGGCACCATCAACCGTTGAAAACATTTTATGAAAGTGAATGAGAAAATCGGATTAATTGAAACCCGTGCTGACATTTTCAATGAAATTAGCATTTTTTATCTCATCAAGCTCATCACTCTAACTCTTGGTGCATTTCCATTCCTATTGAAAGGGAAAAACAAAAAACAATTAAATGTACCATGCAGATAATGTCATTGTACATTTATATATATATATATATATATATATATATATATATATATATATATATATATATATATATATATATATATATATATATATGCGTGTGCATGTTAATACTGTTAATCAGGTTTAGTAACTTTACCCCTCGATTACTCCTACAGCATGATTGACTATGTAAAAACAAAAACAAAAAACCAACAACAAAAAATAAGCTTCTATTTGTTACAGCATATTGAGGGTGCTGACACAATAGGTGTATTGAAATTGTCTGCGTGTCTAAGTTGGCACATTGTCTCTAAGTCAAACAGAAACAGTACAGAAAGAGATAGATGGCGTTCAATTTTTATCCCTTGAGCATGCGCACTCTAGAAAATTTATTCGGGCCCCTGTGCCCTGCAAGGACCTCTCATACATACTCACCTGCGATATATAAAAACACCCGTGGGATTGTATATATGCTCTAATTTTTTTTCCAGTGTCAACCATCAACCAGTGAAGAATCTAAGAAGATGAAGACGTCAACGACCAACGATGTCCGTCAGTGTCTGGTTGCCAGGTATTACTTGGCTACCACATCCCACCTGCAAAGCTGCCCCAGGGCTTTCCACACCGGGCTAGCTACTGGCTTCATGCTATATCGAATGTGCGTACATAAGAGAGGCCTTTGCAGGGTAGAAGGGAGTGAAAATAATGTAAAATAATAGTGTAGGATGAACATAATAGTGACAGTTCTTAAGAGGGCGAAGCCTATATTTATGGAAAATACAACATCTAACGAAGGATTTCCTATGATGATCTTGACCAGCAGCAGCAATTATGTGCATTAAGAATATTTATAGAAACAGACAATCTTCTCGCTGATTGTGTTGTTTTCTTATGTAGTTTATGAGGCATCAATATTAAATTAAGACAGTTTCATAACCAGTTAAAAGTTCCTCACAATACCTTTAAATTTGGATTCATAATTAATTTCGATCAATACAGTTGACAGTGGGATACCACAATTTAAAGGCCCATTTTTTTTTGTGATGTTATGTTTCTTTTTCTCATTTATTTGTGATGGTGCTCCTTTGACATTTATTTTACAGTCAGAAGTGGGTCTTAGAGTTGCAAGAGCAGTCGTTTCGGAGCAACTTGATTGCCTTTCAACGGCTCTCAACATGTCGATGGCAAGACAATAGTCTGTGTAATTTTGTTAGAGTGTATGCTCTGAAGAACCAAATCGCTTTGTGCATGAACATATTTTAACCTTGTTCAAGTAAAGATGGATAACGATTAAGGAAAAAAAATACATCTTTACCAACAAAACACTGAAGGAGTACCATCACTGTGACCGTTGCCTCACGGTAATAGTGGAAACACCTAAATTATAACTTGAAATGAGTAAGCAAATATTGCAGAGAGATCCTCGATAATGTGCCCAGAATATTTAGAAAATCTCACTCTTTTGATACCAAATGTATCAACCATACAGTGCTTAGAGCGCCAAGTCCTGTCCCCTTTTGGTGTTGCATATTCCCAAAATGTAATTGTATTCAATAAAAATACCTCAGCTAACTGAGTCTGATTGTTTTCTAGGTCTCTGGGTGTTTAAATGAGCTGCCAAGTATGTGGGACTCTGAAGGTAATATGGTACAAACAATGAACGAGGGCAGTTGGTGTCCAACGGCAACAGGTTAATCCAGCAATGTGAGCATTAATATTGTACCAAAGAAGGTCAACTAGTCCTGCCACAATTGATGGTCAGTGGCTCTCAAACTTTACATATAACTTAATAATGTCCTATTTCTTAGAAGGCATTTAAGGCAATTCTTACTCGCTAAAAGCACATGCATTAAATGTGACGGATGGCATTATTCAATTCTGGAGACTATTACCTCAAGGAGCAAAAATGAATCATCCTTGACTTCACAACGGCAAAACAGGGAGACAAGCCGTGCCTGAACCATCGAATGCAAATTACCACAATTTAGAGTGTTGTATTCAGGGGGAGACCATTGCTAAATGGTCAGACAAGCTAGACACAGATATTAAAATAAATTATGTCTAATTTAAATTTTAGTCACGCTACATTAACTAATAGAAAGTTATTAACATTTCAAAAGACAGAAAAAAAGCTTTTGCCTGCAAAATTAACAGTGGCTGGGCTGACCTGTAAGCCATGCCGTCTGATCACTGTAATGACAGCGTAATGGCATATTTACATTAAAATCTGGGCAGCTAATATGGGATTCAGAATGGGAGGCTCAGTCAAGGATTATTTAGTCTGGCCTGCTGGCCTCTCGCTGAATGTTTCTTTCTTAACTTCAATACAAAGCAGAAAGTTCTCAATTCATGACTATTTATGTGTCTGGTCTCTGTGGCTTGCTTTCCCTCTCACCGCCCTAATGTTCTCTTTAGTTCCAACCTTTTTTTGTTTCATCTCCTCTCTCTTTTCCCTTCTTGGTTTTTAAAGGCAATTATCATTTCACTTCAGAAATGTCAGAATCTTACACTTCAGTTGTATCTTGAGGAGCCTTGTTGGGATGAATGGAATTCTTTACCGAAAAAAAGATGAGTGGCTATCTCCCACCAACCCCTGAACCTTCTCATATTGCTAGTCTTTGAAACAAGAGAAGAGTTTCTTTGCATTTTAAATATGCCTAATTCCTTCCCCCCCCCTACTTTGATATTCACCAAGAAACTGCTGTGTTATTTCAAGATATAGGATGTGAGTACAGAAGTGATAGGATCACACTGGTGTAGAGCTTTTAGGTTTCAGGTTTAATTGGTGTGAGAGCAGTGATGGAATTAAATTCTTGTAATATAAAATACATTTTGCCTTTGAATTAGCCTAGCTATGTGTGAGTGCATGGCTGAATATGAATTGTACAATATCACCAGGGCTGCAATTAATGATTAATATGTCAATTATTTTAAGGATCAACCATTTAGTCCCCAAAAATGTCAGAAAATAATGAAAATGCAGATTGAAAGTTCAAACAACTAGTGACATCTTCAAATGTCTTGCTTTTCATGACCAACAGTCCAAACCCCAAACAAATTCAGTTTACAACCATAAAACAGAGGAAGGCAGTTGTAGTGTCAAATGTTCAGCATTTCCCTTGATAAATACAAACATAAACTAATTTATAAAAAATATGAATAATAATTGACATATCAGTTTGTTTATTGTATCGTAAAGCATCAACACCAAATACTACAAACACAAATATAATCCAAACATATGTTATGATGCACGGCACAGCCATGTTTGTTTAAAAAAAACAATATTACACAAAGAGGGATTATCATATTTTAAGTTAAGTCAAGTTTAGTCAATTATAAGTACTTATTTATCATCAGTGCTTATAATTTACTAAACGTCAATAAATATGGTAATTTGTGTTTTAGACAGTCATCAAGCAAAACAGACATGATATACCATTAATTTACAACTACAAAGCAGTATTATAATCAATTAATAAATTGTTTATTACACAGTATTACACATGCTTATGTAGTTGTAAGCAGACTTAATGGGAAATAATTGAAGTGTCTGTTAATATATTGGTCAATAACTAACTCTTCATACAATAAATGCTCTGCTGACCTCACTTTACCTTATGATTTTTTTTTTCATGTGTCTGTTAGAAACAAAAATACTTTATTGCCACATGTGCTCCACATGCTGCTGGCTGTGAATACTGGACCCTGACATCCTGCAGGTGGGAGGAGGTGATGTGAATTTAAAAATGCAAAATGACATCTAATGTTTTGCGTTGCCGCTTGTTTCCCCGGACCTGGGGTGGACCTGACCATATGCTCCTCTGGTTAGATGGAGCTAGGCTTTTGGCAGTGCTTGGAGCTTTGGCCTCCATCTCAGAGGACACCCAGTATTATCAGATTCCTCTTAAAACTGAGACAGTGTTGCTATAAGAATAACAATTTGCTGAGAAAAGGAAGGGGGGTGGAGGATAAAATGGGTGGAATGGGGGGAGCCGGACAACAATAACAACAAGTTGTCTTGCTAGCAGCCAGATACTGTCACATTATGGATGGAATCACTTCAGAAACACAGAGAATTAATATCCTAATGAAGCTTCGAGTGGCCATTAGGTGTGTGTAATGGGGCTCCAGGGGGCTGGGATAGATGTCCAGCAGCTTTAGGCCCTTATTTGTGCGCAGTCACCTCAGCAGTTGCTTTTATTAGAGTAACATTAGAGGAAAAGGGAAGATGCCACAGAAAGATAGCGTTTTATTACTCTGGCTCCCAGGGAGCCATGCTCTACCTGTCACGGGTACACAAAGCATGCTGTTTTAGTTTCAGTTTAAATTTTTACAGCTAAATATCTCCGTAACAAATGTATCTGTCTGCAGAACAACATTTGGGCTATTATCACCAAAGGGTTCCAGCGTTGGCTGGAGATGAGTTATTTGGTATAATGTTTCAAACTGTGTGAAAGGATTTCTGTGCAGACATCCGTGAATATAAATTTCATTCACTTTTTCCATCCCCCTCTCTCTCTTTTTCTCTTTTGACAGGACTATTGCATACCTCTGCTTTTTATCTCCTTACATTTTCGGGGAATGAATTGCTCTCCACTGTCACATGTGTTCTGGCCAAGAATTCATTTTTAGTGGGTCAAATGTTTCAGAATGTCATCTTTGACAAGAACCAACCAGCACGATGAATACTGGGAAAGACACATCCTGCTGATTTTTTTCTTTTTTGTTTTGTTCGATCACTGCATACACTTAAAGCATGGTAACCATGCAGTACACAAAGCACAGGCACACAGTGTCTATGTAGAAATCAATATTGAATTAAAACTCACTCCCCACTCATGAATAAAAAAAAACAAAAATGAAAAATGGTAAGGGGGCTATTGGAGCTGCAGGACTCTACAGTCAGCTAATGAAGGTTATGTTGCATGGCAGAATTCAGTAATTGCACTGCACAAGTGAGGTATTAGACAGGATGTAGCTAATGGAAAACAATCACATTTAACATGGCTCCTTGGTTCTAGCTGTTCAATAAGTGAGCAGCAGGCTGGCTCACAGCAAACAGGAGGCGGTGGAGGGGGTGGGGGGGGGGGGGGGGTTGCGCAGCACGAGGTTTTAATGTGATCGGACTATAACAGACAATCTATTTACAGTGTGCTCTGGGGAGCTAATAAACAAATGTTGAGTAATTTCAGCCAGCAGTAATTACCCTTGCAGCTGACAAGGAGAGTGTGATACTCTCTCCTTCACCTCCGGCTCGGTCCAGGAGGTGTGAGCTCTTCGGAGTGGTCCTCCTCTGCTCATATAGATGTGGCTGCTGGCCAGCAGTCCACCGCACAGGATCGTTTACAGTACAATGCTTCTCTCTGTGCACCAGGGAGTCAGATTCTACACCATTGTTCTGCTTTGCTTTGGCGATAGCCAGAAATAAACTAGTATGAAAACTGATGAAACTGGAGCATTTAACAATTTGCAGTAAATGTAGAGATTCATGACTTGTAGAAATTGTATATCGATGTGGTAAATAGTTTCCATTGAATTAATCCAATTAAACAGAAACTCAAGCAGCAGGTTACCAGCTTGAGCGGTAATTAACATTTGTACATGAATTTAGTGAGACTCCTCACTTCCTTTAGCCACATGCTATTGCACTCTAACCCCATTTATAAATCAGTGGAGGAAGAGAACAAATATTAAGTTTGGAAAGCAAACAAATTACTTTGCAGGTTAGACTGGCGAGAAGGCCAAAGGCATCTTTATCCAGGGAGCTCAGTCTTGATCCTTCCGTTCGGTGAAATAGATTTTTATGCAAATATGTCTCTATCGATCGCTCTGCCTTTCTTTGATGGTAAGGGATGGAGAAAACCGCATGTAATTAGATGGAGATAATCATTACAGAATAATCATTAATGCAACATGTTTACATCAGCGTAGGAAAGACAATCTCTTGCATACAACTACTCAACAGTTTCTAATACTCATGACTTAAATTTGTGGATAGATTACTTCATACTGATTAAATGTATGATAATGTTCCGGTTACAGTGTGCTAACAAGGGTTTTGTGTTGTAAGCAAGTCGTGCCAAACAGCGATAGCCTGGTGCATAAGCCTTAGTCCACGCTGTCTTTCTGACCAGTATGGTACAGACAATGCCTCATATCAGATCCCTGCCTTCTCTCCAGAATAACAAGGAGGGAGTGGAGCAGTGACGTGAGGGGTCCAGTCTGAGGGGCTGACAGACGGATAGTGAGCCAGCCTGTCCCTTATCCTCAGACAGGCAGATGTCCCCTCTCCCTGCGTGGCCGGCTGCTGACCAGGGGAGAGCCAGGCGGCTGCTGAAATGAAGAAACTTGAGAGCTCCTCAGGGGGTGAGCTGGTCATTTGATGTCCAGCACAAGGGCAGGGTGTGATGCTGAATGAGCTGAGGGAGAGAGGCAGCCTCTGCAGTCTGTTACAAAGGCCCGGCCTGACGGGTAGGGAAGGAGGGAAAAATACTGAGCACAGACAGACCATTACTCTATTTCATCTACCAAAAAATGGTTGTGAAGCACATGTAAGAATTTGGTGCAGGGCAAGCATACTTTAATCTGTTCACACCCCATAAAGACATATCTAAAATTGTCAAAATTATCATTATTACCTCTTAGGCCTTTAAACATTTTTCTTTATAATTTATCCAGGAACTTTATCTATTCTCATCTTTGTCATGAGCAAGAACTGCCCGTAATAACTGGACAATGGGGGAGTAATACTGACACAATCCACAACTGAAGTCCCATTGAAATATGTGAAGTAGTACAGTCACAATGGAGCCATGGCATCTTCCTTACCTGGCCTAGGTTCAGTCTTGCAGGCAGTGGAGAGCCCTTTGAAGGCTACAGAGAGGCTGAGATGAGAGGAAGCCCTGCCTGCAGAGGGATCAACCATGTCGAAGTGCCAGCACCACAGTGCTGTAATTAATCGCCAGCGATCGCAGCCTCAGTCCAGCAGCCCTGCTCAAACTTCTCCCTTACGACAAAACCTGCGGTCAGGAGACGTTAGGCAACATTAACTGCTCGTACCATTTCCATTTTCTGAAAGGGGGTGGCGGTGTGGGTGAGAGGGGGAGGAGGTGTCCTGGAGTGCGTCTGTAGATATAGGACTACCGTGGGGGATCAGGCGAAGAGAGCGACAGTGCATAAGCCATGGCTATGTACCTTTCATCTTGGAGGAGATTTGGAGAGGTTTCAGACCACAGAGACTTCTTAATTCTCACTAATTCATTTGCGTTCCAGATTCACTGGGCCTGGGATAACCTGAGAATGATAATGAACTCGCAAAGGGGAGTGCATGGTCCCTTGCCTTTGAATGTGCTCAGAATAGATTCAGATAATCTTTCCTTGTGAATCTTTCTGGAGGAGAAGAATCCCATTGTAAGAGTGATTGCCTGTCATGAGATGTCCTCCAAGTTGGGATGGGTTTAACTTGTGGACACACATACCCTGCTGTCTGAGGATGTAACCCTTTAACATAGTGGTTCTTTAAAAAAAAAAAAAAAATGCAATATGGATGCATCCACGAAAAGATCTATGCAACTTTTCGATTTAAAAATCATACTTTATAATGAATATTTATTTGCAAACTGCATGAATCCTCAATCAATACATTCTACCCACCAGCTTATATAAAAGGTGTTTTTTTTCTTCCTTGGAAATCAAGCTTTATCCAAACAATATATTATCATTACAAATGAGGGAGCAGGCTATTTACATTTATGGATTGAAATGCCACATTTTCAATATCATACACAAGCAAGTAGACCAATATCTTTACCTCCAAAAGGGAAGCGATGCTTGCTATCCAAAGATTGTTACCATTACTTTTTGGCAACATGCACTTGGATATTTTTACAGTACATTTCATTTAATGTTTGAACAAAAATGCTTTAAAAATAAAACTTATTCCTGCATCTGAACTCTTGACATTCCCAACCAGCAGGCTGACAATAACTAGAGAGATTTTGAAGAGATTTATAGGTGTGCGGAGTTCTAAGGGATAGATTGCAAACTCTTGTGAGAAACGGGAGGGAAAGCTGCCTTACTTCAGGGCCCGGTCTCATCTTTGGTCAAACAGAAGTAAGCTTAATTTGTGGGTCTGCCTGGGGAATTTCAAAGGAAAAAAGCTTTGAGTGACGCCAAGCTTGAGCTCCCTGATGTTAGTGAGATGAATGAAAGCAGGGTCTATAGGCTACAGGCCTTCTCACACTCCCACATTAACAGAGGTCTTTCAAGTTCTCATCAGGATAATTGTATAGGATGCAGTAAAATGCAAGACAGTGTTTTAGAGGAGCAACAGAGCCCATGTCATCAGTCAGATTGAGACTCGTTCATTTGTGATAATATGTACACATTTTAAGGTAATTATAACACACAATATGTGAATAAAAACGAGTGGTAAAACCCACATCAAAACTCACTTGAAATTATTACAAAGTCTCAAAATTTTACACTTTGATTTTCACGTTAATAAACTGTTTATAAAATGTAGCAGATATAAGGTTACGTTTTTTATTCATGTTGAGTATTTTTCACCAACTATAACTTCTCCTACGAAGTCATATCTGTATTGTTAATTTATGTTTGCCCACAGGATGAGTAATACACAAATACAGAAATAAACTTAACCTATATCAACTAACAGCTACATTTTAGTGTCTGATCACAATTTACAAGATGTTAATATACTGTTTAAGACTGCTAAAGGGGGGAACTTAAGTAAAGTATTGCCCCAGACATTCTAATCATACTAATTTTAATTAATTAACTTGGCCCTCTTATATAGAGAAATTATCTGGGTAAAGGGCAAACATGTGGTATTTACTCACAGTGCTAAGCTATAATATCTACTGAACAAAATAAAGGACAGCAGGTTCCTATTGCAGAAAATACAAGAATTCATTCTCTGCCTCTCGGTGTTTTTCAACAGAAGACTTACTGTGCTATTGTATGGAACAGGCTGGCCTTGATAGAATGACCTAACATTTTGACAGGACAAAATATAAAGCTGCTCTTTATTCGGTGGACAATTCACCAGATGCAGGCATGGGAATGGCTTTAATCAATAGAAATGTGGGTGTACTGCATGATTTATTCCGGGCTTTGCTTTATGTACAAAAAGAAATCTCGGACATTGCTAAGAGTGCAAGCAATAATGGGGCCCACTCAATTTCCCTTGAAAGCTTGAGTTGTGATGGTTGTTGCTGAGAGTATTTACAAGTGCTATCTGATCAGCCTCAGAGGCTTCCCAACGAGACAGATGATTAGGTGCGGCAAACGAGCCTCATCACCGGCTAAAATTGATGACTCAATGCTCGATGACAGACAACCCTATTTGTATTAAGATAAGGCGCTGACAGTTGTGTATCAATCAAAATTGAGTTATTATTGAGCATAAAGAAAAGCATTTGTAATTTCATTAAATTCAGATATGCCTCTCTTCACATCTGGCATGCAGCCATGCGTATTACGGGGTGGGTGTGTGTGTGTATATGTGTGTGTGTGTGTGGGGGGAGGCAAGGCAAAGCAAGAAAAAAAACACTTTGGGCAATCATTCCTGGCAGTGTGCTGGCAGATGCAGTGTTTTTTTTTGTAATTTCAATATGTTCCTCTGTACCTCAAGCTTGGGTGCAATAACAGCTTACAGATTGCTTATCTCATCAGATTTTGACAAACTTCTCAATATGTTTTGACCTTCATCTTTAGCCATCTGCTTTTTACTCTTTCTTCTCTTAATCTCCCTCTCAGTCTATATATTTGCATCCAACAGTATGTACCCTAAATAGGTTATGCTTGAAAGCAATAGGCTCAAAACATTTTTTACAACAGCAATCCATATTTATTAGTAGGCTATTATTCGTCTTAACTGCAATAACAGATTTTAACCGCAGAAATGATGTTAGTAAAACACTGATGTATTATAATCTTTTAAGTTATGGCTCACTTGTTAGCATACATTTGCCTGTTTACCAGCACAGTTGGCAGGAAAAACTTTGACATTGTGGGCATTACTTGAAACCACAGATACGATGAATGTTGACCTTTTTTCTCATTTGGTCAGAGCAAATGACGTAGTACAACAAGGGCATTGTTCCTAGCCACCTGATGAACGTGAGTTCAATATTCACACTTTCTTTTGCTCTGTTCTTCATCTCTAACAGCTCCTGTGGGAAATAACTAGACCTGTAGCTAAATGCTCTACTATGTTCACCAGCTAGTTGCTAACATTGTCAGTGATTTGGTGCTGGTCCAGTAGCTGGCAGTGCAAAACTTTTTGCTGAAAACAACTACCTGCTGCGGCTGGAAACAACACTGTGAGAGTGGTGAGACCATAGACTGTATATAACAACAGGACGCAGACAGCACGACGTCACCCATTGGTTTAGGGACTACCGTTTTGAAGCCTAGTGTTTCGCATTTTTGTCTGTCGCCATCTTGGTTTTTGGCCCTCACCGTCCTGGCTTTTTCAACCAGAAGTGACACGAGAGGGTGAAAAATAAATAAATCAAATATCAAATATGAAAACTCCCAGACCGGACAGCGACCTGTCAATTACAATGTAGCCTCCGCCTAAAGCATACCCTGCTTAATTGTCTATCTTGCTTTAAATGAGACAATGTTTACTGAGGTAATGATTCAAATGAGACTCAGGGGTGATTTCTCATACACTTCTATACAAAAATACTTTTCACCCGAAGGAGTTGCCCCTGTTGGCTATTAGACATAATGAAAGTTTAAGGCACCTCGGCATTTGCTTCACTTTTTTTGCCTTCTGGGTGAGACTGACCCGAAGCTATTGAGTTTAAGACCAGAAATCCAAAACAATGAGCTGAAGATTCTAAAAAAGTTCCTCAGACCTGAGGGAAACTGCAGAGACAGTTGATAGTAATTTGTTGGTTTGTCTTGTTGAGCGATCCCTTTCACACATACGTAGCCATGTGATCCATTGCTCACAAAATAATATTTATTATAGCAGCTTTAACAACGTCCCTGTGTGATCGCCTTTTTAGATGTCATTAAAATTAATATCTTCCTAAATATCTGTCCTCTTGTTTGCTGCTGTTGCATTATGTTCATTGTGTATATTCTAGTTTGTAAGTTGTGTTATTTTAATTTAAGAAAACTATCGCTACTCTAACAGATGATAAGCATAATATAGACCTCTTAAATAGTCTACTGACAACGTGGCATTAAGTAGTATCGTGTTTCATGAGCCGGTGATCTGAGTAAACAACACGCTGCGTATAATATAGTCCCCTCCACAGTTTGACATTTCCCTCTGATTTTCATATCTGTGCCTGAAATGACAGTCAATGTAACATGTGGAGGCCTTAAAAATGCCATGGCTGATATGAAATCAATTTGCATTTCCTCGGTGCCTGGATAACATGGCCCTGTCAGAGGACCCTGCAGATCTGCCGGAGATAATGACGTTATAGAGGGCGGCTCGCACAGTGGAAAGGATGAAATTGAAAGAGTGACGTTCTGTGTTTGCCATTATTGCCTTGACTGGAGGATGTGTGGCTATCGGACATGTACTCCTCTGTCTTTGCTCCCCATTAGCTCCACTTGTTCCAAGACAGGGGTTAAGACACACTAAAGAGATCCACCAGTACGACCATCCAAAGCCTCCATGTGTCAGTGATGGTATTTCAAAAGTATCAACTTTTAAATAAAGAAATTATAAAACAGTAATAAAGCTCATTCATTACACCGTACTGATCACTGGTCATTTGTTCAAGGTTTTACATTTGAGGTGACAATTAGTTAGGGATTTCGTAATAGCACTTACTATAAGATCATCAAAGAATATATATTTTTAGGTCACTTTTGATGTTATCCTATTAATCTTTAGATACCTATTTATACATTGATGGAGTACTCAACAGCTAGAGAGAAAGAGAATTGACAGCAATTATAAGCTGATATTATAACAGTAGTTAATGGATGAAAGAAGGGATAAAATCATTTTTAAAATCCCTCGGTACTGACTGTTATTTCATTGACTTCATCCTGCCGCACTGGCCTGGTGTTACAGTAATGGTGTGTCATCCCGTCATTACATTTCTTCAAAGAGGACCACACAGTAATGGTAACTACATGCCACTTTGGTCACTTTGCGAAAAATGTGAAAAGGAATTATCTGAATGGTGGAGATCACACACAGGAGTGCACTGCATTTGTAAAGCCATATTACAGTGCACAACCCAGAATTTGTTATAAACATAGGAAGTGGATAGTTGACGGCGCTGACCTGAGGACATTTAGACGTGATCACGCTGGTGCAGGGGGCCAGCTTGTTATCGAGCTGAGTGTATGCTGAGAGAGAGGGACATCTCTCCCGCTGCTGCAACACTAATATACGCGGCTATAAATACAGGTAATTCCAGCAGAGTTTTTCAACACTTCGCCGATTTCAGGCTTTTGAATGTAAAAATTCTGACCTCTACACCCCGAGTCTCTCTGTGAGGAGAAAAAGTTGATTTGTGGCAGGTTGTTATAGATAAATTGGAGACCAAATCCATCAGTTTCTGATAGATCTGTATTTTACCTGGACACAGAACATTTTCTGTATGCAGCCGAATGTGAACATCACCACCAGCATTATCACAAAGTACAACTACAAGGGGAATTCAATTTTAGAGTTAAGATTAACACACAAAACAGCATCAAAAAAGGAGGGAATAATTAGCAGATGAAAGACAGAAGGGCATTTTAACCCTACAACTCAAATGTTTTTAAGTGTATGTAACTACTGTAAGTACATCTACTTAAGTTCTGTATGATTTTGAGGTACTTGAATATTTTTTTACTCCTCTACATTTATTTCAGAACTATAATTAAAAGTTGCTTTGCATATTTTTTACATGTTTAACATATGATGAATTTGCAAAATATGATGTTGAATCTAAACCAAATAATATTTGAAGATGTTATTTGCTCCACTTTGCCACGATTCAAATACTGCTTTCATGTCAATTAATCAGTAATGATATTCCAATAACACAGGTGATACAAACAACACTACGTCATTGCTGGTGGCATTTTGTACGATTGCTTTTACTTTGTATACTTAAAGCACATTTTCTAATAGTACTTCTGTACTTTTACTCAAGTAAAATTTGCAATTGTTTACACGAGTTTTACTGGAGTATTTTTGTACTGTAGAATTTCTACTTTAGAGTTTTACTGGAATATTTTGTAATATAGAATTTCAAATTATTGAAACACATCTTTTTTAAATATGACCACCACTGGAGTCAATACTGTACAATACATTATAGTACTATTTATAAAATATTTGATTGATCTATCACTGTAGATCACACTTTATGAAAAGGAACAACCTTGCAGTGTTTCCAACTGCTGGTGTAAAATATGTAGAATAGCTTTTAAGTACAGAAAATATCTATAATATCTTATTTTCTTCTCAGTAAGGTTCTCAGTATTTACAGCTGACATTAAATTCTCGATGGCTGTAAAAGTTAATATTTAGGTTGATTAAAATTTCTGCAGGAACATTGTGCTGAAAACATCCATCCATTCATCATCAATAACCGCTCATCATTTTTAGGGCCCGGGGTGGGGGATGGGGGGGCTGGAGCCGATCCCAGCTAACATTGGGCGAAGGCAGTGTACACACTGCACAAGTCGCCAGACCATTCACAGGACTGATATATATAGATAGACAACCATTCACACTCACATTTGCACCTATGGGCAATTTAGAGTCATCAATTAAACTAGGCTGCATGTCTTTGTACTGTGGGAGAAAGCCGGAGAACCCGGAGAGAACCCACGCTTCCATGAGAACATGCAGAGTCCACATAGAAGGCCTGTCTAGCCCAGGAATCGAACCCCGGCCCCTCTTGCTGTGCAGCAACAGTGTTAGCCACAAGCCAAAGACATTCACACACTAATTATATTCATGGGTCATGGTTTTTTTCTTTGTTTCCATACATCTCATTATTTTTTCAAATCAAGATAAAATTGCTTTGAGTGCCTGGGGATTAACAAGGTCATATCATAAATATCTAAGAGTATATGGTGGTTTTGATGTTGCAGGGATTAGCAAAGTACAAAATGTGCTGTTTTCCATGTTATTTGAATAAATAAACAAGTGGTCCATTGGGTCTAATGTCCACCCTTTGCAGGCTGCAGGGTGCATTTGAAATACACTGCAGTACACTGGAATGCCCTGTGTATAATAATGTAGTACACTCACAATATACAAAGGAGACGGGCTGATAATGATACATACTGGCTCTAATCAACCTTATAAAATTCTGAAGAGGAGCAGAAATGTCTCCACCGCTCCAATAACAATTTTCAATTAATAAAAACATAATTTCTTCCAGTCCCCGAGGATGGGGATTCGGTATAACTTGAGGGCCTTCCCTCACATGGTGTGAACAAACCTTTATGCTCTGTAGCTGTGTGAATATGTGTGTGTGAGACACAGACAGTTTCTCACAATTGTACTCACACACACACAAACACACACACACACACACACGGCAAGGAATTATACTTGTCTGTATGGTTTGTTAGCACTCAAGAGATAAAACTTTACATGTTGCTCCCAATTAGCACAGCAGTGACCGTGCACTGTCTCCTGTGCTCAGCTTCCCCTCTGAAGAGGGGCTATTTATGTGAAGACTCATGAGAATGTGAGAATTGAGGCGAGAGACGAGATATGGACTGTGTGAGATAGAGTGTGTGTGTGTGTGTGTGTGTGTGTGTGTGTGTGTGTGTGTGTGTGTGTGTGTGTGTGTGTGTGTGTGTGTGTGTGTGTGTGTGTGTGTGTGTTTTGTCAGGGAGAGAGGGTGAGAGAGATGGAGTGAGAAAAAGAGATAGAGGGAAAGGCAGAATTGAAATGGCTTAAGCATCCATTTTGAGAAGAGAGACAGGTCCTATTAACATTTAACAGCATTTGTGCAACTTGGTGCTGAGGTTATGATTCAAATGAGGAGGAATTAAAACTGGCCAGAGGTTTGTCATTGATGGATTGCAGTCTGGCAGTGCTCACACTTCCCAGTGTCCATCAGAAGCGATTACTGTGTAATTAAACCTTATTTCTGGACTCTCTAGTGCATAATTACTTTGTGAATGTAACCATCATCTAAAAGCTACAAAAATGCTTTACCATTTAGTCGAGCAGTCAGTTCCATGGGCTTGTGTCAGATATAGCCATCAGACAGAGCAAAAGAACTGTCACTTTTAATAAGAGGCAAAAAAATTAAATGAAACAGTATGCTTATTACAGAAAAATTAGGCTTTCAAGAGTCCTTTCTGTTATTTGCATAATTTATCCCCCGGCCCACCCCCCACATATACACACACCGCAAGCTTTAGGCAATTTCCCCTCACATTTAAATAGATTGCACATTTAAGGCTACTTAAGGAAAATTATCACTTTGCATATTTTAATTGTTATGAAGGAAGTGATTTGAGAGAGGTCTGTGGCTCATCCTCTTGAGCCATGCGGTTTCGGAGCTGTCTGATTCGGCTGCTCAGCGCTGCAGCTCCACAGATAACCTCCGAGTTCACACACATCCACTTCAGTTTCATCAGAATGCAAATGAAGCACAGAACACTGGGACAAGTGGATCTTTGATATTTACAAAATAGCCACTAATAACTTGAGTGTAATTTGTTTGACTCAACTTTATTTTCTCTCTTATCAGTCCTGATTTTTCCCCCTCCTGGTCAAATGGCTCTTGTTTAAAATTCAGTGGAAAGAATCAAAGAGCAAGATCTATCTATCTATCTATC
Organism: Anoplopoma fimbria; assembly: GCF_027596085.1. Taxonomy (NCBI): domain Eukaryota; kingdom Metazoa; phylum Chordata; class Actinopteri; order Perciformes; family Anoplopomatidae; genus Anoplopoma; species Anoplopoma fimbria. The sequence goes on along the minus strand of NC_072464.1, from coordinate 13,716,085 downwards.
TATCTATCTATCTATCTATCTATCTATCTATCTATCTATCTATCTATCTATCTATCTATCTATCTATCTATCTATCTATCTATCTATCTATCTATCTATCTATCTATCTATCTATCTATCTATCTATCTATCTATCTTAGGCAGTTGCACTATGTAATGGCTACATCACATTATGGAAAATTGATTCAGTTGTCATCGCATAAAGTTGCATTGTCCAGATACTTACCTCCTTACAGACTGAATTTACCATGTAGCTTGCTAAATTATTTGTAAAACTTAGTTTGAGTTTATTGGCTAAACTAAGTTTAAGTTAAGCAGGATAACTTAGTTTAGGTTTAACAAATGAACTTAAACTAAATGCCAGTTAATTTAGCAATGATTACAGATTTACTCAATCGCTTTGGCTCATTTTTTAAACAGTCTCAACATTCTCTAAACTGTAAGTGCAATTGTCAAAACTGTTTTTTGGGACACCACAACTCTATTGCATGTCTGCAAAAGGTAGTTACTCACCCAACACATTCTATTCATGTTTCAAAACCTAGTTATTGTGTCAGTAAATGCCAATGTCCAATGCCACCACAATGAAAAGTTGTTTTGTCATAATGACACGGACTGCTTACTGTACTATACAAGAATGTCAGTTTTGTATCGCACTTAGCTCAACAGGTAAAAGTTTACTGAGAAAGGTTAATACTGTAAAGGATATGTACATATGTATGTCTATACAGTAACTGTATTTGAGTGATGAATGAAAAAACTTATGGTAGTTCAGTAAAAAACAAGAAATTGTACCTCATCACAGTATGTAACACTATGTCATAGAAGCTATGGATTATACATGTATGTCCGACAGACATTGATTATTGAATAGATCATTTTGCATGTTAAGGCACAAACAATGAAAGAATGTTTAGATGAGGTGAAGATCATGACGATTTCACTAGATTTTCTAGATTAAAGGACAAATCATGTTTCGGTGTGGACTGGATGGTGAATGTTAGTTAGAGTCTGATGGTGGCACCTTGCATGGTAGCCCTGTCATCAGTGTGTGAATGGGTGAATGATATGTAATATACTACTGATTGTAAGTCGCTTTGGATAAAAGCATCTGCTAAATGACTGTAATGTAATGTAATGTAATGTTTAAACAGAAACAGGCTTTATTCATTATATTGTGGCTAAAGTTATTAATTTAATGAAAAATGTTAAACAGTTTTTCATTCAAAGAAGAAATATCTTGAGTTAACTTTGATGAATTACTTCGTTTTTTCTAGTAGGCATACTTTGTGGGGCATGTTCTTCAGAATAATAGCCTTGTTGAATACGACTAGTGAAGATCCTCCAAAGACAGCTCTCCATGGGAAACTGCAATGTTTTAAGTGTTCTCGCCTTGACAAGCTTATCAGTGCTTGTGAGGGAGAGTATTCATACACTGACAGTGCACTGATAAAGTGAATTAACCATTTTCACAGTCTTTTACTAATTACTGTAATTTTACTCCACATCATTTTAGACTCCTTATTTTTAAAGACTCTTTGGAAATGAAAACATATTTGATTTACAATTTTCAGTGCAAGAAAGGATCTTTCCCCAAATGATTAGCATGTGCGACATAATACAGGTACATAATGTATTTGAGTGTTTTCCACTCCGCGAAATCATGAATTAGTAGATATATGTTAGCTCTGATTATCAACTACACCCACAGCTGATATTGACAATGTCACATGAATACAAAAGAAGAGAATTACCAAAACTGACCCTATATGCTGGGTCTTTTTTTCATTTATGTAAATTTGCACAGGATCTACCCTGATTAATAAAAAACGGCTAGTATGGATTTATAAATTATCATGGATCATATGAGGTGTTTTGGTGGGAGGAATGCAATAAAAAGTAAGCCTTAAAATCTGTCTCTGTAAACTGCTACACACTGAATGACGTTCACTATATTGTTTCTGAACACCAGTGAAATAAAGAAATGATGATGTAAGTTGTTGTGGCTCTAACAAGGTCTTTCACGATAAAATAGCTTGAAAAGGAAATAGCACAGGCTTAAATCAATCACACCATTGCAAATTTAATCAAGTACAGGTACAAAATGCATCCAGTTTTCAGGAAAAAAAGAAAACATCTTTATTCAGTATTTCAATAACCTTTATGTACCTTGAAATTAAAATACATTGAAATTGACTGTACTGTAAGTATGGCAATACAAACACACATATAAACATGTATGTGGTGCATTTTTTGTATGTATGCTGTATATCATTAGCAAATGTACAATAGGTACAGCTATGTGCAAGTTTATTCTCTGTACATGAATATGAAAAGTTAAAACTCAGATTTTTCATATTTTAATGTTATCCCCTCATTCTTGTATGTGGATTGCAAGTGCACATACACACACGTTAACATGCGCACTACAACAATTTACAGAGGATTAAAGCAATTTGTTAGGTTTTAGGAAATGAATTGGAATTGCATTGGCGACTTTGTAGAACACCTTCACAGCCCACTGCAATTCTATGGAAAGGTGGTATTTTAAATAAACTGTATGTCAGAATGAATAGTGTTTGACTTCATCATAGCCTTCAAGGTGCCATATTTTTTCTGTGACTTCTACTTGACAGTGTAAAGACAGTCTTTGTGAGGTAGACTGCTCAGATTCAAGGGCAAGCTTTTTTTTTTGTAATTTTTTTGTTGTTTTTGTTTTACTTTTTTTCAACTTTTTTTTTAATCCACAAATGCATGACATTCAAAATGACAGGATATAAGTACTACATGTACAATATGTAGCAATGAGGTAGAAATGGTTATAAAGAATACCAGATTATAAATCTACATAAAATGGAATTAAAATCTTACGCAGTTCTCAAACAAAAATTATTACAGAAATACTGACAGATTTTGAAAAACAAAAAAAGCGATTCAAGTGGCTGAGTTGGCATCACTGTGGGACTCAATGTGCTTATCATAGGTTCTGCTCATGTGTTGGTCGTGACTGTTGGCCCTTTCATCACATCTATTTTGATAACATCTATAGCATGTGAAATATACACCGTCTAAATAACTGCAAAAATGTTTTTCTTCATATCAGATCTTGCTGCAAGGCTTTTTACTCTCTAGCTGTAATGCAAATAAAAACATACAAATGTAACTTCTTATCCACTTGCCTCGTGTTACAATGTGCTCTATTGCACTGTTAGGGAGACCATGTGACAAGACCTGTTGTTGTCAGAGAGACTATAAGTACTGCGTAATTTGAGTGGAACATTTCCCCCTTTTAACATACATCTCTCTGCAAGTTCATGAACAGTCACCCTCTTAAACTGATGAAATCTGTGCTTGTTAATGGCACTTAGGGCTTCCTATCATCTTCTTGTCAAAAACCCTGCAATGAGTTTAATGACTTCTTAAAATTAGCAATCATGGACACAAAAACAATTATAGTCTAGTATAACAACACAAAGTGTGGTATATAACATTTTCTGCTATGTTGCTTTTTTGAAGATAAACAAATTAGCCATGTTTTTAATTGTCCTCAAGCCGGGGCGAATGAATGTTCATAAACTCAGACCGGATAAAAGCTACAAATGTGTTACAAATCCCACATATATTTTACATACTACGATATAACAAATTAACAATGCCGCTATGAAATTGCCAAATTTCGAATATCCTCAACTCACCATTAAGGTCACTGAAACTCGCAACTTCTTCAAACAAATCCTCATATTCAAAATAAAGCTGTTTCGCTTTGGCTTTAAGGAAGTTTTAAACCAATAAACACCTCAAAGTGCAGTAACAAACGCAAAACTATTTAAGGGGCTTTTAAATTGGCCTGATTTTTCTGTGTAACTGCACATTTTTCATGTTTGAAACTTCCAAATGGACTTTGCTGGACATTTTAATGAGTAAAAAAATTTGGCTATGGATCCCCTGTATTTAGTTTCTGTATACGGTAAGCCTAAAATAATGTCTAAGTTTAGTCAACTACCTTTTTACAGTATCAATCAATCAATCAATCAATACCCACACTGTATAATAAAAAAAGAACAGGTACAACATGTGCAATAGGCAACAAACATGAAGGGAGCTCCTTGTTAAAACAAACACAAGGTCCTTTAGTGCCTCTGCAGTACACTTACACCTACAGTGCTATCTACTTCAGTGGCATTTTTCATGTGCGAGTGATTTTTCTTTCCTTACCTCTCAGAGGACAAAATACATTCAATAACATTTTCTACTTGCCAATTCTGCTGTCAGTCCTGCTTTTTCATTGCCAAAAAAAAACATTGCGTGGAAATCTACTGGTTAATGGCAGCAAGTAGTGAAAAACAGCATTGTAAACATAACAGTTTAAATGTGAAAATTAAAACAGAGTTAAAAAAAACAGTTTTGTGTACAGTGAGACTAGTTTTCAAGACTTGTTCTTAAAAAGGAATGCCACTCAATTCATGAATGTTACAGTTATGACCTAAGACAAACAAACTAATTATTTTTAAACTTTATATTAAATCAATGGAATTGGTTTCAAGCCGGATGATGTGTACCAAAGATAGCTGCAAATGCTCTCACATTTAAATTTCTATTTGACATCACAGATTCAGGGGCCAAACAAGCAATGGCGACAATATCCACTGGTGAATGTTAGCTAATACAGACCAATTTGTCCTAAGGCAAAGGCATAGTGTATCCCAAACCTGATATTCAGTGGTATTCCCCTTTAAGTGCATTACATGGTTCTTGGGAGTTATCAGAATGTAAAGCTAATAGATTTTGCTTACAACAAAATACTGTTTGGGGTTCTTTCAAAAGGTTTTCTCATCAAACAAGCGGAATAGGTGCTGACATTTTGCTGTCTTCGTGTCTTTGTCTTTCAGAGATAACTAACAAACTGAGGTAGAAAAGAACTTAGGCTATACATAATCCTTAGGTTTCATTAATGATAAAACATCAGCAGGATTGAATTAAATTGCTCGGGGCAGCTTTCTTCCTAAACCCCAAGATGTTTGTCTGCCCCTTTTTTGAAATTCTCTCAGCTCAGAGACCCAAACAAATTACTTTTTTCTGTCTTGTAAATAAACCAGATTTACTCTCATACATTCATTGTAGGAACCTTCTCATTTCATTTTGAGCTTTTTGAGGTATTATATAGCCTTACATTTGTTTGATGATCTAATTTCATATGCAAGCCAAATGCTCTTGCAGTGGTGCTTTGCCACAAGCTTATGAGGTACTGTACATTTCATCATCACTTTCCTGAGTTTTCAAATAGAGAACATCAAAAGAAATAATGGTAGAATTTACATTTATGTGAAACACTGTGAGTAACTACTGAAACAATATTCTAACAGCATTACATAGTAATTTATTAGTTTGACTGAAGTCATATTGTAAAATAATATTTCTTTTTTTTATTTCTATCTATAGTGGAGAGGCTAGTACAGCAGCCAAATTCACCTTTAGTTTGCTAGAAAACAAATCACGTTGTACATAAAGTATGTCAGTATTATTGTAATTAAAGGATTTACACATTGATAAAACCGGTGTCAGATAATGAAGCCCAACTGAAATGATACCAATAAATGTAATTTAACTCAAATTTACCACAACTGTTCACATAGAGCACACAACAGACACAGCTGTAGAACACTAATGGAAAAGAGAGAGCACATTTTTTGTCTCATTTTAAAGCTTTTTTTATACTAGCACGTGTCACCAATGAAGATTGTGAGGCAAAAAAAACAAAAAAACTTAACAGCACCACCTCAGGCACTTGATAGCAACTAAATCTCAAGATCAGCAGAATAGTGTGTATATATATTTATATATATATATGTATATACAAAAAAAGGGGGGTAATTTCTTCCAAATCGTTACAGTTTTAGTGAGCATACGAAGTCAGCCATGTAAAGCATTTAATTAACTTTTACCAATGTGTGATGTCCAGACTGTCTTCTTCTGTCTAAGGACAAACCTTTTACTGTATATAGTATTTTCACGTCACCATTGTTAATTCAAAGAATTAACAATGGGTTCAAAGAAATTGTGTTTGATGAGTCTCTTTCATTGACTACAACCAAACATTTTATTCCACTCAGTGTACATGTCAAGTTCTTTTTGTGATATGCTTGGCTGGAATTTGCAAAACACACTGTCAAAGTCTTGGTAGGAGACCGGTCTCATCTGAGCGGGATGGATTGTTGACAGGTCAGTACCAGGAATGCCATGGAGAGGACCTACCACAGCCTGCTGACACAACTGTGCCACATCCAGTCCAGAAAAGCCCTCTGTCCTCTGAACCAGTAGTGACATCTCTTTGTCACTAAGACAGTAGTTGTGCTGTGAGAGCAGTTGGCTGATTATCTGGTGTCGAGCTGTCCCATCAGGCAAGGGGATGAGCAGTCGCTTGGCAAAGTACCTCCGTAGGGACTCTGGGATCTCTTCAGGCTTATTGGTGGAGCAGACCACAAGGACATGGTCCTGAGCGGAGGTCAGAATACTGTCAAGCTGCATGAGGAGCTCAGCCTTGAGGCGATTCACTGGGCTCTCCTCACTCAGCTGGTCGGAGAGCAGCAGGTCCACCTCTTTGATGAACACCACAGCTGGCTGGCGACACCGGGCCACCAGAAAAGAAGCTTGAATGATCTTGTCCCCTTCCCCTAGCCACTTGGTGACCAGAGCTGAACCGCTGAGTTGCAAGAAGGCAGCCCCCAGTTGGCTGGCCATGCAGTGGGCTAGCAGCGTTCTCCCAGTTCCCTGAGGTCCAAATAAAAGGAGGCTCCGAGGTAATGTGGCAAGACCACTAAACATATCTGGCCTTAAAATTGGCCATAGTACCTCCTCTTTGATGGCTGCTTTGGCCATATCCAGACCCACAATGTCGCTCCAGTCCACTGGAGGGCCCTGCTGAAGGATTTCTGTGGTCACCATCTCCACCAGGTTGGAGTCACTGTTCTTCAGCTGTTCCTCTGCAGCGTGGATGGACGAGGTAGCCGCGCCAATGTCAGGCCCTGTAAGGGAGTGAGAGAGGTGTTGTCTGTGCTCTTCTGTTTGCTCGCTCATGACGGGCGATCCAAACTTGCTGTAGGGCTCAGTTCTGAGATCACCCAGTGAGCTTTTGGTTGATCCGTAGGATGGAGGAGTTAGTGCTCTGCCGGAGTGTATGATAAATTTTCTTTGTTGATCAGAAGACATTGGCTGTTTGGTTGGCTTAAACGCTAAAGACGATGCGTCAGAATTTCTGTCAAAGCCATTGCCCCTGTTTGAGTCTGAGATACTGTCCGTTATTTTGTACATTGGGCTCTGTGAGGAGCGCTGTTGGTTGTAGTTGAAATTAACATAACTAGAGTCCATATCTGCATGTCCACTCATGTAGAAAGCTTTTCGTTTTAATGAATTGGATGTGCTGCCATTCAAAGGTGTTGGTGCAATTGGTGTATGATTATGGGACTGGTAGGTGTAGCCGGGCAGTGTGGAAGGAGGGATTGGTGTAGGAGCTGCAATACCGGATGGCAGATAAGCAGAAGCAGGAGGTGCACCCCCAGGGCTATAACCAGGACCCACAGCAGTCTGAGATGGATACCCTGTTGGAGGATAATTGTAGCTGGGAAGGTTTGGAGACCCAGCGTTGTAGCTCGGCACTAAGGTAGGGGGAGGAGGTGGAGGCGGTGGTTGTAAGAGCCCAGCACTGTGCAAAGGAGAAGGGTGTGGGGAGGGGAGGGCTGGAGTACTCTGGCCACTGTAGCTAGAATGCAGGTAGGAGCCGTTGTAGCTGGCAGTATATTCCTGAGAGGGGAGGCCCGAGTGGAGAGTAGTGGCTGTGTGGCTGCCACAGTTACTGCTGGAATAGCTAGGCTCAGACAAGCTGCTGGCCACCCCCGGGGAGCTGCCTATGCTAGCCGACACATCTGTAGGGGGTAGGGCAGCTGTCATTCCAGCTTTGCTCACAGATATAACATCTGGAGCACAGTTCATTGAGTAAATCCCCTCCTGCCAGGACTCATTCTCTGACTTTCGTCCATTCATGAGTCCAGTGGTGCTATCAGAGTAAGAACACAGCAGGGCTCTCTCATTTGGGCCCTCTAGGATCCCGGAGTACTTCTCTGCATATTTCTTAAGCAGATTGGAGGCAGTCAGTGCAGAGATGTCATCGTTTGCCCATGCATACTGGTATGTTCGTTGTAAGTGGCCCCGGTAGGCCTCTACTTTGTGGGCTGGCGAGCGGGTAGTGGATGAGATGTCAAAGTGTTGTTCTGCCCATTGTGTGTGCTCGGGGGTCCACTGCATCTTTAGACCTAGATATTGCGTATAAGGAAGAAGAATGTAAAAGTAAGCATTATGATTGATAATCATTTTAAATAATATTGTAATACTTTAAATGTTGACTTTCACTATATCAATCAAATAGTGAAAGTCAAATACTGTGGAAAAAGTCCATTAAACATGAATTTGCTTTCAATAGTTTGGGGAGAAAGAGGTGGGGAAGTGAAAAGAAAAAAGAAAAAGGCTTCTTTGACATAATTAGGGAAAGTTTGCATTAAGAAAACGTTTGAAGAAAAACGGTCCTAATGTCTTCCATATGACAAACAGACAACACTAACAGAACACACACAGTGGTCGGTATGAGTAGGGTATAGGACCCAACACCTGGTTAACGTGGTTTAATCCACCCAACACAGAGCAGAATGACACAAACATAGCAGGTCAGTCTATAATCCAACTCTCATCTAAGGCATTCTGAGACAGTTTCAAATCTGCTTGGAGGAGCGCAGCAAAGCAATCTTCCTTGGCAGCGCTCTGTTGCTTTCATCACACAAACCCCTCAGCCCAGCATGAATTACATCCACATCCAGTCTGCCTACTGCTTCCTAGTCCACAGAGTGAGGGAGGGGAGGAAACAAAAAACATGCTTCACTTGTCTTTTTCTCTGCAGCATCTCTCAGCCACTCTATTTGGCATTGAGGGTTTGAATGACATGGATAATCAAGTTAAATCCTAAAGTCAATCTGCAAATAAAAGATTTTACTCATGCTGTCATCTATAACTCTGCTTGGGATTATCAGAGGATGTACTATAGCCTCAAAGAATGTAGAATATAAAAGAGGTTATGGCTTAAAACAATCAGAGATAGCGCACAGAGCCGCAAACATCTTACATCAACACTAATCGGATCCAAAAGCTACAAGACCATATAAGAGGAGAAGCTTTTATCCAAACTTTCGCTGCCTGATATAATGGTCCATGCCTTTGCTAATCAGGCGCTGCAGCGCTACACTTTATACTTCAGTACGTTAAGTCTATATCACAGGATTTAGGCAACAAACAGCTACTGTCCAGAGGCAGATTACAAACGCAATGTTTGTCTGCAGATTCCCTTCTGACTCCCTTCCAGCTATTTGCCCACCCGCCACACTAGACACCAGGAGCTAATTAGCAGGATGATGCTGCACTAATTGTGTTAATTTACAAGGTTTTAGTCAAAGAGATCCATGTTATGGCTCACATGGTTGTCAACCATCCAAGCTAATGATTAAGAAAAAAAAGCCTGAGGCAAAAAGCCCAGGCATGAAGAATATGGTAGCCATACTGTGCTGGAACAGAACGTTTCATCAACCTACAGAAAATAGAATAAGAAAACAAATGGTAGTATCACAGGGAGCAGTGACAAAAGATAACTACAGTTAGAAATAAAAATAAAATGTCTTTCATGTAAACCAAAATCCTATTTACTTGAATTACATGTGTATAAACTGAAGAAAATCTATGAATTACACTCTTCATAATAGTCTCACTCACTGCTTTAAAACAAATGTGCATCTACAGCAATTTAAATATTAGTCACCCACTACATTCCAGGTCACCTGTTTTGTTAAGTTTGTAGGTGGGTGCAAAACAGAAGTATGATTTTATAAGTGGATTTTTCCCAGAGTGCAGCCTGTCCCTTTTGTTGCATTAAAATACCTCTTAAAAAAGTGTTGGATTTAATTATTTTTCCACATTATTGCTAAGATAAAATGATCCCTTCAAAACTAACAAAACAGTTTTAGGACAAGACCAACCTGCAGTGCGTTGTCTGCCAAAAAATCTCAGCCATTCACAGCATTTACGGATACCGCAGTGTAAGTATTCGGATAATGTTTTTTTGTAAAATCATTCAGTTGAGTTCAGTAACACTCAAGACACATTTTGTCAATAACAAAATTGCACACAGCTTATTGAGTGATATTCTTCTATTACTGTTAATCCTCTCTGAACAATGTGCCACTTTGAACAATCAAAGGAGTGCTACTCACAAAGTGTACTTGAGATCTTTGAGCATCAGGTATTTTATGAGGAAGGAACCCTCAAAGATGATTTTCTAAGTACAGCACACTGTTATAAACATACTCTACAAGTGAACCACAAGTAAACTAACTCAAACATGAGATTTGATTTGTGGAACCAGGTATTTTCCTTTCCACAGGCAAAAAAAAGAGAAATATAAGAAAACATTTTTACCATGTTAAATAAACCAATGAGTATTCAATTTAATAGAAATAACAAAATGAGTGTTATCATAATTTGTGCTGTAAAATGATTCAGTGCATCAACCAGTTTTCTCTTAATAATAAATCTATTAAGCATACTATTTGAGGGAGAATCAGACTCTAAAGAATTTGTTTTATACAAAGGTTATAGTGTAGATAGTAAATGCATCCACACATAAATATGGAGATAAACACTAACACACAAATAGACAGAAATTCACCCACGTACGCACAGAAGCAGTGCATTAGTATAATGATCTTGTACTTTGGCATTACGGTAAAACAGTTGTCCTTTATTTCACCTGCCTGGAAATTCAAATAAAACATCTACAGGTCCCTTTGTCTTTCTTTGAAATGGTATAATTACAGAGCGCTCCATTAGTGGAATGTTTTCAGATAGCCTCGGGGCTCAAGCTCAAATTCCACTGATCAGCCACCAACAAGTACAGCCTTTGTTGGACCACTCTGTCTGTCAATTCACAGATCTAAATAATCCTCTGGCATAAATCTCATAGACGATGGTACTATAAGATACTATTTTTTGTCATCTATCCAATTTTTCTGAGTTATCTGTGGCTTAAGGGTTTACTCATATCTGAATGATCACCCTGCGGAATTTGAGATTAAAACTCATGTTTTGTTTTAACAGCAAAAAAATGTTATAGACTCATCCCAGGGATAAAAAATGAGAATTTCTGTTTTATATCATATACTTTAAATTATCTCATACTTTTTGAAGAAAAATAGACCTGGTGGATGCAAAATGCATTCGACATGTGATGCCATACTGTTATGCTACGCTATTGTGTTTAATTTCTGGTTCAGTAATCATCAATGCTGAAACAGAGATGCTGACCTTTTTGGGAACTATTAATCTGGTAGCCTAGGCCGTTTTTAAGCAAACAAGAGTGGGCCTCCACTCTGTCCATCCAATTTCCCAGTGCGTAAATTGGACCGCCGCTTGCACAATTCTCTATTCATTACTGTGCTGCTGAAAGGAAGCACAGAGGTGGCAGAGCCGTTTTCTTTTCCTCTTTCTGTGTGTGCATGAGTGTATGTGAGACACAGGGGGAGAGAGAGAGAGAGAGAGAGAGAGAGAGAGAGAGAGAGAGAGAGAGAGAGAGAGAGAGAGAAAATGCCTTCCAGGAGGATTCCCAAGCATAAAGAGCTGGACTTTGCTCCTTCTTTTTTTGGTTTGGGGGAGGGGAAGGTGGGAGGGTTGAGGGAGAAGGGGAGGGAAGTGAAAGCTGTCGTAATTGAAACGTGGCCTAATCAGACTCATTACCATTTTTACCAATTTGCACCACCAAAGATGCTTATTAGGTAACTGTGTTTTATAAGCTGCTCTTTAGAAAACTAACTGTAATGAGCTCTTTAAAGTCAGACTTGAGCGTGATTATGCACTGGAAGTGTTTTGCAGGGCTGAAGCAGACTGGTACATTTAGTCATGTACAATGTCATAATTAAGCTGCACAAACTCTGCACTTCACACCACACAATGGTCCCAGCTGAGGCAGTAGACATGCTGAAAAGTATTTATAATTACTGATCATTACAACCCTGGGATTTTCATCGCCGGACATAAACATAATTATGGGAGCTTTTGCTTTTATTCTGCGCACACAGACCACTCTACTTGACAAGCGTGCAAATATTGCAGACAGACAGTAATTACGTTTATAAATAAAAACAAGCTCATATTCATATTCAAATTCACTGGAGGTATTCTAAGTAGGGGTGGGGCAAAACATTCTAATACAATGTGAAACGGTAATCGGTACAGCTACAGAATCTCATTTATCTCACATATCAAGTTAAGACTATTTAAACTCAATTTAGAGCTCCATGTGGCAGTAATTCCAATCTGTAGATGGCAGGGTGCCATTTAACCCCTCATTTAGAAAAGATATGCCTTCCTCAGTCACTGTCTTTTAAAGGGCTACTGCCCATTCATTTCACAGTCTGACCACCCATGGCCGCAAATTACTAGCATGTTTCCACACTATCAAAGTCCCAGTGCATTCTATACTTATCCAAACACAAAAGGTGGAAAATGATTGTGCAAGCATGCACTTAAACAGTATGTTTATTGTAGATAACCTGCCAGACAGGCAGACAACTTCCTGTGGCAAAGTAGGTTAGACAGTCCATTGTGACAGAGCTGTAATCACTTCAATTTAGTAAACACAGGTTATTCATTTAAAGCAGCATTCCTAAATGTCTGCAACACCGTTATCTGTGGCACAATACTTAAGTTGAAACAGAGAGAAAGAAGGCCGGAAACATTTGCTGATTACATGCTGGTTATCTAGTGTATCCATGGCAACCTTATATTACTGAAAAAATGCCCCACCTTATTAATTTGACAATGACAATGAATCAGATTAGATCAATGTGATCAAATATAAGATTAAAAATAAGATCAAACGTGAGATATTAGATATTGAAAATAGTTTTCGATTAGTCCATTCTTTTTTTGTAATTAATCAAATACACATTATAATGTTGTAGATCAATCACAAATGTTCATTTTAACCGTCAAGAGCATAACAATGTGCACTTAATGTGACAATGAGATAAATGTATCCATTGAACAATGTTACAAATTTGACATTTAAGTCTTTCATTAAATCTACCAATGTAAATAAACTAATTAGTGGTATTTTATTAGTTTGTAAATAATCTTAAATCAATCAGATTTAAAAAAAAAATATAATTGTAATTAATTGTCTATTCGTTCCCAGCACAGTTATTATTAATCCTAAAGTGGTGTCATATGGGCACAAGAAAACAGTTCTCTATATGTTAACTGATGCAAGATTGGATAAACGCAACACATGTTTATCCTGAGAAATACACCATATCTGCAGAAATGCGAGTGCGAACTCAGACAAGTTGGTGCAGACAAAGCAAACGTATACATATTTAAACAAAGCTTCTGGTTGCTGTAAGGGACAGCAATATGGTAGAGTAAGCCAACTAATGTTGTTGTCATAAAAAATACACATCATATATGGCAAACTTCACAGTTGTTGTTAGTGAATGTACACAGATTTTGCAATCTTCAAGTTGATGTAATAATGTATTCTTTGTTACATACCCTGTATATTCTCAAGTCCCATGGGTTTGGGGCTGAGTTAATGATAAACTCTATTGGCTTGAGGGGAACATTTATTTCTCATTTTTTACCCTGTAATACAGTAAATCGTGAAGTTAAGAGATTCTGTGCGCTGTGATTCCGCTGTCTCGGTGATGCTAATTAAACCATGACTCTTCAGGCCAAAAAGCCCCCGAGGCTACATCTTCCATTACTACCCTAAGTATGCTAAATCCACACAAATGCTAAACTAATAGCTCTCCACTCACAAGAAGAACTTGTACACTGAATAAAACTAACACAATTATGGGAGACAGGCTTCATAGTGTTCTGTAGTGCATAATACTGATGAATACTCAAATGGCTTGTTAGTTAAAAGAACACAGTTGTTGAATTCAAGCACTTGGTGAAACTTGTTTAACAGTAGAGACACATTACAGTAGGAGCAGTGGTTTTTGCGAGCCTCTATGAACTTGGCTACTCCGCCTCTCAAGGGATCACTTACACACTTCAAAAGAGAAGAGAGGCAGATTGTGACCTTGCTACACGAAGGCTCATTGACCAAAAGCTACTCACTAACATCTTCATTCCCCAACGCCCTGTTACCCCGAGGAAGACTCCATATCAAAGAGGCACAGGCTGATGGGGGGAAAAAAACTATAAAAACATTGGTGATATTTTCTGGATTTTTATCACGTTTAGCACATCTTGACTTCTACTGTGAAGGAAGCAGTTTAATGGCACCAGGAGCCAGTCATCTGATTTACAAACCAACAGGCCGAGCCCCATTGGAAATTAACAGATTATCTTGTTCACTGGTCCGATTCACAACTGTGATTACACTTCCAACCATTAGACTTTACAGCCATGTTAACCGGGTAAAGACAGGAAAGAAATCACATTGTAAAAAAATCTCATTCTTCACAGTGTGATCTTGACGTTCATATCAGACTATGTGCACAGCCAGTGGCATTATTTCAACGATTCACAGAGAAACTGCTGCTATATAGCTACTGGAGATGCGCCGGTTGCTATACACCAATGTTTAAGCATTTATATACAATAAAAATAGAGCAGCACATACTGTTTGTGCTTAGATCAGATGGTAAACAATAATACAATAAACAATAATGAAAAAATAACTATTCTTTCTCTAAGACAAAAACATCAGAGAGAACACAAGAAAACAGGACCTAAATATGGTGTCCAACTGAAACTCCTGATTTGTTTGAATTGGCTTAAAATCATTCCAGACAGTTAAACAGAAGTTAATGGAAATGCAATTGTACAGAACAAAAGCAAAATCAGATTGTTGCGTTCACATTAAAACCGATTAAAGGCTCAAATGGAACTTTAATTGAAAATACCCAAGTGAACAGAAAAAGGACGTCAGCCTGTAACCAATGCGAGCTTTCTGTCGAAGCGTTCTGAAGCATTCTGCGGTATCGACTGCAAGTCTCAAAGAAGGTCACTTCTCCAACACAGGCCAGACAAAAGGTGAAATGAGACAACTGAAGCAATCTTAGGTCAATATGAAATAGAAATCTCTCAGCTATACTGTAATAAAGTTACTGAAGTGCAGTAGTGAAGCCATAAAGGGGAACTTTTACAAGGAAAGAGCCGTCTAGAAGATTGGTTCGCCCACTGGCAAACAATGACTTCTAAGAGCTAAGGTGGCATGGTCAGTACAGTATCATGGAGCTGTATTACAGAATTTGATTGTAAAAGTAAGTTTGGTTTTAAAGGAATTAAATATTTCGTATAATTTATCAAAATATATAAGTGTATGTTTTGTATCTGTTACCACAACATCAATTTGTGATGGGGGTGGAATGGGATAACATGGACATCAAAATAATTTAAACAAAAAAAGGCCATGCATAATTGCACATGAATAGGCATCCTGGTTTCCTAAAAAATACTTTCCCATAAAACAAAACTGCAGTGTTGTTAGGGAAATTGTTATTTTCCTGAATTTGACAGTTACATTTCTAATTAAGATCAGCGTAAGCAGGTATTGGTAGGAGGTCGGGTGGATTGATATGTTAAACAAATGAATGACTTTCAACTATGAGACCACTGTTCATGTCCTGTGTGAAACCAAAAGTCAATGTTGACTTCTTTTAATGTTAAGTCAAATGTTTAACATTACATACATAACTTGAGTTACGTGACAAACATATTTTTTTGAGCCAAACAATGCTCTTTTACTAAACCTAACCAAGCAGTTTTGTTGCCTTAACATCACCAAGTAGTTCTGTTGTGTTTTTTTTAATTTTATTTTAATTCTTAACGTTAACTATGTGTTTAAAACTGCAACCCCAATCCAGGAGAAAATACTTTTCCCTTAAAGCTTAATTAAAATTCTAGTTTAGTTGTATTAGAAAATAATTGTAAGTTGATTGGGGTGGAATTATTGAGAGTATCTGGCTCCATCAATTTTTTGAAAATGTAAGCTATATTAAAAACTTAAGCTATAGGGGCAAACCATTTCGGTGAAACATGCTTTAATAAAACTGCAGTGTATGTTCCTCTTATAAACCACTTCAAAATACACAAAATGAAAAATGGTAGGACGGCAAACAGTTTACACTCTAGCTCCATCGGGTTGTGTTAAAACACTGAATGTCTTGTTCTGAAAATGAACCAATAAAAAGCAAGAGCTGTTCGTGGTTGCTAATGGTCCAAACAAATAGTGACAATCAAAAGTTTACAAATATTTGTCTTTTGATGGACTATGGCATAAACTGTTAAGCAATATCTCTGTGCATGTTGTATAGGAGCAATAGTGTGATTGTTTCTGTTGTGTCATTTGTATAAATGGGAGAGGTCCTGAATGAGAGCTGTCATTGAAGTCAACTTTAAACCACCGTGAGGCGGGTGAATGTGGGAATGGCTGCCTTCAAATACTTGACAGAAATGAGAAATGACTCAGAGGCAAGAAATGACTCAGAGGCAAGAAAGCAAGAGGGGCTTTGCAATGAAAATGATTCTAGAGTTTTCCGTAATAGATTATGAAAAAAAAAAAAAAAAGGTTAATCTGTCGCACAAAGCATTTGATAAAAACAGATGAGATAATGAATTGACATTTAGTTGTAGGCACTTCAAACAGTTCTATGTTCTCTTTATTGAACTAAAACCTCTCTGGTGCTGTAAATTGGTTCCTCAAGTATGTTGGGAAGGAGTGAATTTCACCCCACCGAACAGAAATACACAGACACAACAAACGCATTTCCCACATTTCATTAAATCAACCTCAGGATGCAGTTTAAAGCAATGATTGTTCTATATTGTGCTGCATTTGCATGGACAGAGTTCAACCAATTAAAAGCTAATTAATTAGACACAATTCTATTAAGAAACAAATCCTACTCATCAATATACACAACCTAGGGTCACCCATTGCTCAAATGTGAATTGGCTCTTTGCACCACATGGACTAGAGAATAGCACAATAGCACTACTGGAGCTCACAATAAACACAATTGGCACCGATATATTTGAGGGAGCATGAACTCATCAGTGCTGATAGATTTTACTTCCCTGGATAGAAAGTGGGACAAGGAGGTGTCGCTTGGACAATCAGCTTTCTCTCAATGATCACTATTAGGGAAAGGGCTAGTTGTTCACTATTAGAACTCAGATATGCTCGTATGGTACTATATACACAATGCTGCAATCATACTCATACATAGAAAATGTTTTAATCACTGTTCATCACTGCCTCTGTTATGGTAACACATGTCAACTACACACATGTCTGCGTGAAATTCGGCATTCAAGCTATTAGGAAGTAATCGAAACCATGAATCCTGTACCACAAAAAAATGCACCACAGCAAAAAAGAAAAATCATTACATTAATAAAAATGCAAAAGGAAAACTTGACTGAATCAGTTTGAGTTAATATCTTCTAGGTACCGCATGAAAGTGCTTAAAATAAAAATAAAAAAATAGAATTAAACACTAGTGTGAATGAGTATGCCCCGTACTCGAACACTGTAAGCACTTTTTGTGTGTGTTTATGTTATGTGTTTAAGTGTTTTAAAAGTCATATTTCACTGCCTGCTCTTTCTGCAAACAATTTTTGGAGAACCTAAATTTGATTTATGGTCATTACCGTGTGAATGTAAACTACTACCAGCAACCAGAACAACTATTGTGTAAACAACCAATTCACATTTCATGAAAAAAAAAAAAACACTGAAAAATGTTACATCCTCACTGCTAAAAAAAGATTTTTAACTGCTTTTCATGACAAAAATAGTAAAACCTAATAGTTGATGTGCTCCATGGCTTATAATTGCAAGGTTTAGTGAAATCTTTAAAAAGGCGCGCTTGATTTTTCATGTCTCTTCTATGTGCCAATTTTCCGTCCGTTACAATGAATGCTTAAAAGAGGAAAAGTAGGCAAACGGCCTGCTGGCTGAAATATATAATAAAAAACAACAACTATTCCACAGTTTATTTGTGATGTTTCGCCTGTCTTACAGGTTATGTGCATACTGTTAAACAAATCTGCCTCTGGCTAGTGCAAGATCCCTTGATGAATTGTGAACGGCAGACAGAGAAGAGTCTAAGTATACTGGTCCACTTTGTGTAAGGCAATTCGAACAGCCTTGCTCATTTGGGTATGCATGAAATAACAATATCCTACTGGGAGCATTCTGAGTTTCAAACATTTCGGGTCAACTACATGAGCAGATTCCACATGTGCAGCCTGTGGCCACTGAGGTCTGGAATCTACCTCCCTCCTGGCTGGGTGACGTTGCATGTTCTATTTCCAGACCGAGGGTTGAAGTGAGGCTGCAGGGAGTGTAACACTGACCCACATGACCTGTGACCTAGAAAAGCTGCCTGAAGCTCTGCACACTAAAAACTCCTCACTCCTTTGCTACAGCCTTTCAAAGGCAAACAAAACCTTTGCTCATAGCATGCGTCTTTTCATGCCAAATGATTTGCATCCTTTTTATTCACATATTTGACTTGTTGTCAATGTATTCCATGCTTTTGTGGAGTCTGATGCTCACTCTCTGAAGTCTCAAGTGGGAAGAGAAGAAGGAAGTCAAAGAGACAAAACTGCTTTTCTTTCAGGCCCGGTGTCTACAGGCCACATGTCTCCAGTCATCTGTCACTGGTTTACATACATACTATGACACTTCCTCTCTCTGTGGGAACCCGTTGTCACCACTTGGCCGCCAGCAGAGGCTGACTGGGTGCTGGATGGGTCTCCCCCAGGTACCTCTAGGGAGCCACATTAGGCTCCACTGACGGACTGACAGGAACACGCAGACACACGCAGGCAGAAACACACACACACACACACACACACACACACACACACACACACACACACACACACAGACACACACACACTCACATACAGTCCTTCCCTCGCGCAAGCACTCACTCCTCCTACAGTACGCCAGCTCACATGCTCCCCAGGCATGGCACACTTTGCATAAAGCAGTGACTTTGCTCTACATCAATTTTTTCAGACACAAAATTATTTTTCACCCCTCTAGCCTCTCCATGCTACATGGAAGTTTTGAAATGAATAATGGAAACAACAGAGCAGAAGACTCATGGGATCCATTTAAAGATGTGGGAGAGGCGATGCAGTCAGGGTTTGGACTGCGGAAACATCATGCTCCAAGTCAATGATGATCTGCTATTGTTCCGTACTGTATGGAAAAACTGCTGCTATAAACCGTGTGCAGGCTCATTTATGCCAACAATAACATCATATTATTAAATGGTAACACATTTTCTTTTAAATTAGGAAAAAAAAAGTAAAAAATATACTTTTAGTTTTTATTCCACCCCCGGAACAAAATGGTCTGTGGACAAATAACCAGCTAAAAACTTGAAGGCGTTCTGTCACACACTGGAATCAAACCCTTTTAAACAGAACATGAGCCTTTGTTTAGAGCACATAACATCCTAGACAGCAGAACTGGACAAATGGCATGATTTCCTTCGCTAAAGTGGGAGTTTATACTATGTTTAGCTTTTCTCAGCAAAACCTTCGTTTGGTATTTCCACCTTGCCTCCCCAGATACTCTGAGTGGAAGCGAGCGTGGGGCAGTCCAATGTAACAGCTATTTTAGACCATGCAAAGTCAACACGACTCCCTGAGGTGATTTCCTGATAATGAACACAAAAGAAGTGTCAGCCCTCATAAAGCTCTGTGATGATGCTCAACTCTTGAGCGCTCTTCTTGTTCTTATTTTTCTGATTTAAATGAATCTAATTCCGTGTGGACACTAAGAGGGACTGTCAAATAGGCCACACGCCAGGCAACAAGACTTCTAGTGACTATTCACTTACACCGTGCAAGTGAGACTCAAGTTGTTAGAAAAAAAAGGAACAACTTTTATTATTTTAAATTGCATGAAAGCATGCATTAATCCATTGATAAAAGTGTAAATGTTGTATTATTATTTCATATTTAATTTTAGCTACCTCGAAGAAAACTAATTTGGCTTATGCTCACACGGCACCTCACAACCTAGTATGCTGGGCACTACAAGAACAACATAACATCCTGAAATATCCAGTCGTTCTGCTTCACTTCTGCGCATGCTGCTGTGGTCACGTCACAGTGTCACTGCAGACACCCGCTGCCTTGCCGCAGCCTGACACTTTAAACCTTTATGGCAGCGTACTCGACCCCTCTATCCCCTCTTTCCTTCCCTCCGCTCATCCCCCTCCTCTCTAGCCACCAGGCAGACCTCAACCCATCCTCTCCCATCCCTGGCACTCAAGGCCCCCTCTGCCAGCACTTGGCACAATGCCAACCTGTCAGCCAACCAACTCCACAGAGGATAAATGAAACGCTGAGAACTTTGCAAAAAAACCAACCCACTGGTAGCTCACATCTCGTCAGATCATCGTTTCAGCTAATTGTCTCAAATATCAATTTGAGACAATTAGCATGGGATGTGATGAACGGGACAATGAGAAACAGTATAAAGATAAACCTTTATATTCAAAGCAAATCCTTGCATGCTCTTGAATTTAAAAATCAAAATTAATTCAAGCATGTATTTCAATACATGAATTATAACATTATTATAATGTCAGAAAATGAAAAAATGAAATGGTGGTAATACAGAGTTATTCTGAGAGAACAATGTATTCAAATTCTAATTTTGTTCTTACAGTTACATATATTATCTTTTATTAAATTTAGAGCGAGATACGTGTTTGTAGCTCAATCAAAGCGGTGGGATCACAGCCTCTTGGTGTTATCATAATTAAGGGGTTATAATGATTAAGACAGGTCAGCATCAAGACCAATTTTAGACAATTAAAAAAAAGTACATTTCAAACATTTAGATAAATATAACTATATGTATAATGAAGCTTACAAATGTGGTGCGGTGAAAAAGTACAGAAAGGTTCTCTTGTTGCATAGGTTTTCAGTCCAGCTAGAATGGCGGCCTCGATGGCCAGATTAGTCAGACACTGTTTTGTGGGAACACAAGAGGAATTTCAATACAGCAAAAATATTGAGTTTTCTCTTATCCTCTTGTGAAAGGCTTGCTGCTCTCTCACAATACGAAACTCCCCAACAGCATGCAATAAAAAAAAAAAACTCCTTGAAAGAAGGAGGGGAAAAAACACCTCTCTTAACCAAGGTTATTCAATGATAAGCAACAGTACTCAGGCACACAATGACAGCTCAAAGTGCCAGCTATTTTCAAAAGTCATGGAATTGTAGATTTGGTTAATCATAGTCCTTGGGGGCTTGATATTCACTGCCTTACAGTAAAAATAAATAATCTGTCCAAAGACATAATTTAAAGATATGAAAAGCAGATTCAGTCATAATGTTGTACGATTGCTTATGGATAAATAAGATGTTGAGACTATCGTACTAGAGCTGTCTACTGCCATTCCATTCAGATGTTGTTCATAAAGCAACCTATGAATGACTCTCTCAGCCACATTACTGCATTATAAATCATTCTAAGAGGCTGTAAAAAAGGCTACATTACAACAAGAACCCTTTTTATTTATAGTGAGATGCACACATTACTGCGACTTACAGCCAGGCAACAAATAGGCATAGTCCAAGACATAGAGGAATGATAGAAAGACCGTCAATTTTTTTGGCCATGGAAAAAAAAATAATCAAGATTTTAGCATGTCTAATTAAAATGTAAACAGTGTAATGAGGACATCAGTGATTTAGGCAAATGTCTCTCTGGCTGCCACTGGGGGTATGATAATTACAGAGGCAAATCTATGAATGCACATGAATCTCCTACAAGTCCAGATTAAAAGCCTTAGTGCTAAACCTAGTTTAGTACACCTGGGGATTGTCTATTCCTGCCAATCCCCAACAGGCGCGGAGCTGCCTCGTCTCCTTATGAGTGCACACACACCTAGTGTGAAGGAGATGAAACAAAGCCTCTGTTTCAATGTGTTGGAAATGAAGAGAACAAGGAGTTTAAAGCAACAAATGACATACTCGTTGTAAATAATATGCCTGGCATATATGGCCTGAATAAATCAACCTTCCACCATTACTTATGAATGTGTTTCTGTTATAATCAGTCATTTAGTGAACCCTAAGCTCTATAGGCACATTATAGCATGGATCATAAAAAAACAGAACAGGATGTATGTGTGGAAGGTTAGTTTCTTGAAAAAAAGAAAAGAAAAGAATAGAAAAAGAAAAAGGCATTGTGTCCGCCCTCAAACTGGTTCTGGAGAAGAAGAAAAAAAGCACAAAGAGAAACAGACTGGCAAACACACACACATACACTATGTGCACGCGCACAGTCACATACAAAGACATGCACTTGCACACAATCCTTAAAAAAACATTTAATATGATAAAGTATATGCTACAATACAAGCAGAGAAATCTATCTAGAAATGTTAATGTTTCTTGTTTTATCCACTAGAATCTGTGTTAAACTAAATTAAACTGTGTGTATTTTGTTCGAATTAGAGTAACAAATTACACGACAGGCCTGTAGCTCGAAAAAAATACGAAGGGTAAGTACAAGCAGCCGATGGTAGGCGCATGCATTTTAGAAAATGTCCATGCCATATGCTGTCACTCAGAGGGAGAAAAAAAAAACAAGTCTGAGCAGACAGTCGCTGTGTCTAAATGAGATGGTAGAAGGAGGAGGAGGAGGGGAGTGAAAAGGGAGGATGTCAAGGATTCATGGTCCTTCATCTTTGCAGTAGAGCAAACACGTCCCTCAGTATAGCAACAGACAGCTGCCTTCACTTTCTAATGCAGTCCAACTTAGATCACTGCAAGAATTGTCAGCGTAGAGAGAAACACACAAAGATAACATAGCAAGCTGCCATGAGGGAAACGACAGGGATGTGGATACAAGAGAGAGACAGAGACGGGGGGAGAAAGAGAGGATAGGGCGGGAGGAAGACGTAGAATACTTAGAAGAAGAAAGATTGGAATGTTTTTGTCCCCTCCGCTAGCATCTTACTCCATTGGGGACTCCCTCTCTTTTTTATATGAAAAACAGGAAAGACAGCACTTAACATATTTGCCATAAGATGACAATCCTGCACTGATCTCATAAAAATATTGTCAAAGGGCTGAATGGGATTTCTCATAGTTACTGACAAATAGATCCATCTGTATAGATTAATATTTCATCAATTAACAGACAGCGTTGCAGACATCCCAGGGGGTGTTAACACAGAATGAGCTCAAGGTATTTAGGAGCTGGCTTTAATTGTCATCATTAGTGCGCATGCTGTATATAAAGTGTCGGTCCTGTCCTAATAATGTTTTAAGTTATGCTTTCAATTTTAGCGATCACTAATAGTGTTACACACTTCTGATTATGGACAGAACATTTAGAGCAGCTAAATTGCTCAACACAGACACATGCCACCATCAAGTCAAAAATTTGCATAAGATGCAGATAATGACGATTAGTTTTTCTTTGCGTTAACGGTCACAACTGTGATTAACTTAACAATGAATTAAGGATATACTGTGTGTGTTTATTGGTCATAACAGCATTTACAC
Source organism: Anoplopoma fimbria (assembly GCF_027596085.1). Lineage (NCBI taxonomy): Eukaryota > Metazoa > Chordata > Actinopteri > Perciformes > Anoplopomatidae > Anoplopoma > Anoplopoma fimbria. Next base: position 13,692,430 of record NC_072464.1, on the reverse strand, counting down.
AAACACTCAATTTCTGGAATACTTATTTGATTTATGTGGTACAGTCAGTACACAGTAAATACATTGCTTGTAAAGCAGCATTTTTATTAAGATTTAGAAATTTCAATTACTTTTAGAATTTTTTTTTGTCCGTCTGACAACATTACGGAGGCTGCAATGACTGCAACCTATGCCATAGACAATTTAACACAACTATAAAAAGTACATTTTTAAATCCTTGTTTCACTGGGAAATTGCTGAATGTAATTAATTACTATGGTTTACTTCACACAACACCTTGTTATTATTTACAGACACTTTTGAAAGTGTGAACATGTGTGCCACTCAGTGAAGAGGGTGACGAAAACGGGGGGTCAGCATCTGTCGTCAAATTCGGCTCAGAGATTCACGTCAAGCAACAGCTTAGATTGCTATCATAAGTGCTATCCTATCAGAAATAAACAGAGCTGTCAGCTTCTTTCCATCCACACTGGAGGAGTCTGGGGTTAAGTAAGGATCTGCAAGAATCACCTAACTCACTGCAGGAGCTCAGACATAGAACCCTTCCAGGGTTTGAACTCATAATAAATATCTTCAGGTTGTACTTGACAATTAGGATGTTCAAGATAAAAATCTAAAAAAGACTGGTTTGAAGACTGGTTTTGCTGTGCACATGCATTTTAACATTTCAAGATAAACTTACTGTTATACTGTAAATAACTTTCTCTAAAATTAGGTGTTAACAATCTGCAGCATGAAAACATTTGCATGTATGGGATTTGTAGAAGATCTCAATTGATACTGAGACTCCAAATATAAAATGTAACTTTTAAACAGACTAGATATTTCAGAGTGTGAGTATATGCAAGCTGTGGATACAGATTTAAAGAGTATTAATTGCTTCAAACATTTGCCAACCTGCTCAGTATCCATATCTGAGCTGCTAAAATTAAATAAAAACAAAATACCCTCCACACATACTAGGAGTGGTGGTGGAGGTGGAGGTGGATGGTATAAATCTAACCAAAAATTGAATACCCACTTTACAAAAACACATTACAACTGAACACTCAAACATAATCAACGTGGTGGTAATGTACATTTTTTTTCTCCCACTGAGTGACGGTTGCTGCAATGCTGTTATTTTTTGAAGAGGAATGAAAACATACTTCAGCTCACTGCTGATGATGTTAATTTCCTCTCAAAGGAAAACATGCAAATGAAATGTGTGAACACAATTAAGTAAATTGTTCTATGGAAGTGGACACGGTTCGCTTAGGACAAAGTGTTTGCAAAAGAGAGACAGCACACAACTTGTTACTCGTCGTGACTTTGTATCAATGCTCCGATCCATTTACTAGCTTGTCATAAACCATTTCCAATGGAACATGAATAACAGTTATTTCTGACGCTGCTTTTTGAACTCATCTGTGAGCAATTTTAATTAAGTTTCGCTAGTGATTGTAACACGGTGTGACAAGTAAATAAAAGTACATGACAACTTCATAAATGAAAGATAAAAAAATGCCAATTGTGAGTTTCCCTCCAAGTCATAATGAATTGCATAGGTTGTTTAACAAATTGCCTTTACACTCATTTTATTGTCAATATGTTTTAGCATTGCAATATTACACCGATTATTGTTGTGCTATTAACGTACTTATTCACATTTATTGAACACAAGACTTAGTTTATGATGCAACTGGCACCAGATAATAACTACATTTATTCAGTTTTCACATCAACAGTAATTTTACTAGAGGTAATCATTTTCTAAACATTTGCAAGAGATCCTTAGCTTCAGCCATGTCGTGAATTTTAATATAAATGACATCTTAAAGCTGTCATGATAATATATCCTAAAACATATTTTGAGGGCAATATTTTTTTAATGGCTAAATGACCCCCCAAAAAACGTTTTATAAAAGTAGGGATTACATGTTATCTCTTCATGGAAATGTATTACCCTTCACATCAATTAAAACAAATAATCCTATTGTTCTGCATGCAAAAAATATGAAAGCAGTGCAATGAGAAAGAAAAAGTTAAACTGCACATAAATAATGTCAGTGACAGAAACCAAACAAAATTAAAATGGATGCAAATTCTTAAACCTTTACAAGACAACTTAGCCTAATTGATAAAGCCACTTGTATGAAATGAATCACATAATGTGCCCAAATCTCTGGACTATGCTCATTTATTATAATTACCTAAAATAAGTCAAATTTTGAAGATGACCCACACATGCAAAAATAAAAATGTACATTACTGGATAAAAGCGTCTGCTAAATGACTGTAATGTAATGTAATGTAATGTAATGTAACATCCTCTTTTCAAATGGGCTATGACACATATAACATAATAACAATAATATTAATGATAATTGCAAAATGAACATACCATAAAGACTGGTGCTAGTGATCATGTCTTCAAGCCTAAAAACAAGAGGAGAGGGGGAAAAACAGCAGAAACGGAATTTTCACGAGGAGGAATTCCAAAGGTTGCTTCTCATTACAGCCACTTTTTCCTCAGCTATCGGATTTCACAAGTTTCAAAAACGCACGGTCCCTTGTTCTGTCCTCAGGTATTCATCTAGGTCGTGCAATTAAGGACAATTCAAAATCAAAGGGAAACGGAACATTCGAGTGAAATGAAATAATAAAAATAAAAATAAAAATAAAAAAAACAGCCCTGGACGGAGACGCAGAAAACCACAGAGGCTCGGCTGGAGCCTGTCACTTCATGCGCGAGTTCAAAACGAGAGAATAGGAAGCATGTGAGAGACTGGAGATGACATAAAACACACATTCTTCATGACGCCTATTAGAGGAAGAGGCTAAACCAGCGTGATGCCCCCTCCCTTTTCTTTTTTTTTTTAAAATAGATTACTTGCCAGCAGTTGTCCCACTAAGAGCGCAATGACAACCCATCTATTAACCTCCCGCCTGCGGTTATCGCGGCAAGTTTTTATTCAGGCAGACATGCAACAACTTCTCGTTTGCAGGAAAGTTATTAAAGAGACTGGTTCCAGACCCGATTCGTGACAAACTGCGTATTGGGGGAAAACTACGGTGAGGAATAAACATAAATAAATTGCAAACTCGATCGAATCCCGAAACTTCGAAGCGTTTTTATTAGATCCGCACTAAAGCGATGCCAACACGCAGGATGACTGGCCGCAGACTGCGCTGCGGATCTGTGATGCGCGACACGGTCTCTCTGCGAGCGTTTGCGCGTTCAGGGGCTGCTCCGTTTCTCTTTTTTTTTTGAATTGTCAAAACATCGCTGATAGACAGGACACGACTTACCTGTGTGTAGGTGCCAGGGCAGCGTCGGGGTTTATAGTACCATCGATTCGGTGAGTGCGCAGGTGAATGGCTCGCTGAGGTTAAGCGCGGCTGCTCGCGATTTGAAACCATTCCAAGTTAGTGAGGGGGAAGACTGACCACAGCCTCTGCCATGTTGGAATTCCAAACCCTGGACAGCTGCTCCGCTGACTGAAGGCAGCACGCTGCACACTGCGCATGATCTGTGCAGCAGGAGCCAAATTCAAAGAGAATCAGGCTTAATAAGCAGAGCAGCACAAGGAGCCTATCATGACAACATTTGTGATATAGGCTATTTGATGTAGGCTATTAACAGTTTAGCCTAATTGTATGCCTAACTGTCTGCATGCACTAATTGGGACTGCCTTCTTCTGCCCTGTACTGCCTACCTGCACTGCTTGGCACTAACTGCACCATGTGCATTTTATTTGTATGAGAGCCTGGAGGACACTGTTATACATTGTTGAACCTTGTTAAAGATCTGTCAAGAATAGCCTTTTACTAATCTTCCCAATTTTCCTGCATTGTATTTTTTTCTCTGCTGGTGTGCTTAAACCATTGGGGTCAGAGTTGCATCTTCCTTTGAGTATGCATGTAGTTCTATTTGTTTGAGTACTGGAGCGTACATATGATCGGTGTGTGCTCACAGTTACGTTGTGGCGCGTTTAACTCTTTCTATATGTTGGCAAGTTCACATATACATGAAAAACAAGAAATCGATGGAATTTTTGCTGCTTCATCTTAAGGCTACTGGTTAACAGTTAGCTAGCTATGAGTGATCGGGGGACCGATTCTTTTTAGCTGTCCCACTTCCTATGCTTTGCGCGACTCCACCACTGTAGGCAGCATGAGCAGTTTTGTATGATAACAGCAAATGGGAAAAGTTGGGGTTTCTCGGAACGACTGACAGGCTGATCTGGTACGTATTGGACACTCAAAATATTAATTTATTCATTTTCGCCCATAGCTATAGACTGAGCAAAAAAATATTGAATTCAGTGGCCGCTCAGAGGCTACTGGCAGATAGCAGCAGGTTTTGAGGTGGAATGTTTCTTATTGCATGAGTTGACATTGTGAATCAATCAACACATGTTAAAATCTCAATATGACAACTTTGACCATTCCATTCTTTTTTATTGGCTCTCTTGCATTACATACGCTTTAGTGACGATTGGATCGTAAAGAGCTTAAAATGTAGGCTATATGATTTTTAACCACATTATGCAAACTGTGAATATACTATTTCCTCACTTGGAGAAAAAGAGAGGAGGACCACATTGTGAATGTTAGTTAGGGTCCTGATGGTCAGGTGGCACCTTGCATGGTAGCTCCTGTCATCAGTGTATGAATGGGTGTGATTGGGTGAATGATTAGTAATGTAAAAGCGCTTTGCGTGGTCGGAAGACTAGAAAAGCGTCATTTACCATTACCATTTACATTCTTGGGAAAAATACGTTCAACTATCTGTGTTTCGAAAGCTAACTGTATCCAGTCTTTAGGCTAAGCTAACCATCAACTAGCTGTAGCTTCATACATACCCAATAAATGCAAAAGATAATCTTTTTATCCAACTCACAGCAAAAAAAGCTACATTTCAAACAAAGGGATTTTGTCCTAAAAATGGAAATTATTAAATTGATAATCTTTATTTCATTTGCTGTTTGACTCACATTTTTGAGGATAATTCTCCAGCCAATCTCTGTTATCTGTACACAGCCTTGAACAGGGGGTGAAAGGGGGGGTCTCATCCTTTGGGGAAGTGTGGCACAAAGACCCTGGTTGGACATATGATATGAGAATCGGCAACAAAAGTCCCATTATGCCCTCTCATATCCATACCCAAGGCCCTAGGAGTGATGCATTGATTCAGCCTTCAGTACTCCCTTGACTGCACCATGCTAATTTCAACTGCAGGAGCTCTTTGGAGAAATCCTACCCAAAAGGCAGGACATGAAGTACCCACTGCTGCTTTAGACAATGACAGTTTAAGCTCATACACTCCAGTATCATTCACTGCTACTGTCACTGCTGGCAGTGTTTCTTAAAAAAAAAAAAAAAAAAAAATACTTAGAGACAAAAGCTATTGCGCACTGTGTCAAAACTGTCCAAGATTTAAACAGACACAAAAATTGAGAGGTAGTTAAATTTATCTTAATAACATTTAATTTACTCGGCTGCTAATTACATGAGGATGGTAGAGCTCATCATGGTATAATGTCCTGTTAATTCGCAACTGACTGGACCAGAAGTGAGTGTCCGAGCTTGTAAGAACAGCCTGTGAAAATCTCTGTGTGCTGTGGAGGTCACGGTGAAAACAACAGCAGTGCATTTCCAGGTAGCCACGTCCATTGTCTCCTTCCTCATATGGGCATGTTCAGTCTGTGCCTTTGTCCTTGTGTCAGCAGGCAGGACATTCTAAATTATTTTGCTCAGCTGCCTCCCTGAACTCTTGCTACAGCACGTCAATACACACATCATGCAGACACCCGCACATACAGCTACAGGGATCACAGTTCATGTCCATCACACACTTGAATCCTCCTTGACACAAATCAAACCTCGAGGAAATAAAAAGTTGCTATGGTTTTTGTGTCAGGCAATTTCGTATCTAAATTTCAGATTACATTGTTTGAAAATTAATTTCTCAAAAAGATTGAGTTGTTGATTAATAAAAACAACAACAACATATTCACCTCAAATTTCCTGTATTTTCTAGATGAATGTCAATATCTGGTTATATTTCTAAGTTTATTACACCTGTAATAAGAAATCAGTGTTTAAGAGGCACACACACACACACACACAGAGTGGAATTGTACATTTCCTCAGGAATGAGGTTAGGGGTTTACATGGCACGTGACCGCCTGTTTTTTAACCTTCTGCCTACAGACTCTTATGTCATGTGTGATCACTTCAGCGATGTTGCTGGGCGTTTATTGTTTCTGCCATGAAACACTGACTTCGGAGGAACCAGCTGCATTGAGCCATTTCTCACAGGAGCATGCATCTAGATGTAACAAAGGAGATTTTATTCCCCTGATCAGTGGCTTATAGAACTATTGACTCATCTTTACGGTGATTGTTGTTAAACATTGTGTAATAAAGACAGGTTGTAGCATCAATCTTGCACCGAAATAAAAAAATATATTGAGTAATTCCACTAGCACTGAAAAGTAATTTAGTTTCCCTTCTCCAAACTGTGTTTATATTTTATATCATTACACAACGTATCCAAATCAGATTTTGGGGCTTTTCATAGAATAATGCTGTAAACGACATGAATTGCCGAGATGCTGCACCGTATCTCAGGGCTATCAGAGGCAGTGATTCTCATCAGGTATAGAGCTATTTGAGTAGAAATAATGCACACACAGAGTCTTAAGACACTGTAGTCTAGAAACAAAAATGAAACATTTTTGTAAAAAAAACACTATTTTATAGAAAAATATATTTTAAAAAGTGCAAAATCACAGGCTTCATTTCCCACATTATTTCTAGATGTGTATCCAAGTCCCTGTATAGACTAGGACTAAAATCCTAATAGGGACAAGCTTGAAGTGAATAGAGCCCACAGAGGATAAGCTACTAAATCTTGCAATAAAAGCAATGTGATTTACAGTAAATTCCACAAGGCTGACAGTGCCACAGCTGAGGGCATAAACACTCCTTTCAGTGCTGCGCCTCAGTTCTGTCTGCTGTGAACTACAATCACACAGGCATGCTGCTCAGCAGCAGTGACTTTGATAAATCACCAGGAAGTCCCACTGTTGGCTTAAAACTAGAACTTTTTCAGTTGCAATTCTGCATTTGTCCCTCTTTAATGTGTATGGAAGTGGCTTTAGCAGTAATCTGTCAGTGATTGATTAGGTTTGGCAAAATCCTCTCTCCGTTCTCCTCGACTGGCTCACTGCTCAGCCACAGCTGTGTATTTACAGAGGATGGCTGTATTAGGGAAGAGGCTGCCTTATTTACCTGCAACATAAACATAGGTACTTCCACTTGGGCGACTATACATACCAGATGACCACCAGTAAACAAGAAACAAGAAGTGACATGTTCTTGTTGGTACTGAATTCATGCACCAATGGATAAACAAACAGGCTTATAGACCTATGGCGGGTTTGTTTTGGGATGGAGAAATCACATCTTAAGCTGTCGTCCATGTTTGTAACAGTCAGCAATCACACCGATGTGAAGTGTAGACAGCAGAAAAGGACCCACTAATATCTTAATGCAGCACTATAACCCTTTATCCTGTGGAGAAAAAAAAAATGTATTTAACTATTAGAACATATTTATTTTGTATGTGACACAAGAGGTTGAAAAAGCAATTTAGACAGGGTGCTGGATATTGATCACATTTACCAGCAGATCCATTTTAATTAAATATTAAGAGAGTGTGCTGCATTGATAGCAACTGAGAAGCAACCGGTTCTTAGTTTTCTTTTGCCATCCTTTTAAAAAAAGATACAAACTAAAAGAGAAGACATGCTTTAATAACACTCACATGTAATTAGACTTGAAGTATTAAAGCAGGGTTGGGTTGTATCCAATGAATTTTGTATTCAAAGAATCTTTTAGTTATTTAAAAAAAAAAGGTCTGAGTATGAACATCCGTGCATGAATTTTAATGGAGATACTTAAATGGTAATTATTCCACTCAGGCTCAAACGTAGGTAACAAATGGAATTCAATCAGTGTCCATGCATAATGATGGTCATTAGGAGAAAGAAAATAATAATGACATCCTATCTGCATTAAACCTGCAGACACTTTACACAATGATCCTGCAGCCATTATTGATCTCCATGGAGATAAGCAATTGTCACTTTTCAGCATTGTCCCTGAATGTTAAATACAGCTCATTTTGTTTTTCTGAAAACTATTTCAAGCAGCTCTAAATTTTCATTTAATTTACTTCCCTCCCTGAAATCCTTGGGCTCCTTCCATGTGATTGTAATTTTGGCTCATTGTCACAGCTAACTACTTTTTTTCCTCAGATTCAAGGTTTCATAAGGCTTCCACAAAATAACAACACACCTGAATGTGTCTGTTGAGATGGTTTATGAGCTACTCTCGCCATCAAGACAATGCACACTTTGTAAAGTCTAAATCTTCCTCTTCATTATCACTGCATATGTTTCACAGAGTTAAACAGAAGGCAAACATCATTATAAATCATAAATCGATATAAAAGCCACAGAGAAAATAACATGTTCAGTCTTCACCCAGATATTTCATGTATACTCCAAAGACACAATCTCTTATTTTTCCACTTTTTGTGTCACTCATTATTCGTTGAATATTGTAATAGTTGCTTCCCCATATTATACAGTAGGCAGCTTGTATTGAGTCGTCTCCAAGATGGCCACTTGGTTGAATAATTAAATAAGATCTCCAATCAAATGATCCATGATTTGCATGCCTTCTGTTGCCAACTAGCTCCATCTGTTTGGTTTTGAGAGCTCTGACACAGTGGCACGTGTGAGTGAAACAGCAATAATGTAATTGTGGATGTGACAGATACACCAGATGATGCAGCGACTGTTCGAAAGTCTGGTCCAAGGCATACTGTACAGCACGGTGTCATATGGTCTGCAAGAAAGCATGACAAAAACTGTTTCAGAAAGGCTCTCTACTGTCTCCTCATCACGGTTAAACTTTCAGTGACAACGCTCATTCATTTAAATGCATGCTCCTGATGCTCGGAGTGTGTTTAAAGCATCTCTTGAAGCATGCATCACAAGTTCATGTATCTTAATTGAATAGCAGGCTTCAGAGCTTGGTGGGTGAAGGACAATAGTAGCAGGGCCAGTTTGGCCGGATGCCAGTGGACAATGCGGAGCAGGCCTCAGCTTTCCGCAGCGGGCAGAGCCCATGCCGGAGTCCACAACAGGAGAGACAGCCTCCGCTGCTTTGATGGATCTGTCATAGCAGCCAGTGTCTGCCCTCAGCTGGGGTTCAGGTATTCACCACCAATAACGCGTTACTATTGCAGGTTAGAGTCTGAGTGTATTTCTCAAATTTTTCTACATTTCCTGATGTGTCTGGAGGAAAATACAGTATCTCTGATCACTTTCCTTTCAAGATAAAATGTCAGTACCTAGTTGAAACTACTGTTTGATTACAGTACATTTAAAAAGTCAGCATTAAGTTTCAAACTTTAGCATAATTCGCTTTAAAGCCGAAGACACTCGATATGACTTGTTAATCTCCACCAACTTTATTTATTCAGCTTTCTAGTTAACAGTTAAACATTATTTGGGCCTACAATAAACAGCATTTAAGACCCGGTCAAAGATCTAAATGTTAAAATTGCCACTAAGACACAATTTTCTCCAGTTGTTGGCTTTTTTATATAGAAGTTCACCAGCTTATTAAAACCAGTGATGCCAAGGTCATTCAATTAATGTCTCTCCCTTTTATCAGCTCCAGTAGCTCCACAGTGAATGAGTGCCACTTTGCCCATCACACTCAAATGCTTTAGTGCCAAAGACTGAAGCCCACTACGATCACACAACATATTTTTCTAAATACTGGTTGATAAAAATAGATCATGAGAAATAATGAACATATTCAAAAGATTTTCTTCCTTTGTACTGAGTATTTTTTTTAATTGGTATGGTCACCATTCGTATCAGCAATGTTAACACTTGGTGAACTGTAGAAATAATGGGTCACAGAGACACTTCTGATTACAGCTTTAGGACAAAGTAAATTTTACTATACAGTGCATTTCTGTTATGAAAATATAAAATCAAAGGTAAACATTAAAAGTCATTTTCCAAATTGATTATTTTCAAGTCCAGCTTCCTGGTTTAACTGTGACCTGTTGTACCTGTTATAGCTGTGTGTGCATACAGCTGCACACATTGTGCACAACCTTTTTGCAATGACCACAAGACCATTGAGTGGCTTATGTTTAACAAAGAACAATATAAGTAAAATAAATAGGCTCTATTGAAAGATATCAGTAAGTTTGAAATGTAAGTCTGTAGATTGAAAGTACACAATTTTGGCATCTATATTTGATTGAAAAAAATAAATCACAGTCCAAAAGTTCATAAGCAACGTTATTTAAATTTGTGTTAATTTTGTTACCCCATGTATTTATGAGTTTAAGGCTGTGTGACATCTCCATATCTCAGCCATGCACTAAGCAAGTAAAATATGATCATAACTATTAGAAATTACAAAATGACCCTTTTGTTTCAGGGTGCTGAAAAATATTTACATGAACCCGAACAAAAATCACAAATAAAAAATTAAATATTAACGCTCTACGTGGGAGACATCAACTTATATGTGCTGAGCTTCATTTACAACCGCCCAGCATAGCACAGACAAACGTGAGTGGGGCTTGTGAAACACAGTGCCTGCAGTTGGATTCATTTTGCAAGGCAATGCTTTTCCAAACAGCTCCAAGACTTCCTGATCGTCTGTAATCCCCAGCTTTCACACATAAGTCATTGAGAGCGATGGAGTCCCCTCTGTTTACTCACTCCAAACCAAATGATCTTTCACAAGTAGACCACTTCAGATGTGAAATGGAATTTGCCAGGCTGTTCTATCCCAAGTCTATTTCTCTGTACGCTTTACCAATTCCCAAATAGGGTTCAGTCGCTCACAGGTAATGTCTGTGTGGATTGAGCTGGGCTTCTCTGCTGTTTTAATGGCCCACGGGAAAAGGTATTTGACGGAGATAAAGAAGTACCCTTAAGCACATACACAGCACTGAATTTCATTTTGTTTTAGTTGCTGTAATGCATTTGTTCATTGGACAGGGGATGTCTATAATAGCGTGTGAATGATTTAACATTATAGTTGTTGCACTAAAATGACCTATATTATTTCATTCCAATTCAATGCCGAAATTCATACAACTCATCCAGTTAATAACCTTGAAAAAAAAGAGGATCGGTATTTATATTCCAGTAGATGATGTAAAATAAAGTATGATATTAAATATAATTTCTTATGAAAAACATTAGATGCTTCCTCTGTCATAAGCTTACACGTGAGAGTTTAAAGAGCGTAGCTGATAGCTTTATCTTTCCCGTGGTTGACAGTGTTACTGCTCTGGTACGTAGTTATGATAAATGGTTGTTTTAAGAGGGCTGCATTTACTTTGTAGAGTCATTATGAGAATATTATGTATGAGAAAACAGTCATTAATATTCATTATAATTGCAACCTACTGAGCTGAATGCTGATGGAGTGTGTTCAGACACCAGCACAGGGCTGCCTTTTTCTAATGTATCTCCTCATTGCATCTGTACAGCAATAAATGTAGGTGTTTAGGAGGGTGTCTGTAACAGGATTGGACTTTTACTCATTTTTCCACTCAATCAGTAAGCTCATGAAACCCTTTTGGGACGTATAGATTAACATACAACAGTAATAACACGCTCTAACAGAACATACCTCACTAAAATATGAATTCAGAATTTTGACCCATAAAATGCCTCACTCACTGTGTAGAATTCAGTGCATGAGCTGCCTGGTAGTCTCAATAGGATACAGTGTTCCTATTCCATTTGATAAGGGCTCCAATTTTGTTTGTCTCTGGTAATTGGAGCGATGTTGAAGTGAGGAGCACTGATACATTTCCCAGTCTATGTGTGCTATGGAAGGGAAAGGTCAGGCCCTGGACTTGCCTTTCTCCCCCGGGGCCCTCAGCAGTAGGGGCCGGAGAACACCACAAACAATTAAACATGTTGCTTCTCAGGGTAGAGCAGCCACACTCCTGTTGGTTAGAGAAGTTTTTTACCTTAGTGGGTTGCTGTTGGTCACTCTTCAGAGCAATAATCTGCAGGTCTGAGCAATCAATACAGCCACGACAGCTTCAGCTTCCATTAGCGCCGACATCTCTGGAGTGCCTGTGCATGAGCAGGGAAGCACAGAGAAGGGATCAACTAACACATCCGCACGCACACATATACACATACAAACAGATATATTCAAGCTCATGCACAGAATCACCCATTCACACATGCACTAGGACACTGACACATATATGTGCTAGGATACCCAGTCCTACATGACACATGGACTGATTTAGAACACACAAATACATCTTCACACTTTCACACAAATATATTTAACTATACCCTTACTTCTATATAAGAAGTAAGGTTTAATATTAGTTCACTGTGTTGATTCATTATATTTGACCTCTTTCTCAGTTCTTCTATCTCAACCATGTCTCCTAAAAAAATATGTTAATGCCCACCTGAATTATTTTATCAAGATTTTTCTTAAACATTTTAATTAACTTACCTGCCAGATCTTAAAAGACTCATACTGAATGTATCTGCAAAGCAACAACACATTTAATTTGTGGCTCCACAATATCCACTAGACTCTAAAGCACGATTAACATGGTTATACAACAATGGTTATATTTATGCTCAAAGCTCTTGGTTAAGGTTGAGAAAAATCACTGTATTGAATAAAGTAAAAAAAAAGCATTAGACAGGATTTACAAAATAAGTTTAGTTTGACCTTTACCAAAGTTATATCTGCCACACAAAGGACTGTGAACCCCGATCAGTATCAAGTCCTGCACCAATCAATTACACAAATAACGCCACTATGTTTTTCACTAATCACCAATAAAAGTCTCCCAAACATTCATTAATCTACATAAAATAAGACATACAGCTGTCTTTTCTGTTTTACATATTTTATAAAATCTTTAAGGAATATAGACATCAGCTGATCATCCCAAGTCTTGCAGAATGTGTGGATGACACAAGAAGTCAGAAGTATGATGATGGAACCAGATTTCAACAATGTAAGGATACTGAGCAGTACCTTACTGTGAGATATATGGTAGTCATCTGTTCCTGAATAGCAGATAATAACAATGCAGCCCTCTGGGCCTCTGAGACTGCGCTGTGTGCGCTGGGGCTAGTCCATCTATGTGCTCTTGCTTGCTTTAGAGCTAGCACAGTAATGCACTCAACAAGTGAAACACCATCTCCAACAAGACATCGCCCCGAGGAAGGCACTGCTACAGCTTAACAATTATGCAAACAAAGAGATACCTCACTAAATGCTTTCTAGAAAATCACAACAAAGAGATTTTACAATTATTAACTAATGTAAAAACACTAATTAGTTCCCTTGCCTATTGTTTGTCATCACCAACGCCATATAATTGAATCGTCTTAGTCAAAGCTCTTAGCCAGAATACTACTTGATTATTTTGAATTAATATATGGACAATGAAAAAAATGGGCAGAAAATGTTTTTTTTTTCTAATGCAGACAAATGTATGCCTTTTCATTTAGTGCTTTCTATTTTTAGGTGCTTTGAGAAGAGTACAGCACATCCATGCTGACAAACAGCAGAATGAATTCTCTACTGCTTGCAAAGGGTCTGCAATGATAGAAGGAGAGCAATCCTGAGTGTAATAAATACTCAAGGTTGGTTTAAAAGAAGGCTGTTTTTCTTTTGCATTCTTATCATCAATAGCTTTATCGCTGTACTGACAATACAGTGCTGAATAGCCCTGTGGGAAGGTGATTCACAATCTGGATACACACCACAAAATTACATGCTTTGGTACTGTAGAGCAGATAATGATTAATAAAAGGTTCTGCGTAGTTTAATCCAAATCAGAAACACTTTACACATCTATTGTTGCAGGGTAGAGGTCTGATGCAGCTTCCAGAGAAGACAGCTCTCTATTTTATGATAATGTTATGTGCTTTTCTGTCCTTTCTTTGGACAGAAATCTGACTAAAAGAACCTGTAACTCTTGAAACAATGGGTACACTGATATTGTTGTTTCACAAAGAGAAAGAGATGAAAGAGAGAGAAAATTTAAATTAAGTTTTAGCCGTTATAATTTCTCCCCTTTTCATCCATTTTGCGAGATATATCAAACTTTTTGTTTGCATAGAGTAGGTTCATGTTTGTGTTTTTTTCTGTGATATATGTACTGTCACAGTCTGCTACAGGTTCAATTTCTCCTAATTGTTCAATGACCTTTCTTTATACCCTTAGCAATTATCTGATGAGTTTGTCTGTGATGAGGGTCAGTATCATTGGGTTGTAATCAACTCAAACACAAGGAGAGCTCCGAAGAGCTTGGCTTGCCATTCAAGGACCCTTACCTTACCACATGCTAATAATTACAAAACAATAATCAAATGGTCTTTGATGAAGAGGAGGAACACAACAAATATTAACCTAGATGTGCAGCAGGTTCAGAATGTATCCTGGATGGATGATTTTCATCCTGTAATTATATGCCACTTAGACTGTACATGTGTGTCAAATCAAGTATGCATCAGAATATTTCTTTAAAGAAGTCTTTTAGTGAAAGGTATTGCTGGATAAAAGAAAACAGCACATTTACCAGCTCCTGACAAGTGTCATATGTCCACATCGGGAGCCATGAGTCTCTGTGAACATAACAACCTTACTTCCTTAAATGTTGATACTACTACATTTTTTGGAAGAAATTGTAATTGCTGTTGATTGACAGTTTTTCCCAACATAGGAACTGCAACGTTATTGTTCTGTTCAGAATTAATACTGTAGCTAGATAGGTAGGGTGGGTGTGTACAAACATCGGACACCAGAGAGAAAGATTAGTATTAAGGTATTTGGGCTTTTCTGTCTCCATGTTTGTCTGAACTCAAAAATGGCTTAAGGTACAGCAGAGGATGCACTAAAACTCAACTCCTCTTTGATATTTTTTCGTGGTATATATTAAAGTTTTTCAAATTCCACACCAGTTGTTTTTTCATATAAAGAGTTCATTTAGTTTGTCCGGTTGATGACCTTAAAAAGACAAAAGTGGAAAAAATAACATATTAGTTAGACCAGTGTCCAGAGTCCAGAGTTATTTTTAGGCTACTAAAATACTTTTGTCAAAGTTAGGAAACGATGGTCAATTTGGTTAAATATTTATCAAGGGAAAGAATCAGCCAAGCTATAACCTCTGTGAGGCTGAAGTAAGGCGCATTGCTTTACGCAGTGAACCTCAGCATGCTAACATACTCACAAATGGTAACGCTAAAATACAAATGTTATGCATGGTCGAACATTGTAGTTTAGTTTTAGCATCCATAGTTTTAGCATTTGTTAATTTGCACAAAAAACAAAGGAGTGTCATTAGTTTTGCAAGTGTTTGGTTGTTGACCAAAGTATTGTAAAATGTTTGACTTATGATGGCTTTAAAGGAAAAGACAGGGAATCATTAGGATACATTATCTTGAAACTGAACGCGTGTACAAAATGGCATGGCAATCCTTGTTGACATTTCAGTCTCACCAAAGTAGTAGTTAGTGTGGCTAGTGTGGCTAAATATTAAAAACACACACATCTTGTGAATTTAACCAAGACCACCATCTTTCCCTATCCTGCTTTGCTTTCAGTAGCATAAACATATCCATAATAACAGTATTTATCGCTAAGAGTTGATTTTGTCCAGAAACCAGATGAAATACATCATCAGTGAACATTTTGCAGAAGTGGTAAGTAGGAACATTTTCAAACTTTTCTGATACAGTGATTAAATTGCTATTTCTAAGAGACAGGTCATCTTTAGAAAATAATTTGATTGTTGATTTCTAATTCATAATTAGTTGTCCAATTTGTGTTCTGTGAAATTTCTTTTTCATGTGCTTTGTCCAGTGTTGTTGTGTTTTTCACCCTAAGGCCACTGCACGGGCCCATGGGCAGGAATAGAGAGGGAGAGCCAACAGCAGACTAACAAACAACAGGCTACACTTATTATTGTCTAAACCAGCAGTTAGGTGTTTGTATACAATAGCGTTGACCAGCTTTATTCAAATCAAAGGTTTGGCAGTGGAATGTAAGTGATAATGGCTTCCAGATTTCCTCTCTGTGGTTCTGCACACATAATGTCACCATGCAGGCATTAGCTTCGTCCTGCTTTGAGGGCAGACCCATTGGGGGCGGGAGCACCAGAGAACACTGTTGTCGTCTTGGTCAGCAAGTAAGGCAGTCATTATTAAGTTTCCATGGAAGAGATGTGTCACAAACACAGTTTTAACAGGGGGTGCAGAGCTCACGACTGAGCTACTGTAACTGGGCCAGATTGCAGCACTTCTCCATAGCTTGTTAAATGAATTCCCAGGAACAAAAATATCACTGACTTTCCACTAAACACAAAAAAGCAGTCAAATATCGTCATCAGTATGTGTTCATATAGAGGTTAATGGTAATTAGATGCAAAAAGGTGTTTGTTAACATGACACACTGTGATCAGATACACCCGCTGTTCTCCCACCACCTGAGTTGTGATACTCCTTTAAAGCTGCAATTATCAGAAGATTATCAAGTTCATGCTGCTACGACAGGATGCTGTGAGAATGAATTTTGGTTCCAAGAGCACTTGGCTGTTTGCCATCGCTGAAGGTGACAGAAATCTTGCCGATCTTGCACGACAGCGAAGGGGGATGGACGGAGGTGGCTGGGTGGAGCTTGTGAATCTGAAAGTCATTGCTGTTTGGGCTTCCACCCTGCCCTTACTGCCCCAGTCCAACAGATCAGCTTTACTCAGCAGATTCCTCCCCGGTGGGAAGCAGAGGAGAGACGGCAGGCGGCTGAAAGCAGCCTAACCAAGCACGTGGCTGAAGCCCCCACTGTCCTGATGCTAATTATTGATCAGATGATTAAGGCAGATGAAGAGATTTTCTTTTCTTTTAAAGTGAAAGCTGTGACTGTGCATGTCTAGAGAGAGAGCTGCCAAAAGATCAATACTATCAATCACGCCAGAGAGCTCTTCTGTCTGTCACGCTGAGTAAGGTGATTACAATTGAGTCTTAAGACAATGAACAACTTCACGGGGCCTTCTCAGGCACACTCAGCCTCCTCGCAGGGAGTCTAATGAAGTCCGACCCGCTAAATAGGCCTACAAGCCACTTCAGTGCAGATCCTGAGAGGTTGGCCCTGCTGCAAACTCACCAGCTCTCATCTGTAAGCCCAGATGTAGACAAAAAGACTCACCAGGAACAGCAAAACTGTGACCTTTCGTTATAAAAAAAGAGAAACAGCACTAAACCGAAACCTTGCATGGAGCCCTTATACAAATCATTCTTCCTTGTGTGTGGTGTTTGGAATAGGAAGCCGTGTCCTAACAGGAGGTTACATGGTCAGAAACAGCAGTAAAACCTGGCAGAATGATGGCTTTTCTCTTCAGTATAAAGCACAGTCAAAGCAATCGCTGCTCTATCTCATTTTTAACGAATGGATTAGTCAAGAATGGTGTGTACACATTATTTCAAACTTATGACAGGTGTGTTTTAATGTCTTTTGGCAGTGGATGGAATGTTTTCAGGCAAAGTTGAACCTTATTTTAAACACATAAATTAAGAAAATGATTTCCTTAAAAAGAAGAACTAAATGATAATATTACGATTGTCATGTCAAAGATTAAAGCTGTTAAACTACTTTCTTTTCTACTATTTTATCTTTTCAACTGATGTCCACCTGTCAGCGAACAGGAGAGAGGAATTCAGCTGAAAAAAACGGGCTCTATTTAAAGCATTCTCATGAAAAAATGCAGTACAATTAATGCAATTATTCAACAATGGCAGAATAAATAAAGAAACCTTTAGCAAAATGTTGCCTACCATTGTAGAATTGCACGAAAGACACTGAGAGGTATAGATGTACATCTTGTTAGCAGCATCATGCTGATTAAAAACCCTTTCAATACAAACAAAAGCTAAGATTCAGTATTTTTGTGATGGGGGATGTTTCTCTGTCTTTAACAGGCAGCATGTAGCTGCATCCATCCCTCCGTGGCTGACACCAGCCTTTCAGGGAGCAGGTGACTTGTTAGTACTCTAAGCAACAACGGGAACAGATGTGTCCCTGACAGTGGATGGATGGTCAGGGTCCATCTGGTCAGTGCAGCCCTGGACAGGAATGATGAATACAGCTTCATCAGTGAATAGCTGTCATCAATCGCATGGCGTGGCGATGGCCGGTGACAGCCACACGCCAGCCCCGGGGCCCCAGGTGTGGTGAGCAGAGAGCGGGCTGGCTCTGGAATGCAGGTCAATCAGGCAAGTCTGAGCCGTCGAGTATATTGCAATGTAAAGTGCATGCATTACAAAGCAGGCACAGTGCATTGCTTAGTCTGGGTGCAGAGAATCGGCTGGTTCTTTGATACAGGCAGAGACTGGGTCACAGATTTATTTCAACACAGGGCTGTTACTAAGCCGCCGTGCTAAGGACAAGCACCAGGCGTCTAGACAAGTCATGGCTCTACATTGTCTTCCCTGGCGGTCCCAAATGAAATGTGCTGCATCCTTGTCAGCTTCAGTGCATAGACATGGAGAGGTACTAAAACACTGACCTTGCTCTGGACCATTCTGAATATGTTATGGCTACCCATTCCCTTGAACTGTCACAACTTTAAATGGACCACTTGTAATGGTTTCATAGACTGTGCTGTGATTATTATGCACGATTCTCCACCATCTCTTAGTCCTGCTTTGAAACAATAATATCTAACTAGAAATCCTACTGTATATCCCACTAACTGCTTTTATTTATTTATTATTGAAAGAAACGACAAATGAATAATTGCTGCAAAGTCTATATGTCCTAATGGTCAGGCAGGCAATAGTGGGTGTGTTCTAAGACCCCAGTGTCTGGGAAAACAGTCTGGGAAAATAAATTAAAGGTGTACATATCTTATAAATAGACAATGTCTTTGCCAAATGTATTATTTACATAAAGTAACAAACCTTCTTCTCCTTTAATCATGAAAAACTTTAGAATTGTAAGAGCTAAAATGCATGCAGCAGAATGTTGTAGATCTTAAACATTAATTTATGTCAAACAGCAAAGAACCAGATCCCCCCTTACAGCAGCCTGAATTGTTTTGTTTTTTAATACTTTTTTGATAAATTGCAGATTAATAGTCATCTTTACACAGTTGTCACTGATGTCATCCAGACCTCAGTGTCAGGATATAAATAGCCTGGCCATGTGGTACACTATCA